>NC_072795.1:143807500-144407500 GCF_028583425.1 Eublepharis macularius | reverse complement strand
GGAGGAGGCAGCTTCCTTCCTTTTGAGGTCTTCCTCTTTTTCTGCTGCCTTCAACATTTCCTAACATTATTGTATTTTCCAGTGAGTCTTGTCTTCTTACTTTTTGACCAAAGTACGATAGCCTTAATTTTGTCATTTTAGCTTTTAGGGAGAATCCAGGCTTGATTTGATCTAGAACCCACATATTTGTCATTTTGGCCATCCATCATATCTAAAAGTTTGTTCAACGCTTCTACTTCAGTTTCAATCAAAGATACTCTGGAGAAACTTGAGGATCTGCCTGTTTGGGATCCAGTATCATCGGACAAAGTGAAACCTTCAAGTGGTGACTCCTGATCTTTTAGCAAAATCAAAAAGAGTCCAGTAGCACCTTTAAGACTAACCAATTTTATTGTAGCATAAGCTTTCGAGATTCACTGTGATTCTCGAAAGCTTATGCTACAATAAAATTGGTTAGTCTTAAAGGTGCTACTGGACTCTTTTTGATTTTGCTACCACAGACTAACACTGATCTTTTAGGTTGGTGATTGCCCATAAGTTGCTCTCGTCTTTACAGCAGATGATAGATCAGAGATAATACCTGACAAACGATGGCAAGCGATAGTAGTGCCCGCCTTTTTAAAAGGGGCAAGAAATAGCCCTGCTGATTACTGTCAAATCACTCTTTTGCCTGTTTTGGGTATCCATAAGACTCTTCTCCAACACCATGTTTCAGATGAGTCACTATTCTCCCTGAGGAGTTAGCCGTGTTAGTCTGTAGTAGCAAAATCAAAAAGAGTCCAGTAGCACCTTTAAGACTAACCAATTTTATTATAGCATAAGCTTTCGAGAATCAAGTTCTCTTCATCAGATGCCTGATCAAAACTGGGCAGATACAGAAGAGGAGGGGGAAAGAGAGAGAAAAGGGAGGGGGCATAAATCACAAGAAGGCAGAATGCAATTAGCATAGAGGCAATCAAAACATTCCTTTGCTTGGAAATGTAAACATCTCCTTTTGGTGTGCAGTCAGTTTGTAGCAGTGAAGGTGTCCAATTCCTATGTAGTATAAGCCTTCGGTAACCACAGCTCTCCCTGCCAGTTGCATCTGACAAAGAGAACTGTGGTCCCCGAAAGCCCACACCAGGCATCACTGGGCTCCCCCAGATCACGCCTCTGTAAAGAGAATCTGTTACCTGTGGTAATGTGATAACTAGGGATGTGCGTTTCGGCATTCAGAATGCCGAAAGAATGCCGAAACAAAAGTGTTTCGGCTTCTTTCGGGGAATGCCGAAACGTTTCAGGGAATGCCGAAACGTTTCGGGTAGCCGAAAGAAAAAAGCCGAAACGTTTCGGGATTCTTTCGGCTTTCTTTCGGCTTTTCAATGGGAAAATGCCTCCGTCTTCCCGGACATCTGGGGGAGGCATTTTCCCACCGAATAAGCCCAAAATTGGTGGGGACCTTCCTCTAACCCTTCTCTAACAACCACCCAAGTTTCAGACAGATTGGACTTTGGGGGGCCATGTTATGGCCCCCCAAAGCAGGTCCCCCCATCCTCCCATAAGAAAGCGAAGGAGCAGCATATTGTTAGCATGCTGCTGCTAATCTTTCTTCATTATTTCCTATGGGGAAAAATGAAGAGGCAGGCTTCCTTTGCCAGGGGTGGCATTTTGCATGCAAAATGCCCCCTCACCCTCAGGGGCCCTTCTCCCACCCCTCCTCCCACCCCCCACCAAGGCTCAGCCTGCTCCCACTTGGGGGGGCCATTTCATGGCCTCCCCAAGTAGGTGCTCTTTTCTCTACCACTGACAGCTGGGGAAGGCTTGTCTTGCCAGGGGTGGCATTTTGCATGCAAAATGCCCCCAAGCCCTCAGGGGCCCTTCTCCCACCCTTCCCCCCACCCCCCACCCAGGCTCAGACTGCTCCCACTTGGGGGGGGCCATTTCATGGCCTTCCCAAGTAGGTGCTCTTTTCTCTACCACTGACAGCTGGGGAAGGCTTGTCTTGCCAGGGGTGGCATTTTGCATGCAAAATGCCCCCCAGCCCTCTGGGGCCCTTCTCTCACCCTTTCTCCCACCCCCCACCAAGGCTCAGACTGCTCCTACTTGGGGGGGCATTTCATGGCCTCCCCAAGTAGGTCCTCTCAACCCCTAAAGTCCACCCCTTACAGCCCCACACAAACCCAATTCCCCCCCAGCTGCCACACACAGACCCAAATCCCCACATTAGCCCCTCACAGACCCAAATCCACCCCCACCTGCCCCACACCCATAACCCCAGGAACAGGCTGGCAAAGGCCAGCCCTCTCCCTTTGTTCCCTATGCTGGGAACTTCTAAACTCTCTTTCCCTGGGCAATTCTGCACAGCCCAGGGGTGCCACAATGGTGGGCACACTTCTGAGTGCCAGCTGGTCCCTGTGAAAGAGCACCTGAACCACAGACACCCTCCCTCAAATTCCCCCACCACCTACAGAGATGGCTGGCCAGCCAGCCCCATTGTTCCCTATGATGGGAACCAACTGCACAACAAAGAATAAAACAAGAACAACACAAAATAAAGTTTTAAATTTTTTTCTCCCTTCCAAAGTACAAGTAGGCAAAGCATTATGACACATTACACCAGCAGTCCCCCACACAGAAAAATAACACAACTCACTTAACATCAGAGAATCACAAAGCATGATTCCTGTCAAAAACACTTTATTTCTTGAACAGCTTTAGGTTACACAGCAGGGGGGAACACCAAAGGGCATGGCAGCACTATCTTACACAAAAATAACACAACTCACTTAACATCAGAGAATCACAAAAACACAATTCCTGGCAAAAACACTTTATTTCTTGAACAGCTTTAGGTTACACAGCAGGGGGGAACACCAAAGGGCATGGCAGCACTATCTTACACAAAAATAACACAACTCACTTAACATCAGAGAATCACAAAAACACAATTCCTGGCAAAAACACTTTATTTCTTGAACAGCTTTAGGTTACACAGTAGGAGGGCACAACAGGGCATGATAGCAATGTACTACAAAAAATGATACAACCCACTTCACCGTTTTTGACAGCAATTGTGTTTGTGTGATTCTCTGATGTGAAGTGGGTTGTGTTATTTTTGTGTAGTACACTGCTTTCCTGCTCTGTGGTGCCTTCCTACTGTGTAACCTAAAGCAGTTACAGAAATAAAGTGCTTTTGACATCAATTTTTTGGGGTGATTCTTTAATGTGAAGTGAGTTGTGTTATTTTTGTGTAAGATACTGCTTCCATGCCCTTTGGTGTTCCCCCCCTGCTGTGTAGCCTAAAGCTGTTCAAGAAATAAAGTGTTTTTGACAGGAATTGTGCTTTTGTGATTCTCTGATGTTAAGTGAGTTGTGTTATTTTTGTGTAAGATAGTGCTGCCATGCCCTTTGGTGTTCCCCCCTGCTGTGTAACCTAAAGCTGTTCAAGAAATAAAGTGTTTTTGACAGGAATCGTGTTTTGTGATTCTCTGATGTTAAGTGAGTTTTGTTTTAATTTTTCTGTGTGGGGGACTGCTGGTGTAATGTGTCATAATGCTTTGCCTACTTGTACTTTGGAAGGGAGAAAATAATTTTTTTAAAACTTTATTTTGTGTTGTTCTTGTTTTATTCTTTGTTGTGCAGTTGGTTCCCATCATAGGGAACAATGGGGCTGGCTGGCCAGCCATCTCTGTAGGTGGTGGGGGAATTTGAGGGAGGGTGTCTGTGGTTCAGGTGCTCTTTCACAGGGACCAGCTGGCACTCAGAAGTGTGCCCACCATTGTGGCACCCCTGGGCTGTGCAGAATTGCCCAGGGAAAGAGAGTTTAGAAGTTCCCAGCATAGGGAACAAAGGGAGAGGGCTGGCCTTTGCCAGCCTGTTCCTGGGGTTATGGGTGTGGGGCAGGTGGGGGTGGATTTGGGTCTGTGAGGGGCTAATGTGGGGATTTGGGTCTGTGTGTGGCAGCTGGGGGGGAATTGGGTTTGTGTGGGGCTGTAAGGGGTGGACTTTAGTGGGAGCAGTCTGAGCCTTGGTGGGGGGTGGGAGGAAGGGTGGGAGAAGGGCCCCAGAGGGCTGGGAGGCATTTTGCATGCAAAATGCCACCCCTGGCAAGACAAGCCTCTCCCAGCTGTCAGTGGTAGAGATGAGAGCAGAGCACCTACTTGGGGAGGCCATGAAATGCCCCCCCAAGTGGGAGCAGGCTGAGCCTTGGTGGGGGGTGGGAGGAGGGGTGGGAGAAGGGCCCCAGACGGTTGGGGGACATTTTGCATGCAAAATGCCACCCCTGGCAACACAAGCCTCCCCCAGCTGTCAGTGGTAGAGATTAGAGCACCTACTTGGGGAGGCCATGAAATGGCCCCCCCAAGTGGGAGCAGGCTGAGCCTTGGTGGGGGGTGGGAGGAGGGGTGGGAGAAGGGCCCCTGAGGGTAAGGGGGCATTTTGCATGCAAAATGCCACCCCTGGCAAAGGAAGCCTGCCTCTTCATTTTTTCCCCATAGGAAATAATGAAGAAAGATTAGCAGCAGCATGCTAACAATATGCTGCTCCTTCGCTTTCTTATGGGAGGATGGGGGACCTGCTTTGGGGGGCCATAACATGGCCCCCCAAAGTCCAATCTGTCTGAAACTTGGGTGGTTGTTAGAGAAGGGTTAGAGGAAGGTCCCCACCAATTTTGGGCTTATTCGGTGGGAAAATGCCTCCTCCAGGCGTCCTGGAAGACGGAGGCATTTTCCCTTAGAAAAAAGCCGAAAGAATGCCGAAATAATGCCGAAAGAATCCCGAAAGCTGAAAGCCGAAAGAGATTCTTGTTTCGGCTTTCGGCTTTAACGATAGAGAATCTTCTTTCGGCTTTCTACTTTCGGCTATAGCCGAAAATTTTTGGCTTGCACACCCCTAGTGATAACCATTCATAGTCTCTATTCAGTCCCCGCTTGACAGAGTCAAATTTGCATATGAATTCCAATTCAGCAGCCTCCCGTTGGATTTTGTTTTTGAAAGGTTTCTGTTGAACCACAGCGACCTTTAAGTCTTTGGTGGAATGTCCTGGTAGATTGAAGTGTTCTCCCACTGGTTTTTGGACGTTTCCATTTCTAATGTCAGATTTGTGTCCATTTATTCTTTTGCGTAGAGGTTGGCTGGTTTGTCCAATGTACAGAGCAGAAGGACATTGTTGGCACATGAGGGCATATATCAGATTGGAGGATGAGCAGCTGTAAGAGCCAGAGACAGCGTAGTTGATGCCATTGGGTCCTGTAATTGTATTCCCTGGGTAGATATAGGGGCAGAGCTGGCATCTGGGTCTGTTGCAGGGCCTGGTCCCTGTGCTGGTGACTCTGCTGGCCGATTCATGATTGTAAGTGAGAAGTCGTTTAAGATTGGGGGGCTGTCTGTAGGCAAGGAAAGGTCTTCCACCCAGGGCTTCTGAGAGAGAGGTATCATTTTCCAGGATGGGTTGTAGCTCACTGATGATACGTTGGATGGGTTTGAGCTGGGAGCTATAGGTGACAACCAGTGGTGTTCTGTTGTTAGTTCCTTTAGGTTTGTCCTGGAGCAGACTGTTTCTGGGTACTAGTCTGGCCCTGTTAATTTGTTTCTTCACTTCATTTGGTGGGTACTGTAGTCCCAAAAATGCTTGTTGTAAATCTCTTAAGTGTGAGTCTCGGTCGAGAGCATTGGAGCAGATACGGTTGTAACGTAAGGCTTGGCTGTAGACAATAGACCGAGTGGTATGTTTAGGGTGGAAGCTGGAGGCATGTAGATATGAGTATCGGTCTGTTGGTTTCCGGTATAAGGTGGTATTTATTCGTCCATTATGTAGTTGTACAGTGGTGTCCAGGAAGTGTACCTGTTGTGTAGAGTGGTCCAGGCTTAGGTTGATAGTAGGGTGAAAGTTATTGAAGTCCTGATGAAATCTCTCAAGGGCTTCCTTCCCATGGGTCCAAATGATGAAGATGTCATCCAGGAATCTTAAGTATAGTAGTGGTTCCAGTGGATGGGAGCTGAGGAAGCGTTGCTCTAAGTCCGCCATGAATATGTTAGCATATTGTGGTGCCATGCGTGTGCCCATGGCTGTGCCATTAACCTGTAGATATAAGTTGTCACCAAATTCGAAGTAATTGTGAGTGAGTACGAAGTGACAAAGTTCAGTGGCGAGGTTTGCTGTGGTTTTGTCCGGGATAATATTCCGTATGGCTTGCAATCCATCTGCATGTGGGATATTGGTGTACAAGGCCTCCACATCCATGGTTGCTAGGATGGTGTCATCTGGTAGGTTGTCAATGGATTGTATTTTCCTGAGGAAGTCAGTGGTGTCCCGTAAATAGCTGGGATTACGATGCCAGAATTATTTTGGAGGCTGTTTATGGCCTCTCTTTCTCCACGGCTGTACACAACCATCGTTACAAAACTCCAGGAAAAAGAATTCCACATGGACACCCCCTGAGGGCCGTAACTCCTCATTGGACTTTTACATTGAATGCTTCCGTAGACGTGCTCAGGCTGAGATAATTGACAAACAACAACACCTAAAGCAGAACCTCAGCCGTGGAGAAAGAGAGGCCATAAACAGCCTCCAAAATAATTCTGGCATCGTAATCAAGGAAGCTGACAAAGGCGGAGCAGTTGTCATCATGGATAAACAAAATTATATGCAAGAAGCAGAAAGACAACTCTCCAACACAACATTCTATAAAATACTACCTTCTGACCCCACTGAACAATACAAAAGGGAACTCAAAAAAGTATTAAAAACACTCCCCATGGACATACAAGAATGCATCCATACGGACACACCCCAGGAACCACGACCAGGAAGATTCTACCTACTACCCCAAATCCACAAAGCGGGTAACCCAGGATGCCCAATTGTTGCAGGAAAATGCACCATCACAGTAGGAGTCTCGGGATACATGGACTCTATCCTCAGGCCCTATGCCACCAGCACACCCAGCTATTTACGGGACACCACTGACTTCCTCAGGAAAATACAATCCATTGACAACCTACCAGATGACACCATCCTAGCAACCATGGATGTGGAGGCCTTGTACACCAATATCCCACATGCAGATGGATTGCAAGCCATACGGAATATTATCCCGGACAAAACCACAGTAAACCTCGCCACTGAACTTTGTCACTTCGTACTCACTCACAATTACTTCGAATTTGGTGACAACTTATATCTACAGGTTAATGGCACAGCCATGGGCACACACATGGCACCACAATATGCTAACATATTCATGGCGGACTTAGAGCAACGCTTCCTCAGCTCCCATCCACTGGAACCACTACTATACTTAAGATTCCTGGATGACATCTTCATCATTTGGACCCATGGGAAGGAAGCCCTTGAGAGATTTCATCAGGACTTCAATAACTTTCACCCTACTATCAACCTAAGCCTGGACCACTCTACACAACAGGTACACTTCCTGGACACCACTGTACAACTACATAATGGACGAATAAATACCACCTTATACCGGAAACCAACAGACCGATACTCATATCTACATGCCTCCAGCTTCCACCCTAAACATACCACTCGGTCTATTGTCTACAGCCAAGCCTTACGTTACAACCGTATCTGCTCCAATGCTCTCGACCGAGACTCACACTTAAGAGATTTACAACAAGCATTTTTGGGACTACAGTACCCACCAAATGAAGTGAAGAAACAAATTAATAGGGCCAGACTAGTACCCAGAAACAGTCTGCTCCAGGACAAACCTAAAGGAACTAACAACAGAACACCACTGGTTGTCACCTATAGCTCCCAGCTCAAACCCATCCAACGTATCATCAGTGAGCTACAACCCATCCTGGAAAATGATACCTCTCTCTCAGAAGCCCTGGGTGGAAGACCTTTCCTTGCCTACAGACAGCCCCCCAATCTTAAACGACTTCTCACTTACAATCATGAATCGGCCAGCAGAGTCACCAGCACAGGGACCAGGCCCTGCAACAGACCCAGATGCCAGCTCTGCCCCTATATCTACCCAGGGAATACAATTACAGGACCCAATGGCATCAACTACGCTGTCTCTGGCTCTTACAGCTGCTCATCCTCCAATCTGATATATGCCCTCATGTGCCAACAATGTCCTTCTGCTCTGTACATTGGACAAACCAGCCAACCTCTACGCAAAAGAATAAATGGACACAAATCTGACATTAGAAATGGAAACGTCCAAAAACCAGTGGGAGAACACTTCAATCTACCAGGACATTCCACCAAAGACTTAAAGGTCGCTGTGGTTCAACAGAAACCTTTCAAAAACAAAATCCAACGGGAGGCTGCTGAATTGGAATTCATATGCAAATTTGACTCTGTCAAGCGGGGACTGAATAGAGACTATGAATGGTTATCACATTACCACAGGTAACAGATTCTCTTTACAGAGGCGTGATCTGGGGGAGCCCAGTGATGCCTGGTGTGGGCTTTCGGGGACCACAGTTCTCTTTGTCAGATGCAACTGGCAGGGAGAGCTGTGGTTACCGAAGGCTTATACTACATAGGAATTGGACACCTTCACTGCTACAAACTGACTGCACACCAAAAGGAGATGTTTACATTTCCAAGCAAAGGAATGTTTTGATTGCCTCTATGCTATTTGCATTCTGCCTTCTTGTGATTTATGCCCCCTCCCTTTTCTCTCTCTTTCCCCCTCCTCTTCTGTATCTGCCCAGTTTTGATCAGGCATCTGATGAAGAGAACTTGATTCTCGAAAGCTTATACTATAATAAAATTGGTTAGTCTTAAAGGTGCTACTGGACTCTTTTTGATTTTACTATTCTCCCTGATAGCTTTCTTTACTGTCCAGGTTTCACATCCATCCAGAGTAATGGTGAATACTATTTATTTATTTATTAATTACTTATTTATGTCATTTATATTCCACCTTTCTCACTGAGACTCAAGGCGGATTACATAGCGTGAGATTAATACAATCAGTGGCAAGGACAAGGGCAGGCATTTCCATACAGTGTCAAGAATATTTCCATAAACAATGTCATAAGGTAAATGAATACAAGTTTACAAAGATCCAAGTTTAGCAAGGATCTAATGTGAGGTTGAAGAACTGCTGAAACAGAACATAATCAATTCTAGGACTTACATTAAACCAGGCCTTTTTTTGTTGGAAAAGAGGTGGTGGAACCCAGTGGGTTGCCCTAGGAGAAAATGGCCACATGGCTGTTCGCCCTGCCCCCTGATCTCCAGACAGAGGGGAGTTGAGATTGCCCTCTGCGCTGCGGTGCGGAGGGCAATCTCAGCTCCCCTCCTACTGGAGATCAGGGGGCGGGGCCACCAGCCATGTGACCATTTTCAAGAGGTTCCGGAACTCCATTCCACCGCGTTCCAGCTGAAAAAAAGCCCTGCATTAAACAACATGAAGCACAGGTAGTATATAGGAGTACATATTTAAAGCAACAGATAATATGTAAGGCAACATAATGGTGAAGTCTATGGTCCCTAACTCACTAGCAAAACATCAGGGACCCCTTTCCTACAATTCCTGCAATACTGCCCTCCTAGCTGAGAAAAAAGCCTTTTCGAATAATTCGGTTTTGCATCGTTTGCGGAAAGCCAGGAGCATGGGGGCTCTCCTGACCTCCTCACTACAGTATGTATTATCTTGATTTTGGTTCCCAGCAACACATCCTTGTCTTTACTGATCTTTTCTAGTTCCTCATGGCTGCCTTTCAAAGCCTCAATCTCCCTCTGATTTCTTGGTTGCACTCTCCCTTTTGGTTGATGATTGAGCTAAGGAATGGAAAATCTTTAGCAATTTCATTACTAGTAATTTCATTACTTTTGTCTTCTTCATGTTCGGCTGTAATCCTACTTTGGCACTTTCTCCCTTAACTTTCATCAGTAGTTGTTTCAAGTCTTCTCTATTTTAATAAAAACAACAACAACAACATTCGATTTATATACCGCCCTTCAGGATGACTTAACACCCACTCAGAGCAGTTTACAAAGTATGTTATTATTATCCCCACAACAACAAACACCCTGCGAGGTGGGTGGGGCTGAGAGAGCTAGAAGCTATGATTGACTCAAGCTCACCCAGCTGGCTTCAAGTGGAGGAGTGGGGAATCAAACTCGGTTCTCCAGATTAGAGTCCAGCTGCTCTTAACCACTATACCAAACTGACTCTCTGCCAGAAATGTAATCTGCATATCTCAAATTATTAATGTTCCTTTCACCAATTTTCATTCCATCTTCATCTAAATCTAATCCTGCTTTCCTTATTATATGTTCTACATATAGCTTGGACAATTAGGGAGATAATAATCATGACACCTTTGCCAGTCTGTTTTCCCATATTCTGTCCTAACCTCTTGTTCAAAGTACAGATTGCACATCAACACAATTATTTCTTTAAAAACCATCCATAGCTTTTCATGATCCCCACAATCAAAAGCTTTACTGTAATCTATAAAATACAAGCTTATTTTCTTCAGAAATTCTCTGGTATGCTCATTAACCATTGTAAATTTGCAATATGATCTCTGGTGCTTCTTTCTTTTCTGAATACAGCTTGCATATCTGGCATTTCTTGTTCCATATATGGCAAGAGTCATTGTTGTAAAATTTTGAGCATCACTTTGCTTGTGTCGGAAATGAATGAGATGGAAAAGTAGTTGCTATGGTCTTTGATATCTCCTTTTTCAGAACTGGAATCTAGATTGAGCATTTCCAGTCTTTGGGATTTTTGTTTTCCATATTTGTTGGCATATTTTAAATTTTGTTGGATTCAGTTTATGTAGCTTGAAATAGCTCTATTGATGCCCCATATACTCCAGGTGATTTGTTTCTCTCAATTTCTTTAACTGCAGCTTTCATTTCACTTTCTAAAATCGCAGGTTCCATGTCAAAAGAATCTTCTGTGAAGGAAACTGTTATCTTCTTGTTTTTTCTGTATAGTTCTTTGGTGTATGTTTCCAGCTTTTCTTTATTTTGTCCTGATCAGATAATGTATTCCTATGTTGATCTTTCATCATCCTTAGCTGTGGTTTGAATCTCCCTTTGATTTCATGGATGTTGGTGGAACAGGTCTCTTGTTCTTTCTTTTCTATCTTCTATTTCTTTGTACTGGTTGTTATAAAAGTTTTTGTTTCTATATGCAAGTTGCTGAAAAGCTGCATTTAGAATTCTGTCACTACTTCTGTCACCTTTTATTTTTTCTTCTTGTCTGTCTTTAGCCATTTTAATTTAATCCATGCATTTCATTTCATTTATTTATTTATTTTATTTATACCCTGCCCTCCCCACAGATGGGCTCAGGGCAGCTAACAACATTCAAAAATACATTAAAAGTCACAAAACCATAAAATCAATAATAATTTTAAAAAGTCATTAAAATAGTCCAGGAGCAGGCCATTTAAACAAATATTGGGAGTCCGTATATGGGCATAGCAGATGGCCGAGGGCAGCCCCAGAAGAAGTGGTGGTCTTAGATGGAAGAAGGAGGACACCCGCTGGCACTCAGCCAAAGGCCCGGTGGAACATCTCCATTTTACAGGCCCTGCGGAACTGTAACAGGTCCCGCAGGTCCCGGATCTCCAGCGGGACAGCATTCCACCAGGCCGGGGCCAGGGCAGAAAAAGCCCTGGCCCTGGCTGAGGCCAGACGGATGTTCTTCGGGCCGGGGACCACCAGGAGTTGCTTGTCTGCAGAGCGCAACGCCCTGCAGGGGACCTAATGGAAGAGGTGGTCCGGCAGGTATGCAGGTCCCAGTCCGTGAAGGGCTTTAAACACCACGGTAAACACCTTGAACCGGATCCGGAACTCCACTGGGAGCCAGTGCAGCTGGCACAGCACAGGATGAATGTGCGCTTGGATTGGCGTTCCAGTAAGGACACATGCCACTGCATTCTGGACCAGCTGTAACTTCCGGGTCAGGCCCAAGGACAGCCCAGTGTAGAGTGAATTGCAGTAGTCTAGCCTGGAGGTGACCGTTGCATGGATTAGTGTGGCCAGGTCCCGGGGAGAAAGATAGGGCACCAGTTGGCTGGCCTGTCAAAGATGAAAAAAGGCAGACCTGGGCCTCCATTGAAAGTGTGGCATCCAAGGTCACACCCAGGTTCCTCACCATTGGTGAAGGTTTCAGTTGTACCCCATCAAGGGCTGGGAGCCGGGTCCCCAGCTCAATCGCCCCACGACCCAGACACAGAACCTCCATCTTCAGGGGATTCAATTTCAGGCGACTCTGATGTAACCATAGCAATTTAGCAATTTGAAGAGTTTCTTTCATCCTGATACTACAGGGGGAAAACTTTTGTTCTGCTAGCTATACATCATTAATGTATATGTAGTTACCTTCTAATAACTGAGGCAGGCTGAAGGCTAGCTAGAGAATCTGGTTCGACAGCCTTTGCTGAGCTCCGAGAAGCTCTGAGTATTAGCACTGTGCAAATCCATCATTTCCAACATTGTAATTTTTGCACAAGTAACCTGTGGAATTCAAGTGTCATTTTACCACAGGTCACGTCTCTTCTGGGACAGCAGTAGACCTCTTCAGCTCAGGTGAGTCTCCTGAGTGTGACTTCATAGGCTTCTAGTCTGGATTTTCATTTGACAAGGAGCAGAACAAACATGTCAATGAACTGGCACCTGTCAATTATTATGAAAACATCCAGGTTGTTTAAGATGCATCTGATTAACCAATCAACAAGTCCTCCTTGCTTTTTTCAAAAAGATTATTTGATTAATTCTAGCTGGTGTCTGTCAAAAACGACAACAACTATACTTAAGAAGCCAAGATTATTTCTGAAAATCTGTCTGTCCTGTCCAAGCGCTGTACATCCTGGGAGGCTACCCGTTTGCTGCACCAGTGCTTGTCCATCCATAAGCGCGAACACTGAAATGCCTGTCGAGGGAACGGCCGCTTCGTTTACTCCTCCTTCCAAGATGGGTGGCTGTGTGGCTTTGTCAGTAGCATGTGCAATGTGCGGAGAATAATGGAAACAGAATTTAAGTTCCAGAAGAGAGTTCTCGATTAACAAGTTGGCTGGCATCCTTGAAGGCTACGGTCTCGGGATAATGTTATGATCTGTCTTCTTCATATGCTTGCAGTAGTTTTCAAGCTTGTGAATAAGGATAAAAAATGAACCTGCACTTACAGAGGTGAGCAGTAACCAGCACAGCAGCTGCCTGCAAACAAGTGGAGGGACAGTTTTGCTGTTTGGGTGGCCCAGTAGAGCTCCTATTCACAGGTCCTCCTGGGTTCACTTAAAAGGATCAAGCAACAGTGGATGTGAATAAACTCCTGAGACTGTGGCGAGTCACTGCCTGTCAGAGGGGACAATACTGGCCTTGGTAGACCAGTGGGCTGACTCAACCGAGGATATCTTCCAAGTAGTCTTCCTCTAGCCTAGCAACAGAGAAGCAATGGAATAGATCAGTAAAAAAAAAATTGTATTAGCAGAAGAAGGGTGATTCTCGCTACAGACCTCCTTCCCCCCACGTTGCTAATCCCAGGGCACATGGGGCGGCACCCGAGGGGTGAAGCAAGGAAGCCCTGCTCCAGTGAGAGAAATCCCTCGTGTCAGGGGATCTCCTAGGCCCAAGCCCATGACTCACTGCTCTTCAGGCTGCATTTTCATGTACACTCCCTCAGATTGGTGAGCATAAAACTGTTTATTCAAAACTACACTTTTTAAAAAATTGCCTAAAAGTTCCTGTAAGTAAAAGGGAATTCAAACGATTTGATTTTTTTTCCTCCTCCACCAATGGACGCCATTAAAATCAAATGGACTTTTGCCATTTAATTCAATAGAATGTAGTCAGCATCCCAATTAATTAACAGCTGAAAATAAAAATAATTATAATAGATGAAATCTGAGATTGTGTTGTGTTTCTGTTTAATTAACTTTAAATCAAGGGAAGGAGCACAAGGGTATTTTGCACGTGGGTTTTTCTTCTTATTTGGATAGGAAAACACTATTTTTGGCACGGGGAGACCATCTCTCCCCTTGCTGTCCTTACCCAGTGAAATGGAAAGCTAAAGACAGTCGCCTGCATCTTACCTCTCTACTCAGCAAAGTTTGAAGTCTACCCTACAAATTAAGTGGATCTTCCACTGGAGGAAGAGGCACTTAAGGCACAGGAAAGCTCATACTTTGCTAAGTAAAATGGTTGTATCTTGAGCAATGTGGGGAAATGGAACTCAAAGAACAAGACTGCCACCATCCTACAGCGGCTGCCAAATATAACATTTGGATGTGATCTATTTGATTCCTATTTGATCTATTTGATTAATTACTTTTCTGAGATTTACAAATAGGACGTGTCTGGATCAGATTTTGGTTAAATTCTAGTCTCATGAAATGTTACTTGGCACATTATGTGCTGGAACTCTGACTACTTCGTTGTTCATGCTAAATAAAGTTCCCACCAAAATTTTACCTACAGGAGAATTGAAAATGATTTCAAAGTTTCAGCTTTTATGAAAAAAATGTGAACTGGAATGCTCTTCTCAAGAAAAAGAAGGATTAAAAAAAACCCAAAACTAACCCAAATCCCTGTGGGGCCTTCCCTCAGTCTTAATGCTAGATTCTGTTTCTTATGAAAAAGCCACCCGGCAGCAGCTGACTGAACTTGTGGCTCCTGGGCAGATGCTTTGTTTGATGCGCTCTCCACGTTCAGCATTTGGATTTGCCCCCCATGTGGTGTTTCGCTGTACTCCAAAAGTGCTTCTGTTAGTGATAAGACAGCTGATCCTCGGAGAGAGCGGCTTTATACCACTAGCTAGTCATGTCAAACAACAGCCATGGGAATGCAGTTTCAAAGCAGCCTCCACATGGGGCAGGAATGATGCCAAAGGGTAACAGGTGCTTCTTCAAAATATTCCCTGCCACAGAGCTTAACTTCCCCAGCTTTCAAGGTTCAATTAAATCCTATATCCCTTTAGAATAAACTGCACATGATCTGCACATGATGGAGGGAAAAAAGCTTCTGCATTCTTTCAATGTATAGAATGTTAAAGAATAGGAGTCCAGTAACTCCTTAGAGACCAACAGGATTTTCAGCAGATGAGCTTCCAAGTGTCACAGAGCTCTCTTCTTTAGAGAGTTTTGACTCTCAAAAGCTTATACCTGGAAAATCTTGTTGGTCTCTAAGAGCAGAACCACAAGTGACAAAAGGCACAGATTGGACACTTGTCAGCTTCCCACAAGTTTTGATGGGAAATGTAGGCGTCCTGGTCTTGCAGCTTGACTCTCTGACTGCCGTCCAACGGACTTTTCAACTGTCACTTGTCCAACATTCCGCCAAGCTGCCTACATTTCCCATCAAAACTTGAGGGAAGCTGAGAAGTGTCCAACCTGTGCCTTTTGTCACTTGTGGTTCTGCTCTATGATGCCACTGGACTCAAATCCTGCTGTTCTACTGCAGACCAACATGGCTACCTATCCGAAACAATTCCTTCTGTTGTAACTCATATAGGTATCTAATACTGCTAAGAACCTAATTATTATGTGGCTGCTGGGGTTGCCACAGAGACTTGATATTGTGTGAGTGGTGGCCGTATTTGACTAGAAAGAGGTATTAGTTAAACTAGGATGCCTCATCTCTTAGATCCTGTTCACACAATTTGTGTTCATCAATTTATGACTTGCTTGCACACTCCACATACGACATCAGCTTTCGTCTCTCTTCATATAACATCATAGGCCTCAGAGGCTTTTCCATGGGTATAGTCCACAAGTTCAAATCCAGTTATCAAGTTCATCTGTGGACCACGCCTAAGCAAAAAACAATATGACATGTTACATTTTTAGACTTTATGCATTTTTGACAACCTATTCTTCTGCTTTAAAAAAAATCAATGCCATCATTTCTATAATTTTTAATATGTCTGCTGTTAAAGGTTCTGGGTTATTTTCTTTTAGATGGGGGGGGGTCTTCAGAGGAATTTTGACTGTTGCTGTTTTTACCCTTCTCTCTTTTACTTATTTTGATATTTTAATTTGGTTTACTTTAATTTTATTTTTATTCCTAAGTCACCCAGTAATCTTTTTAAGAAGAAGGGTGTGGCGTAAATCTTAGAAATAAATAAAGTATACCATTCCTCCCACTTCCGAGCTAAGGACTGGACCTATTTTACTGGGTTAAAAATATGCTAAGAAAAATGTTTGCCCTGCGAGCCAGAAAGCTGGTTTGCAGATTAATTATTCAAAGAGAATCCATGTGTGTTATTCATACAACCTGGCATATGACCCCTCTTGAACAGGGGGGGGGGTGCTTCCCTCTAGGTATATTGCAGCAAACATTTTGTCATGTTAAATGTAGCTTCTCCCTTAAGATGGCTGCAAAAGTGATGGAAAGCCCTGGCTGTAGATGAAAACTCAGTGGACACAGGTCCAGAGTGAAGCAAACCTGGGCAAACATGTGGTTGAAAGTACCCTTGTTTGCAAAGTGAGAATGTGGAATGTGAATATAACTTTTGGCAGCTGACAGGGTCCATTTTATCACTGGCAGAATATTTTCCAAATCTATTCCATGTAGAAATGGCAGGCTCTCTCTCTTTCTCCTGTTCATTACAGGAAAAAAACCACACACACACACACACACACCACAGCAACCCATCTGTACACAGAGCAATCCCTGGCATAGTGGATCTTTGTGGAACTTAGAATAATGCAACACAATGAAATACAGACATTCCCAAAAGCAAGTGTCGTTGTGAAAGTTTAAATAATTTATCATCTGCCTTATTTTAAAGGAGTTCTTAGCTTCGCTGTCTCCAATATACCTGCCCTTACTTCCAGTTGTAACCCACCGCTCTTTGCCACACACAAAAAGCCTTCTGCTCTCCTAATTGGCTCCCTCCACATTCTCATTCCTTAGGTCTGAAACTCATTACCAAGTGATGTCATCTACAGATGCCAAAACACCTGCTGGTCGGGCTCACTTTTTTTTTGCCAGTGGTGATCGGCAGCCATGTGCAAGCCATTCATGCACATTCCCAGGAACGGGCTGCTTGCAGCCATCAGAAAGTGGCTTCCAGCTGATGAGGGATCAGCTGGGAGTTGGCTTCTTATCTCCTGTTGAAGAAACTTTGTTCTGTAGCTAGGAAAGTAGGGGTTTTTTTCCAGGGTGGAGGGGGGCAATCAGGAGCCAACTCCCAGCTGATAAGCTGGATACCAGATTCTTCTGATCTCCCAGCTGGGAATTTTTGCTGCATCTCAGGCTTACTCAGATGGACCAAATTTAGTGGAGATGGGATCAGAAGCCCTTCCCTTCTCCCCATCTCCAGCTGTCAGTTCCATCTGCAGAGATAAGCAGAGAAATTCTCTTTCTCCCCTTCCTTTTGCAATGCAGAGATCAAAAGCAATGCTTCTGTCCCCACCCAGCTTTTTCCTCTGACTTTTGTAACTTTACTGTGTAGCTCTTTTTCTAAAGTTAAGACAACAGCTGATCCCTTGATCAGCTATGAGTTGGCTTCTGACCCACAGACAGCAGTAAACTTGTTTGGCAGCTATTCAGATTGTTTGATGCAGTCCAGATGTATCCCCTAGTAGCCTGATTGTAGTGCGATGTGCTCCTCAACTAGGCCCAAGGGAGAGGGAGAAAGCCAGTTGTCCTAACAAAGTTGGCATAAACCAAAATACCACCGGGAAAGGAACCCAGAGGAGACAGCTGTTCCTTTCTATGTTTGTAATAAACAAGTATTATTGAAAAGTCACAGAGAGTCTGGTATTCATTTGAAACTGATTGTGAGGAGGACTGAATATGGTAAGTTTGGGCGCTGAATAGATTTCATCCGGCCTACGAGTTCCCCCCATGCTGTCCCAGTACTGTTTCGCCAGAAAAACGATAGGGGGTTTCAGGCACTGCACAAATTACCATGGAATAAATGCAGCATCCATGTCAAATACGTACCCCCTACCCTTCATTAGAGACTTGCTGGTTGCCAAAGGGAAAATCTTTACTAAACTGGACTTAAGAGATGCGTACTTTCGAGCGAGAATCAAAGAAGGGGATATATGGAAAACAGCATTCAGTAACCCTCTGGGACAATTTAAATACCTGTTTTTTTTTTTTTTTGAAAATTTTTTATTGGGTTAGAACATTTTTATTTTTACATTACAGTCAATTTTCCCCTAATTTTTCGTTTCTAACCCCCTCCCTTTCCCCCCCTTTTGTTGACTTCCAACAGCTTTCCCACCCTCTGTCCCTTTTCCCTTACTTCTATTAAGTTCCTCTGTCTAAAACAGATATACATTCTCCATTATATTAAGCAGTACATCTTTAACTCCTTTACTTATTATACACCCAAACTATACGTCTTTAGATAAACAATTTATCCCATTTTCCAGTTTTGAATAATTCTATATAAACCTATATATCATAAACCATAAAAATTTCCCACATTTAAATCAAACAATTTGATTTTTTTTTTTTGATTTGTTCTCTATATATTACTCATTTCAACTTTTTATGGTAATTCTATATAACTCCTCAGATACTCAATCAATTTAACTCTTCTATACATTCAGTTTGGTGCATATAAATCTTGTCAAAGAAAGAAAATATTGTTAGTTAGTCAATCCTCATGTTTAAACCTTATCATTAATTATTCTCTATCAGTTGACCTATACATATCTATATATATCTCAATCAATTAATCTAACTGCTTATAAATTCACATTTCTCTTCCTCCCCCGGTAAAGTCACCCCTCTCTTTTATACTTTTATTATATTTCAGTAGTTCTCAAATTGCCACAGTTTTCCTCCCACCTCCCATTTCTTCTCCAGGTATTGTTTCAGCTTCTCCCAGTCTGTGTTGAACTGCCCTGAGTCCAGATCTCTCAGTTTTCTTGTCATCTTGTCCATTTCAGCCATATACAGCAATTTGTAGATCCAATCTTCAATAGTTGGTACTTCTTGTACTTTCCATTTCTGCGCATACAAAAGTCTAGCTGCTGCAGTCATATAAAAAATCAACGTCCTATGATGGGCTGGAATTCCCTCCATTCCCAAGTTTAGCAGCAGGAGTTCTGGGTTCTTATTTATTTGAAACTGTAAAATTTCACTCATTTCTCTTATTATTTCCCCCCAGAACTGCCTAGCTACCTCACACGACCACCACATATGATAGAGGGAGCCCTCATGTTTCTTACATTTCCAGCATTTATTAGAAGTATTCAAGTTCCCTAGCGCAATCTTCTTTGGTGTCATGTACCAACGATAGATCATTTTGAAAATGTTCTCTTTAATATTGATACATGTCGTTGTCTTCATTGTAGTTTTCCACAAGTATTCCCATGCCTCCATTGTTATTTCTTTATTGAAATTTATAGCCCATTTCACCATCTGTGTTTTAACTATCTCATCCTCAGTATACCATTTCAGCAATACTTGGTATACCTTGGATATTCTTTTCTTGTCTTCTTTAAGAAGGGTCTGCTCTAGTTCCGAGTTCTCTGTTCGTATGCCCCCTTTTGCAAAGTCTGAGTTGTATAAGTCTCTAATCTGTCTATACTGGAACCAATCATAGTTAGGTGATAGTTCCTCTTGCGTCTTTATTCTAAGTTTAGATACTTCAATCTTAGTTATTTCTTTGTACGTTAAACATTGTTGTTCATTATCCACAGCTCTCGGATCTATCACCTCATATGGAACCACCCACAAGTGGGTTCCTTCTTGTAGGTAAGTTCTATACTTCTTCCAGATTGTAAATAGACTTCTCCTTACAAAATGATGCAGGAACATCGAGTTGACCTTTACTTTGTCATGCCATAGGTATGCGTGCCATCCAAAAATTTTTTTATATCCCTCTAGGGCTAATAGTTTCTTATTCTTTAATGTCATCCACTCTTTTAGCCAAACTAGGCAGATTGCATCATGGTAAAGTCTCAGATTGGGCAGTTGCATTCCGCCTCTCTCCTTTGCATCTTGTAAAACTTTTACTTTCACTCGAGGCTTCTTGCCTGCCCAAACAAAATCTGATATTTTCCTCTGCCATTTTTCAAATTGTTTAGAGTCTCTGATGATTGGTATTGTCTGTAACAAAAACATTACTCTTGGTAACACATTCATCTTAACTGCTGCAATCCTGCCCAACCATGACAGGTTCAATCTATTCCATTTGATCAAGTCTCTCTCTATCTGAGTCCATAATTTTTCATAATTATTCTTGAACAAATCTATATTTTTTGCAGTCAGCTCAACTCCCAAGTATTTCACCTTACTAGTTACTTCACAATCCGTTGTTTCCATTAACAATTGTTGTTTCTGCTTAGTCATGTTTTTGCATAATATCTTTGACTTCTTTTTGTTAATGAAGAAACCTGCCAAGTCTCCAAACTCCTTGATCTTGTCTATCACTTTTGGCATGTTCTCCAGTGGGTCTTCTACAATTAACATTATGTCGTCTGCAAATGCTCTGACCTTATATGAATAGTCCTTTATTTTTATTCCTCGTATTTCCTCATCTTGTCGGATTTGTATCATCAGAATCTCCAATACTAAAATGAACAACAATGGAGATAACGGGCAACCTTGTCTTGTTCCTTTACTAATCGTCAATTTCTTGGTCAGTTCATCATTCACTACAATTGCTGCAGTCTGGTCTCTATAGATTTCCTTGATTGCTCTGACGAATCTTTCTCCCAGTTGTAGCTTTTCCATAGTGGCAAACATAAAGTCCCAGTTTAAATTGTCAAACGCTTTTTCAGCGTCTACAAAGAAGAAACCAACCTCTTTGTCACAACGCTTGTCGTAGTATTCAATAGCATTGATCACTGTCCTTAAGTTGTCTCTTATTTGTCTGTCTGGCAAAAAGCCTGCTTGTTCCTCCTCTATGACTTCCGAGAGCCACCCCTTCAATCTCTCCGCCAATATCTTCGCAAAAATTTTATAGTCATTATTAAGTAGTGATATAGGTCTGTAATTTTTCACGTTGGTCAGGTCTTGGCCCTCCTTTGGGATCAATGATATATTCGCTTCACTCCAAGTATCTGGAATCCTTTGATCCCTAAAAACTCCATTCATCACCTCTTTTAGGAATGGTGCCAGTTTAAATACCTGTTGATGCCATTTGGACTACAAGGGGCATCTGGAGTCTTCATGAATTTGATTAATGAAGTTTTGCACAAGAGCTTATATAAAGAAGTGGTTGTTTTCTTGGATGTTGTGTTAATTTATAGCAGCGATTATGACACTTTTGTCAAATTAGTCAGAGAAGTGCTGACTACCCTTTACCAAAACCAGTTGTATGCAAAACTCTCCAAATGTGAATTTCATAAGCAGGAACTGGATTTCCTGGGGTATCGAGTATCAAGCAAGGGGCTGGGAATGGATCCAGCCAAGGTACAGGCAGTTAAAGAATTTAGAGCTCCAAAAACAAGATGCCAACTTCAGTCGTTCCTGGACTTTGCCAACTTCTCTAGACAATTTATTTAAAAAAATTGTCCAAACCACCCTGCTCTTGACTGGTTTGCTGAAAACCAAGGAAAAGGGGGCCAGGAGAAGCAAAGCCAGGAGCTAAGCTGACCTGGACCGCAGAGTGCTAGCAGGCTTTTGAGAAATTAAAGGACCTGTTTACCTCTGAACCATACTGGGCCACCCTGACGAGAACAAAAAGTTTATTGTTCAAGTGGATGCGAGTGATGTGGCCATGGGGGTGTAGTTCTGTAGGAGGGCTCAGACAATGAACTGCACCCTTTTACTTACATAGCAAGAAAATTCTCTGACTCTGAAAAGCATTGGTCAGTGCGGGATAACGTAGCAGCTGCTGTAGAACTCTCTACCTGGAGGCATTGGTTGGAGGGTGCAAAATCCCATTTGAGGTATGGACAGAGCATAAGAACTTGGAAGCTTTATGCTCACCAAGAAAGCTAGGGGCAAATCAGCTCAGGTGGGAAGAGTTTTTCTCTAAGTTTCGATTCACCCTTAAGCATCTTCCTGGGAAATCAAACTTCCTCGCAGATGCACTGCCCCACCTCCCTCAGCATGAGATTCAGCGACAGGAGGTCATTGACACAATGTTCACACCCAGCCAACTGGGAGGAGTGGTTGTAACACGATCTCAGACTCGCAAGCCTCCCCCAACCGTTCCCAACTCGTGGTTGGACAGAGTGACAGCAGAAATGGAAAAGGAGGGGCAGCAAGCTTTACAGGAACTGCTAGTGAAAGGGGAGAATGGCTGCTGGTACCATCAAGGGTGTTTGTATATTTCTGAAACACTGCAAGGAGAAATGTTTAAAAAGTGCCATGATGACAAATTAGCAGGCCATTTCGAGCTTGTCAAAACCCTCCACCTAGCATAATGACAATTTTGGTGGGCGGGAATGAGGAGAGACGTTTCTCAGTATGTGTCCATTGCAAAGTGTGTGTGATGGGGGAAAATGGGAGGGAAAACCTCCAGAATTACTGCAGCCTTTGGAAACTCCCCCCAGATCCTGGGCTACCATTTCCATGGATTTCATCACAGACCTTCCCCTAGGAAGGGGAAAACAGTGATTTTGGTAGTGGTAGATTTGTTTTCTAAGCAAGCTCACTTTGTTCCCTGCTCTAAAATCCTCAACACAAAGAAACTAGCCATGTTGTTTATGCAACAAGTTGTATGTTGGCATTCTTTCCCAACCAAGGTGATATCCGACAAGGGGCCCCAGTTTGTTGCCAACTTCTGGTGGGAGCTTCTAAAAGTTACTGGGATTGAACAAGGATTAAGCTACTCCCATCGTCCTGAGTCTGATGGACAAAGTGAATGCACAAATCAGATATTAGAACAGTTCCTGAGATGTTATATCAACTATCAACTGGACAATTGGGTGGACTTTCTTCTCTATGCAGAATACTGTTCTAACAATAGTGTACACAGCTCTATTGGAGCAACCCCTTTAAGGTAACCCAGGAATTCAAAGGAAAACCCATGCCACTGTTAGAACCGGATCCAGCTGAAAGGAGGTGTGAATTACAACAATGGTGGACTGACATTATAAAACAATGGGTCATTATAAAGCAAGCTCTGGAGCAAGCTAAACTGAACTATAAACAACAGGCAGACAAAAAGAGACCCCCCCGCCTTGGGAATGGAAGCGGGGAGACGGTGTGTATGTATCTACAAAGAACCTCAAAGGAGCCCTGCCAAGGAAAAAGTTGGGGTGGAAATATTTACAGCCCTTCAAGGTGGTCCGTCTAATTAAAAATGTAACTGTGGAACGAGAACTGCCTAAAAACCTGAGACAGGTACACCCAGTATTCCATTTCAGCCTTCTAAAAAAGGACCCAGGACCTGATAAATGGCACCCTGAGCCAGCAGCCCCACCTCCTATCATGGTGGAAGGACAGCCCCACCATGAAATTGAACAGATTTTAGGCTCTAAATTAAAGTGAGGAGTATTGTATGATCTGGTCCAATGGAAACCAGGAGAATGCTGATTTTTGAGGGGGCAGAATGTCAAGATGATGGCAGCATCTTGCCATACCCATATCATTATTTTGCTGCCTTTTTTTGGGTAAAAGATCTGTCACTCCAAACACCTCTCCTTTATGTAGCACTTGGATGTTGGCTGCTGCTACCCATTTGTAGTGTTGATTAGCTGCACAGAATTGTGTAGTGATAGGCTATACATCTCTTCGCTGCTGTACTGTTTCACGAGGTAAATCTGGGTAGATTTCTATTTTGTGTCCTCTATATAATAAGAGCCCCCATGTTTGAGCTTCCACCAGTATTTGTTGCTTCAGATTAATGTCCCTCAGTTGAATTATAATGTCCTTGGATTCCGTTCTTTGAAGATTCATATAAGAGCCAACCCTATAGGCTCTAAACACCATCACATTTCCATTTTTCCCGGGGTGTATTTGGGTGTTGAGCCATTCATCTATTATCTTTGCCAGATCTTTGTTTTCTTCTATTTGTTCTGGAAATCCTTTTGCCTTTACATTTAATTTCTGAGCAACTAGTTCCAGCTGAAGCACCCTAAAATCCAGTTCTTCTTTGTCATGATGCAGGGCCTTGATTTCTTCCTGTACTGTTTGCCCAAGAGTGAGGGAGTGCTCTGCTTTCCAATTTGTCTCCTGAGAGGAAAGTTGCATTTGATCTAATTGAGCTCTCAGCGGTTCAATCAGGAATCTCATTATTTCCAGAATTCTGGATTCCATGGCTCCTATTATTGTAATCATCGCTGTTATTGTGGCTTCTATCTCCATCGGGGCCTGCTTCATTATGTTTGGTGGCCATTTTGTGTGTATTGCCACCTATTGCTCTGTGCTTGTCTCTTCGAATTTCTTCTTGAGAATATTCTTCTGTCGATCTGGAGGATATGTTATTCAGTCATGAAGCATTGTAGGCTCCCTCCCCCCATCTGTTTGCTATTCAATTTCAGCAGAATTATTTGTAGATTTGAAGAGATGAAAGGAGCTCAGATTTTAGGCTGCCACCATGCTCAGTGCCAAGCCATGCCCCCCCCCCCCAATCAATTCCTTTTTTATTAACGAGACATTTGAAGAGAGGAGGGACAGGAAGGAAAGTTCTGCAAAATTACAGAGTTTCACTCTGTAGATGCTGAGAGACCAGCAATGTCTTCCCAAACATTCCTATCTTCCATCTAGAGAACTACCCTGCAAGGACTGAAGTTACAGAGGGGCGTCTTAATTTCTCTTCAAAGAGAAATGGAAGAGAAATTCTACTCTTAAAAGAGAAAAAAGAGAAACAGAGGAATTGCCATACCTAAAAAAAAATCCCCACTTCATACCGACTCCATTGCACTATTTGGTAAGTGATCCCTGAAAGGGTGAGATCATTCATTGAAGGAGGTCAGCTGGGCAGATGTGGTACCAAAGCTACAGAACAAAGTGGAAACAACTGCTGTGAGCAGCTGTAGGGGAAAAAAAAAAACCATGACAGTAGTGTTTGGTGAAACACATTTGCAGAATTGAAGAGAAAAGGTCATATGCAAGGGAAGAAGAGGAAAGAGAGAAAGAATGGTACAAAGCCAGTAACAGCTGTAAATGTGGAAGTTAATCATTAAAGTAAGGTTTCCAGGTTCCTATATCCTTCCAGTGTGTGTGCAGGGGTGGGGGTGGGTTGGGGGGCCCAGTCGTCACTGGTAGGATGATCCTCACATATGCACTCCTGGTCCTGATGTGATGACATCACTTCTGGAAGTGATGTCATTGCTCAGGCATTTATATTGAATTTATATTCCATTCTCCCTGCAAGCAGACTCAGAGCAGATCACAACATATAAAATATATAATAATAAAATCAGAAGCATAAAATACAAAATCAGCAAATAGGAATACAATACTAAAAATAACTGTGCATGTATTTCACTCCTCTTTCAGCCCACACAAACCCATGGGGCAGGGTGGCCAGTTACAGATGGATACAGAATCGGGGGGACAGCCACCTCCCCCATGGAAGGAGGCCAGTTTAGACAATCTGGATGGCGTGCCCATCTCAGTCACCATATACCTGGCAGAACATCTCTGTCTTGCATGCTTGGCAGAAACATAACAAATCCAAAAGTGCCTGGGTTGCTGCAGAGTTCCATCAGGTTGGTGCCAGGACCAAGAAAGCCCAGGCTCTGGTTAAGGCAAGGCACACCTCCTTGGGGCCGGGGACCCCCAGCAGATGTTTGTCTGCTGAACAAAGCAGCCTCCGGGGAACATTTGGTGAGAGGCGGTCCCACAGATATGCTGTCCCAGTCCACTAAGAGCCTTAATGGTTAAAACCCAAACCTTGAACCTGATCTGAAATTCCACTGGGAGCCAGAGCAGCTGGGGCAGAACTGGTGTTATATGTGACCAGAACAAGTCCCAGTCATGATGCATGCCACTGCGCTCTGGACCAGTTGCAGCTTCCGGGGCAGGCCCAAGAACAGCCCAGCATAAAGCGACTTACAGTAGTCCAACCTGGAGGTGACCATTGCATGGATCACCACAGCTGGGTCGTCAGTTGAGAGGTAAGGAGCAAGTTGCCTGGCCAGGCAAAGATAAAAGAAGGCAGACCTGGTGACCAACATGACCTTGGCCTCCATTGTCAGGGACACACCCAGGACTATACCCAAACTGTTCACTGCCAGCCCAGGTGCCAGTGGTGCCTCATCAAGGGTCGGGAGCTGGATCCTAGGACCTGTCAGCCCATGACCCAGGTGCAGGGCCTCTGTCTTCAGGAGATTCAATTTCAGTTGGCTCTGTTTTAACAAACCAGTCACAGCCCCTTAAATGCTGGCCAGAATGTCCAGGGAAGAGTCCGGCAGGCCACCCATCAACAGGTAAAGTTGGGTGTCATCAGCATATTGATGACAGCCCAATCCAAAACTCCACACCAACTGGGCAAGGGGGCGCATATAGATCTAAATAACATCAGGGAGAGTATTGCTCCCTGAGAAATGGCACACACTAAAGGGTGGTGTGGCAACAACTGCACCCCAACGCAGCCCTCTATCCCTGACCATGGAGAAAGGTGACCAACCACTGCAAGGCTGTCCCACGAATCCCCATGTCATTGAGGTGGTAAATTAGTAGATCATAAACAGTATCGAACACAGCTGAGAGATCTAAAAACAGCCACAGCACCAAACCATTTAGTTCCAGGTGTCTCCGGGGATTGTCTGTGAGGGTGACCAGTGCCATCTCTGTCCCATAGCCAGGATAGAAGTCAGACTGGAATGGATCCAGGATAGAGTAGTCCTCCAGGAACATCGGCAGCTGTCTCAACCACTGCCCACTCAATCACCTTGCCCATGAACAGGAGTTTCGAAACCTGGCGGTAATTGGACGTGTCAGTGGGGTCCAAAGATGTTTTTTTCAGGATAGGCTGTACCACTATTTCCTTCAATGCTCCAGGAAAGACTCTGGAGCTTAAAGAAAGGTTAACAGTGGCCTCCAGAGGAGCCCAAAGCTGTCAATGCTGGCCTTCATCAGCGATGATGGGTAAGGGTGCAAAGGGCAGGCCTCACTGCCCACAGGGTCCTATCAACTTCATCCCGGGAGAGCAGTCTAAAATGATCTAACACAGATCCAGAAGATGGCCAAAGGTCCTCCAGTTCCCTTACTGTGTCAACCATGGCTAGTAGATCATGGTGGAGAGACAGGGTTTTGCCCATGAAATAGCTCCCAAAGGCTTCACAACTAATATTCGAACTATTAATTTGATGGTCTCCCTACAACAGAGAGACCAAAGACTGAAAAAGTTTAAACAAATGTGCTAGGCGTGAGCTCACAGACACAATGAAAGAGGTGTAGAATTCTCTCTTAGTTGCCTTCACTGCCACCTCATAGGCTTTCAGAAGCATCCTAGAAGATGTTCTTGCCTCTTCATCCCGACCCCGCCTCCACACTTGCTCAAGTCATCTTAGCTCTCACTTCTTCCAACTCAGCTCCTCGGTGTACCAAGGTGCCAACGTGGTATAGGAGCAAAGAGGGCGACAGGGGGCAATTTCACTGATGGCTTCAGAGAGACAGGCATGCCAGTCCTCCACCCACACATCCAATGAACTGCCAGGGGGCATCAGATCTCACAGAGCAGTCTGGCAACCAATTGGATCCATCAGTCTCCATGGGCAAGCATAAATCAGCTCACTGCCTATGTGGAGGTGGGGAGGGCCGGTACACCCAAACGAGCCTTCAAGACAGATTGGTCTGACCATGACACCCCTTCACGTCAAGATCCACATGTATCCTCATCCCAAAGATCAAATCCAGTGTGTGGCCCACTAGATGTGTGGAGGCTGACACCACCTGAGAGAGTCCCAGTGCTGCCATGGAGGACATCAGAGAGCCAGTTTGGTGCAGTGGTTAAGAGCATGGGACTCTAATCTGGAGAACTGGGTTTGATCCCCCACCCCTCCACGTGAAGCCAGCTGGGTGACCTTGGTCACAGCTTCTAGGAGCTCTCTCAGCCCCACCCCCCTCACAAGGGTGATTATTGTTGTGGGAATAATAATGACATACTTTGTAAACTGCTCAGAGTGGGTGTTAAGTTGTCCTGAAGGGTGGTATATAAATCGAATGTTGTTGTTACACCAGATCCGCAGCCTGTAAGGAGGCCGCATCATCAGTAAGGATGTTGAAGTTCCCCAAAACCAAAGCCTGGGATACTCCAAAGCCCACCCGGCCACTACTCCCAACAGACTCAACAGGGTAGCTGGGGGTGTACTAGACGGCCAGCACACCAGACAGATAGCCAAACTCTCCTCAGCCTCCCACACAGGCTCACACAAACAATACTGGCAATGTTTGGGGTGGGGAGTGGCTTGGAGGAGAAAGACTCTTGGATGAGCATTGCCACCCCTCCCCCACAACCACTTGTCCAGGACTGATGAAGGACCGAAATACCTGGGGGTGGGGGGTGTCATTTCTTTCAAGGCAACCATCTCACCTTCCCCCACCCAGGTCTCAGTAGTACATATCAGGTCCAGATTATAAAATGCTCGTGCAATGTTCTGCTCTTATTATTAAGTTAAAATTTAAACTGGTGGGCTCACTGAACTAATAATAACACTGAACTAATAATAACCCTCAAGTAAGGGTTAAAGAGGATTAGGGAGAAAGTCAGAGACCAATAGGAAGGATGAGCCACCCTTTGCATAACTATACTGGTCCTGCCATGTCCGGCAGCTTGCAATGCAGCTCCACTCCATCTAACCCTGGAGAGAGGTCGAACGAGAGAATACAAGAACATTTCTTGTTTGGAGATTGGCAGCTCCTGGTCAACTGAAACTCAGGAAGTATTTATCTTGGAGACACCATCTGGAACTTTCTTTTCAAAGCCAAGGAATCTGGAAGGTAATTATGACTGAACCTCCCTCTTAACCTAATGAGAAGCTTGAATAGGAATGGCGGGATAGGAAAACGTCTCATTTACTTTGCACCACCCTTAATGTGGATCGTATGGCTTTGATCTGTAATCCAAAAACTGCCTGAGCAAAATTCCGGCTCCTGGATGGGCTCTAAGCAGCCAGCTTAAATGCCGGTTGGCTTCCATCCGATACTCAAAAGGGGCATCTTCTGATAAGCATCTCACTCAGCTCATGCACGCGTTTAGCCAGTTAAGTGGCTGCAACTCTGAAACGTCCAAGGAGGGCAGAATTGCTGCTTTATTTCTTTACCATGCAGTTTTGCAATGTGATAAGTTTCCTAGAAACCAGGTGGACTTAATCTTTTGCTGAAGCTTGCTCTGAGATATGTTTGGAGATAGAAAGGAAAGTTTGAGAAAAGAGGAAGAGGAAAATCTGTGTGTTGAATTTGATCATAAGGTTAATACAGGTTGGAGGAGCTGGGGAGCT
Source organism: Eublepharis macularius (assembly GCF_028583425.1). Lineage (NCBI taxonomy): Eukaryota > Metazoa > Chordata > Lepidosauria > Squamata > Eublepharidae > Eublepharis > Eublepharis macularius. Next base: position 144,378,268 of record NC_072795.1, on the reverse strand, counting down.
AACACTTTGAGATTCAGGCAAACAAAGCGATGGGATCAGGTTGCAGAGGATGGTGTGAGGCCATAGGAACTTCCGAGGAAGGAGAGCGTACACTGAAAGAGCTTAATCCATTGTTTCAACTGAGATGGGTTTGGACACAAGGCTATAATTTGTCCCACTAAGAAGCCTCATTTTAATTCTACAAGCCGCAGTACTGAAGACAGAGCAGATCTTAAAAGGGGAGAATGCCCTGGTTTCACCAGTCTTATCATATTCTGCTGAAAGATGAAATTGAAAATCACAACTTTATATTGGATTCTTAGGCTAGTTCACATTTTGTCAGCCAAGCATATTTCTTTACTGCATTGAAAAATATAGCTTTAACAACTGTCCAAGCGGCTGATGACAAATCTTGCAAAATTACTAAAATGGGAAATGTTGTGCTGCATTGCAGATTACCAAATTTGGGGGCGAGGGACACAAGACCTCCACTTAAAGGATGTACTTTATGCACCTGATTTCAAATCCAGTTTAATATCCTAATCAAAGCTCGATATGAAAGGCTATGAATTTAATTGTAAAGATGGAATGTGTACCATTTCCTTGAATGGAGAGATTCATGCCATGGCCTCTATAAGTAAAGGTATGCAAATAATATGCAAAGAGACAGCTAAAGGCCCACATAAGAGCAAGTAAATCTTATGAAATCATGAGCAGGAAAATGCTGCCTGCATCTGTGGCTTAAAAGACTAGGTCATGCAAGCTACGAATGCAAATGCAAGAAGAAGACCCAGCCAATGGCATTCATCTGGAACACTGTGATTAACTAACCGAAGGTGTGAATGCGACTTTTCTTTCATACATGACGCAAAAAACATCATAGTGCAATATACATGAACGGTTTATTGGCATATAGCACTTTAAAGAGGTAATTCTTGATCAATACTAAGCACCAGTTCAGATGAGTTGTAACTACTACAATGTACATAAGCTGTTACCCGACGGATTTATTTGTACATTTCATTAAAATTGCTATTTATGTCGTATAAGATTGGATGTACTTCTGCTCTTAAAGACTGTGCTTAGTAAAGTTTCACATTTTTTTTCTTTTTTGCTTTTCTTCCAAGGCAACCAAACCTTCTTTTCCAAAGTATAATTAATACAAAACAGAGAAACTACTTGAATTAATCCAATCACATATTTGCAGCCCTCTGTGGGTAAGCACAAATATTTTATTACATTCATAGATAACCACAAAAGATACAATGTGCAAAGATACAATCCACAAAGATACAATGTACAAAAGATACGATGTACAAAGTGAGAAATCCCAGATGCTGGACCATTTAAAGGACTAAGTAGCTATGGACCAGAACAAATTTGGAAGGAAACCACAGATCCTGTGTTCAGACAATGGTGCAGAATATATATCAAATGCCACATATCACTTCCTGAGAGAGGAAGGCATCCAACACTACATCGCAATAGCATATACTCGAGAATAAAATGGAACATCAGAAAGAAAGAACACAACCCTACTAGGAGTGGTGAGATATATGTTGCATAATACTCCACTACCAAATCCATTTTGGGGAGAAGCAATCATGACTGACAAAAATACACAGAACAGGCTGCCAACAAAAGAGTCATCAACCTTGGGTGCTTCTGGAATTTGATAACACTGAGTGGGCACCACCACTAAAATGGATACCATGGAGATGCAGCCAACAATAAAGTGGCTGCCATAGAGGCTGGGACCAGTTACCAAATATTGGGATGTTCTAAGCCAAGCATCCTCCTACGATGGAGTCATGTGCTTCCAGAAGACACAAATGGGTTGCTTCCTGGAGTCTTCCGAAGCAACTCTTGCTTCAAATGAGGTGCAGAATAAACAGAACTGGCCCATTGCTTTGGAATATCTTGGAAGGGTATCTTGGAACCTAGCAAATGGGAACCAAGAAACACGCTAATTGACTCCTCAGTACTCACGAGTACTACGTTGGAGATCAGCGTCTTACACCCATTGTAACCTCCTGCCTGCATTGCTGCTGACTAGGTCCAGGAAAAGTCCAGGAAAAGCCCCTGATGATCTTGTAATGCTGCTTATGTTAGTGGTCCTGCTCTCTTTCACAATAACAGGGCAACTTATGAATGATTACAGAATATCATAAGCCCCTCTCCTCATGTGTCTAAAACATAGACAAGCTGCCTGATTAGGCAGGAGATGGGAAAGTACTGGAACGTGAGAGGTGAAGTAAGACTAACTCTCAAACCATGCCCCAGAGGTATACAAAACCACAGAACAATGGAGGTCTCAAGAAGTACTTGAATTAATCCATTCACAGACCCTTCCGATCCTATCCTTATCCTTATCCGTTCTCCCATTTGAGTCATTCAGGACTCTGACAGCCTCACCCATCTAGCTATCTCAGGTCACCAATAATCTTTTTACATCTTTAGTTACTCTCAGGAAGGCACAAACAGTATTTCCCAACTTTATTTTCTCACCTCGGAGATAGCTTCCCAATTCTTTGTCTCACTCCAGAGAGTTTCACAGTCCTTTGTCTCACCTCAGGAAACAGCCATTATGCCATTGTTTGGAGGGCAGATGCAATACTTCCCCAGGGTATGTTCCACAGAATAATTGGACTGCCCTTCGCCGTTTGGTGTGTGTGCTTTAAACCTACCCGTGCACCTTCGGACTGCGTGTCTGAACCCTCTCTCCCCATTCTTGCTGCAAAATGCTGGTCACTGAGTCTTTTTCTGGACTGATAATTATAGCCCAACCCTGCGACTCTCTTCAATTTTCCTCCTTGTTTTTCTAGTTAGCTCTGCATGTGCGCTGTGTATTTTGTGTGCAATTGATCTTTATTGTTTTGAATAAAAAATCTTTTTTGATTGAACACCTGCTTCTTTGTTGAAAGAGTTATCTACAGGAACAATCCCTGTATGCAATGGCATAAAAAAATCCTTAACTTACCCCTCCTCTTGCTGCTTCTCCTTGTTGCTAATTCCCCCAATTCACAAGGAGACCGCTTGGGGTAACACTTGGGCTTGCCTTTTTCCTGGCCAGTGGTGACATGTGGTCATAGCCAATAGGCATAGTTGACACCATTGTGCCTTTGCCAGGGCCGGCGCGCCCATGGAGGCCAGGTAGGCGGTGGCCTCGGGCGCTCGGGCACTGGAGGGGCACTGGAAGGGGTGTTGGGGGGTGGAGACGCGCGCAGCGAAGCTGGCATGACTTGGCTGCAGCTACTGCTGCAGCCAGTCAGCCAGCCCCTTGCTGCCACGACCGCTGCCACACACCCCAGCCGGGCGCAGCCTCTGTGCGCCGCTTGAGCCCCGCTGCCGCCGCCACACTTCCCAGCCGGGCGCAGCCTCCACGCACCGCCCCAGCAGCGGCTCGCAGCTTCTGCTCCCGGCTGGGGCGTGTGGGGACGGCGGCGGTGGAAGCACGGGGCTGGCTGGCTCCGTTGCGTGCTCCTCCGCCCCAGCCGGGCGCAGAAGCCGTGAGCTGCTGCTGGGGTGGCGCACGGAGCAGCCTCCGTGCGCCGCCCCAGCCCCGGCTCGCAGCTTCTGCGCTCGGCTGGGGCATGTGGCGGCGGCAGCACGGGGCTGGCTGGCTGGCTGCAGCTACTGCTGCAGCCAGCCACCCCAGCTCTGCTGTGCACTCCTCCGCCCCAGCTGGGCGCAGAAGCCGTGAGCTGCTGCTGGGGTGGCGCACGGAGCAGCCTCCATGCGCCGCCCCAGCCCCGGCTCGCAGCTTCTGCGCTCGGCTGGGGCATGTGGCGGCGGCAGCACGGGGCTGGCTGGCTGGCTGCAGCTACTGCTGCAGCCAGCCACCTCAGCTCCGCTGCGCACTCCTCCGCCCCAGCTGGGCGTAGAAGCCGTGAGCTGCTGCTGGGGCGGCGTACGGAGCAGCCTCCGCGCGCTGCTCCAGCAGCAGCTCGCAGCTTCTGCGCTCGGCGGTCCTCCACACGCCGCCCAGCCCCCCTGCGGCGCGTGATGACGTCTGCAATGACGTCATCACGCAGTCCGTGGCGCGCCCGCGCGCACACGCCGCCGCGGGCGCCAAAACCTCTGGCACCGGCCCTGGCCTTTGCAGATTTCTGCTGCTGCTGGCTACAGCTGCATCAAGGCCTTGAACAGAACAGAGAAGACTGAAAACCACATCAGGCGGCCTTCCTCCAGCAACTGTTTCGGTTATGAAAGCCTCTTCTAGCTACCCAGTCTGGAATAGTTACCAAAATGCCAGCCAGGACTACTGAAGGCCAAACAAGTTTGAGAATACTGTTGACTTGTGGGACAGCTGAGCCTAGAGTTCCATTCCCCCAGAATTTACGTCTCAGTCAAGACTCACAAGGATAGAAAGCAACAATTCAAGACCATGAATATGTGGGAAATTCTAGAAAAGCTAGAAATTTGTCTGCTGTGTTATTTATTCCGAATTACAAACTCTTTTTCCTTGCTTGAAGGGGCAGTGGGGAACACAAATCCAATTGAACTCTATCTGATATCTGCCCACTCAGGAAGTTTCATTTGAAAGGGGGATGGTGCTGCCGATGGCCTTCTGCAAAACCAGCGACTCCCTCGTGTTGTTCTGTATATCTCAGCCTTCTTCATCTCCTACTTTACCACTTTCAAACACAAGGAAAAATTATCATCCCAAATGTCCTGAGACTTGTTAACTTCTCTCGTCTTGTGTGATGAGGGGGGGGGGCATTTTGAAAGGTTCAGAGCTGAACAGAGAAAAATTTAAGTCATTCTGGATTTATTTTAAACAGCTGGGGCTTCTCTGCAATACAGTTCATAGTTTAGACTAGACCAGCTGTAAAGTGAAACCTGTTTAGATACCCACCAGTCTTTCACAATTACCGGTGGCACCAGATTGATTTTTAAAAAATCAATTTCAGCAGTTTTAAATATCTTTCATGCACACTGGACTTCAAAGAAGACAGAAGGCAACATGCAGACATAATGTTTCCAAGGGCATATCTGTGAATGGGTTGGGGTCACCACACCAGCAAAACAAAAAGCCCTCCTGAGTTAAGATCTCAACACAAATGACCCACAGTTTCTGTTTCTTGCTAGTACAAAGTTCTGACTTTGGCCGTTTCCACACACATTAAATAATCCACTTTCAATACGCTTTAGTGCACATTTGTAACAGATTTTCCATGTGTGGAACAAAAAATCCACTTCTAAAGGATAACTAAAGTGCATTGAAAGTGCATTATTCAATGTGTGTGGAAACGGCCTTTCTCTCATAAATTTAGCTACTCTTAAATAATTCCATTCTTTGAACTTGTTTAGCACACTGGGAGAAGGGCATATGGGGCTGGAATAGAAAAGGGGAAGCAAGGAAGTCATGCCATGTGGACAGAAATACCCATAGAAACTCTGAGCAGGATCCAATCCACTAGTGTGCAAGTAAATTCCACTGAAATTCAACAGGACTTGCTTCCGAATATATATAGGCTGATACATGTACCAACTACAAAGTTATCTATAGATGTCTCTTTTTAAGGAAGACACCTCCACATCCCATGTGCATTCTCATGCAAATGAAGGAAATCACAATTTCTTTGCTTTTTCCTGGATTTTTTAATCCGTTTTTCGTTGACTGATCCTCACTCCAATCCTATGGCAGCAACCCACTCTTTCCTATCATTGTGCATAACTCCAGTTCCCATACATGTTTCTTTGGAAGTCAGCTTCACTGGTTTCAATAGCAAGCCACAAGGATACAGGAAGGCAATAAACAATGAAATGAATACAAATAAGGTTCTATCAAATATAGAAATTGATTTATAAAGTGCAAAGTGCCCAGTGAAATAGCAAATACAGTGCAATATAATACAATAAATTCGACATACAATGTAGTAAGACCATGATACAACATCAAAAAGTCAGTGGTACAAATGCTGAACTGACCAACTGGTGTTCAAAACTGTTATACAAAAATGTGGAACAGGCTTCATTGGAATTGCAAATGATCCTTGCAGAGCAGCCACCGCAAATAGTCCTTGCAACGCAGCCTACGGGTCTATGCCAGCAATTTGTCAATTCCCGTTTCGCGGAGAACGCTTCCTCACAGGCATGATGTTAACTCTACAATAAGATTAAGATAAAACATTTTTGTCCCATATCTACAGCATTTTACAGAGAGACAAACAATATTTTCATACTCACTAGTCTCACAGTATTCAAAAGTTCCTAGCCAGTCGTTAGTCAATACAGATTGACGGAACAATGCCGTCCTGCCCACTGATCAACATAACATTTATACAATAGCAATTTAAAGGTACATAATCCCGACAAATTTACATTTTCAAATTACAGGAAATTACAGAAAACAGGTGTAGTCAATTTCATGATTTAAACCTCCCGGAGTCATGCTGCCAGACCTGTATATGCATTCCATTTCAAACTGCAGCAATCCCCGGGTACAATCTACATGAGGTTTGGCATCCAAAACACAAAGTACTGACACTTTCATGTCCCTTGTCCTATGTTGCTGTTGATTAAAATGAGCGACCAAAGGCACCTCTATGACCCCATTCCTAATGCGAGACAAGTGCTTCCCAGGGTGTGGAATGCTAATGGAGGGAGGCTTCACTTAGGCTTCACTTAGCATTCCACACCCTGGGAAACTCTTACAGGATGACTCAGCCCAAACCCACCTCCCTGAGTAGATATAAATTATCTGCCAACATCTTCTCCACACTGTGACACTGAGAGAGCTCTGTCTTTTTGTGCTACACCTCTGAAGATGCCAGTCACAGCTGCTGGCGAAACGTCAGGAACTACAATGCCAAGACCACGGCTATACAGCCCGGAAAATCCACAACAACCATTGTTCTCCGGCTGTGAAAGCCTTCGACAATATATCAAAAGGAATGGCCTTCATGGTTTGCCAGTGTTCTTGCTGAAGTATCTGGCTTGTCATTAGCATGTAATACTCACAGGAATCTTTGAGTGAAACAATTTTTAAAAATACTTCCACTGCACCATCAGTTTTTCTTCTCTGCTTTCACTCTGCATTGGTGCCCTCCTTGCACTCGGCTATAAGGGTTGCCACCTGATCGGGGGGGGGGGGACAACCTGTCCTGCTCTTGTGCCTTTAATAGCAGCCTGAAGTGCAGAAATCAGTAAGTGACCATAATCAGAGAGCAGAGATAAAACATTATGACAGACGAATGTTGGCAGGCACCCTTTGCCTTTGTTAAAAAGATTTCTATGGAGGACATTTGATAAGATGGCAATTCAGCTGACCACTATTTAAAATTTATTGTATTCTGGAGAGTTCTTAATATTATTATTGATATTTATGTATGTATCGATTTGTTCATTTATACCCTGCTTTACTCTCCCAATGGGGACCCAAAACGGCTTACAACATTATTCTCTCCTCCATTTTATCCTAACAACTGGCCTGTGAGTTTGCTTAGGCTGAGAATGTGTGACTGGCAAATGCGATATGTATCTTGATCTCCCAGATCTTAATCTGACGCTCTAATCACTGTACCGTACCGGCTGGAACAATTACCAAAGTCCAGTTGAATTCTTCCATTCTTTTGCGATTGTATTCTCTTGTGATGCTCCCCACTTGTCAGTTAATATGAGAGCATTAGATCCACTATTTTGAAAGATCTTCATTTCAGAATCTGCTTCATTCATAATGTGGTAGGTTGCTACATGAATGGAACTAAATTGGATTGCCTGAATTCGGTGATTCACATAGAAACTGTTTTCTGACCATTTAAACATTCTTCTGTGCATATTCCTGGGGGCCGGATCCAGCCAGCTTTTTCACTCAGCCTTGCCCAATTCCCCTCCAGCAATAAATCTGACTGGATCCAACCCACAGCTCAGAGGCCAAGTTGCTCAAGGGGGACTGCTATGCCAAATGCATACCGTCAAAGAGATGTTACATTTACTTCAGGGGGAGCTTCTTTAAATGACTGCCTTGCATTTGAGAGCTGCACTGTGTTGGAATATATGTTGCAAGGTCTGACATTCAGTCATTATGGGGTTAATGTGTTTACTCACTGTGCTGTTGTTTATATTGACCTGGAAGAGAACCTGGCACAGAGCCAATAGCCTGGAAGCCTGGGGAAACTGAGATGTGTTTGTAGACTGTAATTGGTCAATAGGTCAGGAGATTTTCTTTCAGGGTCAAGAAGACAGAGGAAGAATCCCCATTGCCAGTGCTTTTTTTCTGGGGGTACGCAGGGGTACGCATACCTCTAAACATTTTGTGAATCTAACGGGAGAAAAATAAAAATTTTAAAATGTTGGAATTCCCGCTAAACCAACTCCAAACGTATTATGGATATTTATGTGATTTGTTAAGTTTTATGTAGTGTATGTTGGCAACAAAGATGTTTAGTTATATTTAAACTCACTAGGAGTGCTGTTCGTCTTACAAAAAATGGAATGTCTTTGAGCATCGAACACGCCACTGAGATCGCTGGCATAATGTGTGATCGTTAGGGTGCAGACAAATACAAACAAGACTTCTCTAAGCCCCTTGGAGCTCTGGTAGTTGGAATTTAGCACGGTGATTGGTCAGTCTTGTTGCTACCCCCCAATGGCGACAACCAATTTGTGTATTTGTGTATATTTTGCACAAAGAGTGCAAAGAGTTTGTCTATACCGAAACTCTTTGGTTGTGCACACGTGTCACTATAGAAGGGCTTGGTTGGCAATACCCATAATTCTCATCACTGACAGTCTTCTGATGTCATTTCCTTTCACAGTGTTTCCGGAGTCTCCGATGGAAGCGAGTGTTTAATCTGTGAAGTAGTGTGGTGTTTTACTGATGAAAGTTTGGCCTATAACCTCATTGAGTGGCAGTATTTCAATATGAGTAGGAAAATTACTAACTATGTTACATCATCACAGCCAGCAAAAAAGTGTAAAGTGAATGATGACTCTGTAAAAACAAAAGATGCGACGAGGGTGTTGTGTGATACAGCATCTGCTGTAGACCACGTGGAGAGTGGGCACACGGCCCCGTCTTCTGCTGACCATGTGAAGAGTGAGCATGTTCTTGGTAATTTTGTCCATTGACTGCATTTATTTTGTCCGATTTGAACTATAAAATGGTGATTTTCTTGAGTCAAACTGAGAGTACCCCTAAACGTTTTTTTAGAAAAAAAAACACTGCCCATTGCTATTCTCTCTTTGTACTCGTAGTCAGCAAGATGTAGCTGTGTGTACATTGATTTGGATAATCCTTGCCTGTGGCATAAAAGGTTTTGCAACAATTGGGTCTGTTTGGTAGTTGTCCCCTTCGTTTGGCATTTACATACAGACCTCCCCCTGATATACTGTGTCTTTAAAAGTAAAATGACGTTTTAAGTCTATTGATTCAAGATTCATTGCACCTCTGATTTTAAACTATTTTTAACCCTTTCCCCCCCAACACGATGTGCTCCTTTCTAGGCTCACAGAAGCAAACAAGAAATTTAAAGATAGTTTGGAAAGTCCTCCCTTTTCTCTAGCAAGAGACTGCCAATTCTTAGAACTGGCCGCACTGACCTTCAATTTAGTATGGGTGTCCTCATGCACAGCAGTGCACATAAAGCACAGAGTTATGTGAAAACATTTTTAGATCAGGGCTACAGATATGAAAAACCCACCTGAGAAATGTTGCTGCTCTCACTGAAACTCCTTTAGCTTTCCTTGAAATTTCACAGTTAAGTTGCCTGAAAAGAAGGCTCTGTATGTGTCCACATTTTGCATCAGGCAAAATTCAAGGATACCCTAAGAACACTCCTCACAAATTTCAATAGTCGTGTACAGACTTTTTTTTACCTTTCTTTACATTCCTGAGATCTCTCCTCTAAGAAGCAATTCTCAAGTTCTCTTCAGACTTTACCGCGTATGCCTAGTCATTGGCAAAACTAGTCAGAATTCAGACTCTCAAAAGGGTTGTGACCAAAAGAGAGGCTTTCATGGGTGAGAACTACCAACAAATAAACAGTAAGTCCCTGTGAATAACAGCCAATACCTCAATATATCATATCCCTTTTATCACTCTTAAAGTGCAAGGTGTCTGATCATCTGTCACCAGTAATTATTATCAATCAGCACCCACTCTGTCACAATTATATGCCACAGGCACCCTTCAATCAACCGTAGCTGCAACATGGGCAGATGAATAGCAATGTTATCACAGGTGAGTGACAGCATTGGCCCACAGGCCCACAGGGCAGCTATGGTGTAAATTTACTACTGCCTATTTACACCACAAGAACAGATGGACCTGCATGCAATTACATCTGAGGATTTGAAGCACAAGCTCTGTAAGATTTATACTATTTATTCTGACTTATTTATTGACTATTTAAGGTAAAGGTAGTCCCCTGTGCAAGCACTGAGTCATTACTGACCCATGGGGGGACGTCGCATCACGATGTTTTCTTGGCAGACTTTTGTTACAGGGTAGTTTGCCATTGCCTTCCCCAGTCCTCTACACTTTACCCCCAGGAAACTGAGTACTCATTTTACCAACCTTGGAAGGATGGAAGGCTGAGTCAATCTTGAGTCAGCTATCTGAACCTGGCTTCCAACAGGATCGAACTTTTGACTATTTATTGAACATCATTTATGAAGTCTGTATTAATGTGTATTTAATCTGTGTATATTTATGAGTATTTGGATATGTGATATTGTATTGGTTTTCCAGTGAAACGTAACTGATTGAAGGGTGTTGGTGGCATATAATTGTGACAGAGTGGATGTTGATTGATAATAATTGCCGCTTACAGATGATCAGGCACCTTGCACTTTGGGCCAAACTACAAGTGACGAATGACACAGGTTGGACACTTGTCAGCTTCCCTAAAGTTTTGATGGGAAATGTAGGCAGCTTGGCGGAATGTTGGACAAGTGACAGTTGAAAAGTCCATTGGACAGCAGTCGGAGAGCCGAGCTGCAAGACCAGGATGCCTACATTTCCCATCAAAACTTGAGGGAAGCTGACTAGTGTCCAACCTGTGTCACTTGTCACTTGTAGCTTGGCCCTAAGAGTGATAAAAGTGATATGCTTTATTGAGGTACTGAACGTTATTTACAAGGTCTTCTCCTCAAACGGGTTGGGCAAAAACGACCCAACACAATTAATTATTGTCTTGTTTTAATTGTGGTAAGAACTGGAATAAACAGGCATCATGATTGGTACATATGTTTCACAGGAGACTGTAGAATCCTATTAGATTGGATTTTACGGTTCAAACTGTGTACCCTCCTCTCCTATGGATTGCTAATTGAAACAAATCCCATCTCATGGGAATCCTGATTCGCTCATTGGCTGGTTCTGAGTCTGAGACTCATTCCTGGTACTTTGAGATGGTTCAGTAAGTAGCTGATTCACTTCTGAGAGCCCATAAATGCACAATTCTGGGGTCTGAGAGCCAATCCAGGTATTTAGAAATGGTTCTCTAAGTGCCTGACTTGCTTCAGAGAACCCAGAAATGCATCCCTTTAGACTCCCAGAAGCAAGCAAGACACTTAGAGATGGTTCTGAAATTGCTCCAATTACTTCTGGTCTCCAAGGCATGCATTTCTGGGGTCTCCAAAGACAGCCAGGCATCTACGGAAATCTTTCTAAGAGCCTGGATTAAGTCTTGGAGCTCAGGGACCATTAAGTGCCTGGATAGAAATTCCTCCCTCAAAATATTTGCGGACTGTGCAGAGACTCTCTAGGGGGAAATGAGTTAGGCAAAGGGACAGGAAATAAGGCGTGTGCCGCGGCCATTCTTTCTCCATTCCTGGAATTCTGCTTCACCAAGGTTCAGCAGCAGAAGATCGTTGGATCAAATCCTCAGTCCTGGAGAGGAACTGAACTCCAAATGGACAGGCTGCAGGGAATCCACTTATCCCTGCTCTGTTTACACTTGTTTCATCATATTTTTAAAAAATGGGAATGGAAATTAACATTTGACTATAATTCAAAAATCAGGGGTGCCAGAGGAGTTCTGTAGTAAAATTGCAGTCTCTGAACAACAGGCAAGTTCCGCTGGTGTCTGGAAGTAATCTACGGATCCTAACACAATGCCCTCTCTGGAGGAACAGCCCCCCCTTGCCCTCTGGAGTACCTGGGGGAACTAGCAACAGCCCAAGTCTCCACCTGGCATGTGCCACTCGCGTAGTATCCCACCAACCCTCAGAGGGGCTTTCACCCCTTCTGCCTGCCATCCACCCACTGCCTCCACTTGGCCTTTGAGAGAACTGACTATGGAGATGGCCCAAACTCCCCACTCCCTAGGCAGGGTTACTACTCTGAGCCCTGCCTTCTATCCAGCCTCCTGCTACCCAGCAGCACTTGGCTATAGCAGGGACTGTTTATTGTGCACCAGTGGAGGAGCCACAGATTTCCAACAGATCACCCCCTCCCTGTGGCACTTCTTTTAAGTAGTGTGGTTGAACAGTGGGAGTCTAGGTGGTACAGAGAGCCATTATTAGTATTTAAAAACTTAAAAACATTGATTAAAGAAAAGAAAAAATGTTCACATTCACACTTTTAAGCACAGCACCAGAGCACACAAAGAAATGGGTAAAAATGCAAATCCTCTATCCCTCTCTTTGTACATGCCTGTCTTAGAGTGTGACTACAAGTGACTTTCTCAGTGTGGAGAACACTAGATTTTTTTAGCAAGGTTTCCTGGGAAATGAAGTCCAAGTGGTTCTTCCCCTCTGTTAGAATCGCTGCCTGAAGAGCCACAAGAGGGCTTTGTTTGGAGGCGGGCAGCTGCTACTTTCTCCCAGGGCGTCCTGCAGGCTGCCTGCTCTTGGGGAGCTGCTCTGGAAGTGGCAGCGTCGGTGAAGCTTCAGCCGCAGCAACAGCGGAAAAATCTGCAGCAGATCCTTCCACTGTCGCTGTGGCTGAAGCTTCACTGACACAGCCACTTTCTCCAGAGCAGATCCCCGGGAGCAGGCAGCCTGCAGGACGCCCTGGGAGAAAGTAGCAGCTGCCCGCCTCCAAACAAAGCCCTCTTGTGGCTCTTCAGGCAGCGATTCTAACAGAGGGGAAGGACTGCTTGGACTTCATTTCCCAGGAAACCTTGCGAGAAAAATCTAGTGTTCTCCACGTGGAGAAAGTCACTTGTAGCTTTGCTGTTAGATCTCCCATTTTGGCAGGCTTTCTGACTTCGAAACTTCCCGGTATTCTTTGCATATGCGTGCTCCCGGCATGGTCTCCGTCTAGAATACACACCATTTGGTCACTGACATTGTTTGGCAATATGATGTTCTGATGGTCTTGATAATGTTGAGCCTTTAAAAAAGTGAGTATCATGAAATGGGATTAATACTGCCGGCAAGCGCCCGTTAGGCTCCATTTTGGCAGTCTCTTCTTCAAGATTCTGTACAAGTAGTTCCTTCTGAAGAAGTTAAACATCACGTCTTTTCCTATATGGACTTCTAGAGAAAAAAGAAACAATAACAACATATTTATGGACTAGAAAAGTTGTTACTTACCTGCAAAATTTATTTCTAGTATTTGACTATTTATGTGACTATTATTTACTGCATTAAGCTGTTCCGACTTATGATATTATGTATGGTGTGTCTATTGGAAATTGGTGTTTAATGTTAAGCTACTTTTTGAACTCTTCCTAGAAATCTTACTGATATATATTGTATACCTAAAATTGTATTTATTATATTCATTGTTTACATAATAGAGCACTTCTGGCACTTAAAAAAACCCTTTTTTTTGCAGATTGACACTTCTGAATTGTAAAAAAATACTTGTTACCCTCCGGTGGGCAGTGGCCTTCCTTCCTTTGCAGTTCAGTCCGGGGGAGCCCTTCTGCTTGTTTTGTGTTCTGGCCAGGTGAGTGGTGGCAGGGGGAATAGGAGACCTGGCAGCCCTAGCTAAGAGACACATTTTTAAAAACTGGGGGTGAAAGTTTTAACACACAGCAAATATACAAATAGAAAGCATTCCTCTATACCCTCCTCATATATGTGTCAAATGACAATCTAGAAAAAATACAAGGAATGGCGGACCCTGAAGGCTGTTTTCATATTGGAAATGAGACGGCTGAGGAAGTAAAAATTCTTATTTATTAGGATCTGCCTTTAAAGCTTCTTCAGTAGAACAAATATAAAATATCTCCCCCCCCCACCACCACCACCAAAATGAAGATGTATATTATATTTAGTCATTATGGCAAGAGTAAAAGGAAGAAGCTGGACTATCTAATAATACTGGGAACACACTTTATATTAATTAACACATTGCCTGGAATATAGACAAGTGGAACTCAGCATTTAACACTGGAATCTGAAATAGTAAAACAGGGTTGTACATACCTGTAACTGTTGTCCATCAAGTTCTTCTGTGCACCACCCTATCCGCGTAGACTCTTAGGAAAGGAGAGTCTGCTCTGAGTGCAGAGAGTTTGAGGAATAGGACCTTCTAATAGAAGGTCTCCTGGCATTCAAGATCATTCGCTGTACCTCCTTAGAGCAAACTAGGGATTGGGGTGTATGCGCCACGCTGTCAGGTGCAAATTCTCTGGATTGTGGTGAAACAGATCCCCGCACACACACACACACACACACACACACACACACACACACACACACACACACACACACACACACACACACACTAGAATGTCTAGAACTACAAGCAGTGTAACATATGTCTGTTTGGAGAGCTCTAATAACTTTGGCAAGCAGATTTGTCTTGGCCAAAAGGGAGTTACCAGCATGCAGTCTGTGTTGTCTTGTTGAATCTTGCACAACAAGGGGAATGGTGGGAAGAGGTAGGACATCCGTCCTGACCACTTGTGCTGAAAAGTGTCTCCTAGTGAGTAGGGGTTGCTCCCTGCTAGGGAGCAAAACAGAGGTGCCTTTATGTTGTCTGCAGTAGCAAAAAGATCTACCTCCGGTACCCCCCATTGGGCAAAAACAGGTTTTAGATAACGTTTGTTTAGAGACCACTTGGGATTGGCATTCAGTTGTCTGCTTAACACATCCGCCTTGCCATTGTGTGTCCCAGCAATGTGTATGGCATATAATAACTGCATTGGCAATAGCCCATTCCCAGATAGCCACGGCTTCCACACAGAGAGGCAAGGATGCAATTCCACCCTGCTTGTTTAAATAGTACAGTGCCGTGGTGTAGTCCGTCTGAAGTTGCACATCTTTTCCCTGAAGGAGAACTGCAAAAGAATCTAAGACATTAATGTGCAGAGATTGCTCCTTAAGTGACCATCAGTCCTGTACAGACCAGGAGCACCCCAGTGAGCACCCCATTTATTTATTTATTTATTCATTCATTTATTTATGTGCCACCCTCCCTGTGAATGGGCTCAGGGTGGATTACAACAACTGTTAAAAACACAATAATACCTTGTGTCTTTTACAATAACATACAATAAAATCATGGATCATAATAAAATACAATAAAATCACGGCTCATAAAATCAATTCAGCGGCATAAAACTCTGCTCATAATTCCTATTAGCCCAGGACGGGATTTCCTTCACCCTTCTCTACCATCCATCAAGAGGGGTGGGCACTTGAGTTGGCATATGTTTTGTTACTATTCTTACAAGGGGACAGCAACCCACATTGCTAGGTCCTGGGTTGAAAGATAGGGGGCAAGCTGCCTGGTCTGCCAAAGATGGAAAAAGGAAGACCGAGCAATTGCCGTGACCTGGGCCTCTATTGATAAGTAGGAGTCCAGCATCACGCCAAGACTCCTGACTGTCGGAATGGGCACAAGTGGTGCCCCATCAAATGCAGGGAGCCGGATCCCCATATCCATCACTCCATGACCCAAGTACAGGACCTTCATCTTCATAGAGTCCAGCTTCAGTCTGCTCTGCCGCACCCACCCAGACACGGCCTCCAGAGCTCTATTCAGGGCATTGGGAGCAGAGTCAGGCTGGCCATCCATCATCAGATTCAACTGGGTGTCATCCGCATACTGATGACAGCCCAGTCGAAAACTCTGTACCAGCTGGGTGAGGGGGCGCATATACAGATTGAGTAACAGAGGGGAGAGTATCACCCCCTGCACGACACCATACACCAATGACTGGTGTGCTGATAGTCTGCCCCCAAGCGCCTCCCTCTGTCCCCAACCATGGAAAAAAGAGAAGCATCCATGGCAACAACCCTATCCCACTGTCTGGTTCCAAAGCGAACTCCCTTAAAAAGATTAACCTATACCAACCACCAACTTAAAGATTTTATAACCCGTCTTGGTATAGAAAATCCTTGACTAGGAGAGTGTACCCTAACATCACACTGTCTGACAAACCAATTTTGCAGTGGATGCATATTCAAGTGTGCAAAGGGCACTATTGCTGTTGTGGAAGCCATATGACCCAGTAATTTCTAGATCCTCCATGTGGATTGAAAGTGATTTTTCACAAACAGGAACACCAATGATTGGATAACCTTTGCTCTCTCTGTTGGAAGAGTAGCCTTACTATGTAGGTGTCAGTCTATGGAAGACAGGATACGTTGAAGCTGACTCCCAACCCTTGCAGCAAGAAATCCAGGCTCTTGAGTAAATAGGGTTTTTTGAGATATTTTGGCGTCACCATACATATGTCCATAGGATACACAGAAGCAATTAAAGGCGTCTGGCTGTACACAGGTTCCTTGTTAAGAATGACGCATTGAGTACATGATACACTATAACTATCCCTCTACCTGTTCCCCCACCCTTGTAGTCCATCCAGTAGAATGTAATCAGTAGCAGGACAGGAGTGTCCGGATGGAGTCGTCCCAAGGCCGCTGTGGTGAGCCATCCAAGATAAGGTCTCCGCAGTATTGGAATCTGGAAAGCAACACAGGAACAGGTGCACGAGGCTATTGCAACATCTTATCTAAAATTGTGTTACAGTATGGAGGGACTGTGGGCAACAGACCTGACAGTAGGTCATCCTTCTATTGGGTTCCAGTTTGGATTTAGAAAAATTGTTCACTAGCCCTAGTCTAAGGCATGTATCTACTAAAAGTGTTATGTCTTGCAGTAGCTTTTCCGTAAATGGGGCTGTAACCAACCAGTCATCTAGGTAGAGAAAAATAGAGCAGCCTTGGGCCCTGAGATGTGCCACCACTGATGCCATATATTTGGTAAATATCCTAGGAGCTGTTGACAACCCAAATGATAAAGCAGAATATTAAAACACCCTCTCATGATATTTGAAACAGAGGCTGTTTCTATGGTCCCTTCTGATTACAACATGAAAATATGCATCTTTCAGGTCCAACACTGCAAACCAAATATTCTCGTCTAACAAGAGGAGTATAGCAATGAGGGTGACCATTTTAAATTTAGATACTTGAAGAAATTCATTAAGGCCTCTAAGATCTTGCTCTTGGGGACCAAGAAAAATCTCGAGAGAAACTCGTGGATGCTATCAGCCTCATAGATCTCTTGGAGCGCCCCTTTTCTAACAATGACATTATTTCAGTCTCGTGTTCTTGAAAAGTATTATTTACAGCAACAGAAAGCATAATGCAATCAGGAACTGCCACAAACTCCAACCCATAACCACATTTAACAATGGTTAAGACCCAAGAGTCAGTTGTTATAGACACCCACAGAGAGTAGTAGGCTAACAGTCTCTCAATGAAACATGGGTTTTGGTTGGATGTGGCTGGAACACGTCAGAATTGTTTCTCAGCCCCTTGATTGTCTTTGTGCTGAGAAATTTGCTGGGAAGGCTTCTGCTTGTACTGTCCCTTTTGCATGTATTGCTGGGATGACTGGTAAGAGCATGAGAACTGACTTTGTGGCTGCGGGTACTGCTGATACAGTCTTTTGTATCTCTGGTAGGGGTATTGATACCTAGGGAAATATCTGGGCTTATATGAACGCTGGTCTTGTACTACTCCCAAAGACTTTGCTGTCTGGCAATTTTTCTTCTTTTGCGACAAAGTCTCATCAGTAGCTGTGGCAAATAAGGTAGACCCCACAAAGGGCAACTCCTTGACCTTCATTCGGGTCTCAGGTGGTAAGGCCGTGGATCTAAGCCATGAGTGATGTCTGACCAAGATGGCCCAAGCCATACCCTTTGCAGAGGTTTGAACTGCGTGGCAGCCAGCATTCATCTGTTGCTTTGAGAATCCTATGGCCTCAGTCTGCAACAATTCAAACATTGCCTTTTTTCCCTTCTGGAGCCCAGTAACGTACTCTGCAACTTTTCCCATAAGTAGAACTGGTATCCCCCCATTATAACTTGATGATTTCCAATATGGAGATTGAGGGCTGAAATGGAGTACTGTTGTCTGCCATATGCATCAATTTTATTGCCCTTTTTGTCCGCAGAAATGGAATGAAAACCTTGTCTTTGTTTCTGGGACTCTTCTGTCACTAACAGAAAAGGTACTGTGTACTTGACAAGGAAGGGCCATGAATCCTGCTTCACCTTGTACATGGCCTCAACCCTCTTAGAGGTTGCTAGTAACTGCTGGCTTCTTCCATATCTTCAGGATTACCTCATCCAGTCCTTCAACAATAGGGAACCCCACCAAAGCTGGAGCATCACTGTAGAGTCTGCCCAGAAGCTTCCTCTTGGGTGCAGAAGATGACACGTCCAGATCAAGGTCTTGTGCCATTCGAGCCATTTGCTCTGCATATAAACGGATATCCTCATATGGCGAACTGGAGGATGGAGCCACGTTCTCATCTGGTGATGGTTCTGAAACCTCAGATCCATTATCTGACAGTTCCGGACAGAAATCATGATTGTCATCATCAGAGTCATAAGATTCCTGAAGTTGGGCCAGTGACGGTAGTGGAAGCCATACCCTCTCAGACGACGTCAAGGGTCTCGGATCTGATGTGTCGAACCCATGAGGGCCCCCATCCCAATGACAATGATTTGGGGAAACCTCTCAAGTGTTTTTACATGAAATGAAACACATGGAAAAATCTTAGAAATCTGATATCCACATATCTCTTAGATCTTTCTCTTTCAAAAATCTCTCAAGTCTTCTCTGACCTGTCATCAGCAACACGGGGTTGGGATTGGGGGTGGGGTGGGGATTTGCCTTTATTCACCAAAGTCTGATGTGCAATTGCCCATGTGCCTGCCTTCCAGAGTACAGAAGCAAAATCTCACCCTGAAAGAAATGTCTAGGGAAAAGAAGGAATGGGCTATTTTACCAGATCCTTCATTGCTTCAGTCCCCTGTCCCGTGGCTCATTTTGCTTGTGAGACTCTACTGATTTTCAGAAAGGAGTTTTAGGACAAATGACAGACTGCTTGAGGAAAGGGTTGAAAAATGTCCATCTATCAACATATTTTGTGGCTTCTTCTGCTGTACTTAACCCAATAAGAGATGGGGCAGGTGCTGTTGTTCTTCATGGTTTCTTTGGCATTTTGTGATGCTTCTTCTCCCATTCTCTTCAGCAGTACCAACCATTAGAGGACTCTTCCGCTGCTAGTTGACTCTATCCTTTCTTTTCCTTTTTTCAGAGCACCTATGATCAAATGACCTTGAGCAAGGACTAAAAAATAGTAAGTTAATATCTAAAAGAAAATATGCTTGACAGGAATTTGGCAACCAACAAGGTTATATATGGATCACTGTCTATCATCAGATAGGCAAAAATATCCCTTTGAAAATTACCTGCTTAAAACAGGTAAAATCCAATGATTCCTGAAAACAGTAAAAAGAGGAGATTCCATTATTTTACTAGACAAGGTAACAACTTTACCCTTACCACAAGAGATGAGCAATCAGATATGGAATACTAGCAACAAAACCTGTTGTGGGGAAAAATACAATGGGCTCTAGAAATGGGAGGATGGGCAGGCAGGCATTCTCTCCTCTTCCATTACTGATCCTGGCCAAATGAAGGCAGGGGAGGTGGGCATGGCCACTCCCTCTGCACCTGATCCCGGCCGAGTAAAGGGGGGGCGGCATTGCCAGTCTGCGTTTTGGTGGTGGCAGGGCCCACAGTGGCCCCACATGCTGGGGCTGCCCCTGTATGGCCTGGCGGGCGGCCCAATGCTGAGTCTTCCAGGCCGGCGGGTGCCTGACCTTGGCCTGTCACACCAGGGCTGTCCCAGCGCTGCCGGGCCACACGTGGCAGCCCCTGCTCGGGTCCAGGCTGCAGTGGCCAGGGGACTGCCCCTGGCTCACCCAGGCCCTGGGGGCCTGTTGGGGCCCACTGGAGGGGGCAATACTTCCAGAAGTGGGAAATTTCAAACATCTGGTTTATCTGGGAGAAGATTAATGCTAATAAACTACACCACAAAGAAGGATTTATGTTAAATAGATCAATCCGAACCTGATCTGGGCCAGAGGCCTCACCACAACTCATTTGCTGGATAGTAATTCAGGAGAGTAATCAAGGAGATCTTCATATTATCTTCCATGATATTGCAAGAGGACCTGGAACAAAACATCTCATTAAAGAAAATCATCCATCGAGCAGCAAAAATGCATGAAGGTAAATTAGATCACAAATTCGTAGCAGTAGCAACTGTTTTCCAGAAGCTTGATAAATCGTTATTGTTAAATAACTTAAGAAGAAGATGCCACCTTTTATACTTTTCTTCACTTTTTCTCTTCAGATTTAGTTTTATATCTATTTTAAACTCAATTAATTCTCCTGACGTATTTAGGGTATTCTCTATTTTTAACTCTTTGTGCAACT
Organism: Eublepharis macularius; assembly: GCF_028583425.1. Taxonomy (NCBI): domain Eukaryota; kingdom Metazoa; phylum Chordata; class Lepidosauria; order Squamata; family Eublepharidae; genus Eublepharis; species Eublepharis macularius. Next base: position 144,357,637 of record NC_072795.1, on the reverse strand, counting down.
GCTGTATCTCACGGTGTTCTGCCACAGCAGCTTCACACATCTGGACAGAGCCTTCTGCAGATATTGCTCTGCAGTTGAGCAAAATCAACAACTACTACACACTCTCCTGGCTTTCCACAAACTATGCAAAATTGAATTATTCAGTAGGGCTTGTTACCCAGCTTACAGGGCTGTGTTGTAAGAAGTAGCTCAGAGACATGCATTGGTAGGAGCAGGGATTATATGCTATGCTGCTGGATACTGTCTGCTGATGTCGATGTCTACTCGTTTTTCATATTGCTATACATGACATGTAAATTAATTATGCTTTGTTTCAGAAGGATTTAATCTCTGTTCTCGGCCTTATACTTGTTTTTCAAATTTTCTGCTACCATCCCCGATTGCAGTGATAGCGAACCTTTGTGAGCCTGAGTGCCCAAACTGCAACACAAAACCAACTTATTTATTTCAAAGTGTCAGCACTGCAATTAACCCTGAATACTGAGGTTTTAGTTAAGAAAAAACAACTCATACAGTTGTCCCAACTGATTCTCTCACTCACTCACTCACTCACTCACTCACTCACTCACTCACTCACTCACTCACTCAGGAGCCACAAATGAAAGTAAAGCAAGTTAAATCAAAACAGTTTGCCCTTCTTTAGACCAGCAGCCCTGCTTGCAAGCACTCTCTCTCTCTCTCTCACTCACTCACTCAAGAGCCATGACTGAAAGTAAAGCAAGTTAAATCAAAGCAGTTTGCCCTTCTTTAGACCAGCAGCCCTGCTTGCAAGCTCTCTCTCTCTCTCTCTCTCTCTCTCTCACTCACTCACTCACTCACTCACTCACTCACTCACTCACTCACTCAGGAGCCACGAATGAAAGTAAAGCAAGTTAAATAAAAGCTGCTTACTCTTCTTTAGAAAGCCAGCCCCAGCAGCCTGGCTGTTGCCTCTGCTTCCTGCTGCTAAAGAGACAGGCAGCAGGGAGGCAGCCTTGAGAAAAAGGAATCACGTGGGCAAGGCCAAAACCCATGTGATCGCTGCTCAGAGCTACTGGAACGCTGTTCCAGGCGTTCCCCCTCCAAATGAGCCCTGGACCTAGCGATCGGAGATTTGGCTCATGTGCTGACAGAGAGGGCTCGGCATGCCAGCTGTTGCACGCGTGCCATAGGTTCGCCATTGCTGCCCTATTGTATCTCTTTCATTGGATGTCCTAAACATTGTTCATTATTGTACTTTGCTCAGTGAATGCCCTAGTTATTGATGAAATTGTGTTTTCATTTGCAGTATGTAATCCGCCTTGGATCTCAGTAAGAAAGGCATAACAACAACAACAGCAACAGGATAATTCCACCTTGCTGATTTAACAACAACAACAACAACATTTGATTTATATACCACCCTTCAGGACAACTTAAGGCCCACTCAGAGTGGTTTACAAAGTATGTTATTATTACTCCACAACATGTGGATTATGTTATTATTACTCCACTCCCTGTGAGGTGGGTGGGGCTGAGAGAGCTCTGGAAGAGCTTTGACTGACCCAAGGTCACCCAGCTGGCTTCAAGTGGAGGAGTGGGGAATCAAACCTGGCTTTCCAGATTAGAGTCCCGTGCTCTTAAACACTACACCAAACTGGCTCCCATTTAAATCAGCAAGGTAGAATTTACATTTAGCTACCTAATTTTAATTAATTTAGTTTGAAGCTGTGGCATATGAGCAATAATATCTGATTGTTCGAAGGTCAGCAGATCTTGAAATGATTTTAAGAAACGGTCATCAAATGCATTAAGTTGATCATTCGTAAGCATAGATAATCACAACTGTTTCTCATTGTTTCCCCTCTCCTTGGATTGCAGTTGCACATGATTGACCAGAGGTGTTAAATCAATTAACAAATTCTCTTTCTCATCTAGTCCACATGAGGTGGATGAATCCTTACGACTTTGCAACTGAGTGAGTTTAGTAGAGAGCAAAGGGGTAACAGTTAAAGCTTTAAAGGAGCTCTGAGGGAAAATGCTACGTGAATGCAGCCGTAATCAAAGACAGAATTCTAGGTGAAAAAAGAGGAACATCAGTCTGCTGGAGCAATGGAGCCTCTCAATCTTTCATCATACTTTCGATTGACGTTATTGATCCTTGGACCCAATAATATGGCTAAGTGCTCTCTGATCATTTATTTTCCTCAATTAATAATACGACCTATAAAAGGGTAAATGGGCAGAACAACCCTAAATGCATCGAAGACAGTCCTTTGATTTACCTGGCTCCCAGGAATTATACTTGACTCAGCAAAAACCCCATTGACTCTCCTATTATTAGTAGAAAGTACTGAATTCTGGGTAATTGCTTTTGTGATAGGAGTGGTGAAGTTATCTGTTCTCTCATAAATATTCTTCAATGTCCTCGCAATCAAACGAGGCTGTGATATTAATATATTTAGAGCAGCAATAACCCCACTAGCTTTCTGAAGCGCTTCACCTGGCTCATGTAGTCTGCCTGAGGAGGGCATAATTTTACTGCATGGATGAGAACCCAGAGTGTTGCAATTTACTAATAAGTTGTAGTCCACTCTGATAGAATAGGGGCCCTCAGAACTGTCAGTGCTCTCTTACCAAATCTAAATCTAAATCTATTATTTATTTTATCTATTAAATCTATTATTTGTTTTAAAATTAGGCTTAAATAACCATCAAACTTACTTTGTTTGGGAAATGGCAAAGAAAGGTCCTCAAAAGGACAACCTCTTTTCCTAGTAATCAGGGCTTTTTTTCTGGGAAAAAAGGTGGTGAAACTCAGTGGTGGAACTCAGGACTGCACAATGATGTCACTTTGGGTTAGCTGGAACAAGGGGGGAGTTTTTAAAGTTTAAATCGCCCTCGGTGAAAATGGTCACATGGTCGGTGGCCCCGCCCCCTGATCTCCAGACAGAGGGAAGTTTAGATTGTCCTCCATGCCGCTCCAGCTAAACTGCCCTCTGTCTGGAGATCAGGGGGTGGGGCCACCGGCCATGTGACTATTTTCAAGAGGCTCCGGAACTCTGTTCCCCCGCATTCCAGCTGAAAAAAAAAGCCCTACTAGTAACAGCTGACGAATGAAAAAAGAAAAAAAACCCACAAAAATAAACTTAAATATAATTTAATAGTGCTGCTATAAAAATAGCTATATTTGTGGCTAAATGAGAAGGGAAGTCTCCTCTCTCTCCTCCCCACTGGCCCTGCCACTGCCTCACTCACACATCACAAGGAGACGAATTAAGCAGAACCAGCATCCTTGCAAGGACGGAGACAAACGCCGTAAAAACACGCGAGCCTGCCAGATAACAAAACAATATCAGTAAGCCGGAAAGAAGATAGCAGAAGTTAAAAAAAGAATTAAGTTTAAAATTGTAATAAATTAAGAGAGCTCTTTACAGAGCACCATAATGCCACTTCTCAACTCAAGTGGGGAAAAAAGAATTCTAAAAATATAGAATATGCAACAACAACAACAAAAAAAACTAGGAAGGAGTGTCCTCCTGCAGAGAGCAATCCGCACATTTGGGAGAGGAAGGAGAAGCAACTTTTCAGGTTTGAAAGTACACAGCCAAAGGAAGAGGCAGGACCAGTAAGTGAGCCGGTACAGAGTCCACTGACCTGTGTCATTTCTCTTGCAAAGCCAGAAGGATGCTCGATTCATGCAGCACCTGAAAAACGCACTGTGCTTTCTAATTATCCAAAGGTTTGTCTTATAACTATATAGGATCCAGCCTAACAAGAAAGCGTTACAGAGCACCTTCCCCCCCCCATTCTGTTCTACAGAACCCCCCATTGTAGTGATGATCTTCTTCTCAGCTCAGTTCACCAGGAGATGAACATGAAAACGGATCCTTGGCCAAAAACTGGGAATACAATTCAAGGGCAGTACATTTTAAAAGCTTTAGAAAAATAGCAATTTCTTAAAGCCAAAGAGCCAAAGACACAACTACACTCGAGGAAACAACAGTTTGCCCTTCATCAGCATATGGTGTCACACTTTACTCTTCCGGAGGGTCTGCATTGCTAGCATGCACCGCGAGAGAGGTCGCTTCACCCTGATCTAATCTTTCCCACAAGGATATTTATGAACTTATCAACCTTTCATAATGCAGCAGCAATTTTATTCTGATGACTCTTTTCAGCTCAGAGATTCTTTCTCTTCCTGCAGTCCAGATGGTCAAAATGAAATCTCGGCAGGGTTCTTCAGACACTTTGGGGGCTCTTCAAGGAAATATACTTGAGCCGTTCAGAGGATGTTGCTGTATGATCATCGAAGCAGATATCTCACCCCAAATTGTTCTTGCTATTTGTAAGCACGTATATGTATGGTATTAATGGTAGTTTATCAGTTAAAGAAGCTATGGGACTGGTTCATCTGTTTTTAACTTCATAACATGCCTTCCAGAGCTGTCACCTGTTTCCTAAGGATAATGACTAGGGCCGGTGAGCAAAAACAAAGAAAAAAGGGCTTCTGAGTAAGTGTAGAGTCCATGGAAACACACAAAGCTTGCTTGCCCAAGAACACTTTTCTAGGAGTAAACCCAACAGAACAAAAAGGGACGTCTGACTAGATCAGTTTAGAATTCTTCCCAATCTGCCTTATACAGTCAGACTACTTGCCTACCTGCCAAGCAATTGTCATCTCTGACTCTAAATGGTTCTCTAAAGTCTGCAGAAGATCTCTTTTGCAGCTCAGTTGCCTGACATGCTTTTTAAACGGGAGATTCCCGAGACCCTTGGGACAAATGTGCTTTCACTGAGCAATAGAACTCTGCAGTGGGGGGAATTCTGGGAACATCCCTGCCAGCCAGAACATTTCGTCTGATCTTCAGTTTCCTGTCTGGTTTGCCAGTATAAAAACCCGAGTATGGCCTGAGGCCTGAGCCTTTTGGCACGAGCTGAAGGGCAAGGACCAAAAGGGTTCCTGACCTTCCGGGCCTTTGTCAGTCAGCTAATAGCTTGAAGCCTCTGCTGTTGGGTGAACCAGCTCACTAGCCCGTAATGTAGTGCGTTGTAGTTTTTCTGTTACTTTAAATTCTGTTTTTGTAAGCCACTTTGGGACACGTTCTCACAAGTCTCCACAGAATTTGTAAAGCTTTATTAAACGAGTCTAGCATCATAATCTTACAAAGGACATCCCAAGAAGGTCCTTGTCCGGAATAAGGCATTACCACAGCATAGCCCTTAAATCCCTCTGCGGCTAGCATCCCTCCCCCCCCCCCACCACCCTTACTGCTGGGAACCACGTGCACAGGGCCTTGAAGCCTCCAAGGACACCCAGACTTCCCCCCAGTGCTGGGAGCAGGTGAGTGGAAACAGTCAGCTCATGGGGACCTCCACCCGCCCCCTTCCAGCCTGGCAATGGCAGGTGCCAGCCTCTGACATTTGGTCCCAATTAATAAGAAAAACAGAGTAGAAAATACTTAAATAAAAATAAATGCTACATAATAAATGATATTAGTGCTTTTTAAACCGATAGAGCTGACTTGTAAAAATCATAACATTTGTCAGGGAAGGGGAAAGATACTGGGGTTGAGTTAGAAAGCTTTTTGAGCATGAGATTTTTAATAAACATTTTTGCATTGCCCTTAAGTGCCCTTTCTTTGGAATGATGGGGGGGGGGGTGTACCACAATGAAAAGGGTTCTCTGTGTGTTTCTCTTATATGATCTTCCGGTTATTTGGGATTGTTCATATAAGAGATAGTGTAATGTATTTTGTAATCCACCTTGAATCCCAGCAACAGAGTGGAGCACACAAATAAAGTTATGTAGGGGTACAAGACCTGGACTCAGCCTAGGGAGACCCAAGTTATGTCCCCTCCCACAATTAAATTCAGTCACACCCTAACCTTAGGAATGCCATTTCCCTGCTCTCGTACTCCGCCCCCTGCCTCTATTTACCTGACTAGGAGTGGAGGAAAGGTGGATGAACAGGTCTCCCGGGTGCTCTCCTTGGAGCAGCATGATGACATCACCCGTGGGAGTGATGTCATCACACCACCCCTGAGAGTTCTCCTGTGCTTCTCAGAGGGCCAATTTGGCCCCAAACAGGCTGGGTTGGGACCATGTGGGGCCCAAATCAGTCCCCTAAGAAGGGCACACACACTCCCATGCCTGCATGATGATGTGACATCATTGTGTAGGCATGGGAGCACACATGCACCTTGAACACTGACAAGGTAAATGCAGGGTCTCCCCCTCCTGCCAGGGGGTTAGGGAGACACAGCATCCCAACCTAACCTACCTCGCAGGCTTGCTGTGAGGAGAGAACAGTGTATGTTGCCAAAGCTCCTTAGAGGAAAGATGCAATAAAAATTGAACAAGTAACACGTTTTTAGATCCTGGAGTACAGTTGGAGAATACAGGATTCAAGAGTCTAGCAGAAGCCAAGTAGGTCTGGGTTTGGTCAGGGTTGACGAAAACCAAAAGGGAAAAGGCTTCCTCAGAAAAGCTACACCAAACGAAATACAAAGGAAGCACGCCAAGAATTATATTGCCCTATGTACAATTATACAATAAAGATTACAACAATTGGTGCAATAACAATTAGTTACAATAATCATAGGAGCAAGAAAAGTTCCATCATATTTCTATAAACATTCAACAGGTAAGTGGTAATCACGTCGCTGTTAATGCATAATGTCCCAAAGTCCGTGGGAGCTAGTTGAAGGCATCCAGGAACGCTGAGTGGCAACGAGCTTACCGGTCCTATTCGATTTGGCTCGTTTCAGGATGAATCCTTCATCAGGCCACCAACCTATAAATTATTATTAAAAGTCCATCATAGACTGTGCCACAACAACAATTATAAATACAATATCCAGATACACTAATTAATACTCACTATTTCGATTCCAACATAATCTTAACACGTGAAAGTAACCAACCAAGTACAGAGTCAATGCAAAGTCCATTCGAAGGTAACGGGGAGATCATTCCTAAGCCCATAAATACTGTCATCATTAATGGATCCCATCCCCCTCAAAAGATCAATTGAGTACGTTCATTGAACCATTTCATTAAACTCTGATCCTGAAAAGACCCACATCTATATATGGAGTCTGCTTTTTTAAAGGGACAGGACCGGGATGGTATCCTGAGAACATAATGTTCTCCATTGCACGTGATCCCCCAGGCACACCAATAAAAAGCCCCACATCTACACATATTGTTAAAAAGGATATATATCTTTTATATCCTAAAGAGAATTTTCGTCCCAAATACAAGCCAGGGAAACTCCAAAGTCTGCGTAATTAACCAAGTTGTTTATACACCACAATGGGTGCCAAATCAAAGGGAGCGAGGATCGAAGGGAAGTAGAACATAGAACATTCATTAATAAAGGAAAAAGAAGTTGTCAAAACAAGAGATAGTGACAGCTATCAGGGGAACCCGTCCCTATCCTATTTAAGTTATCACGGAGATCACAAAAAGACTGAGTAGTCTATTTCAGTATTCAAACCCTGTGGAACCATGGTATTTAATCTAAAAATCCATCTAATCTCTGCCTGTAGGAGGCGGCGTTTGTTCACTCCCAATTTAGGTACCACCTCCAATATTGAGAATTTAAAGGTTTTGTCCCTACCATGCGTCTGCCACAGATGCTGGTGAAGTGTTGTTGTCTCACTACAATTTTTGACCCGTGAAACGTGTTCCTGGATTCGCTGACGGATCGGCCGGGTAGTGCAGCCTACATATAGGAGGGGACAGCCACATTGAAGGAGGTAAACTACATTATCAGTATTACAAGTGGAGAACCCTTTCGATTTGGCTGATTGACTAGATGACGGATAATTTATATCCTTAAGATCACAAGACAGGACGCACACACTACAATGTCCGCAGGGGAAATGCCCCCGCGGTAAGGAATTCTCTTCCAGAGGTATTCTAAGATCGGAATGAACTAATAAGTCCTTTAGGTTCCTAGTGCGGTGAAATCCTATTCTTGGTAGGGACTCACATCCCGGGATCTCCAAAAGGATGTGCCAGTACTTCCTAATAATCTTAGTAATCGGGCCAGATAGAGGAGAATAGTCAATGGCCCAGGAGATGCCTGTGGTTGCAGGATCCTTCTGCCTATAAGTGAGTAATTGGGGTCGGGTCAATCCATCAGCCTTTTTCAGAGCACGGGAGATCACCCAATCTGGGTATCCCCGTGCTTTAAAGGCCCTTCCCATCCTGTTCGCCTCCCTACAAAAATCAGAGTGGAATGACGCATTCCTCTTAATGCGCATAAATTGTCCCACTGGGATGTTTTTCTTTAAGACAGGGCGATGATGGGAAGTATACTGTAAATAAGCCGCCCTGTCAGTCGGCTTCTGAAAAGGTTTTACCCCCAAGGAAGTGGCAGATCGCTTAAAGACAACCACATCCAAAAAAGGCACGCTCTCCAAACTGCCATGGGATGTGAACCGTATGTTGGGGTCAAGGCTATTAAGCCAGTTCACAAACCCTTCAACCACCGAAGCATTTCTTATTATGCAAAAGACATCATCTATAAATCTCCTTACACAAACCAGTTGTCCAAAAAAAGGGTTATTCTCAGCATTATAAACATATTTTTCCTCCAATGCGGCCATAAAGAGAATTGCAATACTCGGGGCCGCGGGGCAACCCATCGCGACCCCCTTAACCTGGAAATAGAATTGGGATTCGAATCTGAAATAATTTTTCTCCATAATAAGATCCACAAGGTCTAGGAGAAAACTAGTGGGGGGAGATTTTAGTGATCTCTTTTCCAAATAATGCTCAATGACAGCTCTAGCCTCATTATGAGGAATCGAGGTGTACAATGACTGAACGTCAAGGGTGAGCAAATAAGCCCCTACAGGAATCTCCATGTCCTCCACTAATCTAATGAAATCCGTAGTGTCTTTGATGAATGATCTAACCTCCATCACAAAGGGCTGTAAAATACTATCCAAATAAATAGCCAATGGTTCCAAAATGGAACTGCATGCAGAGACGATTGGGCGACCCTGGGGAGGTCGGTCAGGCTTATGGATTTTTGGTAAACAGTAAAATACAGGAATCCGAGGGTCCTGATTATACAAGGCATGATGCATGGGTAGATCAATCAGGTTATCAGCGAGTGCATTATCTACAATAATCTTAATAATACGCTGAATTTCTGAGGTGGGGTCGTGATCAATGGGAAGATAATAATTACGATCCCCTAATTGTCTCAATACCTCCTGTCGATAATCCTCGCGATTCAGAAGCACAATCCCCCCTCCCTTATCCGCCGGTTTAATAACCACGGTGTCATCTTCCTGTAGTGACTGTAAAGCTATTCTCTCTAGCCTGGTCATATTTTGCCATTTGTTTCTAGGCTGGCCTTCCAAGAGTTCTACCTCTTTAAGTACTAGCTTCTCAAAGGTCTCCAGCTGGACGTCTGAGACCGATGGCGTGAAGGTGGATTTTCTTTTCAGACCAGGAATCACGGAAGTCATACTAGTATTTCCAAAGAACTTTTTAAATTTTAATTGACGAAATAGCTTATACAAGTCAATACGTGTATTGAGAATATTGTACTTAGGGGAGGGAACGAAGCCTAATCCTTTGTTCAGAACCTGTAATTCAATAGTTGAAAGCCACCGGTGGGACAAATTGAAAACTAAGTCCGGTACCTCCCCCTGCGTGAGAGGCGACCCCTGGCTAAAAAAGAGCGCTTCGGGGGTTGGTTGGGTATAGTGCGGCTCCTTAGGGTTCGTCCCCCTTCATCACCAGAATGGTCAGTGTCCGATGGGTCTGTGGTGTCAAAATCATGACCATCCGTGGTGGATGGAGCCCAAGTGATTCGTTTCTTGGAGGCCTGATCTTTCCAGTTATAAATGTTCCCACTCGAATAATCATGTCTGTCTCTGCTCAATTTTTTCAATTTCAATTCCTTGAGTTTAGTTTCACATTCCTTTATTAATCTATTTATGTCACCAGATCTAGTTTTAAATTCCTCCTCTGAGTATTTGGATTGCAGTTGGCCAGGACTGTGTTAGAAATAACTGGCAGGAGCATCAGAATTACAGACAGGTGATATGGTCAGAGGTGTGTATGTATGTGTGAGGGATCAAATCCAACATCACAAATAACAGATCTATGAAGACAGAGGTAGGAGACATAGTCAGAGACGGGCTTAAGTCCACAGCAGGCTCAGAGATGCAGATACAACAGAGGTACCAACAAGTTAACGGGGATGAGGAGCCAAGTCAGGGGCCATTTCCACACGTTCTTAAAGGTATGGTCCACTCACTGAACACTGGTAATTTTTCTCCTTCACTCCACAAATCTTCGATTTCAAAGTGGTACAAGGCTATTTGGTTTCCAGTTTTTTGGCGCCTTTTCTGAGAATGCAATTTCCCGCACTTTCCTGCGTCTCTGAAAAGGTACCCAATAAATGGAAACCAAACAGCTTGCTACCGCTTTGAAATAGAAGACAGGGAGAGACTCCACAAGATGGTGACTGATGAGTAGCTCATTTATGTGGTTGTTCTGCTTCCTGGGCTGTACAGCCAGGCTGGGTTGGGAAATCAACCTGAAACCTGTCTCTTATTGATAAGAGAAACTCCAAGCTATGTGTGCCAGTTTTATCTGGGGAGTCGTTTAGCTCTTTCTAACGCGAGGGCTGAAGACTCCTTGACGCTCCAAAGACACAGAAACATCGAGTGGGAGCAGAATCAAGTGCTGAGGCCAGGTAAGTCTGCCGTGGACCATTTATATATATTACTATTAGATACTCTTTAGATTATGCTAAGATCTTTTTTCTTGTGTTTCTTCGTTTCATATATAAGAATTCAACAGAAAATTGCTTGGTTACTAATAGACTTGGGCACGAACGGAAAAAAAATGAACACCCTCTTCGTTGTTTGTTGCCATCCACCAACAACGAACAACGAACATGAACTGTTCCTGAACATGTTCATTGTTCGTTGGGGCCAGAACCACCCCCACCCCCACCCCCAACCACCCCCACTTAGCCCCCCCTCCCCTCAAACTTACTTACTTGCCCCTGTAAAGATCCCTTTAAACTATCAGCTGGCAGCCCCCTGCCACCTGCCAGCTGATAGTTTAAAGGGCCCTATCCTGGCAAAAACAGCAGTGTCTGCTGGCAGCTAGTTTGAGGGGTTACCAACTGACCTTCCCAATGTCCAATACCCACCAAATTTGCAGGGGACATAGTCCTCACTGTCCTCTGAAGTCCCCCCAAGTTTCAGAGAGATTGCGCCCTGGGAAAGGCATGATCCACAGGTCTCCTCCTTGGCTGTCATTTTCTTTTCACAGTGGCAAAAACAGCAGTGTCTGCTGGCAGCTACTTTGAGGGGTTATCAACTGACCTTTCCAATGTTCAATACCCACCAAATTTGAGGGGAAATAGTCCTCACTGCCCTCTGAAGACCACCCAAGTTTCAGAGAGATTGCATCCTGGGAAAGGCATGATACATGGGTCTCCCCCTTGGCTGTCATTTTCTCTTCACAGTGGCAAAAATGGGACTTTCTACTGGAAGTACTTTGAAGGGTTAAAGCCAGAAGGAAAGCCAGAAGGAGTTCAGACAGAGTTCAGTCCCTGCCTCCGGTTGCCAAGGGAATTGATTGCAGGTGCCAGACTGTCTAGCTTGACAAATGGCTGATGAAGGCAACGAACGAGGCTTGCAATGACCACTTGTTCGTTTAGAATGGGACCTCATGAATGGCTTGTTTGTGAACAGACGAACAGGCTGTTCGTGGGTTTTTTCCGTTCATAATGCTGTTCGTGCCCATGTCTAGTTACTAACCACCAGTGGATTACACATCATTTTTTAAAACGCCACTCTTTTGTTTGGAACACAAATACAAACACAGACTATTTGGATTAAAAATACTGACATCAAAAATGGATTTAAGGTTAAAGTTATAAAGTTACCCCTTCAGTTAAGGTCGACTTACAAGATTGCTGTCAGAATATAAATTGTTGGTTCTGTATGGATAGTCTAATTATATTTTTCCCTGCGTATATGCTTTCAGAAGAAGAATTTAAAATGGCCAACTACTGAACAAAACTGAGCTGGAACTTTACAAATAGTCGGTTACTACTGGAAACTTAATGGAAAGTTAACTCTTAATTTGCCATAGTTGCCTTCAAGAGAAAATTGACATTTAACATCTGTTTCTTGCTGGCTTTATTTAACATTTGGTCTTCTTACACAGGGTTTTTTAAATATATGTATGCCTTTTACAAGTATTTAGTATAGTATTTGATCATTGGTGTGTAAGAATTTATAGAAATTAGTAACAAATACCTATATAATAATGATATAACAACTATATATGAATCCTCATGCTTTATTCAAAGATTGGAAATGTCTAGCAGCTTTGTTGTATGAGTGATGAATTGTTGGATTTTATAAGTATATTGTTTTGAATATATTGTTGTATGGAAAGATTGTTAGCGGCTGTCAGAAGATGAACGAACTGGCCAAACTCAAGAGAATGGCAAAAAGTATGAGAAAAGGCAAACCTGAACTCTGCTCTGAAGGTGAAATAGATTTAATAGTGGAGAAGGTTCACAGCAGTTTCAGACCTTAACTATAGACTTAGCACAGAAGACCAAGGAAGCTGTGGGAGAGATACAACATGAAACCAAAAATATTTTAACTGCACAGTTGATGCAATATGTGTACTGGAGGCCCCTTGGTCATCCTCAGGGTTAATATTAGATCAATTCAGGCCACTCTCCCTGGAGGAGGTAGACAGGGTCCTGCGTGCTGTGAAACCTACCACATACCCACTGGACCCGTGCCCATCATGGCTGGTGAAAACGGCGATGCTAGGATTCGGGTCCCATTAGCTGACATCATTAATGTTTTTCTGAGTTCTGGGTTTTTTCCAAACTCATTGAAGGAAGCAGTGGCACAGCCCTTATTAAAGAAACCATCACTGGATCCTGTTGATCCAGCCAATTACCGCCCAGTTTTGAATCTTCCGTTCCTGGGTAAGGTAATTGACAGGGCGGTAGTGCAACAACTGCAGGTGTATCTGGATGATGCCTCTATTCTGGTTGTAATCTGCCCTGAGCCTGCAGGTGTGGGGAGGGTGGAATATAAATCGAATGAATGAATGAATGAATGAATGAATGAATGAATGAATGAATGAATGAATGAATGAATGAATGAATGAATGAAAATAGCAGTCTGGCTTCAGGCCTGACCATAGTACAGAGATGGCTCTGGTCACTTTCACAGATGACCTGTGGCAATACCTGGAATGGGGCAGGTCGGCACTGCTGATACTTTTAGATCTTACAGTGGCATTTCACACAGTTGATCATGATCTCCTGACACACCACCTTGTTGATGTGGCAGTTTATGAGAGCCCTGCAATGGCTGAGCTCCTTTCTCCATGGTCAGTGACAGAGAGTGGCACTTGGAGAACAGATGTCTGCACACCATTCTTTGGTATGCAGTATCTCTCAGGGAGTGATTCTTTCCCCTCTGCTATTTAACATCTATATGCCCCCCCACCCAGATAGCTCACAGATTGGGGCTGAATTGTCACCAGTATGCGGTTGACACCCAGCTCTATCCGGTGATGGACAACCAGTCTGATATTGATCCAGATTCCTTGGCCAAGGGTCTTGAGGCCATGATGGCATGTTTATTTCAGAGTCACCTTGAATTGAACCTCCTGGAGACAGAGGCTCTGTGTCTGGGTCATGGGGCGATGGAGTTGGGGACCCAGTTCCCAATCCTCGACAAAGTACAACTGAGACCTTCATCAATGGTGAGGAACCTGGGCATGATTTTGGATGCCACACTTTCAGTGGTGGCCCAGGTCTGCCTTTCTTCATCTTCGACAGGCCAGGCAACTGGTGCCCTATCTCTCGCCCTAGGACCTGGTTACAGTGATCCATGCAACGGTCACCTCCAGGTTAGACTGCTACAACTCGCTCTATGCTGGGCTGCTCTAGGGCCTGACCCAGAACTTACAGCTGGGCCAGAATGCAGCGACACATGTTCTCATGAGAACGCCAATCCAAGCACACATCCATCCTGTGCTATGCTGGCTGTACTGGCTCCCAGTGGAGTTTCGGATCTGGTTCAAGATGATAGCTTTGGTGTTTAAAGCCCTTCACGGACTGGGGCCAGCATACCTGAGGGACCGCCTCTCCCATTAGGTCCCCTGCAAACAAGCAACTCCTGGTGGTCCCTGGCCCGAAAGATATCCGTCTGGCCTCAACCAGGGCCAGGGCTTTTTCTGCCCTGGCCCTTGCCTGGTGAAATGCTGTCCTGCTGGAAATCTGGGCCCTGTGGGACCTGTTACAGTTCTGCAGGGCCTGTAAAATGGAGATGTTCCTCTGGGTCTTTAGCTGAGGACCAGTGGGTGTCCTTTTCCTTCCATCTAATACTGACATCTTTTCCGTGACTGCCCTCGTTCATGTGTTATGCCCGACTGTCTATCAAAGAAGTCATATATAGAAGGCACCTGGACTGTTTTAAGGATTGTTTTAAATTATTACTGATTTTATAGTTTTTATGATTAACCTTTGTATTGTATGGATGTAAGCCGCCCTGAGCCCATTTGTGGGGAGGGCAGACTATAAAATAAATACATTTTGTGACTGCCATTCACTTTTATGTGAAAGAGTTAAAATGTACAAAAGGAGAATTCTGTTACAGTTCAAAGACTGTATTTACATTGGTGCATGCGTGTTGGGGCTAAAATAGTCCATAGTCCCTGAAGAAGGCAATTTTGCCACTCCTCATCTGTGTTCCCAACTGTAGGTTTTGTTTTCTCCATAAAACTCAGTGGCAGTAGCTAAGAATTGACTCAGCCCCATCTCCAAAATTTCAAGCAAAAATCTAACTTCCAATTTCTTTGTTTGACAGATGGTTTACCACTGTGACTGCTGGAAATATATGTTTGCCATGAAAGTCACAGCTTCTGTAGGCACTTTGAGCTCACCGATGAAACAGGACACAAACTTTTATGTAAACAGTGTATAAAACCAATAAAAATGAGCGAAGACCCAGTACTGTGGTTCTTACAGTGTTCCCCAGCCATCTGGGAAGTTAATTTTGACATGGAAAGAGACTGCATCCTTTACCATGCCCCCCTCCATGAGTTCTTTATATGCACATTCCTGGAATGACGTGGATTCACCAAGTATAAAAACATGAAATATTGGGGACAGAAATGTCATCTTTTAAAACTAGCTCTGAGATTTGATCTCCTGCTCCTTAAATGCAAAGGCTAATTGGCTACCGTTAGTGATATGGAATCACTGCTGTGGCTGATGATACATTAACAACATTTATAGTCTCTCTCTGGTTCTAAATACAAATACAAAAGCACCCTACATGCAGGGGGTGGGGGTGGGGAGGGGACTGGGAGGCCTGTAATGGTCATAATAACATTTGTTAGCCAGCTGCAAATATAATTCAAATGGAAAGGTCATTCAACCTGATATTACCAAAACCTAAGAAAATATGCATGGATTTGAATTTTAATGGTGCTCAGATTGCAAGTTTATTTTGAAGAATAATTCTGGTAAGTTTAACAGTGACCATATCATAACCTGGGATGATTTACAGCAGTACTGTGAAAAGAGAAAAAATGTGGTGGTATATGAAATATTATAAGGATCCTTTAAGAAGATCATTTCTACAGATAGAAACTCAATACTAAACTAAGGCATCTTGATTCAGTTTCTATTTGATTTAAGGATCTGAGTAATAAAATTGTATCTTTTTATTTATCATTTATTTGCTTCATTTATACCCCCCTTTTCTCAAAGGAGCCTACATCATCTCTTCCATTTTATCCGCACAAAACCCTGTGAGGCGGGCATAGGCTGAGAGTAGGTGGCTGGTCCAAGATCACCTAGCAAGCTTCTATATGACAGAGTGATGAATTCAACCTGGGTCTTCCAGACCCTAATTCAACACTATAAACCAGTGTTTCCCAACCTTTTGCCATGGAGGAACCCCTAAATTAAGTTTCTGGATCCTGAGGAACCCAGTCTGGATTCCTGTCTTGCTCTCACCATCCAGAAGGAAGGACACTGGTCCAGCAACAAGAGAGGCAGCGGAGGCAGACTGGATGGGGAGCCAAGCAGAGGCAACAAAGATGGCCTCAGGGACAGCTATGAGCCTTGCTGGCAGCAACACCCAGCAGCTGGCAACAGCAACAGCAATGGCAGGAGCCCAGTTGGAGCCGGGAGTATTCGATCAGGGAGGATACCTTCTGTAGAGGGGGCTTCAGTGGTCCTTCCCCAATGCTGAAGCCGACATAGTACAGCTCACAGAAGACCACGTGGCTTTTGGTGGGGTTGGCCTTGAGCCAGCCTGGTCCAATACTCAGAGGATGGGTTTGAGGTGGTGTAAGTGGGAGTCTCAATCCGGGCTGAAGATAATAGTATCATCTATGTAGGCTAAGGCAAACATATGACACCCTGCAAGGACAGTGTCAACTGGGCACTGAACTGTGGCCCATGGACTCTGAAGGGCCTTAACTGGAACAAACTTCTTTTCTCAGTCCTCTGGGCAGATGGGACCTGCAGTACCCTTTGGTGAGGTTGAGGTGATCAGATGCTTGGCCTCCAATGGATGGCTGATTAGAATGTTGGTCCTGGGCATGGGGTAGGCATCAAAACTCGCCACCTTATTTAAGTCCCTGTAGTCAATACAAAGTCAATAGTTCTGTCTAGTTTTGGTACCAGTATGACCAGGCTCCTCCAGGCACTGCTGGAAGGCTCAATGACTCCCAATCTCAGCATTTCCTCTGTTTCCTGGGCCATATCTTCCTCTCGCTTGAGCTTGGTCACCAGGTGGAATGGACAACTTGCCCCAGTTCCATGGGGATTGTGTGTTGGATCAGTTGGGTCCTCCTGGGCATCGGGGGAAACGCTCTGGTGATTTGGGCCAGGAGGTGCTTTACTTGCAGTTTCTGCTCATTAGTGAGGTGGGGGTCCAACTTGGCTATGCTGTTGGTGGGAGCAGCAGACATGCAGGGAACCTCAGGGGAGGTCTGGAGGGTCCTCCACTGGGTGCAACTGTCAGTGGCCCGCTCCAGCCACTTCAAATGATTCATGTGCAAGGACTGGCAAACCTGTGGGTGATCCCATTAGGCACCTCAACACTTGGGCCACTGGGTAAGGGCAGGTCCAAGGGAGTCCTTTTCATCTCTGAGGCAGGCCTGTCAATGCAACAGGACCAAGTCACCTGTGCAAAACAGAGGAGTTGGGCCTCCTGGTCATAACGCTCCTTCTGACACTGCAGGGGGGCTGAGAGGTTCTTCTAGGCTTATGTTACCACTTGATCATTTCCTTAAGATGGCCTGCGGGGTCTTAGGGGCCACACATTGTTCCTTCACCTCGTCCAGGATGCCCTAGGGTTGGTGGTCATACAGGAATGGGATTGATTCTGGTGGAGGCCTGAGGGGTCTCCTGAAGGATGAAGAGGAAGGAACCCAAGCACAAGTCCCACTGTGTCAGCTGGTGCTGGGCCAGCTTTCGCAGGGCCTTGTTTTGGGTCTCGCTTATCCATTTGGAGGGGGTAGAGTGAGAGGAACTGCTGTTGTGTCCTGAGGACTTGACAGAGTTGATGCATCACGGTGTCCTGGAAGGATGCCTGATCCATCAAGCATCTCTGCTGACAGCCCCACCATCACAAAGCACCTGAGAAGGGCATAAGCCACCCCTGGGGCAGGGGTGTGTCTGGAGCTGAGCCCAGCCTCTTTAGCTTCCTAGCATGCCTCATTGGGACTCCTGGCATCCCTGTGCTAGGGTTGGCAGCCCCGCTCTTTCCGGGGGATTTGGCCACTGCATAGCTCTCCAACAGAACAGTCAGCTCCTTTCACAGGGGTGTATTTCCTGCACAGCCCCCACACCCTGAGGCTCAGTGGGACTATCAACAAACACCTGCTTGGCCACCACTTTTTCCATCAGGGTCACTTCGCTGGGGGTCTTGAGGTCCAGCTATTGTGTTGCAAGCTCTGTCAATTTGGCCATCAACAAGTGAGGCTGGTCACTCTTCTTCCATTGATATGCCCAGAAGTGCAGACGGAATGTCTTAACTTTGTGATTTGTAGCAGTTGAGGATGGTGGATTCGCAAGTGTCATCATCTGCCATCTGAGCCTTTGGCACCTCTTGCTGGAGCCAGGTGTGTCTTTGGCTGGAGCTGTGGGGAGCAGCTGCATCTGGGGAGAGAGTGGAACGGCCAGCATCTCCCCTTCAGCTTGCCTCCCTGGCAGGCACCCCAACAGAGCAGCGGCTGGGCCCACCGTTACAGGGGCAATGGGAAGTGGAGGAAACAGCTGCTCCACTTCCCATTGGAGGGGCAGGTCCTGGAGACCACCTGCACAGAGGCGAGCAAGCCAGCCGTAAAGCAAGAGCTGGAGCAAGGCAGCATCCCCAGGGAGCTGGCCACACCGAGTAGGGCCCCCCTTTGCCCTCCTAGTGAGGGCTTCTACCCTGGGGGATGGTCACTTAACAGAGTCTGAGGTGGGGGCCATGCAACAGGGGCAGCCTTTAAACGGCTGGGGAGCATTGGGCTGTGGAAGAAGAGCAAGGCCTCAGGAGAAGACCCAGAGGGAAGGAGCAGGAGAGGCCTTTGCGACAGGGGCCTGTGCTACAACCCCCCCCCCCCTGCTGTCACTCTGAGGCTTCCTAGCCCCTCCCAGGCTGGAGTGGGCACCGCAAGAAGGGGGCCGATGCCTCAGACTCTGACCTTGCCGGAGCTGCGGTGCACACCCCTGCCTGTGAAAATGGGCCAGGAAAAGGTGATGGAAGGAAGCACAATTCAATTACTGCAAAACTATTGTAAAGAAAAAATATTGGTAAAGCTCTGATTCACACACACACGCACACACTGTAAGAAAAAATATCATTTTCCTGTCTTTTTTGTATTATCGTTCACATCCAAAGTTTACTTTCAGTGTGATATTTGGGCGTGTTCATTTTTGCAGAAATGTAGAATTCTTGGGCAACACTGCCATCATAACCTTTACACCACACTGGCTCCAAGCCCTTTCTGCGCTCTTCTTATCTTGTTGTCTTTGCCTGTTTCGGCTTGTCTCTTGAAAAACTGGACATGGTCCACGTCATTTATTTAGAAGGTTTTATTCCATTTTTCTACTGTGGTAGAAATGTTTCACAGAACCAAAAATGAACAACAATCTAAAATCACAATACAACAGTCAGACAAAAGAGCCCGTCTGCTACCATAGGTAGATCTTCCAGACAGATATTTCAAACCAGGAAAACTTCACTACTCATGAAATCCGCAAACACTCCTCTACAACTGTCTCTTACACAGCTTCCTAAATCTCTAGACAGTGGCGTAGCGGGGGGGGGGGGGTCAAGAGGGGTGGTCGCCTCGGGCGCAAAATTTGTGGAGGGTGCAAGAGACGGTGCTGTGCCCTTGGGGAGGCTGCCTGCGCCTGCCACACACTGATGGGGTGGCCTGCCCGCTGGGCACCAAGCCAGTCTTCCTGCCGCAAGGCCATGCAGGATGCAGCTGCTCCCCTCTGCAGCAGCCACCCACGCCACCGCTGCAGGAAGGCCAGCTTGGGACCCAGTGCGCCAGCCACCCTATCAGTGCACGGGCAGCACGGGTGGCCTCCCCAAGGGCATGGCGCAGTCTTCGCTCCACTGCAGCTGCCTGCACTGCCTCACCTTTTGGCAAGGCCACTTTTGCTGCTTGCGGCTGATGGGGCAGCCAACTCGGCATCCAGCAAGTGCCTAGCGAGCCGGCGGCCCCATGAGCCGCAAGTGGCAAAAGTGGCCTCGCCAAAGGGCGCAGGCAGCTGCGGTGAATGGGGGTGGCCACATCCTGGACACATCCCTGGGCCCTCTATTTATTTATTTATTTATTTAATCATATTTGTATTCTGCCCTCCCCGCAAGTAGGCTCAGGGTGGATAACATCATTAAAAACATATAAAACATTCCATATAAAACATTTAAAAGCACCATACAAAAATATAAAATAGCAGCACTCTTTTTCTAGAGGCGTGCTATGCTGCTGTCTCTAGAGGACAGGATCCTAAAACCTAGAATAAATTAAACATGGTTTATTCCAAGCAAACAGCAAAAGCCAGTAACACACCCAGACGAACTCACCGTTAGTTCTCCCTGCTTGCTAAGATCCTCCTCACAAGCTTACTGTCTGTGTCCCCAACATGTGCAGTGCTGAAGAGGGGGCAACCAGAGGCAGGGCTTGTCCGGTGGGGGCGATGTCAGGCCTGTGGCATGCTGCCCCTATTGAGTCTTGCCTGGCAACTCCCTGACTCTCATTTAGGCACCAGCCTGAAATTGCTTGTGCAGTCTGCTTCTAGCAGATGTATTGTCGAAGGCCGGAGAACGATGGTTGTTGTGGATTTTCCGGGCTCTATTGCCGTGGTCTTGGCATTGTAGTTCCTGATGTTTCGCCAGCAGCTGTGGCTGGCATCTTCAGAGGTGTAGCACCAAAAGACAGAGTTTCACAAGAATCCTCTTAAATATCTAGATGTTTTGTGCTGTTTTATGCTCTGGATTTGGTAGTTTTTAATGATTTTTATGTTGCTTTATTATTTTTATCACATATACCTTGTAAATGACCACAAGAAGGTTCTCTGGAGAGTTGGACTATACATGTTCTAAACAAATAAATAAATAACTGCAGTCATACGGGGGGGGCACACCAACTCGCACCAGCACCAGACAGATTACAGGTAGACGACATTCAACTATCTAAGCAATTAACATTAACCCCAATGGAAATGTTGCCTTGTAAAAGTTCACATGACAGCTAGAACATAGCATCAGTAAGGAGAGAAACTCAAAGAGAGCAGAGCTGACTCAGGGCCAAGCTACAAGTGACGAATGACACTTGAACGGCAAGTGAACAGACTCACGTGTATTCCTCCCTGATCACTTGCACTCCACTCGCACTCCACTCGATCACTACCGTGGAGCGCAAATGAACAGGGAGGAATACACGTGAGTCTGTTCACTTGCCGTTCAAGTGTCATTCGTCGCTTGTAGCTTGGCTCTCAGGGCAAGAAGGAACTTGGGGTGGAATGTTTATATAAAACCACAAATGACGCCCCCCCCCCCCTCAAAGCCACTGAGCCACAAACATGACTGGTGAAAACTCTTCAGAAAGAAAGACCTGTTGAGGTAACTGTCTTCTGTTGCAATATTTCTATTTTATTTTTTTCCCTTTGTGTGTGGGAAGACCACCACTTTTGATCATTTACTTTATCTGTTTGACGAGCAGGACTGGGGAAGTTTCTCTGTTGGCTTCTTCTCTCCGGACTCCTTTCCCCTTCTTCTGGGTATGGATGCCAAAGAAATGAATGAGTGAACTCATATGTTGGATTTGCCATGTGTTTTCATTTTCCAAACAGCATAAACAAATGGGGGATTAGTTTTAATGAGCATGCTTATCACTATAATCTTGAAGTATTTTTTGCATGTTTGTTTAGAAAGGTGGCATACATTTACGAAAAAAACAATGAACCTTACATAGTTTATGGCAGGAATTTTCACTGGCAACGATTCATTTTATCAGGTCTATGGTGGACAGAGAAAGTGTTCAGTAAGCAAATGCAATGAGACTGAAATAGACTCAAGGAGGATGTCAGCAAAGAGCTGCTTCAAAGGCAAGGAGACTCTTTATACATTTCACTATGAAGGAAGCATCCCGTGTTGTGTTTTGGGTGCCACTCTGTGAATTAAAGAAAACAGGAAGCAACCGGTATTTATGCAGCCTGAATTCATAATGTAGGAACATAACAGCAGCCGTGCTGGATTAGACTGACAGCCCGTTTAGTCCAGTAACCTGTTTCCGACCACAGCCAGGCAGACGGCACTCACGAGCAGATGCTGCAAGTAACACACACACACCCTGCGCTGACTGCTCCCTCGCCTCTGTCTTCAGAGGCATTGGGACTGTGAATCCCAAGACCCCCTTTGGCCATCTTTTTAAATAGCTAACAATAGATCTATCCCCCCTAAATCTGTCCAACCTTTTTAAAACTCTATCTAACGTAGTGGCTATCTCTGCATCTCACAGAAGTTCACAGATCAGTTACTAGTTGTGTTATTGCCAGTCAATAAGCCCATTTTCTAACATTGTGCCATTTCTTGATTCTCTCAAGAAACCACACATGTAGCTAACAGCCTGAAGGACAAAACCTCTAAGGATCTTATACTGCCTTTATTATTGTGTGAAAACCACAGCTCTGTGGAGTCTCCGTGTCAGAGGAAGAGTTGAGGCTAGACCAGTTTCTAACACAATACCTACAAAATTCTGTAATGAAGGAATGGGTTTTTACCAAGAAAGTCGAGTCCCTGCCTGCCGCTCGAAATCCTGCAAGGCATTTCTCCAGAGCTGGTTTAAAGGTCACAGTGGCCAAGGTTCATCTTGATCAGATATGTTTGAGGCCCCCCCCCCGGGAGCATTTTATAGCCTCCAGCCCTGCCGCTGGTCAACAGTATTTCTCTTATATATTTTTTTCCAACAGAGGTATCGGCCTTCTCAGTCATCCTAGCGGAATTATTTTGCTACTCAGCTATGCAGAAGCAGCAGGCCTTTCGGCTAATTAATAAATCATCAACACATTTGTGGTGTGAAAAATGAAATATTTATGCTTGCCAGAGTAATATTTGTGTCTTGCAGCACTATGCTCTGTTGATGCTTGATGGAGGATGAAGTAAATACCAGCTGCTGTAGAATGAACAGAATATAATTACTTTCCACAAAGTTAACTGAAAATTTGTGTGGAGGCCCCAAAGAAGTGAGAGAAACAGGCTGAACGGAAAGAAAACGTAACCATGACGCAGCATAGAATGCAGAGTGCATGCAGACAGAACACATCAAGGCGGCGCACCTTATCCCAAGGCCCGGGAAATCCCAGAAACCATTTAGAAGAAACATCCTATTTTAGAGAAACGTATCACACCACAGTCTTTTGACTGTAAGTTAGAAATCATGTAGAGCAGATGGCATGACTGGAGCATCACCAGTGGACCAGTAAAGGACTTTTCTTTTTTAAAAAAATGTAATTATTTATTTAAGGTGCAAAGTTATTCAGAATTGACAAAGACAGACTGTGGGGATAAAACAACAAAACCTAGAGCATATAAGCACTAGCCAATACATACTAGGGTTTTTCCAGAAGGTAAAACAAGATTTTATCAAAGGTGCAGAAATCAGAGTCTCTTTCCAAGAGGCACACAGTTAGGTGGCATCACAGCAAAACAGAGGGATGGTTGCTTGGAGAGCATCCACCTACAGAATCAGAGCCAGCGAGGCGGCGGAAACCCAACTGAAGCCTGGAGCTCCATCTCGGTTAGCTATTTTTATGCCATTTGGGGGTTTTTTTATAATATTTTTGTATTGGATGGGTCAATATATAGTCAAATTAAGATACAAATATAATCCATTTCAATTCCCATGAATATATTTCCCCACCCCCTCCTGAGTAGATATAAATGACCTGCCAACATCTTTTCCACGCTGTGACACTGGGAGATCTCTGTCTTTTGGTGCTGCACCTCTGAAGATGCCAGCCACAGCTGCTGGCGAAACGTCAGGAACTACAATGCCAAGACCACGGCAATACAGCCCGGAAAACCCCCAACAACCATCGGTCTCTAGTTCCCTTACTGTATCAACCATGGCAGGCAGGTCGCAGCAAAGAGCCAAGTTCTTATTTGCAAAAAAGCTTCCAAAAGCCTCGCAGCTGATGGATAAATTTCAAATTTGGTGGTCTCCCTTCAAGAGGGAGACCAAGGACTGAACTACATGAAACAATTTTGCTGTTCGTGAGCTTGCAGGTGCTACGGAGGCAGTGAAGTACTTCTTCTTCTTCATCGCCCTGTTGCCCATTTGTTTCTAGACACAACCTTTAAATGGGTTGGGGTCTGGATACTTCCGGAGTGCATTCTCCTATATTGCCTGTCCCACCAGTTAAGATCTGCTTCCCAGGCCATGCTCTCTGTGTCTGCACCTTCAGATGTAAGACGGCAACCAGTGATCGTAGTGGCACCTCTCTAAAGTTGCCAGCACAAGACTGGCAACCAACAGGACCCCCATGGGAGGGCACTGGGGCCCTCCATGCTCTCCTCACTCCACCGGCTGCCCCCACAGTTTCTCCTCTCCCCGTTTCTTCCCCACTTGCTCCCTTCATTTGTGAGGTTGCCACTGCAACCCAAGATGTCACTCAAGTTCCCTTGTTCCATTACATTCACAGAAATCGCTGGTCTGTTTCATTCTTTTAATCTCTCCAGTTTCTTTAACTGCATTTTTCTGCAGACTTTTATTTATTTTTAACATTTTTTTGCCACCTCTCCAGGAACTTGGGCTGAGGCACAAAAAAAATGAAAACAAAACATTAAAAGATATTACAAGCCAGCTTTTAATCTCTCCAGTTTAAAATTCACTGTACAAAATCTATTCATATATAGTAATTCCATAAATACAAATATACAGCATCATTCTAAACAAACTGTACAAAGATTATCTCAGTAATTCCATGGGGGGGGGGAGTCTGAAAAAAGGGAAACTGATCAGCCTGGGCTGTGCCTCACCAGGTCTCAACCTAGCTGGAAAAGGACGGTGAGGCACGAAGTACACGCCAATGTGAGTAACCATAATCTAATAGCACCTTTCAGTGTGGGGAAGTGGGGAGGCCAGTGTGGAACAGTGCTGGCTATCTGCCATTTCCCTATTCTAAATCAACCCCCCCCCCCAAGTGACTTTTTCCCACTGAAGAGATTTAAACATAGCTACTTAAGGAGGGGCTTTGTAGCGGCAAAGTAGCAGGCAGGTAAAGACCTATGTCCCCCCCCCCCACCATCACTTTTTTCCTCCTGTTTATCCACATAGGAAGTGGCTTCTAACATTTAAAGGTACTATAGGAGTAAAAAATATGTATTGTATGCATTTTTATGAAGTGTGTTGTTTAAGCCTGATAAAGTGTTCAACCGACAGTGCCGTCCTGAGCAAAGTTGCACTCTTCTAAGGTCATGGACGTAGAAGGGTATAGCTGTGCTTAGGATGGCACTGTTGTTCAAATGTGATAACAGACCATGTGAGTGTGTCTCTTTAATACAGAAACATTTCAAAAAGGCAGAAAACGGTGATTCCCCTCCCTATTCTTCCAACTAGGATTAGAACTAACAGTGCAATCCTATGGTGAGTTACTCCAGCCTAAGCCCACTGAAATCAATCTACTTAGACTGGAGTAACTCTCCATAGGATTGCACTGTAAAAGTCATATTTTAGCTTTAACTTTAGAAGTTTGTATCTGGGAGAGCAAGTGATTTAAATGCCAGTTATTTTAGCTTGTCAATGAATTTCAGAATCTAAGCACATCTGGTGCCTATGATTGACAGCTGCAAATTAAAATAGTTTTCTTAAATATTCCAGCCAATACACAATATTGCTGTTGACAACCATCACTAGCATGTAACACAGAGCTTAGTAAAATATTTGTGCAGATATGCTGACATGCTGTACAACCCCCACCCCACCCCCAAACTTAATCCTTGTGATCCAAATTAAGGCCAGACTGCGTCCCTTTAGCAAAGGCTTAGCAGCATCTACAGAGTTCTACACCATAATGAAACTTGACAAAGCTTCAGGACACCAAGATGGCTGGTCAACGTACAACATTTTTCCTCAGAGCCCTATCAAGCAGATTTCCAAAACCAAAATATTATGGAAGGAGGAAGCCTATTAGAGCCCCTCCCTCCCATTGTCTTAATTCCAGGTCAGGTTTTTTTTTTAAGGACATAATTTTTGGTGTGACAAAATTTCAAGAGGGCTGTTTTCATGATCGTAATTGTTTTCAGGTGGAGTTTCCTGATTCAGGAATTTTAGAAACTTAAAATTGGGGCCCTTAAAAACTCCCTCCCACGCACCTGCTAAGGCAGAAGGAGTGGGGCGGGACAGAGAGAGGACGCATGCTCAGGCCCTCCACTCTTTTTTTAAAAAATTTTTTTATTGGATTAGAAATATTTTAATATCCATTACAATCAATCTCCTTTAAATATTCCAATTCTAACCCCCTCCCTTTCCCCCCCTTTTGTTGACTTCCAACAGTTTTCCAACCCCTTATCTATTTTCCCCTACTCATTTCAAACTTATTGTACCTATTAAACATATACTTTCACTCTCTTCTAAGCTTATCTATTATATCACAGTGCTATCTCTATTTCTCTTCCCGTTTAACTTAACAACTAAATAATACATTTCTGGCATATATTCTTCAATAATAATTTTAGTAGCTTATACTCTATCTTACTCATTCTGGTCTCGTCTATGGGACAAACAATTTGTCCCTCTTTATACATAACTTTAAGTACATTATAAACATTGCATGCATTCACTATAAGTCAATCAATTTAACCCATACTCCATATATTACTCTTTGCTTCCTTCTATATATCTTATCTTCGTACTGTTTTAATTATCTAATTTCTCCATTATGCAACTCTGTCAGAGATAGTCAGTCACTTTAACCCATATACACATTCAGCATAGGTCAATCAATTTGACCCATATTTTGTATGCTACTGTATATTTCCCCCCCTTTCTTATATTCATTCATTTTAATTATATAAATTCTCCATGATACCATTATCTGCCAGCAATGAAATTAATTAGTTTCTATCCTTATAAATCTTATAATAACACCACTATTACTTAATACTATATATAGTAGTCAAATAAAATAATTGCTTAGAAATTTTCAATTGACTCTCCACCCCCCGGTATAGTCACTTCTCTCTTCTTTTGTTGTATTTCAGTAATTTTCAAACTGCCACAGTTCTCCTCCCACCTCCCATTTTTTCACCAAGTACTGTTTCAGCTTCTCCCAATCCGTGTTAAACTGTCCTGGATCAAGGTCTCTCAATTTTCTTGTCATTTTGTCCATCTCCGCCATGTACAGCAATTTGTAAATCCAATCCTCGATAGTTGGCACTTCTTGTACTTGCCACTTCTGCGCGTACAAAAGTCTGGCCGCTGCTGTCATATAAAATAGCAATGTCCTGTATTGTGCTGGAATATCCTCGATTCCCAAATTCAGTAGCAGGAGTTCTGGGTTCTTATTAACTTGAAATTGTAAAATTTCACTTATTACTCTTATTATTTCTCCCCAGTACTGCCTAGCTACCTCACAAGTCCACCACATGTGATACAAAGATCCCTCATGCTTTTTACATTTCCAGCATTTGTTAGACATATTCAAATTCCCTAGCGCAATTTTCTTTGGTATCAAATACCAACGATAAATCATTTTATAGACATTCTCTTTAATATTGGTACATGTCGTGATCTTCAACGTATTTTTCCACAAGTATTCCCATGCCTCCATTGTTATTTCTTTATTAAAGTTTATAGCCCACTTCACCATTTGCACTTTAACTGTCTCATCTACAGTGTACCATTTTAGCAACACCTTGTAGACCTTAGAAATTTCCTTTTTATCTTCTTGTAAAATTACTTCCTCTAATTCCGAGTTCTCCATTCTTATTCCTCCCTTTGCACAGTCCGAGTTGTAAAGATCTCTAATCTGTCTATATTGAAACCAGTCATAATTTAAAGAAAACTCTTCTTGGGTCTTTATTCTTAATTTAGAAAGGTCTATTCGTGTTATTTCCTTGTATGTTAAACATTGTTGTTCATTGTCAACAGTTCTCAGATCAATCACTTCATAAGGAACCACCCAGGAGGGAATTCCTTCTTGTAGGTAATCTCTGTACTTTTTCCATATTGTGAAGAGGCTTCTCCGAATGTAATGGTGTAGAAACATAGAGTCCGCTTTTACTTTATCATACCATAAATATGCATGCCATCCAAATATTTTTTATATCCCTCTAAGGCCAGCAATTTGCGATTTTTAAGCATCATCCAGTCCTTCAGCCAAACCAAGCAGATTGCCTCATAGTAAAGTCTTAGATTGGGCAGTTGCATTCCCCCTCTCTCTTTTGCGTCTTGTAGTACTTTCATTTTCACTCGAGGCTTCTTGCCTGCCCAAACAAAGTTCGATATTTTCCTCTGCCATTTCTCAAACTGCTTGGAGTCCCGAATAACTGGTATTGTCTGTAACAAAAACATCACTCTTGGCAACACATTCATCTTGACTACTGCAATTCTTCCCAACCATGACAAATTCAATCTATTCCATTTAATCAAGTCTCGCTCTATTTGAGTCCACAATTTCTCATAGTTATTCTTGAATAGGTCTATATTTTTTGCAGTCAGTTCAATTCCCAAATATTTCACCTTACTTGTTACGTCACAATCTGTTATTTCCGTTAGTAACTGTTGTTTTTGTTTAGTCATATTTTTACATAGTACCTTGGACTTCTTTTTATTTACATAAAAACCTGCCAAATCTCCAAATTCTTTGATTTTTTCTATTACCTTTGACATATTCTCAATCGGATCTTCCACAATTAGCATTATATCATCTGCAAATGCTCTGACCTTATAGGAAAAATCTTTTATTTTTATTCCATGGATCACATTATCTTCTCGAATCTGTATCATCAGAATTTCCAAAACTAAAATGAACAACAGTGGAGACAACGGGCAACCTTGTCTTGTACCTTTACCAATAGTCAGTTTTTTGGTCAACTCGTCATTCACCACAATTGCTGCACTCTGGTCTCTGTAGATTTCTTTCACTGCTCTTATGAATCTTTCTCCCATTTGCAGCTGTTCCATAGTGGCAAACATAAAATCCCAGTTCAAATTGTCAAATGCTTTTTCAGCATCCACAAAGAAGAAACCAACCTCTTTGTCACAACGCTTGTCATAATATTCAATAGCATTTATAACTGTCCTTAGATTGTCTCTGATTTGTCTATTCGGTAAAAAACCAGCTTGTTCTTCTCCAATAACTTTGGATAACCATCCCTTTACTCTTTCTGCCAAGATCTTCGCAAAGATCTTATAGTCATTATTAAGTAAGGAAATTGGTCTATAATTTTTAACATTAGTCAAGTCTTGTCCTTCTTTGGGGATCAATGATATATTAGCTTCACTCCAAGTGTCTGGAATTCTTTGATCTCTCAAAACACCATTGATCACTTCTTTTAGGAATGGTACCAGTTCATTGACCATTACCTTATAAAATTTAGCTGTAAGTCCATCAGGTCCTGGCGCCTTTCCCAAGTTTGTTGACTGAATTGCCTTTCTTATCTCCTCCTCTGTTACTTCACTATTCAATTTGTCTCTCCAATCTTCCGAAATTGCTAGAAGCTTCATTTTCCCCAAATATGTCGCTATTGAGTCTTTGTTCACTTCTTTTTTATCATACAGTTTAGCATAAAATTTATAAAAAGCTCTACTAATAGCAGTCTGTTCCAAATATACTTTATTGCCCTCACATATTTTATTTATTGTCTTCTTCTCCTTTCTCTTCTTCAATTGCCATGCCAGGTATTTCCCAGGTTTGTTTGCACCTTCAAACGACTTTTGATTCATTCTCTTAAGGTTCCATTCCAGTTCTTTGTTGTTCATTGCCGTCAATTGCTCTTGAAGGATTTTAATATCCTGATAAATTTTCTTTTTCCCTGGTCTTTTCTTTAATTGTATTTCTTTGGCTTTTATTTTTTCCATAATCTCCTGTCTCTTCTCCTCTCTTTTTTTTCTGGTTCTTCCGTTTAAGTCCATTAGTGTGCCTCTAATTACTGCTTTGTAGGTGTCCCATACCTTATTGGTTGGTACTTCTCGATTCATGTTGTACTGTATGAAGAACTTAGTTTCCCTTCTCAAGATCTCCAAATTTTCTCCTTCTTGTAACAAGTCCTCATTTATTCTCCATCCTTTCCTCTTAGTTCTTTTCCCGAACTTCCACATAATTGGATTATGATCTGAGCCTACCATAGGCATTATTTCCACATCCTTAGTCCAAAGCACTAAGTCCTTTGAGGCCCAGATCATGTCGATTCGTGATAAAGTGGAGTGTCTTGCGGAGAAAAATGTATATTGTCTGCCTTTGGGATTCTGTATTCTCCATACATCTTCCAAAGTTTCCTGTTGCATTAACGCAAAAAAAGTCTTTGGTAATATTCCTCTTTTCTTTTGTGCAGTTGCTGATTTTTTATCCTGCTCCAAATTTGTGACTTCATTGAAGTCTCCTGCAAGAATTATCTGGTCATAAGAAAGTTCGTCTAATTGCTTCTTCAAATCCTCAAAAAAGCTCTCTTTTGCACCATTAGGTGCATAAATTCCAATCACCAACACTTTCTTTAAATTCCATGTACATTCCACTGCTAAAAATCTGGCTTCCACATCTGTGATCACTAACTTTGGCTGTAGCTCCTCTTTCAAATATAATACCACTCCCCTTTTTTTCTTTGTTGAGGCCGCTACAAAATCATTGCCCAGTTTGCTCGATTTAAGATATTTTACATCCTGTTTTCTAATATGAGTCTCTTGTAAACACACAATATCACATTTCTGTTTTAATAGCCAGTGGAAAATACTTTTTCTCTTATTGGGTGAATTAAGTCCATTTACATTCCACGATAAAACTTTACACTCCATATTCATGGCCTTGTTGTTGGTAAGTCCTTTTCATTGTCCCTCAAAAACTTTTCCATTTCAGTTTCAGATCTGATGCGCTTTTTCACTCCTCCAAACTCAAATGACAATCCTTCCGGCAATTCCCATCTGTACCTTATTTTCATGTCCTTCAAAATTTGGACTAAGGCTTTGTATTTTTTCCGGTCAAGCAACACCGATCTGGGTAACTCCTTCATGATAATAACCGTCTTGCCATCAACCTCCAATGGGTCTTGAAATTGCTTACTCACAATCATTTCTCTTATATTTCTAGTCATAAATTGCACAATCACATCTCTTGGTAGCTTCCTCTGGGTCGCAAATCTTGAGTTGATGCGATACACCACATCTAGGATAGCCACAATTTGCTCAGGCCCTCCACTCTTCTGTGGTGTCTGGTACCTTTAAGTGGCCATTAGTTTCTGTGGGAAGACCTGGGCCCTGAATTCAGCTCTTCAGAAGCTGTTCAAGTTGATGGAGGCAAGCCAAGAAGATCCAAGGCTCAGCTCATCAATCAAAAACAGCACGCTGCCCATCAAGAAAGACGTTTGCTGCGCCTCTACAGAAGTTGACATTTTGTGGCCATCCTCTCCCTTGCCATGCAAACCCTAAGCAGGTACACTGTTGCAGTGGTGTGGGGTACATCGCATTGCAACACAACTGGCCATTCATGGTCAGTCCTGGTCCCTCCTTCACATCATCTGTAAATGTGAGTGACCTGTTCCTCTCTAGGTTTCTCTTCACTGTGCAATGACTCTTCTTGATGCAGGCCCTGGCCCAGTACTTGTCTGGGGCCCCCATTTGTGGTGCTTGGGGCACAGGGTGCGATGCAGGGTGGCCGCCATCTTCTCTGGCCTGGATGGCTATGGGTGGCGTCTTTGTGGATCTGCAAAATGGCTGCCATTCCCCCTTGCATGGGAGAGCCAGTAAAATTAAAACCACCTGGCCAGCCAGTCAGTGGCAGGCTGGCCGCACTCTTGGGGGTGAGCAGTGCCAGCAGACCTGAGGAGCACTGATGCCAGTCCGGCCTGCAAGACAAGTGTAAATTGGAGCGCTGGCTTGGGGGCCCTTCAGCATTTGCTTGTGTCATGCCTCCCACCCATCCCTCCCTCCGCTTAGGTTTTTGGTATGGCACCCTGTTGGGGATGTTCCTTATTTGGGGTGGCATCTGGGTCTCTTGTGCAGTTCTGTAACTCTTTGGTTGCCTGCATTGACCTTGTCACAACTTTAGGAGGTGGCAGTATTGGCACTGGGCATGTATTCTTGTGGGGGGAGAAGACAGCCTGCATGCCCTGTTCCCCCATAGCTGAAGATCCCCTTAAGGAATCTCGGAGGTGATGCGTGGCAGGCACAAGCCCAGTTCATGGGCTGTCAGGGTATGCTCACTCCCAAGTGACAGGGGATATGCTCAGAGGCTTACTCCCATGTGAAACCCCACCTACTATCATCTTGTGCCCGCCCCCTCAGCAGTTAGGCTGAGGGGGTCATTGGCTGGCAGGGGGGGGTCATCCAATGCTTGGATCTGTGCCCTATGTGGCAACAAGGCCCCACAAGCTGTAACCCACAAAGTTGTGGGCTTTTAACTCCATCTGGTGTCTCTGTGTCTTTTGCTGCCTTGCCCTTTGCCTCTCAGCCCTCGAGCTGGTCCCACAAATAGCCTAAGAAGTAGCCCCCTGGATGTTTGCTACTGAGACAAGCAATTAACCACCCATTTATTTATCCACGGCTTGCCTTAAGCAAACCTGGAAACTGCAGCTTCTCTATCTTTTCGATAGAGTCGGAGAAACCACTCACAGGGCTGCCTTCTGCTGAGTTGGCACGTTGGTAGGTCAAGGGCCACCTTGTCTACTCTGGCTGGCAGTGGCTCTCCAGGGGTCTCGGAGTGAGGCTTTCACATCACCTACTACCTGATTTTTTGAACTGGAGATATCTGGGATTGAACATGGGACTTACTATATGAAAAGCAGATGCTCTATCATGGAGCTGTCCAGCTACTGTACCACGGAGCAGTCTCTCATTTAAAAGCCGTCTAGCAAGGTCGTCCAGTTGGTTGAAAGCTCTAGGAATTTGTCCCCTAAGCAGAGTTGGTTTCCTTCTCCCACCAGTCTCTCCAACTCATACAGTTTTCATCTTAGTAAGCTAAATTGGTGAGATTACAGACGCCAAAGGCAGTGCTCCATCCGTAGGCACTTTGTTTTCGTTTTGTTTCTTTTTATCTTAGCTTATTTCATCTAGTTTTAATTAGTTTTATTAGGCATACTGAGGTCTACATCTGGCTGGACTTGTCAGCTAGCCAGCAGCAACAACTTTTTCTTCTTCGCTCCTTTCTCCTGTTAATCAGGAGTGGGGAGGCTGTATATGGATGCTGATTAGCTTTTCTTTACCGCTATTAATCTCTTAATTTTTTACCCTTTTTTCAAGATTCCATAAGCTTTACACATTCTAGATCATTATATATCATATGCTAATTTTTGTCTTTGATATTAGCCTTATATGAATTTATTCTGCGTTCACTGTCTTTTAAAAACCTCTCCCCTTGAGTCCCTTTCTTTCTTTTCTTTTTCCCCCTTTCCATCTGCTTCAGACACTTATCGCTGAAGTCTCCCTCCCCTTGCACTTCACCTAATTGGTGGGAAGGTGTGGAGGGGATGGTGCCCATTTTGAAATAATACAATGGACTCTAGCAGTGTGCACTGGGCCGAGCCACCTCGCACTGCAGCAGGCCACCAAGCCGGGCAGCCCCACATTGGGAGACAGCTTCCCCCTCACTTCGGTATGCTCCGAATCTTTACGGAGCATACCAAAGCAATTTAAATACCCACTTGCCACTTCAGCTTTCAGGATATTTATAAATCATTTCCCCACTTTGAGTAAACCCGAAGCAGGAAAACTGAATTTTTTCTCCATGCACATTTCTACTATTATTTTTTAGGAAGTATTTTCCTCTGAAAATCCTCTTCCATGTGATTTGACCCCTGCTGACCTCCCCCCTGGCCTGCTATTGCTGAGCTGGAAGTTATCTCCATGATTCAGCGTTTACACTTCGGGAAACCCCTAGGGTTGGACTTAGTGCCTAATAATTTGCTCGAGGCTACTCCTGCACGATGGGCTAGGATCTTAGCCCCAATTTTTTCTGAGAGTAACCTTTCGGGGAAGATTCCCCTAATTTGGAAGCATTGTTCCAATTTTTAAGAAAGGTCTCATGTCAGATCCAGCAAATTATTGCCCTATTAGTTTTCTCTCATCGGTGGCAAAACTGTAAGCTAAATCATCCTATTAGACTCATGTTTCCCAAGCCTATTACACTGCTCCTGAAACATTCATCTTCAGACAGAGGCCTTTCATTTTACCCATGTGCAATTTGGCCAGTATGAACACTAAAATATGTATAGCAGTTAACCCATTCCATTTCCCTTTGCATGCATTGCCTCTCTGTTTCCTCCCTGCAGTCCTTCTGGGCTACTTTGAAACTGGCAGTTGTAGCAGATTGGCTGAGTCTTCTTTTTGGGAAGAGCGAATCATTATCAAGTATCAAGAAACGAATAAAGGATCTAGATTAGCTCAGTTATACGTGCTCGGAGATTATGCTCAACCCAGTTCTTTGGCATTCTTCCGTCTCTGACAATCCCAGCCTACATTAAACTCTTAACAGTTCCTCGCTATTGCAGAGCATTTATGCTCGCACGTCTGACTGCTGCTCCTACAGCAGTTTTACATGAGAGATACCGAAATATACCCTATTCAGATAGACTTTGCAAATGCGACATGGAAAAGGACGATTCTTTGCCTTATATAATACTGGAATCCCCTTATCATTCTTATCATGAACTGAGGATTACTCCTATCTTAAATAAACTACCCCCTATTGTACCAAAAGACAATATAGTCCCTTATTTGCTGGTGGATAGAGACCCAAGGATCACACTGGCTATCTCTCCTCCATATTTTCCTTAAAGAAATAAAGACTCCATGTCCACTGCTCATGATCATTGGATCAAAGGAGCTTGAAAGGAAAGGCTGAGTCTTCTTAACATTCTAAACCATTGCCTATGAAAAATTCCTCTCTCGAGTTTCCTGTGCAAACAGTCCCTCAGCAAACCAAACATAGCATAATCAGAATATGTAATGCAATAGGTTTGGGGAAATGAGTCATCAATCTGAAACTCTTTGACATTGTAAACCCAAAAGATACTAGATAAAAGGTCACCCTATTTCACGCACACTGCTTTAAGATAAAATAGCCGCTAGAGTTCATAATTCCCCACCATAAATCTCCTTACTGTAAGGAGCACTGCTAGACAACTGGAGTTATTTTTATCACAATGACCTTAATTATTAATGTGATCCCATCTGTCTTTGAAGAATTTCTTCTATCAAGCACTTCAGAGACAAGATCTCTCAAAACACTGTCTGAAAGGTGGAATTTTCCTTCTTCCTTCTTCCATAACTTGGGATAAATTAATATTATAACCAAAATGGTGCTAAAGAGATATACCTTTTAGGCTGTGGGGGAAAGCCCTGCAAGCTTTATGGCAGCATGCGTATCTGAACTTGGGTTTTCCAGACCCCAGTCCAACCATCTTACCCAGGGGTTCCCAACATGGTGTGCAAGAGCACGATGGAGTCTGCCAACACCTTTCCTGGCATCTGCCATATATTTTTAAAGTGGAGCTTTTGCCCAGCAGGGCTTCTGATTAGCCAATTAGATATCTGGTTGGCTGTGCAGATTTTTTAAAAAGTTGCCACCACAGCACAATGATATCCACTGAGAATCTAATGGTAAGCTGTGTATAAGCAAAATAATGTTTTAAACAATGTGTTCATTTTAAAAGGCATTCTTTTGCACAGAGCTTTTGACTGAAATGTTAAAGAGTTGATGTTAGTGTTATAGCTTGCCTCCGTCTCTGACATGCTCTGGCTGGCTAGGGTGGCTTTTTGCTAGAGAGAAAGAGAACCCATGGTGAGATTCCCCACTGAGGAAAAGAGCAGTGTGTGTGTGGGGGGGGGATTTTCTCTCTCCCCCTCAAAAAGCCCCCCCCGGAGTTCTTGCCTCTTGTTACATTCCCCCCCTCCCACCCCCAGGATCCTGGAGGAAAACCCAAGCTGAGGCTTTTTGCAGGTGGCCCCACTGAAACGTTAGCCTCCTGGTGGTGAATAACCTTTTCCCCAATGTGTTTAGCTCCATAAAGACATGATTTTGTCCAGCAGGGTGAAGGGAGGGTGAGCATTGCTGTCTGCTCCAGACCTGATCCCAGCCAGGTGACGGGGGGCGGGCACTGCCACCTGCTTCACTCCTGAACTCTCAGTAGAAAGATACAGAAAGAAGTGAATACACAACCAAGGGATAAGAAGACAATTATCCAATATATCCAATTAGTCAAAAATCTTTACTGTAATCAATGAACAATCTTTTAAAGAGACTAAGTGCAAAAAACCCAATAAATTCAGATTCTCTTACAGTACATTGATAATACATTAACAAACCTTTAACAGTAAAGCATGGAAATACAGTGATTATAGTAATACATTCACAGACATTTGCTATGACAGAGGTGCAAGTAAGTCCAGATCATCCAACAAGATAACTGGGAAAACAGTAAAGTCCGCAGTGGTTCAGAAATAATGAAAATCTTTATGTATCCTTTTGTAGATGGCAAGCTTCCAAGGGCTGAAGACCGAACAAGGAACCGGTCATTAAGATGCTTGTTTCTGAGGAGCTTGCTTCATCAGGGGTCAAACAGACCTTGCCATCAAAAACGGTAAGGGAATAATACCTGATAATAAAGTAATACATCAAATCTATTTCCTGTTGTTCTTACTTTACTCAAATTCACACTCACCCCAGCTGATGCGTAGCTACTATCAAGCAGCAGCTGGACATACCCTTCCCTGGCCAGCGCTGGATTGTGGGTTGCTCGCACCCAGGGCAACCCTAGGCCGACCATGTCGCGCTGCGTGATGACGTCACTTCGATGACGTCATCATGCAGGGTGGAATGGCGGTGGCAGTGTGTGGGGCTGGGAAGCCGCCCGCGCCATTCACCTCCCCGCAGGCGAATGGCACGGGTGGCCCCACAGCCCCCCCGCGCTGCCTTTTGCCTGCCCTGCAGGACAGGGGGTGTGCGGCAAGCTGGCTGCCCCCTGTCCTGCGGGGCAGGCAAAAGGCAGTGCGGGGGGCTGCGAGGCACGGGGGGCTGCTGCCTGCACCCTCTGGCAGCTGGCAGCTGCTCCTGGCACCTCCTCCCTGGTGGCGCTGGGGGAAGACTACCCCCCTGCCCCCCCTCGATCCGGCCCTGTCCCTGGCCGAGCGAAACAAGTTTCCAGCATAAACCAGCATATAAAGTATTTTCTTAAAGTGCCCACTCTCCTCTAAACCTCTGTTACCAAATGCATTACAAACAGCATCACAAAAAGCAGCATCACAAAAAGCAGCATCACAAAAAGCAGCATCACAAAAAGCAGGATAGATTCAGTTCTTGGTTGAGACCAGTAGGTCTCCTCGGAAACAAGATATCTGATGGCTGACTACACCATGATCTTGTCAACAGGAAAACTTGAGTGCCACTGAAGCCTTTCCATCCTCGGGTAGACAGATACCTCCAATCAAAGATATTCCAGATTGATGAGGAAAGCTATATCTCTGGAGTACTTGTCCCCTAAATGATCTTCTTAGCATCTACCTTATCTATTACCACCTGGTGTTAAGAGGTGCTGTACATAAGGATTTAAGAGAATAAATTTAAACAACTCCTTGAAATAGATCCACAGCTGTTTCCTTGTGCTGTATTTTTTGGTTGACACCAGTTTGGTGTAGTGGTTAAGATCGCAGGACTCTAATCTGGAGAGCCGGGTTCGATTCCCGACTCCTCCGCTTGAAGCCAGCTGGGTGACCTTGGGTGAGTCACAGCTTCTAGGAGCTCTCTCAGCCCCACCAGCCTCACAGGGTGTTTTGTTGTGGGGATAATAATGGCATGCTTTGTAAACTGCTCTGAGTGGGCATTAAGTTGTCCTGAAGGACGATATACAAATAGAATGTTATTATTATTGTTGTTGTTGTTATTTTCCTCCCTAGTTTAAAAATTCTGTTGGACAAGCAACACAGTACATTATTGTAACCCTATTTTCCATTTTCTTAACTTTGAATACTACAGAAATGTTTTTTCCCCTTGAATGAATTTTAAAAAGTGAAATACTGTACATTTTTGGATTAGCAAGAGCATATTCTGGTGTTTTTCTCCTTTTCTGAATATATTAAAAACAAGAGTTGATTAGAAACTAATTTATTTGCACAACTCTTTCTGTTGCACTGTCATTACATAGAATCATAGGGTTGGAAGGTACCTCTAGGGTCATCTAGTCCAGCCCCCTGAAAAATGCAGGAAATTCACAAATACCTCTGCCCCACCCCCCACACACCCAGAAGATGGCGAAACACCATCAGGATCCCTAGCCAAACTGGGTTGGGAAAACTTGCTACCTGACCCTAAGGTCATGCCCAGCCTTACCCTGGGCATGTAAGAAGGAACCACGAGAACTAAGCACTGATGTAACCCTTCCTGCCCTCCCTCTCATGATCTGCCCAGGTTCACAGAATCAGCATTGCTGTCAGATGACCATCTAGCCTCTGCTTAAAAGCCTCCAAAGAAGGAGAGCCCACCTCCTCCGGAGGAAGCCTGTTCCACTGAGGGACTGCTCTAACTGCCAGGAAGTTCTTCCTAATGTTTAACTAAAAACTCTTTTAATTTAATTTCAACCCACTGATTCTGCTCAAACCTTCTGGGACAACAGACAACAACTCTTTATGGCAGCCCTTCAAGTACTTGAAGATGGTTATCAATCGTATCACCTCTCAGTTGTCTCCTTTCCAGGCTAAACATTCCCAGCTCCTTCAACCTTTCCTCAGAGGACTTGGTCTCCAGATCCTCTGTCATCTTCGTTGCCCTCCTCTGGACACGTTCCAGCTTGTCAATAGCCTTCTGAAATAGTGTTGCTTAAAACTGAACACAGTACTGTAGGTGAGATCTAACCAGAGTAGAGTAGAGCGATACCATCACTTTACATGAGCGGGACATTATGCTTCTGTTGATAGAGCCCAAGATTACATTCGCCTTCTTAGCTACCACATCACACTGCTGACTCATGTTCAGTGTATGGTCTACTACTGCCAAGACAAGTCTCCTCCGTCCTATAATTATTCATTTGATTTTTCCTATCTAAATGCAGAACTTTGCATTTATCTCTGTTGAAATTCATTTTGTTTTAGCCCACTTTTCCAGCCTATCAAGAACATCCTGTATCCTGACTCTGTCTTCTAACGTATTTCCTATCTCTCCCAGTTTAGTACGGTCTGCGAATTTAATAACCATTCCCTCTATCCCTTCATCCAAATCATTTATAAAAATGTTGAACAGAACAGGTCCCAGGACTGACCCCTGAGACACTCCACTTGTCACTCTTCTCCAAGCGGATGAGGAATCATTTACAAGCACTGTTTGGGTGTGATTTGTCAACTAATTACACATCCACCTAACATTAATAGGATCCAAACAAGATCTCAAAAAAAAAAAAAAGATGGAGAAGCTCTATTTTCCAGTAG
Organism: Eublepharis macularius; assembly: GCF_028583425.1. Lineage (NCBI taxonomy): Eukaryota > Metazoa > Chordata > Lepidosauria > Squamata > Eublepharidae > Eublepharis > Eublepharis macularius. The sequence continues at coordinate 144,318,504 of NC_072795.1, read as the reverse complement.
CAGTTCGACTTCCTCTCCTCATGAATTCCGGGAGCTGAACATGGCTGCTGACACTGCCCTGGGGAGGTTACTGAAGTCCTTGCTTGGCCGTTCCATTGCCTTTCCCTAGAGGGTGTGGGGCTGTCAGAAGTCCCCTTCCAGTTGTTGCACTGGTGGGCTGAAGGAAATGTGAAGCCCACACCAGAAGGCCTTTCCTTCGGCTCCATTTCAGTACCAACTCTTCAAGATTTGTTCCTGCTGTCACCCAGAATGCTTAAAGTTCAAAGAATTGAGTTTAGATTATTTTAAAGGGAAGTATCTGGTCCTCTTCTTCTAAACTTTGGATCTCACTTGCTTATGCCCGACAGAAATTATTGATTTCAGTGACAAAGCTAAAGAATTCCATGATGTGAATTGTGAGGTTGTTGCTGCATAAGTGGATTCTCACTTTTGTTGCCTTGTCTGGATAAATACATGATGAAATAATGGTGGATTGGGCCATCTTTTATCAGATTTAACACAACTAATTGCTTGAGAATACGTTACACTCTTGGAAGCATCTGGTCTTGCATTAAGGGGTCTTTTCATCATTGATCCCAACGGGATTATCTAGCACTTGAGCACGATTAAACTCCCAGATGGTTGCAGTGTAAAAGAAACACTTCACTTGCTGAAGGCATCCTGGTATGTGGAAACCGATGGAAAAGTCTCCCCAGCAGATCCCCACAATCAAACCTAGCCCAGAAGCTTCAATTTTTTTTTTTGAAAAAGTGCATCAAAAAGTCATGGGAGGTAAGGGGTTAGTATCAGTTTAAGAACAATGTTGATTGATTTGATTGATTGATTTTATTAGATTTCTAACCCTCCTTCCCCACAAGCAGGCTCAGGGCGGTTCACAATGTCTCAATCACATAAATACAAGAATATAAATATATAAGTACACAAAGCAACACAATAAATACACCTGGACAATTTATTTAAGGATGCATGTTTCAGAATATCACTCTGTAGACCACGCAGTAAATAGGATGATGTCACAGTTCTACATCTGATAGAATAATTTCAAGAGACATCATTCAAGAAATAAAGGTGTTTTCTGCAAGGTCAATTTATGGCATTTCAGAATCTATCCTGTTTCCCACCTTCTCCAGAGTTCCACACGTGTAAGGGAGTAATGGGAAGCAGAAACAGTTTTTGTCCATCTTTTCCCCGGTTTTTTTCCCTTTGCACACATACTGCAACTTTTTAAAGCTGCTGCCCTGTCAGTGCTGGTGCATGTTCTATCCCTGCAGGTTCAAAAACTCCTGTTCTACTTCTCAAGCCTCCCTCTTCCTTTCCCTCAGGAGCTGATAGGTCTGCCCGCCGGTAACCACTCCCACTCTCATCAGCTCTCTGAACACCTTTCTGCCCATTTCTATCAGTAAAAAGAGGTAAGGGTCATAAGGCTGCTTCTCCATTCACTTCCTCCTGGGTATGCACACACACTCCTTTTTTTCCCCCTCAAAGACGGAAACAAGTCCTAACATTGCTGTTTATTCCCTGCTGGCTTTAAAATCCAGGAAAGGGTTAAATGTCTGCTTTCCCTCTCCTCCCTTGGAGGTATGCGCACACTCTCATTATTTTTTTTCCAAGCTAGGAATGAGTCCTAATGTTACTGCTCATTCCTCCTGGCTTTAAAAGCCAGGAAAAGGTTAAATGGCTGCTTTTCCCTCCATCCATCCTTGAATGTTTCAGGCTTCTCCTAATGCCAAAGAGAAAAAAACCAAGGCTTTTGCACAGCCATTTATGAAACAAAGGGGCAGGGTAGCTGTCAGGAGGGAATGAAGCAGCAGCATTTTAACTCTTTCCTGGCTTGGCTTTAAAAAAATGAGAGTGGAACATGCATGAAAAGAACATGTTTTCCCTCAGTACTGTGCCACCAATTACCTCTCCAGTGGGCACTGGACAGCCCAATCAGCAAATACAGGGATAGATAGTGGTGGTAGTTGGATTCCAACATTGCAACATTAATGATGCATGCAAAATATGCCAGCTTAAAGTGTGCCTTGCAGAATGGGGAAAATCATGTGGGTTGATGCCACTGATCAGTGTTGGTTACATGGTGATCTTGCTGACAGCAGGGAAGTCCTCTTCAAATACAGATGTGACACCATTGATTATGAATTCTGCAAAGATAGAAGGCCCCATCTTTTCAGCAATGTGGGGGAACCCTGTCAATTTGCAGTGTACACATTGCATGCTTGTGTGTTATTTGAACTTGTGTACATATTTTAAAAGTGAAGAGTCAGCCAGGCCTTTGCCATGGAATGAATCTGGATTATTTGCATCTACATTAAATTAGGAAGTAGAGAGGAAAATTATGGGAGCTGTGTTACTTGTGAACTGGGGGAAGAATGACCTTTGTTTTTCTAAAAATGAATCCATAGCGTATTATACTGGTCCTGGTTACCAATGAATGTTAGAGTGGCAGAGCCATGAACTCAAGGGGCTGGATGTGAACGGCTGCCCCAACACTGAGTATGGAAAAGCTGTGACTGATACGTTAGCTGTGACGTAACTTCAGCCTCTTCTCTGAAAAATGAGATATCTTAATATTCACCCACTTTGTAGACATGTAATAAAGAGCAAAGCACTGTAATATATTTTTATTGTTTTTTGAAAGACATGTGACTTCTCTCTGAAACATGACACTTCAAAGCAAAAAAATTATATTATTTACTTCAAAAAAAGGAACAAATTAAAAATACCGTTTGATTTGCCCCCCCCCCCCCACTCCTCCACACACAATCCAATTATTTTGGCCTGACTGTTACAGGGAACAAACAGAATAAAAATTAACATGCTATTAGATGACATTAAAGGAATGTAAGCTGCAGAACAATTGCTTGGGGGGGTACAATCCTTCATGGATTTCCCTCCTATAATTATTCTTGACATTGTTTGATTTTGTTATGACCTTTTGGGTTTTATTGTTTTGTTTGAAGTATGCCTAAGTTTGGGAAATTGATTTTTTGTGCCTTGTATAATAACATGTTGAGAGAACTTTTTCAGTGATAGATGATCCCGTCTGCCAGTTCCCCCCTACTTCTATCAGCAGTAATTTGCTAGTCATTATGACTGAGCATCCGCTGTAAATGAAAGCTCGTACTCAAAGGAATCAGTTTGTTCAGGTAAAAGTTGTGTTGGATCACAAAACCGATTCTTGTGTAGTTTGGTTTTGTTCTCACATGTGTGTATAAGTTAAGATGTGGTACTTGTTAAAAACCCCAGTGTCAATCACTATAACAAGTTTTCCTCCTGGGATTGGAACATAGATTTTTGAAAAGCCTTCTGCATGGATCACAAATTGTGAACAGTAGTTTGCGCCTGTGAATTCTCACATGACTTTCCCATCCCCAATTCTTCAGTCTTAATCTTTTTTATATGTTCAAAAACCATTAAAAAGGGGGAGTTTTGAGCCTGCTGGAATGGGGTTGGAAGGGAAGTTGTGTGGTGTCACTCTTCTCTCTTTGCTCATTTTGCCTAACTGACTCAATGTTTGCGGTACTCATACTTTCTGTTTGCACACTGTCACGCTCCCTTATCACAACTGTCCCTCTCTTCCACACACACCCCAATGCACAAACAAAAACCGTTACTTTATAACCAGAATGGTGTGGTGGTTATAGTGTTGGTTTACGATCTGGGGGAACCAGGTTCAAACCCTCACTCTGCCTTGGAAACTTGCTGGCTGGCCTCGGACCAGTCACACGCTCTCAGGGTTGTTGTGAAGATAAAATGGAGGGGAGGAGAATGATGGAACCCTTTGTGGGCCCCTATTGGGGAGAAAGTTGGTGTATAAATGAAGCAAATGATAATAAACTAGGAAAAAAGCCCATTGTGGGGGAAAATACAACGGGCTCTAGAAAGGGGAGGGGGCAGGTGGGCATTCCCTCCTCCTCCATCACTGATCCTGACTGGATGAAGGCAGGGGGGCGGGCATGGCCACCTCCTCTGCTCCTGACCCCGACCAAGTGAGGGGGGTAGGCATGCCACCTGCTCCATGTTCATTCATTCATTTGTTCGTTCGTCCATTCATTTATAGTCCGCCTTTCTCACTGAGACTCAAGGCAGATTACACAGTATGAGATTAGTACAATCAGTATCAAGGACATTTCAATACAGTATCAAGGACATTTCCATAAACATTGCCATAGGGTAAATAGATATCAGTTTAAGAGACATAGTATTAGCAAGAATCCAATACAGAATAGAAAAATACTGAAGCAGGACATAATCAATTCTAGGACTAACATTAGACAACATGGAGCACTGGTGGTACATAGGAGTACATATTTAAAGCAGCAGATAATATGTAAGGCAATATAGTGATGAAGTCTATGGTCCCTAACTCATTACAAAGCATCTGAGACCCCATCCATACAATACAGCCCTCCCATTGGAGTAACAAGCCTTTTTGAAGAGTTCGATTTTGCATCGTTTACGAAAAGCCAGGAGAATGGAGGCTCTTCTGAGTTCCTCAGGCAGGTCATTCCACAGGATAGGGGGCCACCACAGAGAAAACCTGTGTATGGGCTGCTGCTGACTTCACCTGTGTGCAGCCTGGCTCCTGCAGGAGACCCTGTTCAGATGAGCGAAGCTGCCATGGAGGAACATAGGGAGGGAGGCGGTCCCGTAGGTATGCCAGACCAAAGCTGTGAAGAACTTTGTATGTAATAACTAATACTTTGAACTGAGCACAGTAACTGATGGGTAGCCAATGAAGTGACTGTAGGATGGGAGTGATGCTCCTGCTCCTGCTCGCTCCTGATAACAGTCAAGCTGCAGCGTTTTGCACCAATTGGAGCCTCCTAGTTAACTTAGATGGGAGACCTATGCATAGAGCATTACAATAGTCAAGCTTGTTTACAATAATCAAACTTGATCCCAGCCGGGTGAAGCAGGGGTTGGCATTGCCACTTGTTCTGCTCTTGATCCCAGCTAGGTGAAAAAGGTACGGGCATTGTCTCCTATTCTGCGCCTGATTCCAGCTGGGTGAATGGGGTGGGGGGCATTGCTGCCTGCTCCGCACCTGATTCCGGCAGGTTGAATGGGGGTGGGCATTGCCTCTTGCTCTGTGCCTGATCCAGGGTGAGTGAGGCATTGCCTCATGCTCCGCTCCTGGACCCGGCTGGGTGAAGGGTGCGTGCACTGCCACCTTCTCCTCACCTGATCCTGGCCAGATGAAGGGGGTGCTCATTGCCACCTGCTCCACTCCTGATCCCTGTCAGGTGAAGTTGGAGATGAATATTGCCTCCTGCTCTGTGCCTGATGCAGGCCGGGTGAAGGGGGCGGGCATTGTCACCTACAACAACAACAACAACAACAACAACAACAACAACAACAACAACAACAACAACAACAACAACAACAACAACAACAACAACAACCCCGCCAAGGGTGCCACCTTGCAGTTGTGGTGGGGCTTGTGTTTTCCAATGGGGCTGAGAGCTATGCTGGTGGTAGCATTACTACCAGTAGGGTCACCCAAACCAGACAGGTCTTGACTGAGGAACCAGACTAAGCGCACCCAGCAACCACCAATCATGATGAGACAAAATAAACAGAAATCCATCCCGGATCGGTCGCCGCCTGGGTCAACAAGGATCGCGGCAGGTGCTATGGCTCCTGGACACCTGTAAGCAAATGGGCTACAGGGCTCAGCAGATTCTGTTGAGGAATCAGGACAGACTGCTGAAGTGCTACTGGAACAAAGTAAGCACAAAACTTGGACAGCTGCTGAAAATCAAGAAGTAATGAAATGTTATTATAAGGCAAATCCATCTGCCCATGGTTTCCTGAAAAAAATGGTGCAAATTTGGAAAGAAAATTACCCACAATGTGGTATAACAGAGCAAAGAATAATGGATCAAAGATGGTTTATTATTTGGAATAAAGTTTTCACAGAACTGGAATTGCAAGAATTGGAGAAATTGGCAAAAAAAGAAACAACAAAAAATAATGTGCAAAGAAGGGAAAATATCACGGCCGAACAGACTAAAGCTACAGTGGAATAACATGCCCTACCTGAAATACAAGCTATGGATCAGCCTGATAATAATTATTTGAATGAACAGCAAAGAGTTCTGAAAGAAAAAAATTTGAGTCATGCCAACGAGGCTTCATTTGGCCCTTTACCTCTCCGGCGTCTGCCCCAGTGCTCTTTGTCAAAAAGAAGGGAGGGGGATTATGGCTCTGTAACGATTACCGAGCTCTCAACAAAATAACAGTTTGGGACCGTTATCCGCTGCCCCTGATCCCAGAATTGCTCAACAGGGTAAAAGGGGCCCGGCTGTATACGGCTCCAACCGGCACTTCAAGGACACTTTCTCATGTGGGCCGAGAAAACGAAAGTAGCCACCTGCAAGATAAGTGATTCACAGCTACACAGTTACACAGATATTCCTTTACACATTTTCAGAGGCCCAGAGTACAATACAGAGTAAAATACATGGCAGATAAGCAGGGTGCATCAGACAGTACGACACACTGCAGCCATGCGTGAGCCATCACAGTCAGACCATAAGCTATATCAAACTGCTGAGAATTTTGGGTAGAAATGTACATGTCTATACATTCAGCTAATGGATTTCCAATAGAAACCCATTGCTTGGCATCAAGAAAGCAAAATTGCTTTAAGTTTTTAAAGTGCTGATTGGATAATTTGGAGAAAATTCTGATTTTATTCTTTAAAAATCTGAGACCTGAGGGGGCTTGAAATATTGCCCAAAGTGAATATTCTTTGCATATCCAAGGCAGTAATTCTCAAGAAAGTGCTCCATAAAAACAGTGATTTATCCGAAGCATATTAAATGTCTTCTTGTGGCTAGTTAGCTGCTTCGTAGAAAACTCTGTTATCAGTTATGGGTAACAGGAGCTTAGCTGCAAAGTTCTTGCAGTTTGTCAGGAGCAAAAGATGCTGCCTGAAGCACGTGAGTTCCGGTCAATTAAGTGAGGCCTGGACACTGACCTTGGTGCTGAAGTCAATGCACAGGTGTGGTGGGCTTGTATCAGTCCGGGTAGTTAATGAGGCATGGCGTCACATTCTGTCCCTTTTTTGTAGTAGTGATGGTCACCTTCTTACCAAAAGACATAGATCCAGAGGAGTTAGCCGTGTTAGTCTGTAGTAGCAAAATTTGATTTTACCAAAAGACAGTCACTCTTGGTCAAATTCAAAGCACAACTAAGTTGGACTTCCCTGGCTGCAAGTTAGCAAGCGTCACCTTTGCTCTAGCAAATGGAAGAAGCTTTTTATCCCAGCATCATAATATTAATATTTCTGCTGTTTTTGAACAGAGACCACGAAGGAAGAACAGAGGGCTTGAAACTATAGGATGATGCTCAATGCCAGGAGAAGCCTTGTGCTTCGTGAATGGGTTAGGATGGAGAGGGAGGGCTGTGGCTCAGTGGTAGACCATTTGATTTGCATGTACAAGATCCCAGGTTCGATCCTGGGCATCTCCATTTGAAGGGATCCGGAGGTAGGTGATGTGAGAGGCCCCGGCCAGAAACCCTGGAGAATCTCTGCCAGTCAAGACTGACTTGGTTAAACCAACAGTCTAAGGCAGCTCCAGCTGATTTCTCGTTGGGGCTGGGCTCACACAGGACAACCAACCAGAGAATAGGAGGAGCAAGAACAAATGGTAGTGGGGAGAGTAGGCGAGTTGCTGAAGCATGGAGGCACCACTTGTGGTCATTGCATGATGCACACTGGGGGGCCATTAGATAGTCATCCTGCCAGTCTAGCATATCTCACTGGGACATTGGGAGGATAAAATGGGATCATTCCCTGTACGAGGCCCCATAATCCTTTAAGGAAGGGTAAGATACTATTTGACATGCTATGGATATAAACTTAACAAGTGCATTATTACACTCGGAATCATGGAGAAGTCACAGAACTGGGCCAAATGCCATCTAGACTTCTAACCTTTTCTGGGTTTCTCTGATTAAAACTGTTTACCCAGCGTTAAAGCAAGGGAGATAATATGGCACTTGTGGCCAGCGGCAACAGTCACTTTGGCTGGGGTCCATGATTTGCCTCCCTGAAGGAGGAGACAGCGGAGCTTTCCCAGCCATCTGGGAATGATGGAGGGGGCGGAGCAGGAGGCCTTATAAGGCCGCTTCATCCCTCAGCATCTCATTCACCCCTCATGCTCGGTCTGAGCAGAGGATACCTCAAGCTCTCTCAGCCGAGCTCCTCTGAGGCTGGCTTTGCTGAAAGCCCTCAAGGCTGTGCTGTTCTCCTGGTTGCTGCATTCAAATTCCAGGATGAGAACCAGGGCCCAGCACCAGGCTCAGGGGTTTGACAACATTGGGTCCATCTGGCCTGGGAGGATCTTCCAGTGCCCCTAGCAGTGATGAGTCTGACGATCAACCCCCAGAGGGTGTGATGGTGGAAACTGACAAGGATATGGCTGGAGGAAGCTGATCCTCAGAGCTTGGGCCAGTAGCAGTGGCAATACAACCACCTGATACTGAGATGATGGGAGCATCCGCCATGCTGGTGGTGAGGGAAGCGGATTCCAAGCTATAGAGTACACGGCTGTTAGATGAAAGAGGTGAAAAAGTATTGGGTTTGGTTGTTGGAATCCAGACCGGTATCTGCGGCAGGTATCCGGTGGTCAATGATGGTAGGTCCATTTGGCCCTGCCGAAGGTAAACTTGACCATGGGGCCTTGTGGGTCAGTCCCTGCCTCCTCGCCCCCTGGCTCTTTACACCCAACATGGCCTGGCTAGGACATAAGGTGGACAGGCCTATATGTTGGGGGTGCCATCCACACAGGCGCCTATTAGCATACACACACACACACACACACCATGTTCTTTTCAGGCCTGACTGGCTATGTCATGCCTATTCAGGTCCCTCAGGGATGGCTTCACTCCATCATATCTTGCCCTATGCAGCAGAGTGTGGGTCAAGGCTTGATGTCTCTGGGGGTATGCCCAGCAGTGTCTGGTATAGGGACCTCGCCCTCTAAGGCTGAAGGCATGGAGTATCCCGCCCAACTTTCTAATGCCTTGTTGTGTGGAAGAATGTCTGATGGACAGGCCTTGCTCATATATCACCCGCTCCACCCCCCTGAAGCCCCCTTTATTGGTTCGTCTCCCCGCTTTTGGTTAGGTACCAGAAAGTCTGCAGTAGTTCATTCCATTTGTTACCCTACCACCCAGTGGGGCCTAGCAAATGATGACATACCAAAGCATTCTTGCTCTGTGCGCTAAGCACTCTTCAACTGGGCCATCAGGTTTCTTGGCGGTGGGGGGTTGGCGCGGAAGGGCCAACAGCAACACTGAGTTGGCATTTTGCCTTCTCCTGGTCCTGCCAGAGAACTCTTTGCTGTTGGGTTGTCATTCAAGGGCCGCTCCTGTACATCAGGGCTCTGTCAACTGTGCACTCTGTCTCAGGAGTGGCCTTTGACCACTTCAGCTCTTTTCTTGAGGGGGAAGGTACAGTTATCCACACCTGTAACAAGGCTGTGATTACCTGCAGTTTCTGCATCTCAGGCTCAGGATTATAGCAGGCATGCAGGAGGACCTCCACGTATGGGTTGGAGCCACCTTATGGAGGGAGGCCTGTTTCTATTCGGTGAGCTTTCGGCCTTCTTCGATGCTTCTGTATACACTGCTTTAGAGTCTTTTGATGGTGGCACTGGTTGGCATGCCCTTAAGGCCGATTGGTCGCTGACCTGGCTTCCTCAGGACTTTGCCAGCTTAGAAGGAAGAGGTGTACAGGGCAATCTAGTTGGACATTGCACCCAGCCAGCACTCAACAGGCCTTTGATTGTGCTGTATGCTGGTTTATGGGGGGGGGCACGGCAGCTTGGGTTTAGCGTGCCTCCCAGTTTTGATGTGCCACTGTTTCTTTCCACTGCTCTGCTTTATTATGGCCTAAACCTTTAAGGATTGCTCATAAGGAGACTTTATGGCTCACGATGCAAATCTTATAGGTGACACAGTTGGAACTGGGCCAAAGCCAGTGGGACATAGGAGGCTATTGGGCCCCAGGAAAAGTGTGAATTATGCTTGGGGTCCACCTCAGGCAGTACATGGAGGACCAGTGATGGGATATGGCTGCTGTTCTGACATGCATGACACACCCTCACCACATCCCAACCTAGATGGTTCAGACACAGCGCTGCCCAAGTTAGCCGAGCAGGTCTCTTTCTTCACCCAGTTCCTAGGATTGAGCAGCCTCTAGGGCTGCAGTAATGGACTCCTGGGCCATTTATTCATCAGGTTGTCCAGTGCTGGTCAGAAGTGCGTGATCAAATTAGTGGCTCAGGGCAGTGTTTAGAATGTCTTACAGATCATGTTTTTTTCCTGTAGGTGCGGTATTGCCTTAGGAGGCTGAGGACCCTCAACTGCTGACACAGTGTGGTGGTGGTGACCAACTGAGCCAAAAGGGCCATCCTCTGCCTCACGTTCTGGTCATTCATCTGTGAGGTAATGACCTTGGCTGCATATCATGGCCTTTCCAAAACAGGCTCACACAGACTTCCGTGCATAGGCAAGGTGGCCTGGCGCACTGGAGGGGAGGAGCGGTCCTCCACCTCTCATTCTGGTCATTCACCTGTGAGGTAATGACCTTGGCTGTGGGGCGTGGCACATCCGTTACAGGCTCACACAGTCTTGCAGTGCACAGGCAAGTAGTGGCTTGATGTTAATGTGGTCTGCAATGCTTCCACGTCATGTGTGGCAGGAAGCGTTGGACTCAAAGCTATTGAGAGGGCTAGGCATAAGAGAGCCCTCTTTTAGGCATTGGTGGAGGGGTTGGTAATCTATCTGCCCCATCCACAAATTACGGCTGAATTTGCTGACCTCGAAACAGGGGATGGAGTTCACATCTTGGTAAAAGGAAACATTTTCTTGAATGACATGGAAAGGGCTCAGGTTTGCTTTAAGCCACCTGTGGGGCATGAAGGCCTAAGCAAAAGTTTGACCTTGGTGGTGGCAGATTAGCTGTTGGGGGAAATCAGTGGGTCATTGAGCACCCTTGGCATATCCCCCTTGGTGGGGAATCAGGGTCTATCAGGAGTGGCTGGCTGCTTTATGGCCCAGTTGTGAGAATAGACTGCCTGGTGGGAAACCTCTGGACAAGCCAGTCCTCCCCTAGCTTCACGGGTGGGTGGGGGATCTTTAAGGGGGGAACCACTTTGCCTGGTCAGGCTGGCTCCCAGCCATGTGCATAGATGGCTCACACCTGGAGCAGCAGGGGTTCACCCAGACAGGTCAGGGTGAAGGTCCAGGAGTGACCTCAAGGCCTGACCTATACTGCTAGTTAGGCCCTTGCCGTGTTGACAGTTATGATGTTATAATGTAATAAAGTGGCCCTTTAGTTCCCAACTCTTGTGTCAGCCTTTTCTTTCTGAATAAGGGGGGGGGTGCAATAGAGGTGTTGCATGAAATGCTCACACCTAAGTCTTTCCAGAGCAGTATTCCACGTGGAAGGGCTGATCTGGTCAGATTTTAAGGCCTCGTGGGAATTGAACCACTACGTTCACTTTGCCTCATGTTATTTCCTTCAATGCTGGGTTAACGGTTTTAGTCAGACAGGGAGATTGGGCAACCTGTCCAGTCTCTCACTTTTAGCAGTAAAAATTAGAGAAAAGAAAGAGGGCCAACCATTCCCCTACTTTCCATGAACAAAGGCAAACATCTTCCACCCACTCCTGTAAGCAGTCGGCCCAGCCTCCGCCATTTTAATAGCCATTTTAATATGGTTGCTTGTGATATTAAAAATATCACCAGGCCTCTGGATTTAAAATGGCAGCTGTATTGCACCCAGCCAGAGAGCCTCCAGTTGACCATTGCTGAGTCCCGTCCCCCCCCCCCGGGAGACCCCGGCATGAATGGAATGCGGTGCTGGAATGCGGAGTGATTAGAGGTGATTGGATTTGCAGATCCCAGCCCCTAAGGAATCCAGTGCAACAAAGGTCTCGCAGAGTCATCCCCACTTAACACATTCCTTTCTCTCCTTCCGTGAAGAGATCTCCTGTCCTTGATTGAGGAGCTAATTAAATGACATTCATAAGTTTGTACAGTTGTTCCTGGGAAAGTACAGCCCCACCTAAACTCATCAACTTAGCTCCAGTGGAATTCACTAACAAACTATCCCTTTTGTGCAGTGCTAGAACATGTTTTGCATTTGCTTTCACACACCCTGGCAGCTACTGTTCAAGGTGATCAACCCTTTTGTCAAACCCAGGAATTGACCACTGAAGCCTTTGTTCTGATGGCTAGGTGGGCTCTTCCACCTCAGGGCACATTTTACCTATAAAGGTAGAGCCCTGGCCTCATTCAAGTCATGCGTGCTTCCTGGCTGCTCCCTTAGGGCCACGTCCCTAAGCCTCTCTCTTCGTACATGCTTCTGGATCCCCAAGTGCTGTTCCCTTGAGGTTTGCCCAAGCCTCTTGCTCTCCTAGCCAAGGACACTGACGTTTGAAGCTACTCTCTTCTCCCGCAGACTGGACCCCCCTCTTCAGGATAGATAGATATATTTCCTTTCCCTCTAGTCCCAATTTCTGACTAAGCTTCCTAAGACTCTGTGTGTGTGTGTGTGTGAGTGTGTGTAATTATTTTTAGCCTGTAATTGCAAGTGTGTGTGCATGCCATTTTGTTCTTAATAGAAGTTATTGTTGGACTTTAAGAACCAGCCTTGTTTGCTATTTTGGGAAGGGACCTGGTAGAAACTGGTGCTAGATCCCTGCGGTTGCTGGCCTCTTGCATAGCCAGTCTCCTTGCTTCCTAATTCCCCCACAGTTCTGGTAACACTCCTTCCTTTGAGATCTGACTCCCATTGATGGCAGGGGCACCCATACTGGATGTGGGTGTACTTGAAGAAAAATGTGATGGGTTGATGACTTCAAGGGAAGACTGTGTGCTGCCTCAGAGCCTCTTTACCCACCCACCCCCACCCCCATGAAAAGAACAATGTGCATGTGCAAATGCATGGTCAAGACTTACCTTGTGTGTACACTCAATGGGCTGAAATTCATGATAATGGAAAAACCCAAACAGCTTAGATTTGAATCAGCAACAGCCCACCCAGAACAAACTAATAATGGAACAGAGTTCACTTGGAAGCCCTGGATTCAAAACTGGAATAGAAAGTTTCTCAGTGCACACCTCTAGTGAATATCTAATTCACTAGAATATCTAATTTCACCGTGCCTTTGAGCACCAGATTGAACACTCTGCTTCTTTGGCTAAAGGAGACAATAACTCATAGAGAGACTGGGTTGGAGGGAGGCCACTTAACTCAACCGCTTGTTTAGTGCAGGAATCCACACCTAGATCACTTCAACAGGTGTCTGTGAGCCTCTGTTTGAAAACCTCCAGTAAGGGAAAGCCCAACCACTCCCAACAAATGGATTTGATGGCTGCCCAGCTCCTACCTTTAGAAGTTTCTCTGAAGTCATCTGAAGTTTCAGCTGAAGTCATCTGTCCTGTAACTTAAGCCCATGAGACCTCATCTTGCTCTCTGGAACAAAAGAGGACAACTGTGTCCTCTTCCATGTGGCAAGCTCCAGCTGTTAGAAGACCATGGTCATGTCTCCTCCCAGTCTTCTCTTCTCCAGGCTCAATATACACACTTTCTTCCATTTTTCTTGAAGGATTTGTTTTAGACCCCTGGCCATTGGATATTTGTAGATATCAGGGATTATGACTATATTGTAATAACAAAAACCATTTCATACTACACCTACAAGCATTCAAAGCCCTTTATAGCCATTGTGCCAGTAATCCATAGAATAGATCAGACTCAGTGGCCAGTTAGAGGATTAATGGGGGAGGGGAGCAACAGTGGCATGCCACTGAGCTGTAGCAGAGAAGAAATGTTAATCAGCTCACACTCTTAGTACAAAATGTATGATTTCCATGAGGAATTTCATTAACTATTTTTTAAAGTTAATCTGGCTTTCCTCATAATTCCTCAAAAAGTTTTCATTAAGGAAGAACTAATCACATTTTACTCCAGTTTTCACTTTAGGCAAAATCCTTGGAAGCCCCTGGAGAAATGTCCCTAGTCCCACAGAAGTATTTTTACCTTCTCTCGGAGCTCCTAGTTTTTTTCTTTAAGAAGGATCCCCAGCATTCTATCCAAATTCCATGTCCAACAAGATGGGGGTAGTAGCTGTTCTTGAGACACTACACTACATTCATTCTCAGTTGTGCAAATGAAAACTGCTTTGAAAAAGGCTAAAACATGATGTGGTATAGGAATCCGGTTTGGAAGTACGGTGCCTTCCTTTAGACACTTGATTCACTGAACCTAGAACGTTACCCAGATTGATGTAATCGCTTGGCACCGTTATATATGCTTCTAGAAGTACATCTTACGTATAAGATTGATATTTATTTGGATGTCAGATGGCTGACTACACCATGATTTTGTCAACAGGAAAACTTGAGTGCTACTGTAGCCTTTCCATCCTCGGGTAGACAGATACCTCCAATCAAAGATATTCCAGATTGATGAGGAAAGCTATATCTCTGGAGTACTTGTCCCCTAAATGATCTTCTTAGCATCTACCTTATCTATTACCATATGGTGTTAAGAGGTGCTGTACATAAGGATTTAAAAGAATAAATTTAAACAACTCCTTGAAATAGATCCACAGCTGTTTCTTTGTGCTGTATTTTTTGGTTGACGCCAGTTTGGCGTAGTGGTTAAAAGCGTGGGACACTAATCTGGAAAGCCAGGTTTGATTCCCCACTCCTCCACTTGAAGCCAGCTGGGTGACCTTGGGTCAGTCACAGCTCTCTGGAGCTCTCTCAGCCCCACCCACCTCACAGGGTGTTTTGTTGTGCGGATAAGAATGACATACTTTGTAAACCGCTCTGAGTGGGCATTAAGTTGTCCTGAAGGAAGGTATATAAACTTATCGTTATCGTTATCGTTATCGTTATCGTTATCGTTATCGTTATCGTTATCGTTATCGTTATCGTTATCGTTATCGTTATCGTTATCGTTATCGTTATCGTTATCGTTATCGTTATCGTTATCGTTATCGTTATCGTTATCGTTATCGTTATCGTTATCGTTATCGTTATCGTTATCGTTATGCTAGTTTAAAAATTCTGTTGGGGGAGCTACACAGTACATTATTGTAGCTCTATTTTCCATTTTCTTAGCTTTGAATAGCACAGAAATGTTTTTTCCCACTTGAATGAATTTTGAAAAGTGAAATAATGTACATTTTTGGACTAGCAAGAGCATATTCTGGTGTTTTTCTCCTTTTCTGAATAAATTAAAAACAAGAGTTGATTAGAAACTAAATTATTTGCACAACTCTTTCTGTTGCACTGTCATTACTTAGAATCATAGGGTTGGAAGGTACCTCTAGGGTCATCTAGTCCAACCCCCTGCAAAATGCAGGAAATTCACAAATACCTCTGCCCCACCCCCCACACACCCAGAAGATGGCAAAACACCATCAGGATCCCTAGCCAAACTGGGTTGGGAAAACTTGCTACCTGACCCTAAGGTCATGCCCAGCCTTACCCTGGGCATGTAAGAAGGAACCACGAGAACTAAGCACTGATGTAACCCTTCCTTCCCTCCCTCTCATGATCTGCCCAGGTTCACAGAATCAGCATTGCTGTCAGATGACCATCTAGCCTCTGCTTAAAAGCCTCCAAAGAAGGAGAGCCCACCTCCTCCGGAGGAAGCCTGTTCCACTGAGGGACTGCTCTAGCTGCCAGGAAGTTCTTCCTAATGTTTAACTAAAAACTCTTTTAATTTAATTTCAACCCACTGATTCTGCTCAAACCTTCTGGGACAACAGACAACAACTCTTTATGGCAGCCCTTCAAGTACTTGAAGATGGTTATCAATCGTATCACCTCTCAGTTGTCTCCTTTCCAGGCTAAACATTCCCAGCTCCTTCAACCTTTCCTCAGAGGACTCGGTCTCCAGATCCTCTGTCATCTTCGTTGCCCTCCTCTGGACACGTTCCAGCTTGTCAATAGCCTTCTGAAATTGTGTTGCTTAAAACTGAACACAGTACTGTAGGTGATGTCTAACCAGAGCAGAGTAGAGCGATACCATCACTTTATATGAGCGGGACATTATGCTTCTGTTGATGCGCCCCAAAATCACATTCGCCTTCTTAGCTACCACATCACACTGCTAACTCATGTTCAGTGTATGGTCTACTACTGCCAAGACAAGTCTCCTCCATCCTATAATTATTCATTTGATTTTTCTACCTAAATGCAGAACTTTGCATTTATCTCTGTTGAAATTCATTTTGTTTTAGCCCACTTTTCCAGCCTATCAAGAACATCCTGTATCCTGACTCTGTCTTCTAACGTATTTCCTATCTCTCCCAATTTAGTATCATCTGCAAATTTAATAACCATTGCCTCTATTCTTCCAAGTCATTTATAAAAATGTTAAAAAGAACAGGTCCCAGGACTGACCCCTGAGGCACTCCACTTGTCACCCTTCTCCAAGCACATGAGGAATCATTAACAAGCACTCTTTGGGTGCAATTTGTCAACTAATTACACATCCACTTAACAGTAATAGGATCCAAACCACTATTTTCATCTCAAGATGCAATTTAAAGGCTCAGGACAAAATAATCTTGCTAAAGCCAGACATGTTGAGGCAGATCAGTGTGTAGATGGAAGAGATCCGTCCATGCCAAGTGTTCCAGGTCAGGCCTGGCTCAGGAATTTATAGCTTCCCTGGCACACCTGGGACTACACATGAAAGAGGCCACACCTTGGACTCAAAAGTTTGCACTGAGCCTTTGAGGGAAAGTCTTGCTTCAGTGTTGGAGATTCGGCCTGAACCATGGTCAGACCCTCATCTACTGAAGACAAAATGTTGTTATTCACCACGTTCCCGGCTGGTTTTCTGATTCTGATGTATTTAAAGAAGCTCTTATTGTGTTTGTCTTAATAGGTTTAGCAATATGATCCTCTTATCCCCCCCCCCCCCTTGACCATTTTATTGTCAATCTACACTTGATTTGCCAGGGCTTTTTAACTTCGTTTGGGCAAATCTTTCATTTCTTAAAGAAAGCTTTCCTGCCTTTTATTTGATGAGCATTTTAATGGTTATCATGAATTCTTGCCTGGATAAGAACCTTTATTTATTCTAAATAAGGCAGGGGATTGAATTGTTCACGGTGTACATGTCAATCAGCCACTATGATATTTATTTTGCTGCCTGTTAATTAATCTTTGGCAAAATGGATTTCCACGTTAAATCTTAATTATGACCAGATGTGTTTCAGTACAGACTTTCAACCCTCCATTTACCCAATATGGCCTCACTTGCATTTTGAATATAAATCATTAATTAACTCAGTAAATAATCACAGGCATGCTGTAAGCTTAATGAGGGACCTATTAACTGCTGAAAATCCTGAGGAAGGGATGTGTTTGTGACAAAGGAAATGGTTACTCAACATGGGAAAAATCACTGGATGGCAGCACTTAGTAGATGTAGTTTGATTAGTTATTGGATTGCAAATCTCCAATAAAAATAGCAGGATGTTGGGAATGGGTTTTAATTTCAGGTCCATACAAGCACTGAGTACAATACTAGAGTTACATAGATGCATGTTTGAAGTTAAGAATCAAGTATGATTATGTGAACGTAGCCCTTAGGTTTACTGGGTGTTGCAACTCAAAACTGCAATGGTAAAAGTTTTGAACTACGGTTTGAAAGACCTGCTATTACATTTGCTGGGTGGTCTTGTAGCCCGTAACTCTTTTTCTCTGCCTAACCTACTCATAGGATTGTTGTTAGGATAACATTTGGGAGAAAGATCCATGTAAGCTTCCCTGACCTCCTTGGGGAACTTTTAAAATGTAGCTAGTAGATAAGATCAGATTTTGTTCTGATGGATTCAGTTTGAACTTATCCTGGCCATAACTACCTAGCTCTGGATTCAGGAAGGAACAACAGGAAATTAGGTATCTTCTGAAAGTCAATACTTGACCATTTTTTACCCTTTTAATCAACTGTCCTCTTCACTGACCTTAGTTTGGTACTTCCTCGTGCCATGCATAGAGACTGATTGATTGTAATATTTCTATGCCACTTTTTTCCTTAATAAGATCTGAAGTGGTTTACAGAAAATCCCAGAACTGGATCTTATTTTCAGGAAGAGATGCTTTGGGGAAGAAGAAAGCGGATATCAGAAAATACCTTTTTGGACACCACATTTGGAATTTATGATGTAGCGTTACTGGTATACAACTTGAGACATCAGACCTGTTTTACTCAACCATTTCTCAAGGCAACTTTGAAAGTTGCTGCAATTGCCTCCTTTTTCTGTTCAGATTCCTGCCTTAAATGCTGGGGAGGAGCATGCTTTGGATATGCAGCAATCCAAGGCAAACTTTCCCACCTGCACAGGACCAACTTCTGGAAGCCTGATCCAAAAGACATCCCGTCTCTGAGTTTTTCATAGTGTTCAGCTTAATTTTAAAAGACAGAATCTTAAATTAAGGTTTTCGTTAAAGATTCACTGCTAAACATGTACATCTTCTTGAAATGGGTGCTGCTTATATCTTTGGGAAATGGAGCATTCATGTGAAAACAAAGAGTTATTTCTATGTTGAGGGGGTTGTTTCTATTTGAAAAGGCAGCTAGAATGCCCTCCAGCCTTTCTTTACTTCTCACCTTCTCCTGCATTTTTCTGATGCCTTCACTATCTTTCCCAGAGCTTCCAAGTATAGAGGCAGCAGGACAGAGTGGGTAAAACGAACACATTTGGCAACCACAGAAGTCATGCTGCAGTAAATTGGGACGAGACCATTCTGAGAATGTTGCACCTCAGTACATACTACATTTGTCAACCTCTTGGGGGGGGGGCTGAAAATCTGCAGAGATCAGCACTCCTGGAGGAAATGGCAGCTTTGGAGATGGAACTGAACTAGCTCCCTCCCTTACTCAAACTCTGCCTACCCCAGGCTCCGCACCCAAATCTCCAGGAATTTCCCAAGTCAGAGTTGGCAACCATAGTTCGTACACATGGTATTCCCCATCCAATCTTCATTAAGTTGCAAGTTCACCAGCAGCCCTTTATACTCGTAAGGGTGAGTTTGTAGTCTGAAACGGGGCATGTTTTCATGTCGACCCCAGCTGTAAATTTCAGCTGCTTCTTTCTGCCAATGCCTGGTAAGTCGTGTCGTTATTCATATGTGTTGGGTTATGTTGTGAGGGGAGAGCAGAAGGGATATTTGTTGAGGGCAGTCGGTGCTCTTGCTAGCAGAGAAGTAGACTTTTCATTTCCATGAGGTAGGAGCTGGGCCATGCTTGGGGGAAAGGGTGAGTTCAAATTCAGGCTCCCGCTGCTGCTTGTTGGAAAAGCGGGACCAAAAATGAAGAAAAAAACCAGCTACGTACCCAGAAGGGACATTGTGGCATTTTTATGACATGCTAGGGTTTTCCCAACTCTCTGTTGCTTTAGGACATCGCTGCTCTTGCTCTGCCACCAAAAGCTACAGTAGATGGCTGGCAATCCACCCAATGAGGGTCTTCAAAGCACCAAACAGATACAAGGCATGGATTGTCTTTTTATGATGGACAGAAGACTGAATAGCAAGGGTGGACATTACATGTAGAGGAGATGGCTGAACCTTGCCATCCTGCCCTACCTAACAACTGTCACTGTTCAATGGCATTTTTAAAAATCACAACAGCACAATTCTCTATCCTTCCACCAGCAAAGCAACCCCAGTAAATCTTTCTCCTAATTGTTGCTTTTCATCTGTAGATTGAGCATGTATTTTTAGTACGAGCAGAGCGAGGCTGGGTAACATACCAGAATGAAAATTCGACATATCTATTAGTACTGAAATATTCATTTCATTTGTGCTGCTATCAAAGCATGATCCCATTTGGGTTGGATCAGTAAGAGTTCACATTAAAAAAAATATCTGTTGCTCTTTTTTCTTTTCAACAAGGCTTCCTTCTATCCACATCTATTATGATGTCAAACTACATGATGAGATAATTAAATAAAGCAAAGAAAATGGTAATATTTGTAGCTGTTATACAATAGCCATGCAGCAAATCATAAGAATTTGCCCCAAATGTTCACAAGATATGCCCTGTGACTTGGTCTGGAAGTGAGATGTAATTAGAAGTATTAATGATAAAAAATGTTCTCATCCAAATAAGAGGATATGTGTGTCAAGACTAGAGATGGGCATGAAACAGGAAAAAAAGAACCCTGGGTTTCATGGTTCATCACGTTCCACAATCCATGAACCACGAACTTTCGCAAAATTGTCCCGTTTCATGAAACAATTCATTAGGTTTGTGATTTGTCAGATCCCGGGGCCCTACAATGGCCTGGTTCATACCCAAAGATGCCAAACTTGCAGGGAGACTTGAAAGGCTCCATCACCCAACAACCTTCCCAGCAAGGACAAGAGCAGAAAATAAGAAAAAGTCTTTTGCCACTCCAGTCGGAATAAAAGACAGAGACCATATTGGGATATAAACAGGGCCACTTTATTAATTAACACCAACATAACATAACCTGTCATTGCGGCAAGGGATCTAACTGCGGTACAGGTCAAGCCCTGGGGTCCTGCTGGACCACCGCCTTGACCTGTCTGGGTGACCCCAGCTGCCCCGGGGGTGTTCCATCCGAAGGATGGCTGGGACCCGGCGGCCAGGCGAGTGGTTCCCCTTTAAAGCACCAGCCCCCACTAGCCGTGGAGCCTAGGGGCGGCCTTGTCAGGGTTCCCCACCAGGCAGTCTGCCCTCGCAGCTGGCAGCCGTACAGCCTCACCAGCCGCTCCTGACAGACCCCCATTTCCCAACTAATGGGAATGTGCCAAGGGGTCACCGGCCCGCTCAAGCTATCCTACCTGCCAGTGGCCAAACTATATACAATCCACCATACCACCAATTCAAAAATTTTTTGCAGTGCGAGGTAGGCGAAAAACAACTTCCCAGTCAGCCAATTGGGGAAGAAGAAAAAATTCCTACCTGGCCCCGTAAACCGGCGACCGGCTAATCCCGCACTGTAACAGGGAGAGGTGGGTGGGACGAGCAGACACGCGGCGACTGAGGGCGTCCTATGGGGCGGAACCGGCTAACTAGCCGTTTGCTCCACCCCTAGGCTGAATGCCCGGATGGGCAAAAGCGCGGGCTGCCTTTGCTCCTTCCGGAGCGGCAAACCCGGCCCCCATTCGAGCAGTCTTTCTGCCAAATGGGAAGGTGCCGTATTGCCACTCCAGTCGGAATAAAAGACAGAGACCATATTGGGATATAAACAGGGCCACTTTATTAATTAACACCAACATAACATAACCTGTCATTGCGGCAAGGGATCTAACTGCGGTACAGGTCAAGCCCTGGGGTCCTGCTGGACCACCGCCTTGACCTGTCTGGGTGACCCCAGCTGCCCCGGGGGTGTTCCATCCGAAGGATGGCTGGGACCCGGCGGCCAGGCGAGTGGTTCCCCTTTAAAGCACCAGCCCCCACTAGCCGTGGAGCCTAGGGGCGGCCTTGTCAGGGTTCCCCACCAGGCAGTCTGCCCTCGCAGCTGGCAGCCGTACAGCCTCACCAGCCGCTCCTGACAGACCCCCATTTCCCAACTAATGGGAATGTGCCAAGGGGTCACCGGCCCGCTCAAGCTATCCTACCTGCCACTGCTAAGGGTCAAGCCTCTGCTTAGGCCCTAGCACCCCACAGGTGGCTTATGGCCAACCTGAGCCCTTGCCGCAAATCCTCCAGGAAAATTTTGTTGCCACTCACCGACAGGTGGACCCCATCACTACGATAGAGGTCAGCCACCTCAGCCTTAATAGAGGGGTGTGGCAGATAAATCCCCAGACCCCGGCCCAAGGCCTTCTCCAAGGCCCTATTGGCCCTATGACGTGCCCGTTCAATCCCCACAGGGTCCAAAGCTTCCCTCCAAACACGGCGGGGAAGCATTGCCGACCATATAATGAGTGTGCCAGGCCAACGCTCTTTAATCACCCAAAGGTCGGCCTCCGCTTGCAAAGATAGGGCCTTACCCTTCACCAGGCCAAGATCATTGCCACCGAGGTGGATGACCAGGATGTCAGGCTGAGGGCCGTACCTTCCCTCAAATAGGAGTGGCAAGAGACCAGGCCACCTCAAACCTCTGCGACCCTGCCATTCCACCGTAGCCCACAAACTGAGGCCCAACTGCGAGCCGAACTGGGTCTTCTTTGCTTGATGAGCAGCCCAGAAGACCATACTATGGCCACAAATCAAAACCCTCTTCCGCGTGTAGCAAGCCGCTGCACCTGCAAAGAGACCAAAATCAAGAAGTGTTCACCTCTCCGCCCAAAGGGCGAACATAAGACCGGAAGGCCGCCGACCGCCAGCGTCCCAGTCGCTGTATAACTGGGCCTGGGTACCCCATAGCCGCGGCCGTCGAGGCCGCCCCGATCCTAAAAGAATGAGTCCCAAATTTCAAGCCGCCGAGACCCAGTTCCGATAAAGCCTTCCCAGTGACAGACCAAAACTGATATTTGGTCAACGGGGAGCCATCAACGTGCCTGAAAAGTGGCCCGTCACCCTCTCCCCGTAGATCCACGTAGCACCTTAAAGCGCTAACTGGGCATAAACCAGGCTCTGCACAGATGCCCAAACGTAACATGAAGCCTTTCCCCGACTGGTCAGTCTTGGACCTCCGTACCCTGAGGGTAACCTCATCACCTACAAATTTGAGATCCCGCGCCCTCAAGGCACGGCCCGAGTGATCAGCCCGTGACATAACCACCAGCTCGCTGACCCTAAGCGCCCCAAAAAATGCGGTAAGGGCAGCCGCATGAAACAAAGCCGCCTCGAACCGAGAGCGACACAACTTATCCCAAAGCTCACCTAAGCTCCTGAGAATAGTAGGGGAAATTGGCTGCCTGTCATCCCTACGAGTCCCTGTTTCACGGGTCCACCCTTCAAGCATTTTCCGCAAACGGAAATCGCCTGTCCTATCTGCAAGACCCCTGGCCTTACTAGCGAAGGCCAAAGCTGCTAGCTGACCCCTGATGGACTTAACAGACAACCCGGTACCCCTCTGGGCCACGCAGAAATGCATGAGGTGCTGCACTGGTACGGGCCATACCTGCTGCAAGCCCGCATCCCGCCTAAAACCCGCAAATTGACGCACTGCTCGATCATATGACCGCCG
Source organism: Eublepharis macularius (assembly GCF_028583425.1). Taxonomy (NCBI): domain Eukaryota; kingdom Metazoa; phylum Chordata; class Lepidosauria; order Squamata; family Eublepharidae; genus Eublepharis; species Eublepharis macularius. The sequence continues at coordinate 144,295,339 of NC_072795.1, read as the reverse complement.
CGAGCTGGGAGCCAGTGCTAGTTGAATAGCCCTTTCAGCCTCTAGCCTCCAAGGTTCCACAGTTCCCACGGCATCGTGGTCGGCGCGGCGTCCGCCTCGGGGGCAAGCTGCCGAAACCGGGGAACCTGAAAGCGAGACAGAGCATCTGCCACGCTATTGTCCAACCCAGGGACATGCCTGGCCAAAAACAAAATATTCAGTTTTAAGCACCGGAGGGTGAAGGCACGAACCAGCCTCATGACCCTCGCTGACCTAGATGTAAGAGACCGGAGGACATGAACCACCGCCTGATTGTCGCACCAAAAGTGGACAGAGTGGTTTGCAAATGCGTCCCCCCAGAGATGCACCGCTACGAGGATCGGAAACAGCTCCAGGAAGGTTAGGTCTTTACACCACCCCCTCCTGACCCATTGTACTGGCCACCGTTCGGCACACCAGTGTCCTTGAAAATAGACACCAAACCCAAGGGACCCAGAAGCGTCGGACGCGACCTGCATATCAGCCGCTAACGTGAGCGGCTCCCTCCAAAATGAGACCCCGTTAAAGTCCCGGAGGAATGCCTCCCATACTTCCAGGTCTTCCCTCATCCCCTTATTTATGGAAAGGCGATGATGGGGGAGACGAAGCCCCCCCATGGCATCACACAAGCGCCGGAGGAAGGCCCTACCGGGAGCCACGACCCGGCAGGCAAAATTTAAATGCCCCACCAGCTGTTGGAGCTCGCGCAACGTGGCTTTCTTTTTTCCTTTAAAAAGAGCCAGCCGAGTCCGAAGATCAAAGAGCTTCTGGGCAGGCAAACGGGAGGCCTGCCTGACTGTGTCCAGCTCAATCCCTAAAAAGGTGAGGGTAGTGGCTGGACCTTCCGTCTTCTCATGGGCGAGAGGCACGCCCAACTCCTCCGCCAAGGCAATAAAGCCCGTCAAAAGGCGGTGACATTGCCCCACCCCGGGGGGCCCAACGAAAAGGAAATCATCTAAATAATGGGCCGTAGCACGGCATCGCAGCCGTGACCTGAGGGCCCATTCCAGGAACGAGCTAAAACGCTCAAAGGTAGCACACGAAATCGAGCAACCCATCGGCAACGCCCTATCCATATAAAACTGGCCATCGAACGAGAAGCCAAGCAACTCGAAGTCGTCTGGGTGAACTGGCAGGAGACGAAATGCGGACTTTATGTCGCATTTCGCCATTTCGGCCCCCACCCCGCATTGCCTTACAATCTGGACAGCCTGATCGAAAGAAGTGTATCGAACAGAACACATGTGCTCCGGGATGGCATCATTCACTGACCCTCCTTTAGGGTAGGACAAATGATGAATGAGCCGAAATTCCCCCGCGGCTTTCTTTGGGACCACACCTAGGGGCGACACTCTCAAGCACGGGACCGGGGGGGCCGAAAAGGGGCCCAGCACACGCCCTTCCAAACATTCTTTAGCTATTTTACACCTAACAACCTCTTCCATGCCTACAACCGAACGTAAATTAGAGGACATGAAGGGGGCCCTAGGACCCTGAAAAGGAATCCTAAAGCCGTAACAAAAACCTTCCAACAAAAAACGCGCTTCAGCGCGCTTAGGGTACTCCCCGAGGAGGCGTTTAAGGACCTTCAGGTTTATGGGGCTGGGGCCCTTTTCCAGCATTAGCAGGGGGCCCCCCGCCCCCACTCCCGCCTCCACGTCTTCCCGCCCTCTTGGATTGCCTGGTGCAGGAAGTGAAAGGGTGGGGGCCACCACAGATCGGGCACTGGTGTTTAAAATTACACACCTTTCTGGAGCACACCCCTTGAGAACTAAAGTCCCAGCACAGTAGCCGGGGTTGAACCGGCTGCCCCGCGGGTGCGCGGGTGCCCTGTGCATTCTGACTCCTCTGCACCAGGTGGCCGCTATCCGAGCGGTCACCCGCATTTGGCTTGGCCGGGGACATAACCTGCAGCCAAAGCTGCTGGTGTATCCTGTCCCACTGCCAGGTCGGGTTGAGAGCGGCACGCATACGGAATTCCTCATCGTATTGCAGCCAAGCTGCACCAATGAAGTCCGTATGTCCTCTGTAAATTATATCGATGTATTGAAATAACTGGGCAGCCTTCCAAGGCTGGGACCTAGCCACCACGCCAGCATAGATTAACATGCCTGGCAGCCAGTTGTGCCAGTTTCGCTCTATCTTCCTGCGCTTCAACCTTTCCTTATCACGATCATCTAATTCCTCTTTATCTTTCTTTTCTAACTCTCGGAACAAGAGATTGAAAACATCAACATATTCACCACGCAGAATCTTATCCCTGGTGGCGGGCGTTAAATGATCACCCAGGGGCATCGCTGTATCCCCAAAAGGCATAGCCCCATATGGAATGCTGCAGTAACCGTGCATCCCCCCTGCAGGAAAGCCCCATGGATAACATCCCCACTGATTAGAGTGGCTAACCGGTGCTTGGTAACCAGAGACTGGTGGGGTCTGTCCTGAAGACGGGCCAGCTACGTCGCTACTAGATCCCTGAAGCGCATTCCATGGCGCTTGCAGCCATGTAGGACTAGCCCCATAGCACTGAGGGGTGACTCCCATCGTGGAAACCATGTGCCCCTGGGGTGCAGAGGGTAGGGCAGGTACGTGACCCCATTGCCCCCAGGGCCAAGACCCTGGTGTAACAGGTGCAGCCGACTTACCATCACCTTCGGGAGGTTGAATTGCCACTGCCACTTGCCCAGATTCCTCCTGCCCGCTTTGCTCCGCTGTGCCGCTTTGTTCACCTGCTGCGGTTACTGTCGCTGACACCTCGCAGGCTCGCTCCCCAGCTGCTGGTGTACCTGCACTTTCCAGAGCAGAAAGCCTGTTAAGAACATCCCGCTGGAAGGTGGCTGAAGAGGCCAAAAGGGTTGAGCGAGCCCTCTTAGCCCTGCCCAGTGCTGGGCCACCTGCTCCCCTGGCTTGTTCCAAGGCAGTCAAGCGGGCCAAGATGTCTTGCCTGCCCTGCAAATCACCCTCATCCTCTGAAGAGGATGAAACTGGGGCAGGCCTTTTTGATAGGGGACGCTTCGCCGGCTGTTTTCCCTTAGACAGCCCTTTACCTTTCCCAGGCATATTGCACTGCTGGACCCGTATAAACTCACAGGAAAAAAGGGGGGGGCACTCAAATACCCTGTTCAAAAGGCTGTTTGCCAATCACCACAGCAACAGGGACAGAAAAATTCCAGGCCAGCACCTAGCCCCCACCCTGCAACACCCACCCTGACAACGAGGGGGGGGTGAGATGGTACCACTTTACTGGGAGGGGGGGGCGACACACCAGTCTCTACCCCGCCGCTTTCCAGAGGGGGGGGAAGAGTTGAAGTATGAGGGAGATACCCTCTCAGATAGCCACCCACCGGGGGCAGGGGGGGACTCACCCGCCACCCAATATAGCCCCCCTCCAGCAAAGATCCCCTGTCCCAATGGCCCTGTTGGCCCACCACCAATCGCTGCCAGAAGGGGACTCACAACCCCTAGACTAATTAACGCCGCGGCGGCGCAAGCCGCGGCGGCAAAGAGGCAGACAGGCCGCAACGGGCCGCGCCGAAAAGGCAGATGCCAGGGCTCCTGCCCCTCTTCAGCAGCCACGGGCCGATTGCTCCCTCGCTGCGGCGTGAAACGCCGATGCGGCCGGCACGCTTCCGACGGGCCGCGGACGACGCGGGCCCGTCTGCACGCTGCAGCCCCGGGTACGCTCGTCGACGGACGGCAGCAGGCCCTCCACTCAGCCACCTGCCCTGCCGTCGAAGCCCGTCGAGGCCCGCCGGGGCCGCCGCCCGTCCACCCGAAGAGGCTCTCAAGGCCTGCGCGCAGGCCTCGCAGCCGCCGGCTCTGCTCTCGGAGAGCTGCGAAGAAGCACCTCTCCCACGAGCAGACACGCGGCGACTGAGGGCGTCCTATGGGGCGGAACCGGCTAACTAGCCGTTTGCTCCGCCCCTAGGCTGAATGCCCGGATGGGCAAAAGCGCGGGCTGCCTTTGCTCCTTCCGGAGCGGCAAACCCGGCCCCCATTCGAGCAGTCTTTCTGCCAAATGGGAAGGTGCCGTATTCAGTCTCTTTTGAAGCAGCAGCAAATCCAGCCAAAAGCTCCCAAATCCACTCTCTCTCACTCCAAATTCCAGCAACACCTCCTCCCTCTACCTCTGTCTACTGGAAGTGAAAGTAGGAGGCACAAAGCTGTGCCTTATATAAGAAATGCTCACATAGAGCAGAACAAAAGCTCTCTGGTTGGCAGATAGACCTGCCTAACAGGGTTTGGAGGGATGAGATTGGTGTTCCCATGGCTACAGAAGGCCCATCTCCCCCCTGCCCACTGCTCTCATAAAACAGAATGGGAGCTCTCAGGTTGGCAGGAAGGGCTGCCTATCAAGGTGATGTGGGCTAAGATTGGGGTTTCCACAGCAACAAAAGGTCTGCAGATATTCTGGGCCTAGGTTGCCTAGGGAATCAATAGATCGGTGCCAGCCTGTCTGGAATCATGAAACGTTCACAAATCGAACGAATCAGCCCAAAAAGTTGTGGATTTTGTGAAAAACACATTTTTGCAATACACAGATTGGCCCGATTCATCACAAAATTTGATTCATATTTCAATTCGTGCCCATGTCTAGTCAAGACAAGCTTCAGTATACACACCACTCACTGCATGGTGGGTTTATATCAAACCCACATTGCACGCACATCTGAACATGGAAGTCATCTATCTGCACTGCAGTACTGCCAACTAGATGTGCATGTGCCTGCATCCCACTATTCATGTGCAATTGCATGTGACCTATGCTGGAATAGGCTATGCTGCCTGTCCATCTATCCATCGGTGATGTTTGTATCCCAGTCTTCCTTCAAGGATATCCGGTTGCTGTTCTTCCTTCTTCCCTATTTATCCTAGAACAACCCTCTAAAGTAGGATAGATGGAGAGAGCGTTATCATCTCAGCATCACACAGTGAGTTCCATTGTATGGTGGGGATGTGAAGCTGGCTGGCCCTGGGCCTAAGATGGTTCCGCACTGCAGCCATTCTTTGCGATCAGCTTGTCCTTGTTCCAGCATCAGCAATATGCAGAATGGCAATGGACAATCCACACCATGGTGGATATTGTACTTTTGAAATCATCCCAGGAATTCCTATCCACACAAGACTCTGTTTCCCTCTGTTTGCTGACTTAAGTAGAAGCAGATCTCTGTATTTTGGTCTCAGGCTTAATAAATCCTGATGCTTCCCCAGTGGGGCACATTGGGTGGATCCTACCCTTATCCTACCATGCCATGGAGAAAAGTTTACTTATTACCTTTTTATATAAAAAAATATATATTCCATCTTTCTTTTGGGCTAAAGTTTTAATCCTTCCTGAGAAGCCTTCCTTCCATGGGAGAAAGAGCCACTTAAGTTGGAGGGCGGCTCCTTGGAGGATGGCTGGATCCACCCGAATAGCCTCTCCCCAGTGCTATTTTGAGTAGGGAAAACAGCGAGGGGGCTTAACCTCTCCCTGCATGTCATGGCCCAGATCCAAATCAAGCCCCCATGCACCTGAGCACTGAGTTCTAAGCACAGAACTCTCAGCACACATGTGCTCATCAGGACTGAGGCTGAGCCCAGGCAGGACACAAGGAAAACAGAATGCATTGTTAGTCTAAGTATTCTGATACGAACCCGCACAGAGTCCTCCCTCTCCTGAAAACTGAAAGGCTGTTGTGAATATGGAGTGAAGTAGGAGGCATGAACTGTGTGAGCAGCTGCAAATGGAAGATTTTATGAGTGCGTTAAACTTGACGAGAACTTTTAGAACCCTGCTGAAAACCAACAACCAGACTTTGCCCAACACTTTGTTAAGAGAATACATATGTGTATATGTGTTTGTCTGTGTTTGTTTTCATGTAACTCTCAAAACCAGAACTGATATAAACACACACCCACTTCTTATAATTCTGAAAGCCAGAACTGTGGCATTTTGGCCTGCAAATCCATTTCTGCATAGCAGTGGTATAAATTATACTGTATAATAATGTACAAAGAGATATATCCACCGTGACTACTAACTAAATAACAAGCCTTATCAAATAATGTAGCTAAATTCACTACAAAATTTATCAAAAAATTCTTTACAGAAGTGTTTCACAACCATGTTACATGCAATCAGTTCATATTCATACAAACTGCTCCGAAGTTGCCACTAAAGATACTTATTATAAACAAGTTCTTACAAATTCCATACAATAGGAATGAATAAAAAATGTAGCTTAGCTCTCCATATGTAACTGGAGAAAAAAATTCCGAACTTTGAAATAAACACTAATTGTTAACAAAATACTGACTCCTGTTCAAAGGGAGTAGATAGACAATGTCCCTCGAAATGAATCCTTAAAGCTGTACTGCTCCAAGATTACAAATAAAGATTGTTTGTTATAAACTCTTACAAAGTACATTTAACAGTAATAGATGCACAAACATGTGCGCTATCTCTCCACATATAATTGGAAAAGAGAGTTCCAAACCTTGAGATACACACTAATTAATAATGAAATGTTAGCTCCTATTCTAAGCAAAATAGACAGACGATATCCAATGGAACGACTCCTGATGGCTGCGCTGACGAGGAACCGGCTGGAACACCCCATTTCTCAAAGAATCTTTCTCAAAGTTGTAGCTGTTTAAGAAGTATCATTCTTCACCGCTTTAAATATCCACAAGTATAAAACATTTAACTCAATCTTAAACGCCTTATTAGTATGAAGAAAATAGCATACTTACAAGCATTTCTTGTCACCGATGTGTTATGTCAGTCTGCGTTCCGGCTCAGATGACTCACACGACACCTGTCTTGGGTTAGAAAATGGCCACAACTTTATTGATTACAGCTAGATGGAGCATTGGCCCGGCATCTGGGCATGGATCCCCGTTGGCATCGGAGGGCCATCCTGCCGACTGATGCTTCAGGACAAACCTAAAGGAACTAACAACAGAACACCACTGGTTGTCACCTATAGTTCCCAGCTCAAACCCATCCAACGTGTCATCAGTGAGCTACAACCCATCCTGGAAAATGATACCTCTCTCTCAGAAGCCCTGGGTGGAAGACCTCTCCTTGCCTACAGACAGCCCCCCATCCTTAAACAACTTCTCACTTACAATCATGAATCGGCTAGCAGAGTCACCAGCACAGGTACCAGGCCCTGCAACAGACCCAGATGCCAGCTCTGCCCCTATATCTACCCAGGGAATACAATTACAGGACCCAATGGCATCAACTACACTGTCTCTGGCTCTTACAGCTGCTCATCCTCCAATGTGATATATGCCCTCATGTGCCAACAATGTCCATCTGCTCTGTACATTGGACAAACCAGCCAACCTCTGCGCAAAAGAATAAATGGACACAAATCTGACATTAAAAATGGCAACATCCAGAAACCAGTGGGAGAACACTTCAATCTACCAGGACATTCCATCAAGGGCTTAAAGGTCACCGTAGTTCAACAGAAACCTTTCAAAAACCAAATCCAAGGGGAAGCTGCTGAATTGGAATTCATATGTAAATTTGACTCAGTCAGGCTGGGATTGAATAGAGACTATGAATGGTTATCTCATTATCAGAAGTAACTGACTTCCTTAACAGAAGCAAACTGATCTCCATATCAAAAGCTACTGTTTGCATCTACTCCGCCCTCCCCTCTCCTCCTCTATATCTGACCAGTTTCTTCTTGCCCTCCATGCATCTGACAAAGAGAACTGTGATTCTCGAAAACTTATGCTACAATAAAGTTGGTTAGTCTTAAAGGTGCTACTGGACTCTTTTTGATTTTGCCATTTTTTGGTAATTGAAATTCCTGACCTTCAATTACAAAAGGACAGACCTTACAATGGACACTTTTAAAATATTCCTGTGGAGTCCTCCTAAAGTCTGAATGTATCATCATGTCTCTTATGTATTTGGTTTTGTGAAAACCAATGAATGGAGAGGTTTCACATCCCAGTATGTCTTCAATTAAATTCCAGTATTTCCAAACAGCCCTCCTAATTTGGTTAGACAAAGTGGTATATTCAATAGCGCATCTTAACCCTTTATGAGAAGCAGCATTGGACTCACTGAAAAGACGATGTCTATTTATGGTTGTTGGGGGTTTTCCGGGCTGTATTGCCGTGGTCTTGGCATTGTAGTTCCTGACGTTTCGCCAGCAGCTGTGGCTGGCATCTTCAGAGGTGTAGCACCAAAAGACAGAGATGTCTATTTACATTATCTACCCATTCCCTAGCAGCATCGATGATTCTTACTGGGTACCCGCTGGTTCTAAACTGATTACTCATTACCCAGCTGTGACTAAGGAAGTCAGCAAATGATGTTTAATTTTGTCTTATAGTTCCCAAAGCCAGAACTGTGGCATTTTGGCCTGCTAATCTATTTCTACATAGTTGTGATATACAGCAACAAAACTTATATTGGTTGTTGGGGGTTTTCCGGGCTGTATTGCCGTGGTCTTGGCATTGTAGTTCCTGACGTTTCGCCAGCAGCTGTGGCTGGCATCTTCAGAGGTGTAGCACCAAAAGACAGAGATCTCTCAGTGTCACAGTGTGGAAAAGATGTAGGTCATTTGTATCTACTCAGGAGGGGTGGGGTTGAGCTGAGTCATTCTGTAAGAGTTTCCCAGGGTGTGGAATGCTAATGGCGGGAGGCTTCACTGTATCCTGAGGCGGTTCTTTTGCATATGGATTGGTGCTTGATGTGCTAATCTTCTCTGCAGGGCTATTGTCGGGTGTGGAGTGTTTTGTTGGCCTGGTGTTTTTCAGAACTGGAGCCCATGCTCTGTTCATTCTTAAGGTTTCTTCTTTCCTGTTGAAGTTTTGCTTATGCTTGTGAATTTCAATGGCTTCCCTGTGCAGTCTGACAAAGTAGTTGGAAGTGTTGTCCAGTATTTTGGTGTCCTGGAATAAGATACTGTGCCCTGTTTGAGTTAGGCTATGTTCAGCCACTGCTGATTTTTCAGGCTGTCCAAGTCTGCAGTGTCTTTCATGTTCTTTTATTCTTGTCTGGATGCTACGCTTTGTGGTCCCGATGTAAACTTGTCCACAGCTGCAGGGTATACGGTATACTCCTGCAGAGGTGAGGGGGTCTCTGCTGTCTTTTGCTGATCGTAGCATCTGTTGTATTTTTCGGGTGGGTCTGAATACTGCTTGAAGGTTGTGCTTTTTCATAAGCTTTCCCATCTGATCAGTAATTCCTTTGATATATGGCAAAAACACTTTTCCTGTAGGTGACTGTTTTTCCTTGGTTGTTTGATTCATCCTGGGTTTGATTGCTCTTCGGATATCATTTCTGGAGTAGCCATTTGCCTGAAGTGCGTGGTTTAGATGATTAATTTCCTCATTGAGAAAGCGCGGCTCACATATCCGTCTTGCACGATCCACTAATGTTTTCATTATGCCTCTTTTCTGTCGGGGGTGGTGATTGGAGTTTTTGTGTAAGTACCGATCAGTATGAGTTGGTTTCCTGTAGACCTTGTGACCTAACTGAAAGTTTGCTTTGCGGATGACCAAGGTATCCAGGAATGAGAGTTTTCCCTCACTTTCTTTCTCCATTGTGAATTGTATGTTCAGGTGGATGTTGTTGAGATGATTCAAAAACTCCATCAATTCTTCCTCCCCATGGCTCCAAATGATGAACGTATCATCCACAAACCGGAACCATACACTGGGTTTGTGGGGTGCTGATTCTAGAGCTGTTTTTTCAAAATGTTCCATGTAGAAGTTTGCTATAACTGGGCTGAGTGGGCTCCCCATGGCCACCCCATCCATCTGTTCATAGAATTCGTTGTCCCATTGGAAGTAACTGGTTGTCAGACTGAAGAAACGGACTGTCTCATTAATGTTTAAAACAGCAGCTGGCGAAGGGATATTTTAGGGCACATTAACCCATTTACACATGTGGAACCCTAGCTACACTCTGCTCTACTAAAAAAACTGATTTCTCTGATATTGAACTGCAGCTGGTATTCATACGGGTTAGTAAAAAAATCAGACCAGTTTGCCACAGCATTTTCTCATATGCCTCCCTGAAAACGGAGGCGCAGGTTGCAGCGGTAGTCAGGTCCTCTTTCTTCCACCTACAATGGACCAGGCAGCTTGTCCCTTACCTCTTAACCCATGACTTAACTACAGTGATCCAGGCAACAGTCACCTCTAGGCTGGATTACTGTAACTCGATTTACACAGGGCTTACCTTGAGTCTGATCCGGAGATTGCAGCTGGTTCAGAATGCAGCAATGTGTGTCATTGTGGGAGCGTCGAGTGGAACACATATAACACCTATACTGTGCCAGCTTCATTGACTGCTGGTGGAGTCCCGAAACAGATTCAAGGTTTACTAACCTATAAATCCCTGTGCGGTCTGGGACCAGTGTATCTGTGGGAATGCCTCTCCCCATACGTGCCCCAGAGGATGCTCCGATCAGGAGATAAACAATTATTGGTGGTTTCTGGCCCCAGGGAGGCCCGCCTAGGCTTGACCAGAGCCAGGGCTTTCTCGGTCCTGGCTCCAACCTGGTGGAACTCTCTGTCTAGTGAGACCAAGGTCCGGCAGGATTTACTATCATTCCACCAGGTCTGTAAGACAGAGATGTTCCACCAGGCATACGGCTGAGGCTGAGGCTGGGCCTCCGCTGGCCTGGATAGAGGAGAAGACCATGAGCCCTCCCCACCAGAGTCATCCACCATCTGGCTTCCAAGTAGCGAATATTGATTGCTGCTGTCTGGCATATTTGCCATTATATTGCTCTATATAATGTTTTATCTGAGCCTTTAAACTGTTTTACTGTTTTATGATAGGCAAATTGTATGGAATGTTTTTATCTGATATAATCCATCCTAAGCCTGCTCACGGGGAGGGTGGAATAAAAATCCAAATAGATAGATAGATAGATAGATAGATAGATAGATAGATAGATAGATAGATAGATAGATAGATAGATAGATAGATAGATAGATAGATAGATAGATAGATAGATAGATAGATCATAATTTAAACAGAATCAAGAAAGGTCAATAAGAATCTGATTTCATATTATTTTTTTTGTGTAAAATATGTACTAGTCTTCCCTTTCACTCCATTGAGGGATTACTTGGATCCTGATTGGGTGGAAGGTATTCAAGTGAGAGGCCAAATGTTGTTGTCCTGTATATTCTCGACACTGAACTTACTTACTTCAGCCTGAGTCACCTGAGACAAGATCAACATTACTGCAACTTTTCCGCAAGGTCAGATTCGGATGAGTGACATGTGATCTTCAGTATGTTCCACTGTTCCAAATTGAGGTTTTGATCCAACGTAAGATTTCTGCTTGGCACATACAGAAATGCCAGAAAAAGATGAGAGTAGTTGGTTGCACTAAGTCCAATTTATTGTATCCCCGTTTGCACAATATTTTGTGCATCCTGCTTCTGGGCACTGGGTGTTACACAAGATCTTGCACAAGCAAAATTGCCCTAAGTCCATTTATGTTTCTACTTGCACATTGCTCAGTTCAAGTTATTGAGTATGAGGCCCTGCCTTATGAGCTAACTTTCATTTGCCTTGAGTTGAATTAGAATAGAAAAATTATGAATGCAGAGAAGAACACCGCTAAAACCATCACGTTCAAATGCTTTATTGGCTCAGTTCAGTTCAGGAACAACAAAAAAAGTATTTCTTGACTATCATTACCTTAGAAAACTGTAGATCAGCTTGCAGATGATCACTCAAATCTGATCCTCTTGATCAATTCCAGTCTCATCTGAAACCATAGGAACTAGGAGTCACTATTGGAACAGCTTAAAATGTCCCATTAGGATGTAAAAGGTTGGGGTTCGAATCCTCACTCTGCTAAGGAAGCCCTCTAAGTGCCCTTGGCCAGTCGCACACTCTCAGCCTCTCTTGCCTCTCAGGGTTATTGTGAGAATAAATTGGAAGCAACAAAACTCAAGTTGTGAGCTGCTTTGATCCCAAATCAGGAGAAAAGTGGGGTATAAGTATCCTACTATATAAAAGGCAAGCTGTATTGGCAATGACTCACTTTTTATCGTCGCGCAGAGCATTGCCGACGATTCTGGCCTTGAAGTAGTTGCAAAGCACCCGCTTTCCGTTGGAAGGGGCTCCACCAAATCAATGCACTCCTTCCCATGCCTCTCCTCAGCACGCTCCTGCTCTGACCTCCAGATCACTGCAGACCACTTGTTGCCAGGAGGGGACCCACCGAATCAGTTTGCTAGAGCCCCTTGTATTTTATCACACAATGGGCATTGTTGCTAGTCTAAAATGAATGAATAAAAGAATTGCCTCAGCTAATCCAACGTATTTAGGGCAGAGATGAATTTTGAACTAGAGACATACTAGTTCAAAGCTCTTCCCCATAAATTCTAAAGCTTCAAACAGACATGCTGTACTGAGACTGGAACTCCCGGCATGCCTTTTGTCTAAAAATCAGACACCTGGGAGCCTGAACTAAATTGTCAACAGTGTTCCTAGGAACAAATGGAATGGGAGTTTAGTTATAACCAGGGTTGCTATGGAGGGTGGAATTTTTTCTCCAAATTTTTTTAGATATAGCAATTGGTTCCTCTTCTTCTCTTTTCCTCTTTCAAAAGAACCATTCGTTTTGATTTCTTATTAATTTATCTTTGATTTTTTTTTAACCATGTCATAGTGTGGATTTCTGCAGCTGTGAATTTCTGCCAGATGTTCTGTGACTGTAAAATGATACAAAGGGTCAAAAGCAGTCTGATGCAGCAAGGGTATGTCCACAAGCCCTGGCTTCTGCTTAAGTCATTCTTTAATAGCTTATCTTGTTCACAAATTTTTCAACTTTGCTTGTGGTGCATAAATAAATAAATACTTTATTTCTTAGAGATCTAAATTGAAAGAGGAATTGATTTGAAACTGAATCATATTCCTAAAAAGATCCATAGGAGTTAGCCATGTTAGTCTGTAGTAGCAAAACAGTCCAGTAGCACCTTTAAGAGTAACCAACTTTATTGTAGCATAAGCTTTCGGGAGCCACAGGTCTCTTCATCTTATGTGTCATGCATCTGATGAAGAGAGCTGTGGCTCTCAGAAGCTTATGCTACAATGAAGTTGGTTAGTCTTAAAGACTCTTTATTATTCCTAAAAAGAGAAGTAGAAATGGATTTCTGGATTTCTGGATTTCTGGGAGAAATTTGGCAAACTTAAGAATCCTAGTTACAACTAAGATTTGCTGGATTGTATGAAAACAATTACAGTATACAAATCATCATGAAGTCAAGATCTTTCAGCTTGGAGGGTGGAAAAACACCCTGATCTCAAAGCTAGTCCCAGAGGATGTTATTTGAATTTGATAATGTTAAGCTGAAGTACAAAAACCAAGCCATTCATGCATTTGAACCATTGGTTTCGTTTCAGGACCTACTCACAAGAAATCTGTGTTGTCTCCAACCATGGAATTTACAGCCTCATCCTGTAATTCGGGGCTCTGTTTTCGGTGCTGTGGGCAAGATTTAAAGGTTCTTGGTGCTAATGCATCATCCACTGCTGGTGCCACTTCCAGAGGCCCAGAACTTCTGGAAAGGATCCATGTTACTGCAATTTGTGCCATGGTGGGAGCAGAGAACATGTAAAGTCTGCAGCACGGATGGGTGGGAAGGAGAAAAGGCGTCAGGAAAGGGGGGAAGCTATGCGGATTCCAGGGAAAGAGAAGAGGAAATAGTGGGGGAGGGGGGAATTAGATTTCCCTTGCACGACCTTGCGGGTCCTCCACTTTGTCATTTTCTATTTCCTCAGACTGTTTGTTCCTATTTTTCCCATTCCCAAATTAACCCATTTTCCAAGTTACTTTTGAATCAGTGCCGTATCAGTGGTGTCTAATGTACGGATGGTGTAAAAACAATGTAAATTCAGACTACCCAAATTGAAGATGAGCAGAACGAAATGGCTCAGCGTGACATATACAAGAAGCAGAAAACAAGGAGGATGCATATCTTGGGAACCTATTATCTACTTACCTGCCATATAATATACATACAATTAAAAATACAGTCATTCATTTCGGATGTTTTCCTATCACAGCCACCAAGTAACTGTGTAGCACGGCCCTTGGAGAACGTTATATGCTCCTCTTCTAACAGTTTTGACTGAACAATAGCCATCATTTGCCTTCAAATTTCATTTTAAGCTAAATGTTGGAGGCAACTTAGAAATGCACAGATCCACCCCTAAGGAATTTCCCTATTTGGTTTTTTTATATATTTCAATTAAATTTTCCCAGTCTTTGCTGTTGTTGTTGCCTCTCTGTAGCTTCACTTGGTATTCTTAAACGTATCTCACTTGAGACACTTCTTAGTTCACCTTTTATTTTGCCTTAGGCAAGCTCTGAGATGACTGCAACCTCTAGCAAGCCTCCTGCAGTTTGTACAGTACAGACAGGATCTGCAAAGGCAAGCAAGATAGCAGGAGCTGGAGCTGGCATGGTGGGCTAATGGAAACCAGCTGAGGACATCCAGTATTGCCTCCTTTGCTAAGTGAAAAGTTCCACAATAACTCTGGTGTTACAACCATTGCTTGTGCTACTATAGCATGCACTTGGGTGAGTTCTACAGAGCTAAATCCAGGAGAAAAATTGCAAGGCAAAGGAATTGAAACCATTTTCAATCAACCATTTTCTTCAGCTGAAATGCCTCCATCATGTAAAGCACATTCATGATCACCTGAAACTCGTTATTCTGAATCAGAGTATTTGCCTGTCAAGGTCAGTATTGCCACCTAGGTGCCACGTCAGTCTGTGATCCGGCAAATAACACACAGACACCGTTCTTGAGTTGAAATGGCCATATCATGCCAGCCCCATGTTGGTACACCACAGCAAGCATTCTTCTGCCGCCAGCCAAATAGGTGGCCAGGCTGGTGCCTCAGCTGCCACGGTGGCTGCCTCAATCCGGAATGAGTGAGAACTGTACTCCGCCGGTGGCAGGCCGGCTGTTCGAAGGCTAAATTTCAGGACCGCTGTGAACTGGAACATTGTGAGTAAGCTCCCATCAGCATGGACCAAGAATTGGCTGGGAGCCAAGGGTGCTTGCCCAGAAACTCCCTGACCACCCAGACAGGGCAAGGGTCCCCACTCCCCGCTGCTCAGAGCTGTACCACTGCTCCTCACCCCTGCTCATTCATCTTGGAGTCAGAAGGCTGATTGGATGTTGCACTTAGCTATGAGTGTCTTACAGCCTCAGGCACACACCAGATTCACCATGGGGTCAAATGAGGCATAGCGTACGGAGCAAAGCTCCAGAGGGATTGCATTATTCATGGAGGCCCCTTTTGGGTAGGACAGGTGATGGATCAAGTGATATTCTCTGGGCACTTTCTTCGAGACCACGCTGAACGGGGACACTCTCAGGTTCGGAGTCAAATGGGTGGAGTCAAATGGGCCAGCCACCCGTCCTTCACCCAGCTCTGTCTGGATTTTGGCTGCCACCACTTCCGGTAGGTCCTGCGCTGACTTCAGGTTGGCTGCATCCATGGCTATGTGCATCCCTTCATAAGGTATTCTGAACCCTCTGGTGAACCCCTCCCAAAGCATGGCGGCAGCCACCTGGTTGTTATAGCGCTACAGCAAAGGCTGCAGTGCTGCTGTGGAGACTGGCATCCGGGCAAGATACCACCAGTCCCCTTGAGTGCTGTGATAGAGCCGCCTTGGCCGCCACCCTGACCTGTTCGATTCCCGCCATCTCCCCTAGCTTTGTCACCTGTTGTGCCCCCATGAAAAGGCCACTGGGAGCTGTACTCCCAGCACAGCTCCCTGAGTGAGTACCTCCTAGCACTGTCCTCCCTGCTCCTACCATTCAGCCCCACCGCCCGGAGCAACACCACGCTGTCTAGCTGGTCCCATCTGGAAAGCTCACTGCGGGAAGCCATCCTCCGGAATTCCTCATCATACTCAAAGGCCGCCCAGTCCCCTGCTGCCAGCCTGAGTTGTGCGACCTCCCTCTGTTGAGCAGTGAGGTGCCAGCCTCTTTCCGGATAGGCCGGCTGAACCACCCCCATGTAAATGCTGTAGCCAAGGATCCAATTGCTGAAGGTGCGCTCAGCGCTCCCTCTCGGTTCTTATACGTCTCTTGGAGCATTTGCACTCTCCAGCTGGCTTGGCCAGGTGCAGCAGGGTGAAAACATCTACGAGGTACCCATTCAGGATGCAAAATCAAAAAGAGTCCAGTAGCACCTTTAAGACTAACCAACTTTATTGTACCATAAGCTTTCGAGAATCACAGTTCTTTGTCAGATGCATGATTCTCGAAAGCTTATGCTACAATAAAGTTGTGAGTGTCTGTCACAACATGATTGCCTCTTGGAGCACTTCACACAGGAACGTGGGGAAGGTCTGAACCACTAGAGATATTGCCCAAGAAAAAGACGTGGTACGAAACGGGAATTGGAGAATCGTGCCTGCACCATCCCGTCGGCAATTCTGCCTCTTGGCATTATATTCACCTAGTGGAGACCAGCGAGTCAGAATTCCATCCCCCTTACGTCCTGGTGCTCTCTGTGATTACAAAACATTTCAGAACTTTTGAAATTCATTGGACAGACAAACATGAATTGATTTTGCATAGCAATATTTACTGATATATTTATTGATATATTTATTGTATTTATTGAATGTATTGTATTGCACTTTTGCACTTTAACACGTTCTAAATATATTAATTGAAGAGTTTTTGACTGCACTTCATATGCCTGCTGTTCTTTAGTCTACCTTGGTTAACAGGGATATCCCCTAGTGTTTTTCCTCTACTACCTGGAGGCTGGCAACCCTATGGGAGACCCAGGTTTAATCTTCGCCTTTCCATGGAAGCTCACTATGTAACTTTGATTGGCTGGAGTGTGGGGAGGACAGATGGAGGCAGGAAAAGAGGAGAGGCTGTGGGGGCTTTCGGAGAAGGTAAAGAGGAAATGGTGGAAAGAGTGGAGGAGGGGAAAATGGGATTCCCCCCCCTCCAAGTCTTGGGTCCCCTGCTTAACATATCTAATACTCTCCTCATGAGACTTTTCAGGGAACTTCTCATCTCTATTCCAGACACATGCTGGGCACCATGAATTTATAGAGAAGTGCATTTTATGCACCAAACCTCCAGGGATCAATTCTGGCAATAAGATGGTGGCAGCACATTTGGAACTGGATGATTCATACGTGCCTGGCACAGCAACACAGCCGACATTTTTTTCTTGACACCTATGCCCAGCTCTCTGACCGAGCTAACAAGATACTGGCAGCATAGCTGGGACCAGCAGTGCAGGGAAAAGCAGCAGGCATGGTTTATGCCCATCAGTATCTGCCAGATCTGCTCATCTACCAGGTTAGTCCTTGAGATATCAGTAGCACTGCTGAGGGTTGGATTGCTCCAAATATGTCTCATGAAGTACAATCCTCATCTCCTTTTATTTGCTGGCACACCAGAATCTTTACAGGTAGGAACGGATTGGTACTTGGGAGGAAAAGGGTTGCATTACTGCTTGTATGGTTGGTGCCTACGATGGCTTCCATGTGCTTGGAGTTCTATCCAGCTGTAAGTATGTTTTAACTACTTTAAATCCAGTTATAATACTTACGGGTATGTAACATTTTTTGGCATGTGTTTTTTTTTTAGTTGGTTGCAGATTTCTTTGCCGCATCTCTAAGTTGCTTCTCCAGTGTATCTTGCATGATGTCTGCCAGGAGGCTTCTTGGCGGCAGTAAGAGGTGATGGCTGCAAGAAGTGTGAGGTGGAGTTGGACTGAGGGAGGGGTGGTGTGGTGGGCACTTTGGCAGGTTCATGTGAGAGGTTCGCATTGAAATGGCCACTAGAAAGGTCATGCACCATCTCCCAATGAACATTTAAAAACTCAGTTACCATACTGGCTTTTATATAAAATCCCTATTCAGGAGTCTTGTACCATCTTTCTTCAACTATCTGCAGTTTCCTTTACCTGACTTTTACCTCAGAACACAGAGTTCCACAGCTGACCAATCAGAGAGGGGGGGTGCAAGCAGGCAGGTGCCTGCCAGCCACACAGGAAAGCCAGGCCTCGAAGGGAGATTGGCAATCTGAGTGAACTGTGAGGGGAAGACTGGGAGGTGCATTTTACCTCAGACACATGCAATGACTCCCAATAGCAACTGTATACTGTTTAGAATGTGGGGGGTGAGGACCAATCAGGCCGCTTACTCAAATGACCTCTGTGTTCCAACTGTCTCTGGTGGCGGATAAGGTGTGGAATGTTGTGAGCCCCAATCAGCCCGCATATGCAAATGACCTTGAAAGGCTTGCCCAATCAGGGAAGAATGGCCAAGCTGGCAGTGGGTAGGGGCGCAAGCAGGCAGCAGTCTGCCAGCCACACATGGAAGCTGTATCATTTTGGGAAAACATATTTTAGCCCTTTTTACCCCCTTAAGGGGAATTTTTTTAAAAAATCCTTAGTGTTTACATTAGGAAAGGAATGTTCTTCCCAAATTTCATGTTTCTAGATCCAGGGGTTTGGGCTGGGCGTTGATGAGTCAGTCAGGACACTTGGATATTTGACATGCTGGGAATGGCTTAGAACCTTGGGAACTCACTGGGTTAGATGCATCAAGCCCTTTTACTAGTGCAGAAGACTGGAGTCCCCCTTTGACCACCTAAAACACCATGGTGGAACTCGGAACCAGCATTGACAAAAGCCATGTGTGACAGGGGCCGTTGTAAGGAGGGAAATTCAGTGAGATGGAATGAAAAAGCTGGCTAGATCCAACCCATTGGCTATCCTCTGTACCAATCACCTGTCACTTCCAATAGTCCACTTTCTCACATTTTAAAGTGTAATGAGTATAACTGTTGTTTAAGCCTACAGATCCACTCATTAATCATCTGTGTCTAAGCTATTTAAATTGGTTTCAGTAACTGCAGTAATCTCACTTAATGGTTTATTGCAAATTGTTGATGTAATAAAGTTGTTTGCTGCTTTGCATTACACAACAGTCATCCTTTGAAAACAAGGACCCTGATCCAATAACCCCCCCACACACACACACACACATACACTGAGATCGTGATGGTCGGATGTGCATTCCCACAGTGCAGTCCTTTAGGCCTTGTAGTACAGTGAAGGCAGTACTGGAAGATTGTAATTCCTTGTTCAGAACGTGAATCTCAGCAAATTGCTATGCAAGGAGAATATTATAACCCCCATCTTGGGAATTAATCTCTATCCCTTTATATTTCCCAGTGTCCCTGGGACACTGCTAGTTAGCGTTGTTATGGGATGTGGAATTCTTTTTTTCTATAATTCACTTTTTAGCCATTGATTCCTCTTATTCTCTTTCGAAATAAGAATTTATTTTTAATTGGTTTTTCATTTCACTCTGTAATTTTCTTTTACAGCTCTGAGCACCCTTTTGTGAATTCAGGCCTTGCAGGTTGTTTAAAATTTTGTTACTCACCATAGGGTGCTCTAGCAGGAGGGTCGGAAGGTTTAAGAAGACATTTCCTGCCTCTGAGCATCTGCAGAATGAAATGCTGACATTTTGTAGAACCTCTCTTCCTGCCCCTCTTCTCTTCAAATTTCTGTTTTGATCAAAATGGAATTGATTTGACTCCAAATTCCTAAAATGGGTGAAAGAACCAGATTGTGGGATTTCAGAAAGAAACTGGGTAAAGAACAATTAAGAGATTTCTTCTTAACAATCCAGAGGAGTTAGCCATGTTAGTCTGTAGTAGCAAAGTCGAAAAGAGTCCAGTAGCACATTTAAGACTAACCAACTTTACTGTAGCATAAGCTTTCGAGAATCACAGTTCTGTGATTCCGAGAATCACAGTTCCGCATCTGATGAAGAGAACTGTGATTCTCGAAATCTCATGCTACAGTAAAATTGGTCAGTCTTAAAGGTGCTACTGGACTCTTTTCGATTTTGCTTCTTAACAATGTCACCCCCAGAACAGTATTCCAGGCACTAGTATGATGGAGGTAAGGAAAAGAGACAAGATGAGAGGACAGGAAATTCTTTCTACCTCTCCCCTCCAAGGCAACAGTTGCAGCCAGTGGAGGAGCGGCTGCTGCCAGGTTTGGACGGGAAACTTGGGGACTCAAAGGACATTGTGGGGATCCCATAGGAACACTCCCCATTATGTCATAATGAAGCTAGAATTGGTTCAGAACTGACTCACAATCAACTGTCCAATATTACAATTTATTTATTTAAGTGTTATTCATGATACAAATCCCACTAACGTGACCCAGGTTTTGTTTGGGTGACTTATATTAATGTGAGTTCATTGTTGTGAGGAATGATGAACTATTTGTAATTGTGACTGAGGTGCAAGAGACAGGATTAGAAAATGCAACTGGATTTGGGTATTTACTTCCTTAGCAGTGTTTAACTCATTTTTAATAGCAAAAAGTGAGTCCAGTGGCATGAATAGTGTCTGAAACTATCCGGTTTGACAGCACCTGCTGTTTGGATTGTACAGCAACAACATAGCCTCATAGCTTACTGGCAAGGCAATTCTTCTCTTTTTCAGATAATTCTTATGGGGGGGTTTACAGTATTTACTCAAATGCAAGTCTAGGTTCTCCCCAGATATGCCCCCCCCCACACACACACAGAAAAAGGAGGGCATTTCACATGCAAGTTAGAATTATATCCATTTTTTTTGTATATAATTTTTTTAAAGGCATCATCTTACATATGCCCTGACCTGGATGACCTAAACTAGCCCAATCTCATCAGATCTCAGAAGCTAAGTAAGGTCAGACTACCGAGCAAGACCAGGGTCAGAACTGCAATGGCAAAACACTTGCCTTGAAAACCCCAGCAGGGATCTCCGTAAGTCAGCAGCAACTTGATGGCACTTTACATGTGCAAGAACACCCCCCACACACTTATATTTACGGTGGTCTTCCACTTAAATAAATATGATCAATACAAGTTAAGTCTTTTCAGAGCATAAATGCACTTTCAACCATGACTGACAATGGTTTCAATCAACCAACATATGAGAGCTCCAATTTTCACCGTTCTTCAAACCAGCCAGACCCCCACTGTCACAGCAGTCCAGGTATGTCCAACCTACTTCCTTTAGAAGATAGGCAGTGCAGTCCTGAACCCCCTGGGGCAGAGGTACCTGGGCGCCTGTGTAGCTTCAGCAGCTCTAATCTGCTCCCGCTGGACTTTCTGCGAGGAGATATGCCGGTGCATGGACCCAGTCAGGCACAGGCAGCAGAGCAAGAAGAGCTCCATAGCAACAACAACAGCACCTGCCAATCACACAACAGCAGCCGATGAAGCCCTGTGAGTGGCAGCCACAGGCCCATGTGGCTGCTGTCTCTCACAATGCAACTCCTCCCCCGAGAGCCCACAGGCGGGGAGGAAAGGCCCCACCATGGCAGCACAGTTTTCTCAGTTTCCTGCAGAGAACTGTGCCAGGGTCCCAGGAGTGTGACGGCTGGGCTGGTGGGGGGGGGTTGTTTTTTTGTTTTGATGGGGTGAGATTCCAGGTTGGAGTGGGTGTGCATTTTATATAGTGTGCCAACCGGATAAAGTGTCCTGCTGTTTTTTAAAACTTAAGTTAACTTTGGAAAGAGAGCTCCCCTCCCCCCCCCACAGAATGACAGAAAATGCAGGCAGTGGGAATGCTCACTTCACTCACTCTGAAAGTCCAGAGGTGGGAAGCTGAAGATCAGCAAGGTGACCCTCGGGAAGACCAACCACTCAAATCTCCAGGGGAGAAGTGCGATGAAGGCTGACAGTGAGGCCTGCATGAGAGAAGATACACTCACTCTGTGTGCTTATCAGATAGCATGAGAGGAGCTTCTGAGCCGTATGAGAGAGGTCTGGCCAGACTTCCTTTTTCTTGGCCCAGTAGCCCAGAGGTGCAACTCTCAGGGCGCTGGAAGGTATTCCCTGACTATTAGATCTGCTGAATCCTGTCTGGCATTCCTCACATTTCCAGCAGGGCTGAGCACCTCCCTGACGGCCACCACCACCTCCACGGATGCCTGAGGAGTGGCTGTGAGGGGATGTTTCTGAGAGGGGGAGGCACAGAGAACAGCAGAGCAGACCTCCTGCTCCTCCTCCTCTGCTGGCAGAGTGCCACTCCTGGCCCACTCATGCTGCATCTGCTCGTCTCTCGAGCTGGTGAGCTTTCCGGCCTGCACAGTGATACTGCCCTTGGTGGGCAGGTTGCACACGGTGGCCGACGTGTATCCCTTGTTCTTGGTGACAGGTTGCAGGGGGGTCCTCTTGTAGCCTTCTCACGAGCACTCACACTGCTGAAACGAGGGTCCAGAAAGGAGGCCATCCTCCTCTGGAGAGTTTGGGTGGAAGGAATGACCAAACCCAGGGTTGCTGCATCAGATGAAACTATTACAGTGAAGACTTTAAAGGGCTTAAAGATGTCCACCATCTGGGAGATGGTCAGCCAGTCCTCTTGGCTGAACTCGCTCTCCTTCTCCCAGTGTTGCTCTTGGAGAACCACGTTGTGAGGGCCGCCTGTTCCTCCACCAAATGCTCAAGCCAACATCACTGATCAGGTGATGCTCCAGCATGCCTTCCAGGTTGCCACCAGCGCACACTTAGTGAGAGGTCCACATGCTGCAACTGAGGGCAGCTCCAGGTGTCTAATGTGAAATGCACACTTCTCCCAGCAGCGCAGGACAATGGAGCATTTACATATTGCTTGGTGTTAGAGGTAAGTTATATTTCATTTGGTACCAGAGTTACTTAGAAGTGTTTCCCCCAACAAGCAGTAATTAATCCTCAAGCAATCAAATTGTAGAAAGATAGAACAGTTTATCGAGGTAGATTCCATTCATGGCAATGGCGTGGAGCAGAAAGAGAGAGTCCTAGTCTAAAGAGTCACTTCCCCTATAAATGCCACAGCCAGATAGTCCAGCAGCAAGGCTGCAAGTGGGTCTGTGGATGAGGCCTTCATAGCAGGAGCTGTGAGAAATGCATCCTTCCCCTTTGGGAAGTCATGAGGCAAGAAGAAGAAATCCCCCAAGAGACACAGAGACAGAGGAGGAGTCAGGAGGCATTCCCGCCTTCGACAAAGAGAAGCAGCTTGCTTTCAAGAGAGTTACTCAGACACACAGAGAGACAGGCAGCAGCAGCCCTCCAATGTTCAAGGCAAGGCTTTTTTTCTGGGAAAAGAGGTGGTGGAACTCAGTGGGTTGCCCTTGGAGAATATGGTCACATGGCTGGTGGCCCCGCCCCCTGATCTCCAGACAGAGGGGAGTTGAGATTGCCCTCAGATGGCAATCTACACTCCCCTGTCTGGAGATCAGGGGGCGGGGCCACCAGCCATGTGACCATTTTCAAGAGGTTCCGGAACTCCGTTCCACCGCGTTCCAGCGGAAAAAAAGCCCTGGTTCAAGGTAAGCTGAGCTGCCTATTCCATCACTTCGAAGCCCCGTAATGGGAGGGCGCCACGGTCCTGCTTAGTGTGATGCAAGCAGGGGCATGGACCAAAGACAGACTTCTTGGAGCAGCCTGCAGAAGCCAATCATGGAAAAGGGATGCCCATCTAGAATGATGATCCCATCGATGAGGTGAGCGACTCTCTTCCCTGCTCTTTGGATCCCTCCTCTCGACCACCCCCTAAAAAAAGTACCTGTTAGAGATGTTTGTTACCCTTCCCTACATGACACCTGGGGGGAGAGTGCCAGAGGCAGTCACAGGGGAACCCATTTCCTGGATTGCTGCCTATCATGCAGCACCAGCCTCTCCCCAAAGTAGAGCCACTCAGAGCCTTGCTACAAGTGACATTTTACACGTGAAGGATAAAGGATCATTTTCGCAAGTCTTTCTGGGAACTGAAGTTCCTCTTCCCCACCCCTTTTCCTTCTGTTCCTTCCCCTCGCTGCCTGAAGAGACAGAGAGAGCCTACGACAACATCAGCTTTTGCAAATTGTCTTGCTGTGGGGGGGGGGGGGATGCTCCAGAGAAAGCTGAGAAAGTTGCAGCTGCCTGCCCCCAAAGATTGAGAGCAGGCTTGTGACTGGAGAAACGATTTGCAAAAGTTGCTGTTGCCGCAGGCTTTCTCTGTCTCTTCAGGCAGCGAGGGGAAGGAACAAACGGAAAAGGGGTGGGGGAGAGGAACTTCAGTTCCCAGAAAGACTTGCGAAAATGATCCTTTATCCTTCATGTGTAAAACGTCACTTGTAGCAAGGCTCTCAGACTCTCTCTACACAAGACACAACAAGGAGGCGCAAGTGAAGAAGGCACAACGTTAGCTGGGAAGCTGAGTTCTAAAAGACCGATCAAAAGGCTTTGTCAACTTCCCTCCCTAGATGGCTCCTCGGGGAGTTTATTTATTTTCACTCCCCCCCCCCGCCCAAAGGCTCTGCCAGTTTCACCTCCCCTTCTGGGAGATGAAGAGGAAATAAACAAACCTTCTAAGCAACAAGCAAAAAGCAATTTCCTGTCCCTACAACAGCAAGCAACAACAACAGAAAAAACCAAAAGGACCCCCCACAACAGCAAAAGAAATTAAATAAATGGAAAGTTTAAAATACTGCCCTTTTCCTCTCTCATATCCTATCTCTCCTCAACACAACAATATGCCAAAAAAAAAACCCTCTCAAAAAAAGGGGGAATAGGCAGAAGATACTTGGTTGTCTTCCATGTAGACCAGTAGCAGGTAGCAATTCCTCATGTCATCCTCTGCAGGCAGCAATAGTAATCCAAAAGACAATTCAAAAGGCAGACTCCTAGAGTCGTCAGAGGCAAAGACCACCCACAACAGTCTCTAGAAATCTCACTTAAAATGGAGGCTTTCCTGAGCCAGTTCTTGCATTTATGGCCTTGGAGAATTTGAAAGAATCTGTCTCCCATCAAAGAATCCGTGATTGGTCAGACAGTAGAGTCCCTCCACCCATTGGTCACTCATGCACTCCACCTCCTTCTAGCCTCACTCCCCCCCTACCCCTGTGGGAAAAGGGAGGGAAAGCAGAGAAAAAGCTGGGAGAACCCAGCCAGCTTTAAAATGGCTGGTGTGGCAATTGCTGGATAAACCTGGATATATTTTGGTTATTTGGCATTCCACTACTTGGTATTGTCAGATGTATCCAGCTCGATCCAGCTATTTTCAGTATAGCCAAATAATACTAGCCCGGTATTATTTGGCTATTTATCTGGCATACTCCTAAATGTCATAAACATGTCCAATTCCTACATCCACCAGGCTAGCCTGAAAGATATTCAGATTTGCTATTCATAAGTATAAAAACAATTAAAAGTCTGGAACCTCCCCAAAAAACCCTGTGATGTGCTTTGTTTCCAAATTAATGAAAAAGTATCCTTCCTATAATTTATTACTTTTATTAGATTAATAAAAATGATTGTGAACAACAATAAATGAATAAATACTATTTTTCTATTGGTTCCCTGAAGTTTTCACTTAACTGCCTATACAACTGGGACCCTTTATCCTTCCCATCTGACATTTAGCAAAGAAGACCCTGTGGGCAAGAGGTATATCCTCAGAAAATTTCATCCACAATGGTGACAAAACAAAGACATTACAGAACAAATGAATTTCCTAATGAAACCAAGAAAACCATAGTGACTGAAATGAAGGAGTGGGGGGCAGGTAGGCAAAGTTTTTGAAATAAGAATGAAACAAAAGCAAGGATTCTCTAGAATATTTTGATTGATTCAGATCAGTATATGAAATTAATCCTGTCTCTTCTCTCTGCCATTCTATTAAATTACTAGCTCACACCTCTCCTTCTACTGCCCGGTCCTTTTAGGCACCCCACATCTGGCCTTCTTGCCATTTGGATTTTCCAACTTTTGGGATCTTTTCCCACTCAGTGAACATTAGTGAACATGGATAGTGAACATTTTGGTTGTTGTGAGTTTTCCGGGCTGTATTGCCGTGGGCATTGTAGTTCCTGACGTTTCGCCAGCAGCTGTGGATGGCATCTTCAATGCCAAGACCACGGCAATACAGCCCGGAAAACTCACAACAACCATTGTTCTCCGGCCGTGAAAGCCTTCGACAATACAGTGAACATTTTGTTGCTGCCAGGTATGTTCCCTCAGTAATTGTAACATTTGTGAATATTCTATAACATCACACTGTCTCAACTAATTTGTGTCTGAGTCTCTACAGCCAAAAGTGAAATATAATCTCTATAAGGAAGCAAAATAAATGGATAGCCTAACTCTATATACATTAGCTAATAATTTATATTCTCATTTGGCCACTATTGACTGAATGTCAGATAGATAAGAAAAGGTGAAGAAACTTTGATCCCTTGATCTATTTAAAAGTTTTCTAGGACACCATAAGGAAGGGATAAAATATCTTAGCAATGTCACCCAGTGAAACAGGCATTTCAAACTCCACAAACCTCATAAATCAAAAAACGGAATATACAGATCCAATAGCTGAGGAGCAGGTGGCCAAACAGCGTAGAAATCTCTTTTTGGAATTTCACTCAAGAACTCATTTCAGGTGGATCATTTTTACTGATAGTTCGGCCACATGGCTACACTGGGCCCGTTTTGTAATACATTATCCGCTTTCCCCATGGGTCATTTGTTTCTACGGCAGATTTCCTAGAGACTAATAGATCTGACGCTCATGGAGGTTTCCCCCCCCCCCCCTATTTATGTCTTTTTGTGTGTGTAAATAACAACTGCACCAGTTTTCCATCCTTTAATCTGAGAAGGACGTGACAGAAGAGAGCCAAATACTTATTCTGTGTCATATTGAGCAAAATTCTGATTATAGTCGCTGAAAGAGATAGAGGCACTAATACCTTACTAAAATGGCCCCCATTTCCACTTCTCCTCTAAGCCACATATAGTCACTAAAACCCATTTACCAAGCACGTGTATTACCATAAAGGCCAGAAGAAAGAAAGTGAGTGGGGGCTATTTTGAAAAGAGGAAATTGTAGTTGCTAGGATCATAGACAATTATTAACTTAACAAGAAAAACATCATATGACTCGCAAATCATTTTAGCAGACATTGTTCCAATGTGCTTCCATACAGAATTAACTAAGAGACATCTGTAATCCATTGATACAGTAGGAAATGTACACTTCACAGAGCAATGCGCTGGATCAGCTCTAGCTAGGCCTCTGCCAGGGCTTTTTTTCTGGGAAAGGAGGTGGTGGAACTCAGTGGGTTGCCAGCACAGGGGGCAACTCTTGGCAGGAGGTGGTGCCCTGGGTACCACATGCGTGTGTGCAAAGTGCACGCGTGCTCCCAGGACCGCACAATGACATCACTTTGGGTCAGCTGGAACAAGGGGGGAGTTTTTTAAAGTTTAAATCGCCCTAGGAGAAAATGGTCACATGGCTGGTGGCCCCGCCCCCTGATCTCCAGACCAGTGGCGCGGAGGGCAATCTAAACTCCCCTCTGTCTGGAGAGCAGGGGGCGGGGCCACCAGCCATGTGACTATTTTCAAGAGAGTCTGGAACTCTGTTCCACAACGTTCTAGCTGAAAAAAAGCCCTGATTACTGCCTTTCTGAATCCAAATATGCGGTTATTTTTTCTTCTGCTTGCGAGTGAGTGTCCCCCAAACCATCCATCCAGGGTTCCAGAGAAGTGTGAAGTCATGCATCTACAGGAATGTCCACTTCCACAGTACAAGAGTTCACTGAAAAAGAGAACAATGGATCGGGGCAAGAGGGAGGGGGCATTAACGCACAAGTCAACGTGCAGTTGAAACCAGCAGACCCAACATTATTTAAATCCTCACTTTATTGCTTAGAGAGAGAGAGAGAGTGATCTATGCTTTTGAGTTAGAAAGATGACAAGCAATTAAGCCATTTAATTATATATATAAGAACAGACAACTGATATGCAGCATAATGCAAACTTGCATTATGCACATAGACCTACGATAATAAAAAAGCAAGGTTCAATCTGTTTGGGTTAAATAATGAGGCACAGCAACATCAAAAACCGCAACAGGGAAAACTCTGTTAGTTTGAGTAGCGCCCCACCCTCAGAGTACGTGTGGACTAAGCAGGACAAGGTGTGTGGGCAGCTCACCCGGGGCCAAATCCAGAAGCAATTCATACCATCAAAGGAGCTGAAGGAGGCCTTGCTGAGGCAGAGGAGGGGGTCACACAACTCATGGCTTACCGCTCGGTATGCTGATAGCCCTGGTTGCATCCCCAGCGAGGACTGTATATTATGGTTGTTGTGGGTTTTCCGGGCTGTATTGCCGTGGTCTTGGCATTGTAGTTCCTGACGTTTCGCCAGCAGCTGTGGCTGGCATCTTCAGAGGTGTAGCACCAAAAGACAGAGATCTCTCAGTGTCACAGTGTGGAAAAGATGTAGGTCATTTGTATCTACTCAGGAGGGGTGGGGTTGAGCTGAGTCATCCTGTGAGAGTTTCCCAGGGTGTGGAATGCTAATGGCGGGAGGCTTCACTGTGTCCTGAGGAGGTTCTTTTGCATATGGATTGGTGCTTGATGTGCTGATCTTCTCTGCAGGGCTATTGTCGGGGATAGAATGTTTTGTTAGCCTGGTGTTTTTCAGAACTGGAAGCCATGCTCTGTTCATGCTTAAGGTTTCTTCTTTCCTGTTGAAGTTTTGCTTATGCTTGTGAATTTCAATGGCTTCCCTGTGCAGTCTGACAAAGTAGTTGGAAGTGTTGTCCAGTATTTTGGTGTCCTGGAATAAGATACTGTGCCCTGTTTGCGTTAGGCTATGTTCAGCCACTGCTGATTTTTCAGGTTGTCCAAGTCTGCAGTGTCTTTCATGTTCTTTTATTCTTGTCTGGATGCTACGCTTTGTGGTCCCGATGTAAACTTGTCCACAGCTGCAGGGTATACGGTATACTCCTGCAGAGGTGAGGGGGTCTCTACTGTCTTTTGCTGATCGTAGCATCTGTTGTATTTTTCGGGTGGGTCTGAATACTGCTTGAAGGTTATGCTTTTTCATAAGCTTTCCCATCTGATCAGTAATTCCTTTGATATATGGCAAAAACACTTTTCCTGTAGGAGACTGTTTTTCCTTGGTTGTTTGATTCATCCTGGGTTTGATTGCTCTTCGGATTTCATTTCTGGAGTAGCCATTTGCCTGAAGTGCGTGGTTTAGATGATTAATTTCCTCACTGAGAAAGTGCGGCTCACATATCCGTCTTGCACGGTCCACTAGTGTTTTCATTATGCCTCTTTTCTCTCGGGGGTGGTGATTGGAGTTTTTGTGTAAGTACCGATCAGTGTGAGTTGGTTTCCTGTAGACCTTGTGACCTAACTGAAAGTTTGCTTTGCGGATGACCAAGGTATCCAGGAATGGGAGTTTTCCCTCGATTTCTTTCTCCATTGTGAATTGTATGTTCAGGTGGATGTTGTTGAGATGATTCAAAAACCCCATCAATTCTTCCTCCCCATGGCTCCAAATGATAAATGTATCATCCACAAACCGGAACCATACACTAGGTTTGTGGGGTGCTGATTCTAGAGCTGTTTTTTCAAAATGTTCCATGTAGAAGTTTGCTATAACTGGGCTGAGTGGGCTCCCCATGGCCACCCCATCCATCTGTTCACAGAATTCGTTGTCCCATTGGAAGTAACTGGTTGTCAGACAATGGTGGAATAAGGCTGTTACATCCTCTGGGAAAATCTGATTAATAAGTGCAATAGTGTCTTTTACTGGAACCTTGGTATACAGGGATACAACATCAAAACTGACAAGTATGTCTTGTGGATTGAGTTTCAGAGAACTGATTTTGTTGATGAAATCTGCTGAATCTTTGATGTAAGACAAGGTTTTCCCGATGTGGTCCTGCAGGAGATCTGCCAGATGTCTAGCTAATTCATATGTCGGTGAACCAATGGCACTCACAATGGGTCGGAGTGGGACTGAGCCGCACTTTCTCAATGAGGAAATTAATCATTTAAACCACGCACTTCAGGCAAATGGCTACTCCAGAAATGAAATCCGAAGAGCAATCAAACCCAGGATGAATCAAACAACCAAGGAAAAACAGTCTCCTACAGGAAAAGTGTTTTTGCCATATATCAAAGGAATTACTGATCAGATGGGAAAGCTTATGAAAAAGCATAACCTTCAAGCAGTATTCAGACCCACCCAAAAAATACAACAGATGCTACGATCAGCAAAAGACAGTAGAGACCCCCTCACCTCTGCAGGAGTATACCGTATACCCTGCAGCTGTGGACAAGTTTACATCGGGACCACAAAGCGTAGCATCCAGACAAGAATAAAAGAACATGAAAGACACTGCAGACTTGGACAACCTGAAAAATCAGCAGTGGCTGAACATAGCCTAACGCAAACAGGGCACAGTATCTTATTCCAGGACACCAAAATACTGGACAACACTTCCAACTACTTTGTCAGACTGCACAGGGAAGCCATTGAAATTCACAAGCATAAGCAAAACTTCAACAGGAAAGAAGAAACCTTAAGAATGAACAGAGCATGGCTTCCAGTTCTGAAAAACACCAGGCTAACAAAACATTCTATCCCCGACAATAGCCCTGCAGAGAAGATTAGCACATCAAGCCCCAATCCATATGCAAAAGAACCTCCTCAGGATACAGTGAAGCCTCCCGCCATTAGCATTCCACACCCTGGGAAACTCTTACAGGATGACTCAGCTCAACCCCACCCCTCCTGAGTAGATACAAATGACCTACATCTTTTCCACACTGTGACACTGAGAGATCTCTGTCTTTTGGTGCTACACCTCTGAAGATGCCAGCCACAGCTGCTGGCGAAACATCAGGAACTACAATGCCAAGACCACGGCAATACAGCCCGGAAAACCCACAACAACCATCGTTCTCCGGCCGTGAAAGCCTTCGACAATACGACTGTATATTAATTTATTGAAAATATTTGTATTGAATATATTTTATTCCACCTTTCCATCCAATTAGGGCCCTCAAAGAGGCACAGGAAAAGGACCAGGCATTAGATGGTGTGATAAACCCCGTCTGAGACATGGGAGAGAAAATGTTGGTCAGAGAAGACAACCCTGAGCTTTTACAGAACAGTAAAAGGCAGCTTTAGGTAACTTGAGCATCACCTCCGCTTCAATCACTTAGCTCTGGGTAGTTGAGAAAGTTGCATCCCAAGGCAGTGCCGTTTCCTCTTCTCATCATCTGCAGCAGCCCTAAGAAACCTCCTTAGAGCATCATCTAAGTGAGGCACCACGGAGTTCACCAGGATTAGCTACTTCGTCACCCTCTTTTTTCTTGTACTATCTCTGCCAGTTAGTAACATTTAAATATAGAGCTGGAAGGGTACCCAAGGGTCATCTAGACCAACACCCTGCACAATGCAGGAAATTCACAGCTACTTCTCACTCAACTCCCCCATGTACCCCTGCTCTATGCCCAGAAGGAGGGGAAAAAACTCCAGGATCCTTAGCCAATCTGTCCTGGAGGAAAATTACTTCCTGACCCCAAAGTGGCAAGATCGGCATTACCCTGGGCATGTCAGAAAGGGCCACGAGAGCCGAGCAGCAGCTCATCGCTTCCTACCCTCCCTCTCAAAATGGGCCTAAATTTATACTGAGTCATAGAATCAGGACAGGAGTGCGGTCAGGTGGCCACCTGGCCTTTTCTCAGAAACCTCCAAAGAAGGAGAGCCCACCTCCTCCCAGCACAGCCACTTCCACTGAGGGACTGCTCTAAATGTCAGGAAGTTCTTCCAGATCTTTAGCTGAAAACTGATTTGACTTAATGTTAACCAGTTGGTTCTAGTCCAACCCTCTGGGGCAATAGAAAACAACTCCGCTCCATGCTCTATGTAACAGCCCTTTAAATACTCAGTCGTTGCCTCTCCAGGCTAAACATACCCCGCTCCTTCAATCTTGCCTCACAGGACTTGGTCTCCAGACTCCCAACCATCTTTGTTGCCCTCATTTAGACACTCTCCAGCTTGTCAACATCCTCCTTAAACTGTGATGCTGAAATGTGAACCCAGTACTCCAAGTAAGGTCTACGCAGAGCAAAGAGATACCATCACTTTGTGTGATCTGTTGATGAAGCCTAAAATCAAATCCCCCCTCAAGCAAGTGGCAGGCCACCACTGAGTGCACCACTTCCCATTGAGGAACGCACACCACAGCACACACTCTGAGGTGTTCCCCAAGAAGGCAACAGCCCCAAGGGTGATCGCTGGGAGGAAACTTGGAAGACAGTGATGAACACGGACCAAACCTGCAGTCCCACCGGCTTTCCCCTGGTGAGCCCTGTGTGATGGTGGGGGGCTGCGACCCAGGGTCACCTCTGCCCACCTCATGCAGAAGGTCCTCCTGGGGACGACTGCCTAGCGTGCAAACTCCAAGCACTCCACTAGGGATGGGATCTCCCTCATGGTGCTGTCTTGCTCCTGGGGGTGCCCTCAATCAGGCTGCACAGGGTTGGGTTGGGAACAGGC
Organism: Eublepharis macularius; assembly: GCF_028583425.1. Taxonomy (NCBI): domain Eukaryota; kingdom Metazoa; phylum Chordata; class Lepidosauria; order Squamata; family Eublepharidae; genus Eublepharis; species Eublepharis macularius. Next base: position 144,262,949 of record NC_072795.1, on the reverse strand, counting down.
CAGCCAGCAGGCGAGAGGTGCAGGTCACAGAGTCGATCAAGATCCCCAATTATACCAGATGTGGCAAAGAGCCCTCGGTCTTCTCAAGCACCAAAGGCATGCATGGCATGAGGATCACCACCGCAATCCATGGTAGCCCCTTCCAAAATGGTGCTGAAGGTCACAAAGGCTGTGGAAGTGACTGTGCACACCAGAGGCCTGGCCCTGACCATTGAACTTGAAACTCAACAGGCAAAGAGCAGCAGGCTTCCCTGGCAAAACACGGCAGGTGAATCATGTCTCGCATTTGTCCATGAGTGCACCAGACCCACAAAAACTTGTTCTGGATGATTCTGGTCAGATATAAGCATGACTCAGATATAAGCATGCAGCCTCCCACCCCACTCTGGAGGCCAATGCTGTCCAGGATCTGCATGACCTGCCGGGAATCATGGGGCCACCCACGCTGCCAATTTCCACTTTACTGCCATGCCTCTGAAGGGAGCAAGCTGCTGCAGGCTTGAACCTCTGCAGGCCCTGAGAGTCACTAACCGGCAGAGGGGAAAGCCCTACATGCGAAGACCCAGGGCTGCAACATTGCCCCCCTCCATGCCACCCTGCCACCCCTTGGTGGCTGGAGTTCAAGCCCTGAGTTGGGAAAAGCTCAGAGACTTAGGGGGTAGACTCTGGGGAGGCTGCAGTCTGGAGAGGCAATGGACCTTGGCTGGGAATAACACCATAGAGTCCACCTACCACAACAGCCATTTTTTCCAGGTGAATTGTTTTCTGTCACCTGGAGAGCAGATCCAATTCCAGGAGATCTCCGGCCACCACCCGGAGGTGGCAACCCTATCCTGCTGGGAGTGAAGCAGTCTACCCCATCACCTCTAGCAACAGGTGCCATGCATGGGAGCAGGCAGGCTGATGCAGATAGCGGTGAAGGAAGCTATAACCTGGCAACTCTGCCACCAGCGGGTCATGTGAGGCAACCACAGTAGGGCAAGTATTGGAGGAACACTGACACACACACCCCAGTTCAAACCACAAGGCTGCACCCACCAAGGCCTGCCCCCCCCAGCAGACAGAGGTGACCTGTAAGAGGACAAACATGCCACAGAGGTTGCCTCACTTGACAGTGTTATTGTGCCATAGGGGAAGAGAACAGTGGCAGCCAGGAAACCAGGCAGCCCCACACTTATCCCTCCTGGCAGTGTACCAGCACCAAGAGGCTCACTGAGGGGGCGAGACCAGGCCAGCCTGCCCCTAGGAGAAGCAAGTCCGTGGCTACACAAAAGCCCAGGCACCTCACCCTCCAGTTCACGGGGTGGCTGGAGCTGGCAAGCATGCCCCACCCACCACAAGTGTGAAGCTGCCCGTCAGCAAGCAAGGCTGTTATGTCAGTGGACAGACAGGGAGGAAGTTTCTCAAAGGTCAAAGGTCTAGCTCGCCCCTCCCACTCTGTGGGGAGATGAGCTGCAGCCTCCTCATCCCCTAGGCATGCTGCCGCACCACCAGAAAGGCAAAGCTGTGGCAGCATTCTGCCCCTCTCAGGGCCATGGAGCGGCAGGCGCTGGTGAGTGAGCCCAAAAGATGAGCACGCGGCTGCTTGCCCATGGGCAGCACCACAGAGCCACAGGGCAGGTAAAGCGGGGGACCGTGCTAAAGACTGGAGGCCCTGCCAGCTCCCGCCTGAAACAGGGCCTGAAACAGGACCAGCCTAGCTCGAGGGGAGGAGTCAGCCCACTCACCCCCTGGCGCTGCCACCACACCGTCAAGAAAGAGGGGCAAGTCTGCTGCAGCAATGAGTGCGAGCACACCCACTCCTCCCAGCACACCCGTGCCACTGAGGAGGGGAGGTGGCGATGGCAGAGAGTCCCTTCCATGCCCGTCCTCCCCACCAACAAGCTACTTGAGGAGCCAGTGCCAGGAGGACGAGTCAGGGAGGCAAGCCGTGGGCAGGAGGGACCCCTGACATTTCCCTCTGACTTTCCCTGCAGAGCAAAAAACAAAAACCGGATGGCTCTCCCGGTGACCACAGTGTGCAACAGGAAAGGAAAACCTTACCAGGAAGAATGTAATTGCACTACTCAACAATGTTAACAAAGAGAATCGTTTATCAAAGTTAAAGTGCCCAAGTGCTCATTTTCTAGAACCGTTCATGTACAATATATCATAGTACAAGCATACAATCTCAGTACATTCAACAAGGAATGAACAGCACACAGTTCACCCCAATATGTGACAATTCCAAGAGTGTCCAAAAGTTATCCAGCAGGTACGTCCTTTATAAATGTAGAAAATCTTGTATCCAGTTCTTAAATGCTGTCTCTTTAATTCTTCTCACAGATGTTCCAGTGGACGGTGGCAAAATCTTCCAAGCCCAAACTGGTGCCGGCTATTTAGATCACACAGATTTCATCCAACAACGGACTTCCTCAGGGGTATGGGTCTAGTGCGCAGTATCAGTTACTGAAAAGATAACTTTTGTGAGTGGCTTAATTCAGTGGACACTAACATTCAGTTCACATGGCACTTTGACCAGAATGAGATTTACTTTCTTGATGTGGTTGTGTTTAGGAGTCAGAACAATATTTTGCAAATTTGCCCTTATGAGAAGAAAACAAACCATAACTCCTATTTGGACTTTAGGTCATTTCATCCTAGACATCTGAGGCAAAACATACCATATGGTCAATTCCTTAGGATCAAAAGGAATTCATCAAATGCAGAGGATTTTAGGAGGGAGAGCATCATATTGGGGAAAGCTTTCAGGCAAAGAGGATACCCAGAAAAGATCTTGCAATCAGCACAGGAGAGAGCCTTGGTGGTCCCCAGAGAAGACCTGTTTACCTCTAAGCAAAAACCTCAGAGTGATAGGATTCAATGGGCAATGGATTGCACTCCATTGTCCGGGTCTATCAAACAGATCATGGCACGTCATTGGCCTCTCCTCTCAGAAATTAAGGGGTGTGAGTTTTTTCCAATGATTGGTTTTAGGAAGACCAGGAGCCTTAAGGATATTCTGGTCCACTCCGACATGGACATCCCTACGACTTCAGGAGCTGTCCCAGAGGGAAAGATTGCCCTCATGTGCCAACAATGTCCAGAATGGGAGGATATATGCCCTCATGTGCCAACAATGTCCAGAATGGGAGGATATATGCCCTCATGTGCCAACAATGTCCAGAATGGGAGGATATATGCCCTCATGTGCCAACAATGTCCAGAATGGGAGGATATATGCCCTCATGTGCCAACAATGTCCAGAATGGGAGGATATATGCCCTCATGTGCCAACCATGTCCTTCTGCTCTGTACGTTGGACAAACCAGCCAACCTCTGCACAAAAGAATAAATGGACACAAATCTGACATTAAAAATGTCAAGGATAAGGTTTTTCTCCTTATAGTTGTGTTATTAATCTGGACTATTATGTCCCGTGGTTCCTTCCTTTGCTTGTCTGCTTACCCGAAAAGCTGCTTCTATTAAGTTGGTGCAATTTTCTTCCAGTTGCAGCAAGTTTATAACCCAACCCTTCGAACACTGAGGGAGGTTTTCAGGGAGGCATATATCCTCTGACAGCCCACTGGAAACCATGCTCTATTCATTCTTAAAGTCTCTTCTTTCCTGTTGAAATTGTGCTTATGCTTATGAATTTCAATGACTTCCCTGTGCAATCTGACAAAGTAGTTGGAAGTGTTGTCCAGTATTTTAGTGTCCTGGAATAGGATACTGTGTCCTGTTTGAGTTTGAGTTAGAAGAGAATTTAAGAATGAATAGGGCATGGTTTCCAGTCCTGAAAAACACCAGACTAACAAAATACTCTACATCTTACAATAGCTCTGCAGATAAGATTAGCATATCAACCACCAATCTATATGCAAAAGAACCTCCTCAGGATACAGTGAAGCTTCCCCCTATTAACATTCCACACCCTGGGAAACTCTTACAGGATGACTCAGCCCAAACCCACCTTCCTGAGTAGATATAAATTACCTGCCAACATCTTCTCCACACATTGACACTGAGAGATCTCTGTCTTTCGGGGCTACACCTCTGAAAATGCCAGTCACAGCTGCTGGTGAAACGTCAGGAACTACAATGCCAAGACCACGGCCATGCAGCCTGGAAAATCTACAACTAATAATAGCATACTTTGTAAACCACTCTGCATGGGCGTTAACTTGTCCTGAAGGGGGGTATATAAATCAAATGTTGTTGTTGTTATAGCATGTGGTACTAAGAGTTTGATGGAAATTTACTTTTTAATGTGTCATAGCGAGTGCTAGATATCTTATAATGCAAAAGTAAGAGTAAGGGCGGTATATAAATTGAATGTTGTTACTATTATTACTATTAATTGCTGGAAGCAATGGAATTTCTCCTAGCTACTCATTTCTCAATGGATAAAACCATATCTGAATGTAAGCAGGTTTCTACCTTGAAAGTGAAAGATAGGATGAATTTGGGGTAATCATTATGCACAGTCCATGCTCCAATAACGTGATTGTAGGCATGATGGAAGCAATATAATACAGAGGTGATGGGCATGATTTATAGTTGCCGGAAACAGATTTGTTCTTCTGCATTTCTGTATATTTAGCTCGGTGTGAAGAAAAGGTACAGATTTGTTTTAAATGGATGCCATTCTGCTTTTAAAATACTGTATCTCTGCCGACAGGCAAACAGGCAGTTATCCGTCCACTACTTAAAAAGCCATTCCTAGACAAAAATGATGTGGCCAATTATTGGCCAGTCTCTAATCTGCCCTTTCTGGGCAAAGTGATTGAGAGAGCAGTAGCTGACCAACTCCAGACCTTCTTGGATAACTCTAGCGCTCTGGACCCTTTCCAGTCTAGCGCTCTGGACCCTTTCAGACCAAGGCATGTGAAAGAGACAGCACTAGTAGCATTAGTGGATGATTTCCATCTGAATATGTTGTTGTTGTTGTTGTTGTTGTTGTTGTTGTTGTTGTTGTTGTTGTTGTTGTTGTTGTTGTTGTTGTTGTTGTTGTTGTTGTTGTTGTTGTTGTTGTTGTTGTTGTTGTTGTTGTTGTTGTTGTTGTTGTTGTTGTTGTTGTTGTTGTATCCCACCCTCCCTGCAAGCGGGCTCAGGGCCGGTTACAACAAGAAATAAAATATACAGAGATAAAATCACAATAATTTAACACAGCCTTCTAATAAAACACCTGCTCACCGTATAAAAACCATATAGCATCTGATGGAGGTGGAGGTGCAGCTTAACCATGCATGTTTGCTCATATATGGGGGGTAGATGGTCAATACCCCCCTTACAGACATAGGGGAGACTGGGAGAGAGGCTCATTTGATGGAATCCCTGATGGCCTCAACCATACACCTGGTGGAACATTTCCGTCTTACAGGCCCGCCTGAAGGAGACAAGATCTTGGCAGGCCCAGGTGTCCTCAGGCAGAGAGTTCCACCAGGTCGGGGCCAGGACCGAAAAAGCCCTGGCCCTGGCTGAGGCCAATCGAGCCTCCCTGGGGCCAGGGACCACCAGTAGGTGCTTACCGGATGATCTCAGCACCCTCCAGAGAGTATATGGGAAGAGACGGTCCCTCAGGTATGCTGGTTCCAGTCCATTTAGGACTTAATAAGTTAATACCAAAACCTTGAACCTGATCTGGAACTCCACGGGAAGCCAGTATAGCTGCTGCAAAACTGGAGTTACATGTGTCCTGAAAGGCACACCCATCAAGACACGGGCAGCAGCATTCTGGACCCGTTGTAATTTCCAGGTCAGACTCAAGGGCAGCCCTGCGTAGAGCGAGTTACAGTAATCCAATCTGGAGATGACCGTTGCATGGATCACTGTTTCCAGGTCACGGGTCGAGAGATAGGGAGCCAGCTGCCTGGCCTGCTGAAGATGGAAAAAAGCAGACCGGGCAACTGCCACAACCTGGGCCTCCATTGATAAAGAGGAGTTTAGCCTCATGCCAAGATTTCTGACCGGTGAAACAGGCAAAAGTGGTGTGCCATCTAAGGCTGGAAGCTGGATCCCCCCTCCAACATCCCATGACCTAAGTACAGGACCTCCGTCTTTGTGGGATTTAACTTCAGTCTTCTCTACTTCACCCAACCAGACACAGCATCCGAACCTCTAATCAGGGCTTCTGCAGCCAAGCCAGGCCATCCGTCCAACAACAGATACAATTGGGTGTCATCAGTGTACTGGTGGCAACCCAGTCCGAAACTCTGTGCAAGCTGGGCGAGGGGGCGCATATACAGATTGAACAACAATGGGGAGAGACTCGCCCCCTGGGGAACGCCACATACCAATGGTTTGTGTGCAGACACCCTCTCCCCTAGCGCCACCCTCTGTCCCTGTCCGTGGAGAAAAGAGACAAGCCACTTTAAGGCAGTCCCTCGTATCCCCACATCGGCAAGGCAGTGGGTCAACAATTCAAAGTCAACTGTGTCAAACACTGCCGAAATATCCAATAACACCAGCAGTGCCAACCAGCCTCGATCCAGATGTCTATGGAGATCGTCTGTGAGGGCAACCAACACTGTCTCAGTACTATGGCCTGGGCGGAAGCCAGACTAGAATGGATCCAGGACCAATGCATCTTCCAAGAAAGCCTGCAGCTGCTCCACCATGCCTCCTTACTGCTTCTATTGGATCTGTCTGCAGCCTTTGATACAGTAGAGCATGCCATCCTGTTGAGGCATTTAGAAACAGAAGTGGGCATTGTCAGGGCTTGCCGCGGCTGCCGCTGGGCGTGGCACTGGGCGGTCTGCTCCTGACGTCACAGGGGGGCCAGGGACTCTGCAGGACCCTGCTCTGTGGAAGGAGGGGCGGTATACCTCACCCAGACTCCCTCTCAGTCCACTCGCTGGCCTGCTCAACCTGGCCTGCTTACCCTCTGTGTCCTCCATCTCCTCCTCTCAGAACTCTCCTCCAAGCCTCCACCCTTGCATCCTACTGCTCTCATTCCACATCATCACTCCTCACTCACACCCACCACCTCAGAGCTCTTCCCAGCCACCCTTTATAGGGCTTCCTATCTCCACCCCGCCCTCCTTCCAGGCTTGTTCCCTCTCCTGACCGGGCCCAGCTGTGCGTTCCCCCAGGTGTTTCCCTCCAACCACTAATCCCTTCTGGGCTCCTTTGCCTAGCTGGCAGGGTGGGGTTGAGTGTGAGCCATCCCCAGCTGAGGGCTCCTTGGCCTTGCTCACAAGGGGCTGCCCCAGCCAGCCTCTGAGCTACTGAGCTTGCCTGGCCTTGCTCATGAGGAGCTGCTTTAGCCAGCTTCCGTGCTGCCTGCTTGGCAATGCTGGGCGGGGCTACCCATCTCCTCCCGCAGAATGCCTGTGGCAGCCCCCCCTGTAGAGGCTTGGCTTCTAGCAACTCCTGAGCCAGGCTGCTGTCTTCTAGCCCTGGCGTGGCCATGGGCTGTCTCAAGCTGCTGCAGCAGGGGTAGCTGGCTGGGCTGCCGGGATCAGCCACAGCTGCACCCTGTTGGCTGGCTACTGGGCTTCTCTGGTTGAGCTGATTAGGGAAGGTGGGCCCAGCTGCGGCCCCTTGGCTGGCTGCCCAGCTCTTCCCACAGAGTGCCCTCAGCAGCTCTACCCGGAGGGGCTGGCTTCTGAGCACCTCCTGAGTCAGGTTGCCATCTTCAAGCTGGGGTGGATGCTGGGGCATGGCTCTGAGTTGCTGTGGCTGCTTCTCCCCCTTTGCAGGTAAGGGACCTGCTTGGGCTGCTGCTGGGTCCCAATTCTTCCTGCCTCTGCCCTCTCCCTTTGGTGTAGGCAGGTTCTGGCCCTGGCTGCTGGCTGAGGTGGCAGGACTGCTGTCTCCTGGCTGCCTCCCCCTGCTTCCTCTTGTTGAGGCCGGGGGCTGTGCCTCAGACCCCGGACAGGCATCAAAAGATGTGCCCTGGACTGGTTTAAATCATCTCATGGAATAGACTCAAAGGGTTGCCATCAGAGATCAGCTATCTCCAAAATGGGAACTATCTTGTGGGGTTCTGCAGGGCGCAATCTTATCTCCCATGTTATTCAACCTCTACGTAAAACCTTTAGGAGAACTCATTCACAGCTATGGGTTGGGTGTCATCAATATGCAGATGACACCCAACTCTATACCTCACTATCCAGGTCCCCACAGGATGCAGTGGAAATCTTAGATCGCCACATGACAGCCGTGGTGAAATGGTTGTAAAACAACAAATTGAAATTGAACCCAGACAAGACCAAAGTGATGCTGGTTGGGAAGGCAGAGATCTTGAAGGGCATTGTACTAAGGTACTAAGGTCTATGGCAATGGTAGCAAACAGAAGGTGGGTTGGTGAAATTTACATAACTCTCTCAATTCAAACCTCCTTATTAACCACTTCTGTTTAAATTTTCCTTTTTAAAGAATGTCTCCTACCCTACCAAATATGCAATAAAGTTCTGTACTTGAAATTCAGTGCAGCTGATGTCTTATCCCACTATATAAAAGGTTAACCATGTTCCAAACAACTTATTTCCTACCCTGGTGTGCCTCCAGAGGGCGCTGTTGCGGAGGGAAGCCCAGAAGAATCAGCCTGTCCCTCTGAGAGAGTACTGGGATCAGGAGCGGAGCTGGTGGAAATGCCAGCCCCTGATTTCACCCAGCAGGGATCAGCAGCAGCGCAGGTGGCAATACCTGCCTCCCTCCTTCTCCCACCAGGGATCAGGATTGGAGCAGGTGGCAATGCCTACCCCCACCTTCACCCAGCTGGGATCAGAGGTGGAGTAGGTGGCAATGCCAGTCCTCCTTTCACCCAGCTGGGATCAGGAGCAGAACAGGTGGCAATGCCCACCTCCCACCATTACCTAGCTGGGATCAGGCATGGAGCAGATGTCGATGCCCGCCCACTCCTTCACCCCATCGGAATCAAATATGGATCAGGCAGAAATGCCCACCCCCCCTTCACCTGGACAGAATCAGAAACAGAGCAGGAGGCAATGCCCGCCCCCTTCACCCCACCAGGATCAGTAGTGGAGGAAGTGGTAATGCCCATCCCCTCTTCACTCAGCCAGGATCAGCCACAGAGCAGGTGGCAATGCAAGACCTGCCTTCACCCAGCCCTGCCTTCACCCAGCAAAGCCTGTCCCCCTTCACCCTGACAAAATCAGGTGCAGAGCAGGAGGCAATTCCTGCCCCCTTCAATCACTGGAATCAGGCACAGAGCAGGTGGCAATGTCCACCCCCATTCACCTGGTCGGAATCAGACGCAAAACAGGCAGCAGTGCCTGCCCCCTTCACCTGGATGGAATCAGGCGCAGAGCAGGAGAGCATGCCCACCCCCCTTCACCTGACCTAGGTCAGGAGCGGAGCAGGTGGCAATGCCTGCCCCCCTTCACCCAGCTGGGGTCACACCTGGAGCAGGTGGCAATGCCCACCCTGCTTCTTGTGGCCAGGATCAGGTGTGGAGCAGGTGGCAATGCTTGCTCCCGCCTTCAGTCAGCTGGGATCAGGAGCAGAGAAGAGAACGTGGCAATGCCCGCCCCCGACTTCACCCAGCCTGGATCAGGAGTGAAGCAGGTGGCAATGCCCACCCCCTCTTCACCCAACTGGAATCAGGTGTGGAGTAGGAGGCAATGCCCACCCCCTCCACCTGGCTGGGATCAGTCAGGAGGAGGAGGCAATGCCCACCTCCCTGCCCCTCCCCTTTCTAGACCCCATTGTATTTTTCCCCACAACAGGCTTTGTTAATAGTTTAAAATAATGCTCTACATTCTGTAACAACATGAAAAAAACAATCCAGATCGCTTCTGGAATTTTGTACCAAACTGTGCAAAAAATAAGTGAGATGCTACATTATTTTCTACGTGGTAAGCAATCTAGTCAGCAACACCTCACCTGAGATATATCTTATATGCTACTGCCTTACAGAGAGCCAGAACATTGGTAATCCAGCAGTGGAATAGGCTGCCTAGGGATTTCGTGGGTTCCCCCTCATTGGCAGTCTTCGAGGTGCAGCTGGACGAATACTTGTCGGGGATGCTTTAGGCTGTTCCTGCATTTGGCAGGGGGCCAGACTAGGTGATCTGTAAGTCTATGATTCTAACACAGTCTCAACTAATTTGACCTACAATAACAGAGGGAGGAAAGGGGCATGCAGTGCCCCCCTTTAGTGATATCTCTATACTTCCATGATTTATACAAAAGCATTAATATAAACGCCTTTGTCTTCATGCTTCTGCCATTTAAGCAAATGGCTTAACGCTGCAAAGCTTAAACTTCTTATTTACATAAAGGCAGCTAGACTAACAAGCATGGAAGGCAATTATTTGCCAAAGATGCTGTTAAAATAAGATCTGCACCCCCAAAACTGAGGGGTTGTAGCTTGAGCTGACATTTAGGAATCACAGGTTCTCAAATATCATATCAGCAATCAAGGGAGTTGTCAGATAATGAATACAGCATTTTCCATTCAAAACTAATAATGCTGGTCTCACATTTACAAAATGCCGAACAGAAATGGGAAATACATGTTTTAAAAATACATGAAATATCTTGGACTATCTCTTAGTAACAGGAAAACCAAAATGGACAACAAGTCCTAAGAGACCTAAACGAGATACATAATTATTTAAATAATTTTTATAATTTTTAATTTTTAGAAAGTGCACGTGCCAAGATGTGTAAACAAATTCAATAATCCTGTATTCTTATATCTTATCAAAGTACCCCAATAAATCACTCATTCCAAACCGGACAATGCCATAAATATACAATTCAATCCTAGCCAATGCTTATCCAACGATAAATATCACAGTTCATCACGCAAGTAGTAAAGTTCATCCAAAATTGTAGTCAATTGTATTCATGCTATGTCTTTTTCTTTTGCAGGCAGAACCCCATCGAAGAGAATCCACCATGGGGAGAAAGATCTCCAGGGAGTCAGAGAGAAAGGCTCCCGGGAAGTTGGCAACGGGTGCGCTAGCCCTTGTTACATCCCGTTTTGCGCCGCTATCTTCAGCCAATCCTTATAGCTGCCTAAAATATAAAATCAACCTGATAATCCAATAAATATGCAGTATGTACAATAAATATACTGAATACAAAATTTAAAAATGTATCCCTTCTATTCATACTCACTTATTTAACACACAACCATTCTTAACATGCATTGGTATTCTTTCCACCAGTTTCATTTCCTAATTAGAGGTCAGATGGCACTTATATCCAAGTTGTGGAGATTAACCAGAATGTTGCTGCACAAAAACTCTTATTGCGGATCGAAGCAGAGTGGATTTTGAGACTTGGAAGTCTTGCCCCTGTGGGTTTGAATCAAGAAATATATTTTACTGCTTTTTTGTAATTTGGGACAAGGTCGCTGTGGCAGGTCTTAATCACAGTATATTGGATATGTTTCTTTAAGCCTCTTTGTCATTTGTATTGTTTAATGAGTATATAAATGACGTCTGACCTCTAATTAGGAAATGAAACTGGTGGACAGAATACCAATGCATGTTCAGAATGATTGTGTGTTAAATAAGTGAATATGAATAAAAGGGATACATTTTTAAATTTTGTATTCAGTATATTTATTGGAATATTTATTGTACATATTGCATATTTATTGGACTTGCACTTTCTAAAAATTAAAAATTATAAAAATTATTTAAATAATTATGAATCTTCTCGTTTAGGTCTCTCAGGACTTGTCCATTTTGGTTTTCCTGTTTGTATGAGTTCTGCCCTGTATAGTTGCTTAACCTCTCTCTTAGTAAGACAATGAAAAAGGTAAAAAAATCAGTGCTTCTAAGACTGCATCATAATCAAAGCTGTGCAGCCGAACCAAATCTATGCCCACCTTTCACCCTGCTGACCATTATGTTTGAGGCAACCATCCATCTTTCCTTGGCTACAGTTTCCATTAGATAGAGAAATGGAATTGGGAAGGAAGCGTCTCAGGTTGGGTTCCAGATGTGGTTTGTCAGTGCTGGCCGTCTCAAGGCAAGCCGATAGCAGAACCACAAACAGCAGAAAAGCAGTGTGGGAGCAGTAAGAAGAAAGCACTTCCTCGTGGGCCTGGACAGCACGGTTCAGACCAAGAAGGCAAACTAGAGTTTGCCATTTTACAGAAGACAGTCAGCATGAATAATAGGACTGGAATGGCTAAGAACAAAGCTCCTGAGATCGGGATAAAATTGTGAACAATTGAAAATTAATAATAATGATAACAACAACAACAACAACATTTGATTTATATACTTTATACTTTAGATCTATTGACTACTGGGAACTGTTAACTCTTTTTTCCCTCCATGATTTCCTTCACATTGCCCGTGCAAACGCCTCTGCATGACTTTGCCAAAGCAACAGAACGTGGCTACTTGTCTGCAGAGATTTTCTGAAGATATTTCAGGCAGATGCACTGGTAATAATTATTTCATGAAATCAGCATTATATACTCATCTTGCTGTCTGGTTATTAATTAAAATCAAGCATAATGCTAGTTAATTTTGCTGAATGCAAAAATCACATCCTTCTTGCCCAACTGTGACAGACTACCATCCTAGGTAGCTGCATTATGTAATTCACAATATAGGTTCTTGCATATCTAATATTCCTAATTGGTTCTCGTATGCAGTCATAGATGGTTGTGTTTTTTTAATGTAATTTATACTGTATCAAGAGGAGTGACAGCCTCATCTTAATTTCACTGTGTGGAAAGACAAGATGCCCGGGAAGAATTATTTTCACATCAAGCACTTCATTTTAAGATGGACTGTAAATAAATATACCCCACTTGCCTTCCCTATGGATCCAATTAACCATGATACCTGCTGTTTCAAAATGCTAATTCCAAATACATGGAGTTTAACAAGATGTTTGCATTTCTCATCATTAGAAAATTTGCAGTTAAGACAATAGCAATTAACTATAGTCCCTGGCGACATCCCAGCAAAGAATTAAGTGTGCACGTGCCCATGGAAATCCAAGGTTTTTAGCGCACTCAGCATTATGTCAGACCTGTGGCCACAGTTTCCACTTACTTCCCACAAGCATTCTTCTTCCTGAACATGTTTAGGACAGCATGAACTAGTTTCAAACATGGACAGTTCACAAAGCTCAAAATCAAGGAATCCTAGTAACTTGGGATCGCTGACAAAACTAGATGGTACATTTGTTTTGGATTTGCATCTGGGGAATATCACTTTTTAAAAAAGGGAGAGTCCAATTCAGCTCAGAATTGCAATGTGGGGAAATGAGGGGCTTCTGCTCCCCGTCCTTTCCCACGCTGAAATGGTGCCAATAAGAAAATTATTTCCCTCTTTTTGCAGCCTATATGTGGCAGCAGAGAAAGCGAGTCAGGCCCAAAGTCAGGCCTGGACCCAGTTCATCAAATGATGTGGCATCTAGCTTGACTGCTATTCTCAGAACTCTCACAAAAAGACTCATCTCATGACTGGTTTTGGGAATCACAATTTATGTAAGATTTATATAAGATTATATAAGATTAAATCATATTTCAAAACAATTTAAGTTTCTAGGGAGATGCAGGCCTGTAACTAGTGAGCAATGGAAGCATCGCTCCTGCCTGAATTCTTGCTTGCACTAAAAAAATTTGATTAGTTTTTTAGAATTTGATTAGTTTTTTCCGACTGCCCGTCGGTTTGTGGGTGGTGGCTTGAACTGATTCCCTGTTCAATATTCAACATCTGCAGAAGCTCCCGCCAGAAGTTGGCAACGGACTGTCCGCCGTGATCCGAAATCACCTTGGACAGAAAAGAATGTAATTTTACAATGTGTTTTAGAAATAGGTCTGCCAGTTTGCGAGCGGTGGGTATAGTGGTACATGGGATGAAATGAGCTTGCTTGGAAAACAGATCCACTACCACTAAAATGCAGTTGTGTCCCTTGGACACTGGTAAATCAGTGATAAAATCCATGGATATCGTCTCCCAGGGTCTACTGGGCGTTTCCAGGGGTTGCAACAGACCCGGTGGCTTTCCTTTTCGGGTTTTGGCGCTGAGGCAAATGGGGCAGGAGGCTATGTATTGGGAAATGTCTTTGTGCATGCCCGGCCACCAGAACTGCTGTTGTATTAAATGTAGCGTTTTTAGGTAACCATAGTGTCCTGCGGTGGGGGCATCATGACATCGCTGTAAAACCTCCCTTCGCATACTGTCAGGTACATAAAAGCGATTTCCCGATAACCACTCCCCCTGCGGGGATTGCTTCAGTTTGGATTTGGGTGCCTTCTCCCCCTCCTTCTCCACCTCAGCCTTAAGTTTCGATTTCCACTCTTGGGAGCTGTGCGGAAGGGGCTGAAGTGTGCGGCTGCGTGTAGTTACCACGCCTCCCAATTGCGTAGGCGAAAAGACTGTGTCTATAGTCAAACACCGTAATTGTTTGGCATTTAGTCGGCGGGGACTTCGGAGGGCTTCCAAATTTTTATGGTCCGTCCAAACTTCGAATGGGTGGCGTGCCCCCTCTAGCCAATGCCGCCAATTTGTGAGGGCTGCCTTTACTGCAAAGGCTTCCTTCTCCCACACATTCCAATTTCTTTCAGCCTCAGAAAACTTTCTCGATAGGAATGCACAAGGTCGAAGCTTCCCGTCCTCCCCCTTCTGCAGTAATACGCCTCCAATTGCAGTATCGCTGGCGTCGACCTGCACTATGAAGGGGTAGTTTTCATTAGGGTGGCGGAGAATGGGTTCTGTTATGAACTGCATCTTCAGGCGTTCAAAGGCTATTTGGCAATCGTGTGTCCACCGTAATTTGGAGCTGGGCCTTTTCGCCTGATCCCCTTTGTCTTTGGTTTTTAATAGTTCCGTCAGGGGAAGCGCTATCTGTGCGAAATTTGCAATGAATTCCCGGTAAAAATTGGCAAATCCCAAGAAAGATTGTAGTTCTTTACGGGTAGTGGGAGTTTGCCATTCTTGGATCACCTGTATTTTGGCTGGATCCATTTTCAAGCCATCTTGGGATATACAGTAACCAAGGTAAGTGAGTTCAGTTTTATGGAATTCGCATTTAGACAATTTAATAGGCAGTTTATTATCCATTAGGGTTGCCAGGACCTTTTTGACCAATTGTATATGGTCTTCCTCTGATTCTGAATAAATTAACACATCATCTAGATACACCACCACTCCTTTGTACAGAAATTCATGTAGCACTTCATTTATCATGGACATGAATACAGACGGTGCTCCCGTTAAGCCAAAAGGCATAACTAAGTATTCATACTGTCCAAGGGATGTATTAAAAGCGGTTTTCCATTCGTCCCCTGCTTTGATACGAACATGGAAGTAAGCATCTTTCAAATCTAATTTTGTAAAGATCTTACCTTGGGCCACGACGTTGAGAAGATCCTGGATGAGTGGGATGGGGTAGGCGTTGTTGGTTGAAACAGCATTAAGTCCTCTAAAGTCTGTGCATAGTCGGAGTCCTCCGTCTTTCTTCTTTACGAAAAGAACTGGTGCCGCATGGGGACTATTGGCTGGACGAATGAATCCTCTTTGGAGATTGGTGTCAATGAACTTTCTGAGTTCCTCTCTTTCCTGGAGACTCATAGGGTAGAGGCGTCCTTTTGGCAGCGAGGCTCCGGGTAAGATCTTTACCGCACAATCGGTCCGTCTGTGCGGGGGTAGGGTATCGGCTTCTTCTTCGGAGAAGGCCGGTAAGTAAGTCCAATAATGTTCTGGTATCTGGTTTATTTCCTCCTGTGTAAGGAGGGCCTTTTCGGTGTGGGTTGGATTGGTACCCCAATTTTGATCCCACCGATGGTTTTCGCAATTGGCGTGGCTGAAGGTGACGCTTCCTTCAGCCCAATTTATGTAGGGGTTGTGATCGCATAGCCACTTACTGCCTAGGATTAACGGGTATTTGGCAGTGGTACTAATAACAAAAGATCTTCTTTCCCAGTGTTGGCCCATGCCCGTCACCACCGGGATTGTTTCAGTGGTGACAGGGTTCATATTGGTGCCATCCATTTGCTCGAAGATGACTGGGTTTTTCAATTCCCGCACTGGTAATACCAGTCCATTAACCAGGGCAGGGGCAATGATATCTCTAGAGCAGCCTGAGTCAATGAGGGCTTGGACACGGATATGCATCTTTCTCTCAGAGTTCAACAAAGTCACTGGTATAAACAGTATGGACCCTTGTGGCCGGTCCCTTGTTGGGGCGGACCGAGGGTGGATCTGCCGTTTGGGTCCCTTTACGACAGATCCATTTCGTTTCCCGACTGGGGGCTCTCTGGATTCTCCTCTCCGTTCAAGGCGGTAGGGTCGTACTCCATGAGTTCTTCCGCCTCTAACCCTCTGTCGGGGATATTTCTTTGAGAAGTGCCACGTCCCCTGCCCAATCTGGGAGCGGGTGTTGGGCGTTGAGCTGGGGGAAACGGAGCAGGGGTTGGACGCCGTAATTGGAGCGGAGGTCTTTGCACAGGCCGGTATGGACATTGCGCTTGCCACCTTGCCCGCATTGCAAGCACAAGCCTTGTTGCCATCTAGCATTGCAAGCACAAGCCTTGTTGCCATCTAGCATCTCTCGCTCCTCGAGTAGCATATCCAGTGCCCCGTCCTCCCTTTTGCAAAGTTAGAGGTCGTCTTTGTGCCGATTGTTGTTGCTGTTCAACTAATCGGACTTCTAATATACGATTCTCAACCTCACAAGTTAATTGAATCCATCCCAACAGTGTAGGAGGATTGTCTTGCATGAGTGCTCTGTCCAAAAGTTTCGGGTTTAGCCCCTGTTTGAACAATATTATTTTAGTGGATTCCTCACATCTGGGGCATTTGGCAGCTAGTTGTCGGAATTTTGTAACATAGTCTCTGGCCGACATGCTGCCCTGCTTAAGAGCTTGCAGTTCCATTCGGGCTCTAGTTTCTTCTAATGGGTCTTCGTATTGCGCCCTTATAGCATCCACCAACCCTTGTAGGGTATTGAGTTCGGGGGCCCCAACATTATACAGTCCTACATACCAGTCTGCCGCTTTACCTTGAAGTCGGGATCCAAGATGTTCGATCTGGCTGGCCTCGCTCCCGAATAGATGTCCCCAACGATTGAAGAACTGCACCACTTGTACCAGAAAAAATCCCAACTTGGAGGGATCTCCATCAAAAGTGGCTTCCAGCTTCACCCAGCCCATCGGGAGATCTTGCCGTGGGACTGGGGTGGTGGTGGGGTAGTAGTCCATCGGGATGGATAGCTGCGTCTATGGTGTGATAGGAGGTTGCTGGGGAGGTGGGGGTGGTTGGGGCCAGGGTTGTGGCTGCAGTAATGGGTGCCCGCCCCCCCCCCCGGCTGCGGCTGTAGATGCGGGATCGATGGAATTGGTGGCGGTCTCACCGGCTGAACTGGCAGTGGCTGTACCGGTTGGGTTGGGGGTGGCTGAATAGGTTGGGCCGGAGGTGGTCGCTGGGGCGCAGGTCGGAGCGGTTGAAGTGGAGGAGGCCTTACAGGTTGATCGGGAGGTGGTAACAGCGGTTGAGCTGGAGGTGGCCTTATAGGCTGCGGTGGTGGTATTTGTTGAGGTTGGAGCGGAAGGGGCCGCTGTGGTGAGGGCCTGATAGGTGCCGGACCGCGCGGGCTTGCCCCTCCCGGCGTTGCCAATCTCGGACCTGGAAGTTGTCCTCGGGGTATGGTCTGCAGAGGTTGATTCCCCCCCGGAGGATGTTGCGCGGGGGTTGTTGTTGGCGTTTGGTGTGGCGTCCCCCCCCCTGGAGGAGCTGGAAGTTCTTCTTGCTGATCCGGTTGGAGGATTACCGGAGGAGTCGGGGGGGGGTATTACCGGAGTAGTTGATCCCATCGGGCGGACCGTTTCATCTCCGCCCGCTCCCGGGACCTCTGTCGGAGTATCTCCAGGGCCGGAATCTTTAGGGACTTCTGTCGGAGTATCTCCAGGGCAGGAATCTTCCTCTTCCTCCGTGTCAGATGTAGACCCCTCAGCATCATCAGGGCACAGGTTATCGGAGCAGGAATCCCCTTCACCTCCTGTCCCTTGTTCGTCCGTGGTTGCTGGCCGAGGTGGGGCAGACTCCCGCGGGTTAGAGATCACACTTTGGAGGGTAGCTATTTGTAGAGCCATTTCCTCGGGTGATGGCCTCTCTCCGTTCCCCGCTACCATTACTGAGAGTAAGTGTATGCCATGAGCTAGGCTTTCTTCCATATAGGCTAACCTAGCTTCTAGTAACTGAACTCTGCTTGGACCCTGTTGGTCCGTCGGTCTTTCACTCAGTGTCGTTGAGTCTCCTGCGGTGGTGGCCACCGGGGTGCTCGGCCTCCATGGTGGAGGGTCTCCTTGATCGTCTTGCGACCTCGCTGCTAGAATTCCTTTGGCCAATCCCGTAACTGCGGAAATGCCGGAATCCACAGCCAGGGTACGACTTTGCATTTGTACCCAACGTTGTTCGGAAATCTCTGGTTGTCCCATCCACGGGGTGACTTCCGAATAGTCCCAGCTTAGGAGGCCGCGGCGGGACGTTTCCCATTCCATCTGTTCGGTCGTCCTGTTCCAAAATAGCCATGGTTGGCTGCTGTCCTGCTCAGGGACTGTCTCTAGGCTTCGGTGCCCATCCATAGTTAACGGATGGAACATCCCGCTGGCCCTGCGTTCTCTCGTTTCCCGGGGCCTGGGTCCCCACTCCGAGGGTTTAGGCGCCGAGAACAGTGGGATGGTGATGGCCTTCGGCTTTTCACCCTCACTGTCGAGATCGATGAGAGGAGGGGTGGTAGTTGAAGCTCCGGTCCCCTCCAGTGCAGGGCCTTGAGGTTGCAACTGTTGATCACCGGGAGAAGCATACGGATCAAACAAAGGATCCCTGTCCGGGACTGCTTTGGATTCCGATGAGCCCAGCTTAGACATGATTGGTAACAAAATGTCAAACTGTGGCTAGATAATGTCCTTCCTACAGATTCTCCTTTACAAGCAAACAAGAGTCCATTGTTTGAATAAGGAAACTTTACTGCAGAAATAGTTCATTATAGTCCACTGGCCTGAATAGAAGATTCAGGATGGTACAAGAGCATTGTTACCAATGAAGAGAAAAGCATGAGGTACAAAGTAACAGTTCCCAGCTGAACCAGCCTCCCCCCACGGTTCTCAAAACAACAGCTTTCAGACTTGGGAAGCTGGACATTCTCAAGGCCAATCTTGGGTGGAACGTTGATAGTCATAACAGTCCTTTTCGGTGAGAAGTCTGCTTGGGAACATGTGCACCTGTGGAGAAAGCACTTAAACACTAGAAGCATTAGAAAATGGAGTCAGTACAGCTCATATACACACTGAACCTGACAATTCACTCTTTTCATTGAGGAGTTACAAAAGAAAATGTGCAACCAGTTTTTGTCTTGATTGTCTGGGAAAGCATGGGAATCAGTAAACTGCAGGGTGCTCTAAAACTGATTCATTTAATTCCTTCCTGACCAAACTATCATCTTTGACTCTGTCTGCACCATCATCTTTTCTTCCTGGGCCTTTTGCCTTTTTTCTTTGTGCTTTGTTAATTTCTGTCTTCTTTAAGGTCCACAGCGACAACATTAGGCAGAACACTGGAGTGAGATCTGTACTGTTTGAGGCTTACCTCCTCTGTATGCAGTGAGAGTTTGGCCCCCATGGTAGTTGGGGCCATGGGGAGGGAGGAGCAAAAATGAACGTCTTGTTTCCTTGTGCCTCACGTCTGTGTTTTAATCATTCACTTCAATCCCCTGGCTGTAACTTGCCTGTGTGGACAGAATGCAGGCCTCGGATCAGGTGCAAAAGGCCTTCTACTTACCCTTTCTGTTGCTCTTGCCCTCACCTCTCATCATAACCCTAGTGTTAGGCCTGACTTCCAGTTTGGGATTTATGGAGGTCTGACGCAGCTCCAACTGCGGAGCTGACCAGACTGCCATTTTAAGCGGCCGGCGGGGGCAAATTAGCCCGCGGCCGACTGCTCTCAGGCGGAGAGCAGGCAAAGAATGCTCAAGACCTCAGGGCGCGTCGATCTCGGGCGAGGGGGGGCTCTGTGCAACGGGCCCCCTCACGACCCTTGAGGTCCCACCCTGTGACAGGTCGGCTATGATCTCTGCGGCAGTTTCGGGGCCAATGCGGTTGGCATAAGACCTACGTACCCAAGCTTCAACAGGGGAAAGAGGAGTAGAGGAGAAACAAAGATTGAAACAGTGATTACAACCCACGGAAAGTGAATGAGAAGGTAAAGATCACTATCTTCTGATACGGGACAGATTGTTAAAAGTAAAGAAGATTAAAAGTAGATTTTAAAACTGCAACAGGCTAATTATAAGGAGGAGAAGACTCGGCAAGAGTCGAAATAGAAAAAAGACTAAGTTTAAAGAAGTTATTAAAGAATTTGGACTATTGTTTTGAATACTTGCGGTTATGGAGCTGTGAGAAAATTTTACCATCACGAGAGCTACTGCAGGAAGTCGGGAGACAGGAAGTACGTAATAACAATAGAGTTGCTGGAGAGAAGCGGCCCCTGCCAGAGGGCAGGAAGAAGGGAATCGCCATCTTTGAAAGGGGAAGAGCCGCGACTTCAGCGGAAGAGGAAGTAAGCCATTTTGGATTACAAAAACCATAGAAGAACCATAGAGAAAAGACGCCCGACATTTTGGATTTTCTAAAAGTTTTTTCTTTGCAAAAAGACCGGGACATTTAAATTAAAAATTAAAAAGACATTAAATTTTACGCCACGGAGTTAAGGAAGAGGGCGGACTCGTGGGAGCGAGCTAAGGCAAGCCCCACGATGTCGAAAAAAGAGTGGCAATCGGCAATAGAGAACCTAGACAAAAAACTCTTAGAAGTGATTAAAGAACTTAAGGATATGAAACCGGAGCTGATCAAAGAGGTTAAACAGACAGTGAAAAGTGAGCTGTCAGAAGTAAAGAAAGGTATGGAAATAATGCAAAATGAATTGCAAGGAACACAGCAGAGAGTTAAAGTAGTGGAAGGCGCAGTGGAGAATTTAGCTGACATGCAACAAACAGAGATGAGGCTGATGAGGGGGAGAATGGCGATTGCGGAAAGTAAACACATGGAGAAGCAGCTGAGATTTCGCGGTTTGCCGGAAGTGGAAGGAAAGACAGCACAAGAACAGATGACTGAGGTGTTAGCTGAATACCTGGGGAAGGAGGAGGAGGAGGTTGTGGCTATCCTGGATGTGGTATATCGTGTGAACTCAAGAATTGCGACCCAGAGGAAATTACCAAGAGATGTGATTGTGCAATTTACGACCCGAAATATGAAAGAGAAGATTGTGACTAAACAGTTTCAAGATCCATTGGAGATTGACGGCAAGACGATTATCATCATGAAAGAATTACCCAGATCGGTGTTATTGGACCAGAAAAAATATAAGGCACTAATCCAGATTTTGAAGGACATGAAAATCAGGTACAGATGGGAATTACCAGAAGGAGTGTCCTTTGAATTTGGAGGGGCCAAAAAACGCATCAGATCTGAACGAGAGATGGAGCGATTTATAAGAGACAATGAAAAGGACTTACCAGCAACAAGATTATGATTATGGAGTGTAAAGTTTTATCTTGGAATGTAAATGGACAATTCACCGAATAAAAGAAAAAGCACTTTTCACTGGCTATTAAAACAAAAATGTGATATTGTATGTTTGCAAGAGACCCATATTCGAAAACAGGATGTAAAGTATTTAAAATTGAAAAAATTGGGCAATGATTTTGCAGCGGCCTATAACAAGAAAAAAAGAGGAGTAGTGCTTTATATTAAAGAGGAGCTGCAGCCAAAGTTTGTAGTGAAAGATGTAGAAGCCAGATTTATAGCAGTGGAATGTGTATGGAATTTAAAGAGAGTGTTGGTAGTTGGAATTTATGCACCTAATGGAGCAAAAGAAAGCTTCTTTGAGGATTTAAGGAAGCAACTAGACGAACTTTCATATGATCAGATAATACTTGCTGGAGACTTCAATGGAGTGACAAATTTGGATTTAGATAAGAAATCATCAACTGCACAAAAGAAAAGAGGACTGTTACCAAAGTTGTTTTTTGAATTGATACAACAGGAAACCTTAGAAGATGTATGGAGAAGACAAAACCCGAAAAGTAGACAATTTACGTTCTACTCCGCAAGACACTTTACATTATCAAGAACTGATATGATCTGGGCCTCAAAAGACTTAGCGTTATGGACTAAGGAAGTAGAAATAATGCCGATGGTAGGCTCAGATCATAATCCAATTATGTGGAAATTGGGGAGAAGGAGCAAAAGGAAAGGATGGAGAATAAATGAGGATTTACTTCAAGAGGGAGAGAATATGGAGATGCTGAGAAGAGAGACAAAGTTCTTCATAAAATACAACATGAATAAAGAAGTACCAACCAACAAGGTCTGGGACACCTACAAGGCGGTAATTAGGGGCATACTAATGGACTTAAATGGGAGAGCCAGAAAAAAGGAAGAGGAGAAGAGACAGGAGATTATGGAGAAAATAAAAGCCAAAGAAATACAGTTAAAGAAGAGACCAGGGAAAAAGAAAATTTATCAGGACATTAAAATATTACAAGAACAGCTGACAGCAATGAATAATAAAGAATTGGAGTGGAATCTTAAAAGACTGAATCAAAAAGGGTTTGAAGGTGCAAACAAACCTGGGAAATATTTGGCATGGCAATTGAAAAAGAGAAAGGAAAAGAAAATTATAAATAAAATATGTGAAGATGACAAAACGTATCTGGAACAGGCATCCATTAGTAGAGCCTTTTATAAATTTTACGCTAAATTCTATAATAAGAAAGAGGTGAATAAAGAATCAATAGCAACATATTTGGAGAAAATGAAACTCCCAGTAATCTCGGAAGCGTGGAGAGATAGATTGAATAATGAAGTAACGGATGAGGAAATAAAAATGGCAATACAATCAACAAATTTGGGAAAGGCGCCAGGGCCAGACGGACTTACAGCTAAATTTTATAAGACAATGGCCAATGAACTGGTACCATTCCTAAAAGAGGTGATCAATGGAGTTTTAAAGGATCAACGGATTCCAGATACCTGGAATGAAGCTAACATATCATTGATCCCCAAAGAGGGCCAAGATCTGACTAATGTGAAAAATTATAGACCTATATCCTTACTTAATAATGACTATAAAATCTTTGCGAAGATACTGGCAGAGAGACTGAAGGGATGGCTTTCGGAAGTTATTGAGGAAGAACAAGCAGGCTTTTTACCAGACAGACAAATCAGAGACAATTTAAGGACAGTGATCAATGCTATTGAATATTATGATAAGCGATGTGACAAAGAGGTTGGTTTCTTCTTTGTTGATGCTGAAAAAGCGTTTGATAATTTGAACTGGGACTTTATGTTTGCCACCATGGAAAAGCTACAAATGGGAGAAAAATTCATAAGAGCAGTTAAAGAAATTTACAGAGACCAGAATGCAGCAATTGTGGTGAATGACGAGACTACTAAGAAATTGACTATAAGTAAAGGAACAAGACAAGGTTGCCCGCCGTCTCCGCTGTTATTTATTTTGGTATTGGAGATACTGATGATACAAATACGACAAGATGAAGAAATCCGCGGAATAAAAATAAAAGACTTTTCTTATAAGGTCAGAGCATTTGCGGACGATATAATGTTAATTGTGGGAGATCCAACGGAGAATATGCCAAAAGTGATAGAGAAGATCAAGGAGTTTGGAGATTTGGCAGGGTTTTATATTAACAAGAAGTCAAAGATACTATGCAAAAATATGACTAAGCAAAAACAACAACTGTTAATGGAAATAACAGACTGTGAAGTAACAAGTAAGGTGAAATATTTGGGAGTTGAACTGACTGCAAAGAATATAGATTTATTTAAAAATAATTACGAAAAATTATGGACTCAGATTGAGCAAGATTTGATCAAATGGAATAGACTGAATTTGTCATGGCTGGGAAGGATTGCAGCAGTTAAGATGAATGTGTTACCAAGAGTAATGTTTTTGCTACAGACAATACCAATTATCCGAGACTCTAAGCAGTTTGAAAAATGGCAGAGGAAAATAACAGACTTTGTCTGGGCAGGCAAGAAGCCTCGAGTGAAAATGAAAGTTTTACAAGATGCAAAGGAAAGAGGCGGAATGCAACTGCCCAATCTAAGACTCTATTATGATGCAATCTGCCTAGTGTGGCTGAAAGACTGGATGACGCTGAAGAATAAGAAACTATTGGCCCTAGAGGGATATAAAAAAATATTTGGATGGCATGCATACCTATGGTATGATAAAGTAAAAGTGAACTCTATGTTCTTACATCATTACATACGGAAAAGCCTATTTGCAACTTGGAAGAAGTACAGAGATTTTCTACAAGAAGGAACCCCCCTGTGGGTGGTTCCATATGAAGTAATAGATCCGAGAGCTGTCGATACTGAGCATCAGTGTTTAACATATAAGGAGATAACCCGAATAGAATCTTCTAAACTTAAAATAAAGACACAGGACGAGTTATCACCAAACTATGATTGGTTTCAGTATAGGCAGATCAGAGATCTCTACAACTCGGATTGTGCAAAGGGAGGCATAAGAACAGAGAATTCGGAACTAGAGCAGACACTTTTAAAAGAGGATAAGAAGGAAATTTCCAAGGTATACCAAGTACTGCTGAAATGGTATACTGAGGATGAAATAGTTAAAGTACAAATGGTGAAGTGGGCCATAAATTTCAACAAAGAAATAACAATGGAGGCATGGGAATATTTGTGGAAAAACACAATGAAGATAACGACGTGTACTAATATTAAAGAGAACATTTACAAAATGATTTATCGTTGGTACATGACACCAAAGAAGATTGCGCTAGGGAATTTGAATACTTCCAACAAATGCTGGAAATGTAAAAAACATGAGGGTTCGCTGTATCATATGTGGTGGACGTGTGAGGTAGCTAGGCAGTACTGGGGGGAAATAATAAGAGTAATAAGTGAGATTTTACAATTTCAAATTAATAAGAACCCAGAACTCCTGCTACTGAACTTGGGAATGGAGAACATTCCAGCCCAACATAGGACATTGTTATTTTACATGACAGCAGCGGCTAGACTTTTGTATGCGCAAAAATGGAAAGTACAAGAAGTGCCAACTATTGAGGATTGGATTTACAAATTGCTGTATATGGCCGAAATGGACAAAATGACAAGAAAATTGAGAAATCTGGACCCAGGACAGTTTAACACGGATTGGGAGAAGCTGAAACGATATTTGGTGAAGAAATGGGAGGTGGGAGGAGAACTGTGGCAGTTTGAGAACTATTGAAACATGATAAAATGCAGAGGGGGGTGACTTTACCGGAGGGTAGAGAGATAAATGAAAATGTCTAAGCAGTTATCTTGTTAGATTGTTATATATAGAAAAATATATAGAATATGGATAGAAAATAACTAACTATAAGGACTGATTAATTAATATTATTTCTGGTATAAATGTATAATATGCTAAATTGAATAAGTCTACCTGAAGAAATATATGGATCAAAATGATTGATAATTTTTGACGATAGTTATATAGATGTATAATTAAAGTAAAAGGAAATTAATAATATAATTAAATATAACTAAAGTAGAATGAAGATAAGATATGCAGAAAAAGTAACATATAGAGTATAAGTTAAATTGGTTGACTTACATGAATGTATGGATTATATGGTTTATGGTTTATAGAAATAATTGAAATCATGAAAAATGGGACAAATTGTTTGTCTAATATGGAAGAAGGGACTTAAAGATAGGGTATAGAGTATTAAAAATAGTTAAAGAATTATTGCTTAGATTAAAGGGAAAGTATATGTTTGTTAGATAGATGAAGTTAAAATGAGGGAAAAGGGACAAAGGGTTGGAAAACTGTTGGAAGTCTACAAAAAGGGGGGGAAAGGGAGGGGGTTAGAAAATTGGGAAATGGGGGAATTGATTGTAATGTGAAATTAAATGATTCTAACCCAATAAAAATTTTATTAAAAAAAAAATAACCCTAGTGTTAGGCCTAACAGACCGAAGAGGAATAATGGTCAAGCAGGTTTAAAATGAGAACTTCCCTCTCAGGGAAAAGGAACTCTTCCCCGCAGAAGGCCCGAACGCTTTGTGGACAGATTCTCCCTTCGGTCCTTCCCTGTGCTGCAGAAAACAAAGGTCTTGAGCTGGGCCAGGGACAATCCCTTCTCTGCATTTGCAGGACGCTTTGTTCAGACTGTGCAGTAAGTAGCCACAGTCGGTGATGGACTTCTAGGCTGGGGAGGGAGAGATTTGCAGGGAGGCGTGATAACAGCAACAAAAGACTAATGGCAGGACAGCCCCACCGGTCTGCAGGCACTGCTCCGTCTTGCCCTTTGAGACTTCTGGGCACCAGCAGCCTGTCAGGACCTGTTTGACTTGAGTGACGCCATGTTTAATCCTGTAGTGTTTAGTCTGCTTTCCCTCTCGGCAACACCACCTGCACGGAGCCGATTCCATGGGAAAGGATACTGTCTTATCTGTCGCCTCGACCTTGGCCAGCTCAGCGCTCCTCTGAGAAGTTTTGCTGTATGAACTCGGGGGGGGGGGGGAGGCTGGGCTCCAGGAGTGTGAAATGTAACAACCTTTGATCTATGATTCATTCCTAACAATACTTTGCTCGGCCAGGATCTCTAATCCTGGAATATGTACATCTGGACTTGAATGCTGTCTTTCACAATAAACCTTTTGAAATCAAAAGCCCTCGTCTTCTTGCAGAAGGGAGTGAGGCAGACTACCAGGTCTGGAATGCCACGGCCTGACGCAGCCATCCCAATCTCTGCCTGGCAACCGGCCCTTCTCTTGGCTTTCTGGACCCTCAGAGGGGGATGTCAGCATATCTTTGGTATGCCAGTAACACCTCCTGGCCTTTGTAGGGCTTAACCAGCTTTCCTCCGCATGACCATTCAAAGGTCCGCCCTTGTGCCTGAGTCTCCCCCAGCCCAGCCCTGGCTTACCCCGAGGGCAGCTTCCTGCACGTGAACGTCACTGGCGGTTCAGCGGTTCGCCAGCAGGCCAATCCCCTTCCTGGTGCCTACTTAAATAGCGCACGTTTGAGCGGCGGAAGTCTATGGGGTACAGAAAATAGGTACCAGCGTTAAATATGATAAATTTTTTATTTTAAAAAAAATATTCAATGTCCAATGTATTCTGGATACATCTTGGTAGCCCAGTTATATGCCCCTTGAATGATTTCTTCAGGGTAACCTCTTCATATAAATTGACTAGTAAGTTCAGAATTGTCTTTAACATATTCCTGCAAAGATGTAAAGTTACGTTTGGCCCTTAATGTAGAGGAATGTGTCCAGAATATATTGGATTATAAAAACTCCTTTCTTACACATTTAAGCCTAAGAGGTTGATTTTTATGTATGGCCCTTTAAGAACAAGTTGTAACCAGTGAACACACCAGCACAAGCAATGGGTAATTAATGGATTTCAATTAAGTGTTCTAACAAACACTGTTGAGAGACACTAAATGACAACAACTGGAAACTTGACAGGCTCATACGGATGACTAGTGAGTGGCGATTATGACTCAGTGGTATGTATACTCTCTCTCTCTCTCTCTCTCTCTCTCTCTCTCTCTTTCTCTCCACTCCACCCCACCCCACCCCACCCGATAAGGTGGCTAGCTGGCTGGCTTGTTGGCTGGCTGCCCCTGCTCCCTGTACCTTCTCCCTCAGGTCTATTTCTCTCCTGACGGTCCTCCTCGCTCTCCCTGCCCGATCTCCTGGCCTCCCACTGGAGGGTGGGGCTAGCTGGCTTCCATCTGCCCCGCCTGACCCTCTGGGGTTTGGGAGCTGCTCCGCCCTCCTGTGGCTGGGGTGTCTCTTTCCCCCCTTCTATCGTTGGTCTGCGCTGGCCCTGGGTGTCCGTTGGGGTGGCTGGGAAGTTGTTCCCCAACTGTAACTTTCTCCCACCCCCTCTTCCTGGTAAGTCCGGGGGGCTGAGCCTCAGACTTCGGACACTCTATACTTGAGATTATGGAGATCTGTTGTTGTTCTTTCATGTATATTTATCTTGAAGTTGAATGTTATTCTTGACTTTAGGTGATTTTCTGATGTGTAGTTTATCTTTGAATTAAGTATAATTGCACATGAACACTAAGGATTTCATCCTACATATACTAGCAGACATTTCAAATAATATTTATTTATAGTTGATTATAAAAATCTATTATAGATACATTAGCCCTTCAACTTTTATACGGTGATCTTTTGTGTCTGTTTCATTTTACACTGTGGTCCATTGTATTGTGTAGACATGTAGAATTTTAGGCAGGATTCTGTTTCATTTCCATAATACTGTACATGAAAGTGGGAAATGATTTACGATTACTCTGCTGAGGAATAGTTGAAATTGTCTTTTAGACAAGCACTATGCAATTTCTCATTGTTTCTGTTTTTCTGTGTAAGTTTTTACAGATCTTTACATCTTATTTTCTTTCCTGTAGCAAGATCACTCTCCATCTGTGCTTAGAAATAAAAACTTAAAAAAAACATTATGAAAAGCTTCGGAAGGTGTAAATATGCGATGCCTATTTGGGTCTTAGCCAAAAGGATATTTTCAACTGATGCTTTACTCTCATGGGAAATCACCGGCTATAGCTAAATTTCAATATGCATGCTTTGAAAGAAAAGAGGAAAAGCCCTGAGATTAATAGTTGTTAAGTCTCACTTATCCCAACTGAATGCTGAAAAGGATACAGAAAAGTACTAAGTTGATGGCAGGTGTTTTGGTGAGACCCTTCTTTGTCATCTACTACAATGCCTGGGACAACAATCTTTCCTCCACACTCTTTACTGCATAAATAATCTCACTGATCTTCACGGGGTTAAAGATGAGTCCTTATAAAACGAGAGTGCATCATAAGTACCAAAATCTCTTCTCTTTTGCAGAATGAATTGGGGCACAACCCAGCCCAATGAGCTCTTTTAACACCTGCTGAAACAAGCCATTAGTCAAAAGAAGCATAAAGGCTACCCTTGAAACAGAAGAAGAACATTACAAAGCTGATAAGATAAAATCCCAAAAGCCTGCGTAAAAAGATGTGTTTTAGCCTTGCACATAAAAGAAAGTAAAGTGGGCCCCAGGTTGCATTTCAAAGGCAAGGTGTCATCACGGAATATGCCTCTAGTCCGTCCTGCCTCTAGTCCCCACTTGCCACACCTCTGAAGGTGGGGCACAGAGAGCATCAGTGACAGATCTCAACTGGCAGGCTGGAGAGTATGGCAGGGGAGAGCCCTTTTTGCATATCAGCCCAGGGGTGATATGATCCCTGTAACCAACACCTAACAGCCTCGCCACCACATTTTGAACCCACTGAAGTTTCCAAACCATTTGCAAAGGCATCCCCATGTAGAGGACATGGCAGTAATTTACTTGCATGTGACCAGAACATGGATTGCTGTGGCCAGATCACACTTTTCAAGGATTGGCTATAGCTGGAAAACCAGCCAGACCCAATAAAAGGCCCTGCAGACCACGGCTGAGACCAGAGCATCCAGCTGTCGGCCAGGATCTAGTAGCACCCACAAGTTACAAACCTGCTCCTTCGAGGGGAGTTCAACCCCATCCTGAATAAGCCTTGAAAATATCCAGGTAATAATGCATGTTAGGGGCATACAAAATTCCGCTGAGAAATCGAACCAGTCTTGTGGAAAACTGTTTGGGTTTCCTACAGTTCAATCAGTTTTTTGCCGGAGCAGAAATCCCAAATAGGCTCAGATTTCATATTAGGTGGTATTCAGGGACATAATTCTGATTTATATATCCAGCAATAAAACCCAACTCAATGAGTGGCACCATTAAATAACAGTCATTTTTGGATTTGTGGCAGCTGAGATTAATTGATACTTATTTCTATAAAAGGCAGGCAGTTCTTATAAATAAAAGTAAAACCACAGTGACATACAATACTGCTTTAATCTTGTTTAACATACAGAGCAAAATCTATAAAGGATGAATGAAGATTATGTGTTGGATCTCAAAATGCTCAGAATTTTAAACAGAAATAAAAACAGATGGCAGGATAAATTTTATGAAGTGTTTCTCCCCACAGTTCAAATTCTTACCCCCAATCAAGCCACCGGTAGCTTCGGCCTAAACATTTTCGGTGTGTCATTAAAGTCGTTCTGTTCTGTTAGCAGGGGGAGGCTGGCCACAGGTGCACAATTACATCGGACCCTCAGATGAACAAGAGGGGACCATGGCTTTGCAGGACGAGGGCCCTGTGTTCGATTCCCAACAACGCCGGTTAAAAGGCTCTCGTAGAAGGGAACGTGGAAGGCCCCTGCTTGAGACGCTGTTGAGCCGCTGCCAATCAGAGCTGGCAATACTGACCTTGATAGAGCAAGGGTCTGACTCAGCAGAAGGGAGCTTCAGGGTTGATCGATGGAAAAAAATTCTGACCCTCAGGATAGTTGTATGAAAAATTTTGCTGATCTTATCAAAACGCTTTTCACTCCTCTCCAACATTTCTCCTGAGCCAGAGCCTAAAACTTTTTCTAGAAATCTTGCTTTAGGCAAAATATCACAGCAGTTTTCTCAAGCTAAGTATTTTTTTATCCTGCTCTGCCTCCCAGAGGCTCTGCATTGTTCTCCTTGCAACACCCCTGTAAGAGTGATTGGACCACCACGGTCTCCCGGGAAGCTTCGTGGCCAAGTAAGGAACTGATCTCCCGGGTCCTAGACCCTAAACCTCACACCATGCTAGCTTCAAAATACATCGATAGCCTCTGTTCCCTAAGAGAATGCCCTTACTTCAAAGTTCCTCACTATTGTTCACAAGCAAACCCCTCCAAATTCACTTCAGAGTTTAGGCAGAAGTTGGTGGTGAATCTAATTCTAACATTATAGCTATAAGAAAATAAAAATAAGAATGCAGAACTGCCTTCTGCAATGCATGAACTCTACTTCTTTTACTGAATGTCCAATTTAAAAGATTTTTTTAAAAAATCTGCTGGTGTAGATAGCTGTAAGTACACACACCTTCAAACCATTTGAAGAATACATTGGAAAGCTGTTAGTGCCTATGAATAAGCCCTTGAAAAGATAAAATACTGACAGCCTGAAAATCACCACCAATTTCAAGCTTCAATTTTGGAACACGGCATGTATTAAAAACATGATCCCTCTTGGAGTAAGACTCTTCAACAGAGCCAGGGGGGGCGGGGGGCGGGAAGCAGTATTGGGGAAGCCAAGTTCTGGTTAATGTTGTTTTCACATTGCCCTCCAAGCTACAGGGGCAAAGTACAAGTGGAAAAGCTCCAAAGACAAGCTGGATGCCATCCAGAAGTGTACAGCCTTTAGAAGAACTCTGTGGAGAAGAAGAAGCTACTTGACATTTTGGCTTTCTCCATCTGCTTGGAAATAAGCAAGGAAAGGAATGTTTATAATTAGTGATCTCAACAGCAGAAGTTTTCAAGTAGATTTGTAGTGGCCATAATTATAAGAAGTTGCTTTGCTTCGTGCAGAGTTAGCAAGCAGAGTCCTGCAAGGATGGAGTCAGAGAATGCTTTCCCCTCGGAGGTCAACTGCAATTAACAAGCAGCCCAAATGTATGGTGATGGGAAAGGGATTTATTGTCAAGACTGAACTTTGGTGACATGGATAAGAAAGTAATAACTACCTACATACAGACTCTGACTCAGTCAAAATTAATTTTCTTCACTCCTAATCATGTTGCCAGGTGCCTCATATTGTACTGGAGAGTCGGTTATTTCCAAAGACTGTCCAGGGGGAGAAAAATTGACAAAATACTGGTCATTTAAATGTCTGGTGGTATTTTAGTGCATTGGCAGCAAAAGGCTTCAAATCTGCTGAGGACCAAAGACGGGGCCCACAGAAGCAGCCAGCAGAGAAGCCCAGGGCTGCTCCCCCCCCCACCTCGGTTACTCAATGGGAAAGTCTACTTTGGGGGAATTGGCGCGCAAAGAGAGGCAGCAAGAGGTGGGTCGCTTAGGGCTCTTTTGTGTCTGTGTATACAAGGATCCCTTCCTCTAGAGAACCCTTTCAATAAACAGGTAGATGTTCAATCTAAAAGGAATCGTTATTTAAAATTCTAAAGATCAGTTGCACACAAAACACTCAACACACGCGCAGGGCTAACTAGAGGGCACCTGAGGAAGAGCAGCTTCAGCGACCAGCACTTGGCTGCGAGAAGAGGGGCAGGGGCTCAGACATGTAGGCCGAGGGTGCCTGAGCGGGTTCAAAGCACACGCATAGAATGAAGCAGTGGGCAGTCCAATGGTACTGTGTGGAACATGTCCTGGGGCAGTCCTGCACCCTCTGCCCCAAAACAATGACTTAATGGTTGTCTCTGGGAGAGACAAAGAATTGGGAAACTCGTCTCCAGGGTGCGACTATAAAGCCGGAAAGGTCTGATTGTGCCTTCCTGAGAGGAACTATAGGAGTAAAAAGATTATTGACGAGCCCACGATGGCTGGATGGGTGAGGCTATAATAGGAGAATGGGTAAGGGTAGGATTGGAAGGGCCTGCGAATGGATTCATTCAAGTACTTCTGGAGACCTCCATTGTTCTGTGGGTTTGCACATATCTGGGGTGTGGGGCTGAGAGTTAATCTTACATCACCTCTCACATTCCAGTACTTTTCCGTCTCCTACCTAGCTGGGCAGTTTGGGGTTTATGATGTTGCCATAAGCCTTAACATCATGAGGGCAAATGTGACCACTAACACCTCGGCTTGCAAGTTGTGAAGAGCAGCCAGTCTGGCTGGTGCCTCTACTTGGCGCTGCATTCCAGGAAGTGTGTGAGTGTGCTCCCACGCCATCGCCTTACGTCCAGGCAGGTGGCTGGCTGTAGCTTTAGTTCTATCTTCTCACCTTCAACATCCCTGTTGTTTCTGGCATCAGCACTGCCTATCTGAAAGTAACCACTTCTGCTTTTCCAACATTCCGGTGTGTTCCTTGCAGCCAGCAAAGAAAACCACTTATTAAAAAGCCAGCTGCTGAGAGCCTGGGAATTCTTGTAAGGCGGGGGGGGGGGGCAAACTGGCTCAGAATGGGAGAAGGAAGGGCTCCTGCCTCCCACCTCAGCAGTTTTTTCACACAAAACCCTCCTGGTGGGGAGAGTTTTTTTATTTTTATTTTTTAAAAAACATGTTTTTTCCACTGAGAGTTTTCAAGTGCTTTTTGCAACTCTGTAATAACAAGAACAATAACATTTGATTTATATGCCACCGTTCAGGACAACTTAATGCCCAATGAGAGTGGTTTACAAAGTGTGTCATTGTTATCTTTGAGACAATCACCCTGTGAGGTGGGTGGGGCTGAGAGAGCTCCGAGAGAACTGTGACTGACCCAAGGTCACCCAGCTGGCTTCAAGCAGAGGAGGGGGGAATCAAACTTAGTTTTCCAGGTTAGAGTCCTGCTGCTCTTAACTGCTACACCAAACTGGTTCAGAAGTATGGCTTCACTTAATCCAAAGGATCCACCCCCCACCACCACTAGGGGTCACCATAAGTCAGCTATGACTTGAGGGCACTCTCCACCACCACCAGCACTCTGATCTGGATAGCCCAGGTGAGCCTGATCTTGTCAGATCTCAGAAGCTAAGCAGGGTCAGCCTTGGTTAGTAATTGGATGGGAGACCTCCAGCGAAGACCAGGGTTGCAGAGGCAGGCAATGGCAAACCATCCCTATTAGTCTCTTGCCATGAAAACACCACCAGGGGTCACCATAAGTCAGCTATGACTTGAGGGCACTCTCCACCACCACCACCAGCACCCAACACAGCCAAGAACTGGCAACCCTCTCTATTGCTCCCTTTTGGGGAATTTTGATCGGGCACGCTCAGAAATGGTGTTTCTCTTGGAGAGGGGAAAAATACTGGACCTACATGGATCCTCTACTTTTTTGTACTGCTTGGCTCTGGTTTCCCTCTTCTCTTGCAACAGGCAACTCATTTTCCCTGCTGCAGCATCAAACTCTCTTTACCTCCTTCCCACTCTTGTGATTCTTGCTGCAGTTTTCAATCAAGTGTTGATCCATGAATCACAGAGGCAATCAATATGGTTGCCTCTCACAAGGGGCATCCTCAATCCAAGGCAGTCTGTGCATGCATGCAGCACTAAGTGCTCGGGGGTGGGGTGGGGGGAGAAGCATCCCCTGTCCTCTGCTTTCCTTGCTTTATTGATCAACTCTTCTCTAGTTAGGGAAGAAATAGGAAATGACACATTACTTTTTTTCCTGCCCAAGCTTATGCATGTTTACTCAGAAGTAAGCCCTTCCAAGACCAATGGGACTTTTTTGCAAGAAAATGTGTGCAACCCTGCAGCCCTCCTCGGTAGCATTGGCTCCCGCTTGCATTTCCTCTGCCTCGCTAGCAGCAACGTCAATGGGGTCTTTGCAGCATCTCCAGGTCTGTAATTTTGTACAGGAGGAGGTAGAAGAGATCTTGCTATACACCAGACTGCAAAGGCGCCAGAGAACACCCTTTTCCATCAATTTTTTTTATTGGATGGGTCAGTACACACAAATCATAATATTCAATATCAATATCCATCACCTTATATCACTCCCACCCATTCCCCCCCCTTTTCAGTTGACTTCCAACAGTTTTCCATTCCCTTCATCTACATTACATCACTATCTCCTATTCTTCTTATCTCTGGCATTTAAATCTATCAGTACTCCTCGAATAACAGCCTTATAGGTATCCCATACTTTATGAATTGGTACACCTTGATCCACATTGCATTGAATAAAGCATTTAGTCTCTTTTTTGAGAACATCCAAATTTACTTGGCTAAGCAGGAGATCTTCATTTAATCTCCATCTCAGTTTTTTCCTTCTCATTCCAAATCTCCACAACACAGGGTTATGGTCTGAGCGAATTTTTGGCAAAATATCCGTTTCCTTAGTCCCCACTGCTAATTCTTTAGATGCCCAAATCATATCTATTCTTGACAGTGATTGATGACTTGCTGAAAAAAACGTATATTGCTTAGTCTTTGGGTTATGCTTTCTCCAAATATCTTCTAAGCTTTCTTGTTTTTGAAGCTCAAAAAATGACTTTGGCAATTTTCCCATCTTATTCTTACTCATACTTGTTTTTTTGTCTAATTGTAAGTCCACAACACCATTAAAATCCCCTGCCACAATCACTTGATCATATGTCATTTGATCCAACTGAGTCAACATTTCATTAAAAAAATGTTATTTTGCTCCATTAGGCCCATATATTCCCAAAATCAATGTTTTTTTCCCATTGCACTCAAATTCCACTGCCAGATATCTACCATCTCTATCACCAACAATCAACTTTGGTTGCAATTCTTCTTTTATATAAATTACAATTCCTCTTTTCTTTTGCTTTGTTGCCACTACAAATTCTTTTCTCAATTTCTTATTTTGTAAGTACTTATTATCTTGGTCTCTTATATGGGTTTCCTGTAAAAAAATTAAATTACATCTTTGTTTGATAAGCCAATGAAATATTGCCTTGCGTTCTGAAGGTGAATTAAGTCCATTTACATTCCATGATATTAATTTGTACTCCATATTTAAAGTCTACTTGTTTTAGGTAAGTCCTTTTCGTTCTCCAACAGGAACACTTCCATTGCATGTTTTGATTTAATCACTTGTCTCACAGATTGGAACTCAAAAGTCAAACCTTCAGGTATTTCCCATCTACATCTTATATCCATAGATTTCAGTTTCTGTGTCAAATCTCTGTATTTCTTTCTCTCCTGCAACACTATCCTCGGTAACTCCTTCATAATTCTGACCCTTGTCCCCTCAAGTACCAACGGGGATTCAAAATGCTTTCTAATAATTTCCTCCTTCATTCTCTTTGTAGTTAGCTGGACAGTAACATTTCTTGGTAGATTCTTTTGCTCTGCATATCTTGAATTCACTCTGTAGGTTATATCCAGACTGGCCACCACCTCTTCTTTTTCCTTATTTATAAATTCTGCTATTATTTCAGTGATTTGCTTCAAGGTTGATCCTGCCATTGTCTCTGGAACGCCTCTAAAACGAAGTTGTTTTTCCGTTGCTTTGCATTCCATCACCACCATCCTGTCACTTAATGCTGATGTTTCTGCTTTTATGCCATCCGTTCTAAGTTCCACCTCCTGTACCTTCTGCTGTGTTATTTGCATCTCTTTTTTTAATCTCATCAATATTTTTCGCCAACTCTGCCACTTCAGATTTTATAGCCTCTTTAATATCCTTCAATAAATTTTGCTGTGACTCCTGTATCTGCTTTTGCGATTCCTGTACCATTTCTTCTTTTGTATAATTTCATTTATTTCTTTATTGCCCTCTGTCACTTTTTTTGTCTAAGCTTTCAATCGCCATCTGCCAGTCTCTATCTTTATCTTTTTTTGCCATCGCTGGACTTGCCTTGGCACCCCACGAATCCGCTCTCTTTCTCAGCTCCGTTTTCTCACCTTTCACTTTAAACTCCCGTATTAAATCTTAAATTAATAGTCCAATTTTTATATCTTTCAAAATGCCAGGCGTCTTTTCTCTGTGATACAGTCTATGGTAAAATTCACAACCTTCCCTTACTCAAAATGGTGAATTTCCCTTCTTCTTCAAAATGTCAGGTGTTTTTTCTCTATAATATAGTCTATGGTGAAGTCTCCAGCCTTTCCCACACTCAAGATGGTGAATTTCCGCTTCCTCTCAGGTCCTCTGTCCCACGCTGTTCTCCTTCCGTTGCTCCCTCACCACACTTCCTGCCCTTCTAGCCGCAACTCACTGCTTTTAACAAGTACTCCACTTCTCGCGATCTTCCAGCCGCTTCCCACACTCCTTCCCCACGTCGTTATCTCTCAAACCACAGGTATGCAAAATAAAACGTCTTTTTCACTGTTTTTAGCTCTCTTATATTCAAAAAGTCACAATTTCCACTCCCAATCACTTTCTTACTTCCTCCGCTTTAGGTATCTGTCTCTTTAATTCAATATACTTTGGTCTTTGTTTAATTATCTAGTCCGTTAGGGGAGATAGCAATCTTTACTTCTTTTATTCTTCTTGGGTTGTACTCATTGTTTCTTTTGTTCAATTCTACTTTAAATCCATTTCTGAATCTTGGGTACGAAGGTCCTGTGCCAATTAAATGACTCCAAAAGCTGCTGCAGAGATAATAGCCACCCCTCTACGAGGGGACCTCAAGGCAGAAAGGGAATCCTTAATTCAGAACCCCCCCTCTGCTGAGATCACTCACTCTTGGGGCTATCAAGTGTTCCTGCCCAATTTCTGCCTGAAATCAGGGGGCTGCGGGTGGTCAAGGCACCACGCCAGCCAAAAAACAGCACCTCGAGTGGTCCAGCTCCCTGGATCACTTCAGACCTCCATGGTCCCAAGCCAGAAGTTGGTGCCAGAGAACACCCTTGATAAGGCTGCTGCTTCCTTGGTTTTGCAGACTTTGGGAGAGGCAGGATTTGGTGGGAGGGAAGAGTGCTGAGGCTGGAAAGAAACATGGAAACTGTCTGAGATCACGCAGTGTGCTTCTTGATAGCGCTAAGGTTGCCTCTGCTGTGCTCAGAAAGCAGGCCGTCCTTTCTGCCACCCCCTCCATGCTGTGTAACCCAGATCAGAGTGACCTTTCATTCTTTATTCCTTTTTAAAAATCATGTCTGCATTTCTTTAAAGAGATTACAGATGGAGTTACTGCTCCTTGAGTCTTACCCATAGGCAGAAGAGAGATTTCTCTAAATACATGCAGTAAACTTTGTAGATTAGGGCAACTACAGGTGCCTGGAAAAAGGAGCTCTCTGTTGTTTCCTCAGGAGCCTTTCAGTTCCGTCCTCCTCATCGCTGCCATCTTGCGTTTGGCAAATTGTTGAAAATCTGGATCAGCTCTAAGTTTATTT
This sequence comes from Eublepharis macularius, assembly GCF_028583425.1. Lineage (NCBI taxonomy): Eukaryota > Metazoa > Chordata > Lepidosauria > Squamata > Eublepharidae > Eublepharis > Eublepharis macularius. Next base: position 144,225,158 of record NC_072795.1, on the reverse strand, counting down.
ATGGACTGCTTGTTTGGGTGAATTTTGGATGGTTCACCTGCTTATTTGTAGTCTGTGTATCTCACTGAACTAATCTGTTATGTTCTAGTCAAGTAAAAAGTCCAGGTATTATTTTTTTAAAAAAAGACCAGTTGTATTTCTTCATTTGTAACTGTTCATTGCATTGACAGTGTTTTATATAGCTAAGTTGAAATGGTTGTTTGTGATCTATTATTCATTAATAAAGTAAAACAATCTAAGATGTAATGTAGAATGTGGTCAATAAGCTTCCCATATTGCATGTGTGGGGGGAGTCAATAATTTTTTATCAGGTGTTTTTCTTGAAACCATCTGGCAACCCTAACTCCAAATAAGCATTTTTAACTTAGGATGGGTTATGCCTGTCAGATACGCCTCCAGCATATGTGCCATGTGTCATGAATTTCTGGCTGCAGTGTTTAGTGTACTTCTGGGAACATGCAGAGCGAAACCTGTTTTGCTGAATGGTTGCTAGCTGCTAATCTTGCAGGTGTTTTGGGTTACCATTTCCTGGCAGGCCTGAGAACGTGACCTTGAAGTTCCCTCAGAGACTGCACCAAACTCCTAAGAGACTGAGCAGAGCTCATCCTTTCCCTCCTCCCCTCTCTCCTGGCCCCCTGGCTCAGCATGCCAAAATCCTAATGGACTTTCTTTCCCACTGGGGGGCGGGGACTTTGACCTATAATCAACCTTGCTTTGCTACCTTGAGTCACTTCAGCCAATGATCCTGTCTGACCATGACCATCTGGATACTGATATTTCTCTTCAATAAAGTAACTTTAACTCATTCACTCCCGTGATGCAGTGAAGTGTTTTGGGAAGCACCTGGCAAGACTTGGCAATGACCAGGAACAGCAGTACAAATACTTGTTAGTCAAAGTGATTTAAAACTGCTATTGGATTACAAATAACAAAGAGTTTCATGGCATCTTAAAGTCTAAAACTTTTACAATATGAAGTTATTGCTTTCCAAGCCCATTGAAATCAAACATCTCAATAAGTGAATTAGTCTTTGGGGTTCCACAAGACTCTTTGTGGCAATGAAGTGACATGACTGCCCTTCTGGAAGTCACCCAGGTTTGGCACTTAATATTTCATTCCTGTTTCCAAGGAGCTCATTCTGGCCTTTTTAAATCCTCACAATAACTCCACGGTACTAGTTATGCATTCAATGAAAACATTTGCCATACTCCCCTTGCTCTTTCAGATGGCTTACAGGCACGATTTAAAATGATAATAAAACCCCACAAGCTTAGATCTCTAAGACAGATTTCCTAGGAGTACCTTGCTCCTCTTACATACAGCTTGTCCAGAGAAAGCTCTTTGCAGTTCTTTTCAGTGCCTTCCATTGATTTCAAATTATGACTGCTGCAGGACTTCTTCAAGGTCAGAAGGACGTTTTGTTCTTTGGGCTTTTTGAGAATGTGCATCCCACAATGGCAGCTGGCTTGAAGCCAGTAGAGCTGAAGTCACGATGGGACCCCATGACTCCAAATGGCAGCAGTCTGGTTCACTTTGGACAGGTACAGATCTAAGTGGCTTTGCCCAAGAACACAGTGTACCTTGGGGTCTATGTGATCACTTTCTGTCATGTATATGTCCATTGGGACATATACAACACTCTACTTTGCAAACAATTGTCTGGAAATTCATTGCTTGCTGCTAGAGTAGATCAATTCTGCCCTGGACTGCCTGGCTTGAGTCAAGTTTGGGTTGATAAAAAATTCAAACAACCCAGATTTTTTCAAATCAAGGAGCTGAGAAAAGAGTCTTCTGTATGTTTCTTTGCATGATACAGGAAACCTCTAGATCCATTAAGAAATGGAGGCTCAAGTGTCCCTAAAACCAATATGCTGCACTGGGGTTTCAGATTTCAATGTCTCATTTTTTGCTGTTGTTTCTGAGCTATGTTGCAGCAGAAAGTTTTCTAGTGCACCCCCATTTCAGCAGTTCCTCATTGCCTAAGCACTCTGGATACTGATCCCAAGGCTAAAAAATAAAGCCAGACCATTTCTTTTTGGTCTGGTAGTAACCCTTGCCCACAAAGTGCAATCTGCAATGGCTCCCTGAGTTATTTGTCTTAGAATACAAAGCTGAAATAGATCTTCTTAAATTAACAAGTAGTAAACTGTCAATGATAGTAAAGAGTCCAGTAGCACCTTTAAGATGAACCAATTCTACTGTAGCATAAGCTTTCGAGAACCACAGTTCTCTTAGTCAGATGTGGTTATTGAAAGCTAACACGGCTAACTCCTCTGGATCTATAAACTGTCAATAGTTAACTATTGGCTGTAGTTCCAGACATTCTCCAAATTGCTCACGAAGAAAGAGTAAACAATTTTTCTAATTAAGACAGTGTTTCTCAGCTTCTAAGTTCCATCCAGTTAAAACTATTTTTGCAGATAAAATTGCAGTCAGAAGTAGACATGGGCATGAACCAAAAAAAATTAATGAACCAGCGGTTCGCGATTTGGTGCCGACGATGATCCGGAGATTGCGAACCGCAACAAACATTTTCCATTGCCGAACCGGTTCGCGGTTCGCGGTTCATTGGGTGCGGAATGGCCCCCGTGGCACTTAAAGAGCCCATATTCCCGGGGAGTGTTTTTCAAGCTCTCCTATAGCCATCACCCAAGTTTGGACAAGATTGCAAAAGGGATCTTGGAGTTATACCCTCTCCAATCCAAGGCCCCCAGGAAACTCCCACAAAAATCCAAGCTGAATTATACTCTCAGTCTCTCTCCCCAAAGGCTGGCAAGTGGCAAGCAAGAGCTCTGTCCCACTCCACTGCTCGCTGAAAGTGAAACCCAGGCTGGGAGCTCACGGCTATTTATAAGCACAGGTCCCATTGAGCAATGCAGGAGGTCTGTGTTTGGCTGTCAGAGCTGCCTATCAGGGTTTGCAGGGATGCGATTGGAGTGTCCATGGCTACAGGACACTCCCTTCTCCTTCCCTCCCCTGGGTGTCTTCTCCTAACTTGTAACCACTTTGCTAGTCTATGGTTGGAAGGAAGACCTGCCGATCACAATAAGATGGGCTTCCATTTGGGTTTCCAGGGCGACAGAAGGAGCGCAGACAGAGTTCAGGCATTCCCCCGGCTCCATTGCCAGAGGAATTGATTGCTGGCACCTGAGTGTCTGGCTTCCCAAACCATGGCTGAACGCACCGAACCAGGCCTCTTCCAAACACTGGTTCGTTGGCCATGGATGATCACGAACCGCCGGATTGCGATTGTGTGATCGCCATTTTCGTGGGTTTTTGAAGTTCGTAATGCAGTTTGTGCCCATCTCTAGTTAGAAGGGGAGTTCTCAAAACTGTATGGATAAGCAAATCTGTCCATGGAGAAGCGTAGTGGAAATTCAGTATTCAATCCCCCAAATAAAGCTGTATCTGCTCCCTTAATTTAAGTCGGTTGTATAAGACAAGGATGAGATTTTTTGCTCTCCTGCTTGCATGCTGCTCTCCAAACCTTATCTGTTCCCCAAGCAAATCTAACCTCAAAGTTATCCTCCTCATGCCTCCCTTGCCCTCCCTGTGCCACCAAATGCGCTTGCCCTGTCAGTGTGCCTCTTCCTCAAACTGCTTTCCATCAAGCTCAGTGGCTGCAGAGCCAGAGTCCATCACAGCACACTGCTGTGTGTCACTGTGCATTTGGAATCTTTTCAGCAATCCTCTCATAGAGGTTAATGGTAAACAGGGGTGCCTTCCACTGTCTCAAAAAGGGACACCCCTTGATTCTATCTCTCTGAAATTTGGTGTTGTGTATATCTTAATAGAGTGCTACAACGCTTTGAGTTTTGTCCAATATAGATGGAAAATTGTGAATGTACAGATCCAAGAATGGGGGGAAGTCTTCCATTGAAACTAATGGGAAATAATAACAAAATAGAATTATTAAAATGAAACAACAAAACAATCCATATGAAACAATCCACTAATGAAACAGTCCTTTTTGGAATTAATTAAAAAAATGAACAAAACGTATTCCTATGCACAAGTTTATGGGTGACCCATAGCCAGGGCCTCCCAGATTATTTTAAAATAAATTTAAATTGATTAAGAGAACATCTGCAGGACATTCAAAATTAAACTATTTCTCAGGTGTATTCGTTATGAATGAATAAAGCACCTGTAGTCTGCATAATTTCTGGATGTCTCTCAGATGCCCATGACAAAGTCCTTCTGTTCCTTTAGGGGCCCAGATGGGACCCTCTCTACCACCTCCACTCAATAATGTCAAGTCAGGATTTGGAATGGGCAGTGGGGGGAGCTCCAGGCCAGGAGGGGCACAAGATAGAAGGATATCTGTAAGCCACACAAGTACTCTTGATGATATCATCACAAGGGCACTCGGGGGCTCTTGGAGGTTTGGGGCCCCGTTTCCGAGTCTGTGGCCTTCATGAAGACTCTGAAATGAGGCCAGGTTCTGATGTTTTGAGATCCTTTGGGGGGGGGGGGAAAGGTGGGCAAATAAAGAAATAAAATTAAGCTTAGCCCTTTCATGCAGGGTTTCATAAACTTATGCAGGATAATCTTGCCTACAAGGAGAGAACAGCAAAAATTATAGTGACAAAACGATCACCACTGATTCCTCCATTGGTGCTCTGTACATGATGAATTATTTGCCCACGTTTCACAAGAGAATGATGTCTTCTGATGGAGACAGTAAGATTATTAATGCATGAAGAAAACTGGAATGTCTGGTGCTCTCTTTTTGGCATCAATAGGTCTGTTGCTTTTATGCTGGAGTAGTCAAATAAATTATGTATGTATTGTTTCACAGTATGGCTCTAGATAGTGCATTATACAGATGGACTGCATTAAATTCATTTGTTTCAAAGACTCTCTGTGTTTTATGTCTGGCCTTTGTCATTGGTGCCTATAACATTGGAAGATTTCAGAAGACTGAAAAACAGAACAGGGAGTAAAAATCAATTTGGATAGCAATGGATTATGACGTATTTTAAATACTCCCAACCCCATGTTTTCCTCTACTGTTCAAAGCATAGGGAAAAGGGGGTTTTAGGGAAGAAATATGGCTGGGAAGGGGGCTGCTTTCCCTCTAAAACCTGTCCCTGAAGGGGCTTCTTCCAAGTGATGGGGCAAGGCTGGGAGGGAAGCAGCCCTAAGAGGGGCTCTGAAAAAGCTGTGGGAGGAAGAAGAGTTACATATAATCGCTTCTTTGCTAAAAAAAAAAAAACTCCTACACACATAGGAAACAAACACAAGATTGTGGGGACTTATGATGGTTACCTGTCAGGCTTATACACTGATGGGTCAGAGTGTGGGGCTATACAGCCCTCCAGCACCCCCCCCCCCTTTCCAGTAAGGCCTTGGATGACCCTCAGGCACATGTGGGGGGATCACCCTAGCTCCTCCCCCTTTCCCCCTCCTGGGGAATGGTCTGCCTCTTCCCCTTTGCCCTTCCCTGGACCAGGCTAATAAAGTATTGTCTGGAGGATGGGCTTATCCTGGGCTCCACCAATGCCCTCTCTTCAGAGGAGGGATTCAAGGTGAGTGAAGGGAATCTGGGCCAATGTCTTCCCTGGCTTGGTCCTCCTTCAGAAGTGGAAATGGTTTGAACACCCCCCACCTCCACCCCAGCACACACCAGCATGCTCTGAATCACTTCAGTATCGTGCAGGGACTGACGTCATTCCTGGTGTGACACTTAAGCTTGAGGTTGCACCAGGGGCTGATTGGGTAAAAATTGGACCTCGGTGCTAGATTGGGGGGGGGCAATTTTTACCACATCAGCCCCTGGTGTGACCCCACACTTCTGCCTCATATCATTCCCGGAACAACATTAGGAAAAAATTCTTCACATTAAGAGTAATCCAGCCGTGGAATTGGCTGCCTAGTGATGTAGTGGGTTCCCTCTCACTGGCAGTCTTCAAGGAGCAGCCAGACGAATCCTTGTTGGGGATGCTTTGGGATTTTTCTGCATTGGGCAGGGGGTTGGGCTAGATGGTCTGTAAGACCCCTGTCAACTCTAGGATTTTATCACCCAATATTTTGAATGCTATTTCAAAGAGGCTGGAGATCTCCTGGAACTAATTACAACTGATCTCCAGGCTACAGAGATAAGTTCCCCTGGAGAAAATGGCTGTTTTGGAAGGTTAGTGTATGACATTATGTGGTCCTGCCTGAGTGTGCGGAAATTCCATCATCGACACATCATCATCATGTGGACGCCGCTCCGACACCAAACATACAGTTACGGACGAACGTAGAGCCCCTAAAGAACACATGAGGTCAAATCAAAAAGTCAAGTAATGTGGATGCTTTATTATGGCTAGTGAGCATAAAAAGTGACTGACAGCAGTGTGAAAGTACACGTGAGTTATCCAGACCCCTCTAGAAACTGGGTCAAGGGTGCCTCTTCCTCCTCCAGGAGACTCCACAGCAGACTCCACGTCTACTCCACAAAATGTTCAGCATTGCTGCAAAGACAACAGAAATCATCATTACCCATTTTTTGACTAATAATTTGAAGTCGCCGATGCTGTGATTAGGATGATGATGCCAAACATTATCCCACTGCGACATTCTTAACTGATCTTACTGGGGCAAAGTCACATAAACAGAAATACAAGAAAGTGACACCAGCAGTCAAGAAAAAGGAAGGCAAAGACAAATGCTGATGGTGCAATGGGAAAGTGAAAATGTATCGATGGAATAACAAAGAGCCCCTACGCATTTCACTGTACCCACATCAAGAGATCTCTAAATGTGTTTATCTATAGCACTTTTCCCACAGCTGTGGCATCTTCTTTTTTCTGTGAGTTCAGCAGCTGTGGGGAAAACACGGTAGATAAACACATTTAGAGATCTTCCAATAAGCCTACAATGAACCACGACGGGGCTTTTTAGTATTCCCTTTTAAATTTTTTCACTTTCCCAGTGCACTGTCAGCATTTGTCATTGCCTTCCTTCATCTTGGCAAAGTCACATGAAATATTTGTGTCTCCGGTCTGGTCCTCAATGAAAATGTATTCCTGATGATCTTTAAAATATTCCCACTCTATGTAGGCTTCTAAACATCATGACCCTGTTATGTGACTCTGAGCAACAAGTACGGAAACACACAGGTGTGTTCTAGTAGGTGTGCATGAATTACAATTATATACCAGTATGCCATTTTCCTTGTATAAAACCCTACACTGGGTATTGAATTTAAGAAAGAGTACTAGTAGGGCAAGCAACCAGGACAGTACAAAGAGATTTTGGCTGCTGATATTGACAGATTTGGCCCAACAGTCAATCAAGTTGTCAACCACTATTTTAGGATGAAGGGTTTAGGGTTGTATAGGAGGAAATTTTTCCCAGTATGACTGTGACAGAGCTTAGACTGACTCTGAGTAGGGGCAGAAAGAAAGAGAAAATTGTTTGTGGGTTCTCTCCTTGCCATCTGCTTCAGTTGAATAACAACACAACTGACTTTGGGCAGTAGAGAGGCCCAGATCCAGTTCTCCATGATACATGATAAATCATTCTGTCACATCTAACCATCTGCATATGACAGAGATTTGAAACAGTGTTTGTCAAGTTCCGTGACAATCACTGGCGGGCCCTTAAATTGGACAGGTGGTCCAACTGCACCACCCGAGCTGTTTGGTGCCCATTGTTGTTCAAAGAAAAGAGTTTGCTGACCGGATGTTTGGGAGCTTAAGGAAACAAACAGGTTTGTCCCAGTAGAGTGTGATATTATAGCGTTCTCACAAGAACACAAGAGGTGCCTGGAGGGGTCACGGGGCAAGTTGTCCATCTAGTCCTCCCCCTGGAGGGCCAACCACAGGGCACAGAGGCCAAGGCCTTCCCCCAGCGATGCCTCCTGGCGCTAGTATTCAAAGATTTATTGGCTCTGACTGTGGAGACTGCCTGTAGTCACCATTCTTGATGACCAAACTAGCATGTATTCGTAAGCATGCAAGCAAAGTCAGGAAAGATGGAAGAGTTGCTTCAACACAGGCTTGCTATAAGAGGGAAAACGATTAACATAACCTGACATCTTCTAACCCCTAGATCTGAACTTTTACTGGCTCAAGAATAGACAATTAGTTTTGAGACCTTTGAAAAGTTTTTTTGCTAATAAAATAGCACGGATACACTCTGATCTGGATGCTGGCTGTAATATAAGTGAGGAAAAGAAAGGCTTAATACACCATTTAGTTGGCTTATTTTGACCCAGCTTCAGTGATGGATACTGACAGCATGCTGGGGTCTGTGAAGGCCACTACTTGTACACTGGATCCTTGCCCATCCTGGCTACTAAAACCATGTAAGGACCACACAAATGAGCCATTGATGTCTATCATAAATTAGTCGGTGTCAAAGTAGACTTTTCAGACAAAGAATTTCGGAACTTGCAGTTCAGTTTATTGTGTACACTGAAAGTAGCAAACAGCTAGTTATACTTAGGAAAGCTTACCACACTTGTGTACTCTCAGAGACCTAGTAATCTACTCCCCCTACTGCCTCCCTTTCCCTGGAGCCCTTTTAGTATGGTGTTTGAGGGGGGTTTATTATTATAGAGAAACTTCTAGCATTTAAAATAAGAAATGTATTTTAAAGAAAATGTCCACAGACTTCTTCAGCACAGCAATGGATTAAACAAGGTTACAGAGTAAATGTGTATACACGCATTCCTTGGTATCTTACTAATCATTCCTGACTGTTGTTATTCTAGGGAAGGTTTTTTACTCTTAATGTTACAGTATTCTATAAGTCATCAATTACCTTAAGTCTTTGCTCATGCTTTGTGCCCTTTGTCTTCCCCAGGAAGAGACAAGTCTGTGTCACCTCCTAAGTGACACATTTCTGCCAAGCTATAAGATGGCCCTTTGACTGTTCTCTGCTAGCTAAATCAAAAAGAGTCCAGTAGCACCTTTAAGACTAACCAATTTTATTTTAGCATAAGCTTTCGAGAATCAAGTTCTCTTCTTCAGATGCCTGATACAGAGACTGGTCAAACACAGAAGAGCAGAGGGAAGAGGCAATTAGGGGGGGAGGGGGAGGGAGCAATCAAAACATTCCTTTGCTAGTATATGTAAACATCTCCTTTTGGTGTGTGTATCAGTTGGCTTCAAAGGAGTTTGCCCTGTTAGTTTGTAGAAGCCAAACAGCTAGACCATCCAATTCCAATGCAGTATGGGCCTTCGATAACCACAGCTCTCCCTGCCAGATGCATCTGACAAAGAGATCTGTGGTTCCCGAAAGCCCACGCCAGGTACCACTGAGCTCCCCCAGACCCCACCTCTGTAAAGGAAATCTGTTACCTGTGGTAATGTGATAACCATTCATAGTCCCTATTCAGTCCCAGCTTGACAGAGTCAAATTTGCATATGAATTCCAGTTCAGCAGCCTCCCGTTGGATTTTGTTTTTGAAAGGTTTCTGTTGAACTACAGCGACCTTTAAGTCTTTGATGGAATGTCCTGGTAGGTTGAAGTGTTCTCCCACCGGTTTCTGGACGTTTCCATTTCTAATGTCAGATTTGTGTCCATTTATTCTTTTGCGTAGAGGTTGGCTGGTTTGTCCAATGTACAGAGCAGAAGGACATTGTTGGCACATGAGGGCATATATCAGATTGGAGGATGAGCAGCTGTAAGAGCCAGAGACAGTGTAGTTGATGCCATTGGGTCCTGTAATTGTATTCCCTGGGTAGATATAGGGGCAGAGCTGGCATCTGGGTCTGTTGCAGGGCCTGGTACCTGTGCTGGTGACTCTGCTGGCTGATTCATGGTTGTGAGTGAGAAGTCGTTTAAGGTTGGGGGGCTGTCTGTAGGCAAGGAAAGGTCTTCCACCCAGGGCTTCTGAGAGAGAGGTATCATTTTCCAGGATGGGTTGTAGCTCACTGATGATACGTTGGATGGGTTTGAGCTGGGAGCTATAGGTGACAACCAGTGGTGTTCTGTTGTTAGTTCCTTTAGGTTTGTCCTGGAGTAGGCTGTTTCTGGGTACTAGTCTGGCCCTGTTGATTTGTTTCTTCACTTCATTTGGTGGGTACTGTAGTCCCAAAAATGCTTGTTGTAAATCTCTTAAGTGTGAGTCTCGGTCGAGAGCATTGGAGCAGATACGGTTGTAACGTAAGGCTTGGCTGTAGACAATAGACCGAGTGGTATGTTTAGGGTGGTAGCTGGAGGCATGTAGATATGAGTATCGGTCTGTTGGTTTCCGGTATAAAGTGGTATTTATTCGTCCATTATGTAGTTGTACAGTGGTGTCCAGGAAGTGTACCTGTTGTGTAGAGTGGTCCAGGCTCAGGTTGATAGTAGGGTGAAAGTTATTGAAGTCTTGATGAAATCTCTCAAGAGCTTCCTTCCCATGGGTCCAAATGATGAAGATGTCATCCAGGAATCTTAAGTATAGTAGTGGTTCCAGTGGATGGGAGCTGAGGAAGCGTTGTTCCAAGTCCGCCATGAATATGTTAGCATATTGTGGTGCCATGCGTGTGCCCATGGCTGTGCCATTAATCTGTAGATATAAGTTGTCACCAAATTCGAAGTAATTGTGAGTGAGTACGTAGTGACAAAGTTCAGTGGCGAGGTGTGCTGTGGTTTTGTCCAGGATAATATTCCGTATGGCTTGCAGTCCATCCGCATGTGGGATATTGGTGTATAAAGCCTCCACATCCATGGTTGCTAGGATGGTGTCATCAGGTAGGTTGTCAATGGACTGTATTTTCCTGAGGAAGTCAGTGGTGTCCCGTAAATAGCTGGGTGTGCTGGTGGCATAGGGCCTGAGGATAGACCATCCAATTTGTAGAAGCCAAACAGCTAGACCATCCAATTCCAATGCAGTATGGGCCTTCGATAACCACAGCTCTCCCTGCCAGATGCATCTACGCAAAAGAATAAATGGACACAAATCTGACATTAGAAATGCAAACGTCCAGAAACCAGTGGGAGAACATTTCAACCTACCAGGACATTCCATCAAAGACTTAAAGGTCGCTGTAGTTCAACAGAAACCTTTCAAAAACAAAATCCAACGGGAGGCTGCTGAACTGGAATTCATATGCAAATTTGACTCTGTCAAGCTGGGACTGAATAGGGACTATGAATGGTTATCACATTACCACAGGTAACAGATTTCCTTTACAGAGGTGGGGTCTGGGGGAGCTCAGTGGTACCTGGCGTGGGCTTTCGGGAACCACAGATCTCTTTGTCAGATGCATCTGGCAGGGAGAGCTGTGGTTATCGAAGGCCCATACTGCATTGGAATTGGATGGTCTAGCTGTTTGGCTTCTACAAACTAACAGGGCAAACTCCTTTGAAGCCAACTGAACCCATACTGCATTGGAATTGGATGGTCTAGCTGTTTGGCTTCTACAAACTAACAGGGCAAACTCCTTTGAAGCCAACTGATACACACACCAAAAGGAGATGTTTACATATACTAGCAAAGGAATGTTTTGATTGCTCCCTCCCCCTCCCCCCCTAATTGCCTCTTCCCTCTGCTCTTCTGTGTTTGACCAGTCTCTGTATCAGGCATCTGAAGAAGAGAACTTGATTCTCGAAAGCTTATGCTAAAATAAAATTGGTTAGTCTTAAAGGTGCTACTGGACTCTTTTTGATTTTGCTACCACAGACTAACACGGCTAACTTCTCTGCATCTCTGCTAGCTAGAACCACTTGCATAACCAAGCCTGAAGTACTGGGCGCTTGGCAGAGCAATCAGTGGGATACGGGTGCTTGAGAGCCATAAACTGCTCTCCTCTTTCCTGTCCTTTTCCTGACAGAGAAACTTCTTAAAATGAATGTGGGGGTTTCCAAGACACAAAACTCTTAATAGTGCGATGTGACTCAAAGTGAAGGACATTTATCCATATAAGGTTTTTTTTAAAAATCACACCTTGATTAAAACTGAAAAGGATTACCAGTTATAAATAAAAACGGATCTGTCAACAAATTTGATCTGTGGGCTACTACATATTCATCCCTGCCTTAGATGTTAACCCAGTTTCAGTTATTTGAATGATCTCTTTATGTCAGCCAAAGATGCCCCTCCCCCCCATATCTTGCCATCTGGTGATAATACCTTATCAAGGGTAGTATATTGTAACCTGTATATTATTTGAAAAAGTTGTTTAAAATGAGGCAGAGATCTTGAAGGACATTGTACTCCCCACTTTCAATGGAGTTCGTCTGACCCTTGCAGACTCAGTTAAGAGCTTAGAAGTTATACTGGATCCAGCGCTACTACTAGAAAAACAAGTTAGCCACAAAAAATGCTTTCTACAACCTCTCCCTAGCCTGGAAAATGGCTTCTTACCTTGACCTGGCTGACCTGGCTACCTGTATCCATGCTATGGTAACATCAAGACTTGACTATTGGCAGGGCTTTTTTGAGGAGGAATGCTCTGGAACACCGTTCAGGAAGCTCTAGAATCTGCCCACGTGATTCCTTCCTCCTTCGGTCCTGCAGGCTCTGCAGAGGAGGTTTAGCTGCTTTGAGTTCATTGTACTTTCTTGAGTGAGTGAGAAAGAGCATGCAAGCAGATGCTGCTCGGGCCCAGCGCGGGGTCTGCAGAGAAGGCTAAGTTGCTTTGAGTTCATTCTGCATTTTTTCATGTGTGTGTGTGTGTGTGTGTGTGTGTGTGTGTGTGAGAGAGAGAGAGAGAGAGAGAGAGAGAGAGAGAGAGCTGCGGCCCGGCACCAGAGAGAGAGATGGGGCCAAGCACGGGCTTTGTGTTCATTCTGCTTTTTTCCCATTCCTCTGAGAGAGAGAGACAGAGATGGGGCTCAGCACGGGCTCTGCAGAGGAGGTTAAGCTGCTTTGAGTTCATTCTGCTTTTTTCCTATTCCTCTGTGAGTGAGCAAGAGAGAGTGCAAGCAGAGCTGCTGGGGCCAGCTCTCCAGAGGAGGTTAAGCTGCTTTGAGTTCATTCTGTTTTATTTTCATTGGGGGAGTGCGTGGGTGGGGCTGTGTGTGTATGTGTGCTGCTTTGAGTTCATTCTGCTTTCTTTTGGGGGCGGGGGTGGGGCTGTGTATACGTGCTGCTTTGAATTCATTCTGCTTTCATTTCATTCAGGGGTTTCTGTGTATGTGTGTGCTCCTTTGAATTCATTCTATTTTCATTCTGTGCTGTGTGCGTATGTGTGCTGCTTTGAGTTCATTCTGCTTTCTTTTCATGAGGATATAGGTGTTCTTATGTCTTAATAGCTGTAACTCAAATGGTTCCCCACACCCTCATCTGATTAACATCACTGAAATTGCAGAGGACATATGGGTGTTAAGGAAGTTTTTATGAATATTGTTTGTCTGGGACATTCGAATATTTATGAGCATTTCACAATGTCACTTCAGCTTAGCCACTGGTAAGGTAGAGTTGGCAGGCAACCAAAAAAAGCCATTTAAAACTAAATATAAATCTAAGGCAGCTAAATTTGAGTATGTAATTTTGAATTGTTCTAGTAAAGCAAAACCCTCCCTGAAAATGTGCAAATTCAATATTCATTAGATTAGGAATTTCAGACTCTGGAATTTTGAGAAAGAATTTTGGAATTTCCCCCCGTACACTGGCAGAGGGAATCTGTTAGAATTTAGATTTGTGAGATGGGTTTTGGATTTTTAGATTTTAAAATATGGTTCCAAAGAAATGAAATGTTCAGGAAACAGAATGGAAGGTTTCACTTTTTGTAGAGGATACAGAAAGGAAACAAATCCTTTCCCAAGCTTACTAACATTTATCTCATCATAATGTATTGTGCTGGGTTCCAGGAGCAGCATCGCTTATGGGAATGACATCACTTCTGGAAGTGATGTCATCATGCATTTCTGGGAGTGCACACGTGCTTTGTGTGACATGTGATAATAGAGAGTTCCACCACCTCTTTTCCCAGAAAAAAAGCCCTGACTATTGTAATGCACTATATGCATGTTTGCCATCTAAGCTAACTAGGAGAGTCCAATTGGACTGTTATCAGGAGCAGGAGCATGAACATCACTCCCATCCTGCAGTCATTCCATTGGCTACTCATTAGTTACTGTACTCAGTTCAAGGTATTGGTTATCATTTACAAAACTCTTCATGGCCTTGGTCTGGTATACCAGCAGGACTGCCTCCCTCCCAATGCTCCTCCACGGCAGCTTTGCTCTTCTGAACAGGGTTTCCTCCAGGTGCCGCCCTGCACATCGGCGAAATAAACAACAGACTGTACACAGGCTTTCTCTATGGTAGTCCTCGCCCTGTGGAATGGCCTGCCTGAGGAGGTCAGGAGAGCCCCCACTCTCCTGGCTTTCTGCAAACGATTTATTCAAAATGAATTATTCAAAAAGGCTTTTTACTCAGATAGGAAGTGTATTGGAGGAAGAGGATCTCAGATGACCTGCTAATGAGTTAGGAACCAGAGACCTCACCTCTATGTTGTATTGGATTCCTGCTAATGCTATGTCTTTGTGAACTTGTATCTATTTACCCTATAGCATTGTTTATGGAAATGTTCCTGATATTGACTGTACTAATCTCACAACGTGTAATCTGCCTTGAGTCTCAGTGAGAAAGGTGGACTATAAATAAATAAATAAATCCAATTCATTACTTAGGAATTCTAGAAGCTTTTACGCTGTACTATACTGGGAAAGTTTACCATTATCAGATATATTCAAATGTATTATTCTAAAAGGGAAAAAATGCAGTTGATTAACAGTATTTATGACTTCATTTTATTCTCAGTTTATTGTAACGTCTTTGTAAAAAATATACTCCTAGAGTTCCTTCCTGAAATTGTATTTGATAAAGGGAGATGGGGAATGCTCCTCATACGGATGAACCAGAATGAGCCTGTGCCCTGAAATCTGGATTGGTGATACTATTAGGCAATATAAAGTGCAGTCTTAAGAACACTTCCCTAGGAGTAAGCCCCATGGAATAGACTTGGGCATGATTTGGAGCAGACCCGCCTATCATTGCTCTCACAGAACCTTAACATTTTCTGGGGAAAGCTCCGTTTCATGAACTCTTATGCTGGAGTAAATTTCGTTAATATTCCAGATGCCATTGGGCTCCTGCTTCATTTAGCTGATACCCATCCGGAACTCTCTAAGCTGTGTTTCCAGTATAAGCTTATGGATCACACCAGCCTATACCAGTATAAGAAGATTGATGTATTCTTTTTATAAGGCCTAAATAAATACAATGTAAGAGCTGGGTCAGCACCGCTCTTCTACCCTGGGCTGGCCCAGTCAAACTTATTCTCTACCTGGCCAATCAGGGGGAAAGGCCTAATGTCTCAAGGGGGCAGTCACATGGTCAGGCCAGGGTGGAGTGGAGCCTCAGTGTAGGAGGCAGAGCCAACAAGGAAGAACACAAGCTAATTTAGGGAGCTACTGAACTAATAAAGACTCGAACCAACGGAAGGCCTATATAGGAAATTTATAAGCCCTGCGCCTCCCTGTAGTTGGTATCCTGGATCCTGCAAAGATCTAGAGACTATTGCTGTCTTGCATCCTTTGTCTGGTCCAGGCTGTGGCTCTAGCTTTCTACATTCTGTGCCGCTGCAGTCTTGTTTGTGTGTGTGGGTGGGGGGGGGGTCCTCTAGGAGGTCCACTCAAGAGGTCCTGGTCTGCTGGTTCCATTAGCTCCTGAATGGGTGCCTGCTTTGATGGTGAAGCCTGGAACCTCTGGGTTGGATAACTCCTTGTGTATATTGGCAGGGCTGGAGGGAATGAGGGGAAGGCTCCTTGGTCTTCTTCCCAAGCCAAGGCTGGGCCAGGGCACAATCTGACATTAAAAAAGAAATACGCAGTAGTTGGAGACAAAACTGGTCCTTTTCCAGGAGAAATAAGACTGGTCTCTCAGCCTCAGGATAATGAAAGAAATAGCTGTGACCAAAAGCTTGACTTGAAGCCAAAAGAGAATGAGCAAAAATTGTTTTGTGTCCTCTTTGTTTTTTCAGCATCTGTTCTACTAATATTTGTTTCTATCTGCAGCCTCGGATGTTTCTGTTGGGAGCCGTTGGGATCCACGGCAAGCCAGGCTGCCCGGGGCCAAACACCACATTTAAGTGGCAAAGGAGAGCATGACAGCAGAAGGCATTTTCCAGACTCCCATAACTGCCTACGAAGCCCTTTAATTTCTTTCTTATCAGAGAAGTCTTCATATTTCATAGCCCATGGATATGTCTCTTATACATCGTAAAGCAACATCATGAATTAGAAAAAAATTCAGCTCAAAGAAACAGTAGTTTCCAATATCCTACAGTTCAATATCCTACAGTTCATACAGCAGCCCATGAACTGATCACTACATGTTGAGAAACTGCTGGGTGCTGCAGCCGCCGCCGCCGTTAATGATCTACCGGGACCAGTCTATTGAGTGTGTTTTTAGTCCACCCTTCCTCCAAGGAGCTTGGGAGGACCTCCATTGTTCTCCATTTCCGGTGCTATCCTCAGATGAAAACTGTGAGGTAAGTTAGGCCGAGTGAGACCATTCCCTGGGGCATACCACGTGTCAGTCTTCTCCAAGAGCATGAGGAACCATTAGCAAGCACTCTTGGGGTACGATCTGTCCCATTTCCCGTTTCATTTTCACCTGCTGTGTATGAGCACACAGGTAGCACAATAGCAGATACAACTTCCTTTCAAAAGGAGTAGGTGGCTGCTACTGGATTTTAATTTTATTTTTATTTATGTTATTTATGATCAATGTTTCTCAGTGAGACTCAAGGCAGATTACGTAGTGTAATAAGGAGTACAGCTGGACCATCCCATAAACAATGCAATAGGTTACAGCAACTGTTAGTACACAATAGTATAATCTGCATTCCCTATCCCTTTTCCAAAGAATCTTTCTGGACCATTTTGGTACAGTTAAGCCCTCCTACCTGCATTAAAAAAAATCCCTCTTAAATAATTCAGTTGTGCAAATTTTGTGGAAAGCCAGGAGCATTAGAAGCATTTCAGCACAACCCTAGGCAGAGTTACTCCAGTCCATTGAGATCAGAAGGCTTGGACTGCATTGGTTTCATTGTACATCTACATTCGGATGGAGGGCATCAACTAAAGTCACCAGAACCATCTCAGTCCCATAGCCTGGCCTGAAGCCAGACTGAAAAGAGTCAAGAGCACCAGAGTTATCCAAGAATACATGGAGTTGGTCTGCTACTGCTTGTTCAGTCACTTTGCCCAGAAAGGTAAATTTAGAGACTGGACGATAATTGGCCACATTGCTTTTGTCTAGAGATTTTTTTTCTTACGTAATGGGTGGATAATTGCCCATTAAAGCAGCCATGGGAAGGCGCTTTGTGTGACTGGTTTATGATGGACAAAAGGGATTCATTTATGTGGTCCTTACATCATTTCAGTAGACAACATAAGCAAGGGTCCGGTGCACAATGACTTTTACAGATGCCAGGATTAGACATGGGCACAAACCGAAAAAAATTAACAAACCTGTGGTTTGTGGTTCGGTGCTGACGACAAACCCGAACCAGCGAGCCACAATGAACTTTTTCTGTTGCCGATCCGGTTTGAGGTTCGTGGTTCGTGGGCATCAGAACGGCCCCCGTTGGAATTAGAGAGCCCATATTCCCGGGGAGTGTTTAACAAGCTCTCCTCCAGCCATTACCCAAGTTTAGTCAAGATTGCAATAGGGATCCAAGCTCCAATTAAACTCTCTCTGTCTCTCTCCCCAAAGGCTAGCAAGTAGTAAGCAACAGCTCTGTCACACTCCACTGCTCGTTGAAAGGGAAACCCAGCCTGGGAGCCCATGGCTATTTATAAGCACAGGGCCCATTGAGCAACACAGGAGGTCTGTGGCTGGCCATCAGAGCTGCCTATCAGGGTTTGCAGGGATGAGATTGGAGTGCCCATGGCTACAGAACACCCTCTCCCCCCTCCCTCCCCCGGATGTCTTCTCCCAGGTTGTAACCACTTTGCAGCTCCATGGTTGGAAGGAAGACCTGCTGATCAAGGTAAGCTGGGCTTCCATTCGGGTTTCCAGGGCGACAGAAAGAAGGCAGAAAGAGTTCAGGCATTCCCCCGGCTCCGTTTCCAAGGGAATTGATTGATGGTGCCTGAATGTCTGGCTTCATGAACCGCGGAAGAACGCACCGAACTGCACATCTAATGAACGCTGGTTCATTGGCCATGGACGCTCATGAACCACTGGATCATGAACGGAAGATTGGGCAGTTTGTGGGGTTTTTTGGTTCATAATGCAGTTCATGCCCATGTCTAGCCAGGATCCTGTCAACGTCCATTGCTGTAACTGGGTCAAAATAGTCCATAAGCAGACCAGATGATGTATTAAACATTTCTTCCACCTCACCTATATGACAGCCAGCATCCAGATCAGAGCATATTCTTGCTATTTGTTCTATTAATAAAATGTCCAGTGGGCATTCCTGATGAACGGAATGGCCAGTAGGGAAGGCACCTTAAAGCTTTTCTACATGTCCTGGCTAGGCTTTTGCTGGTAAAACATTCCTGCCCTCCATCCCTTTCACTTGACCGTGTGGGATCAGCTGGTTGCTTTGGGGGCAAATAGCGGGAGAGGCTTTCTCCCTTCCAACTCTATAATTCTTCATTCTAAATATCTAGGAGTAATTTTTCATAATTTTGGCTCTGGTCACCACACAGTGAACATGCAAAGTGGAATTTTGAAAAGATCATGCTTAGTATTCTCAGATTTTATAGAACAAGAGAAGGCTGTTTTGTATCTCCAGCATTAGAAATATATGGAATATAGGTACTCTCACAGTTGTTATATGGAGCCCCAATATGGGGATTTGGAAATTTACCACCATTAGAAGTTGTCCCCAAAAAATTTGCTTGTATGTTGTTAGCAGTTCCTAATTCAGCAGTATCAGTTATAGTTAGATCTGCGTTGTCTTTGCTCCCAATATCGTTTTTAGTTCTTAAAGCTGCCATTAATTTTGGCTGAAAATTCTTTTTTGTCCAAGTTCAGGTTTTCTAACTTTGGCTTATGGGGAGATGAAAGCTAACTCATAGCAAAGCCCTATACTAAATATAGTGCACCCTCACTGTGAAGACTCCGAGTTTATGAAGCACTTTTAGTTCAAGCACTAAAGTGGACCAGCCAACCCTAAATTTTACTGAGACAAAAGAGATCGGCGAACTTGTAGTTGGCCCAGGAAGTGGGTAGAAAGGAGTCTCCCCTTCAGCCAAAGGAACAGGGCTATAGCTGGGATTTAAATATAACTCTGCCCAGTATCTGGAGGGGGTTTTAACTCAGTGGCGTATCCTGAGGTCTGCAGTAAAAGGGAGGGAGTGTTGTGGGTACTTAAACTGGAGTCTGTGAAGGGGTGAAAAAACAGGATCTGTACTTCAAATAGATCAAGTCCGATAATACCAACCTCCCTCACTAAGTCAGCCAACATAATAAAGTCAACCAGACGAAGTGTTTTGTGCCTCACATGAGTGAAGTAATCTGTGTAAAAACCACCTACTTACTGAAGCTTTTAAATAGCTGCCTACGCTTCTACCTATCCATCTTACCTGTAAATAAATCTTACGTTATACTTTAAACTTGAATAAACCTATTGTGTCAGTTTGGTTTCTAGGGGAGCTGTAAACCCCTATTTTTCCCTCTCCATATCCTTGGCTGGGTAACATCACAACCTATACATTTTTTAAGGGTGGGACAATAAAGAAAGTTAGAGTTACAGACACCAACACACTACTGAAGGCTTCCCAGTTCAGGAAACAGCTTCATATGCTTTGAGGGGGAAATTTTACCTCACAGTAAGGGAAGGATAGCACCAGCTAGAGAAAGCAAAGGGTTTGCGTCAGAGGACTATTGAGGATTTAGCGCATGTGGGTTTTTTCAGTGCCCAGGGTTTGCGGTAGAATGTGAAGGATACCTTGGGAACATTTTATTACAATACCCAGGGAAGTCTAAGAAGAATAATCCTGTGATATTGCTGGCTGATAGAAATAAATGTGTAATTTCCACTTATTAGTGTGGTTGATGGAATGTCTGTTAGCTTATACTGGATCAAATGTATTAGTATAGAAGTAACAAGTTATTTTTAATTCTGTATTTTGTACTTCTTTTATCAAAGCTTATTATTTTAATTATCATTATAAATTTGGTTTTAATGGATATTTTATGGATTTTAATTTGTATTGGTTGGTTTTTTTTAATGTGGCTTGCTAAGGCTTTGAGCCAATGCAATAAAATTTATGGTGACGATGAATGATCAGCAAACACACTGAGGTAACCAAACCAGACTTTGTGGCCTGGGGAGGGAACCCTTTTGGAGCTGGGCCCAGAGCCTCTGCTCACACATTCACCAGCTCAAGGCATGATGCTGATGGGCACGCACTGTCAGACTGTGGCTAAATAAGGCTCTTCCTACAGGTTCCCCCTCACAAGCAAACAGGAGTCCATTGTTTGGATAAGGAAACTTTACTGCAGAAAAGGTCCATTATAGTCCACTGTCCTGAATAGGAGACTCAGGATGGTACACGATCATTGTTACCAATGAAGGGTAAAGCATGAGGTACAGAGTAACAGTTCCCAGCTGGACCAGCCTCCCCCCACAGTTCTCAAAACAACATCTTTCAGTCTTGGGAAGTTGCTCTCTCTCAAGGCCAATGCTTGGTGGAACGGTGTTAGACAAAACAAACTCCTCCGGTGAGAAATCTGCCTGGGAAGTGGAGACCTGTGGGGAAAGCACTTAAACACTAAAAGCATTAGAAAATGGAGTCAGTACAGTTTACATGTACACTGGACCTGACATTCTGCCCCCCTTAAAATAGATCCCCCCCTGGTTTATATGGGTAACGAGTATGAAAAGCTTTGGTTAACCTAGGAGCATGAACATGCACAGAGTTCACCCATTCATCATAACCAGAATCAAAGTCCTTCCACCTAATGAGGTAAAACAGCTGTTTACGTTTGAACTTCGAGTCCAGAATTTGTTGCACCTCATAGTGTACTTGGTCGTCTATCAGAGTAGGGATGGGCGGAGCTTTGACATGCCAGTTGTCGTCGGTTGGAGCTTTCTTTAAGAGACTGACATGGAACGTATCATGAACATGGCGCAAATTCTTGGGCAAATCTACTGCAACAGTCACTTTATTGATTACCTTGCGCACAGGAAAAGGTCCAAGGAACTTTAGCGCTAGTTTTCGGCTGGTCTGGGCTAGTTTTAGATTCTTGGTGGAAATATAAACATGATCCCCAGGTTGTAAATCCCAATCGGCCGCACGATGGCGATCTGCGTACGTTTTGTAATCCTGTTTGGCTTTCTCGAGGTGTTTTTTGATAAGAGTCCATTGTTGAGCGGCCTCCCCCCACCATGAAGATGCATCCGGCGAGTTAGAGGAATGGAGAGGGGGAGCGTCCAGCGGGAAAGGGTTGAAGTGAGCTCCATATACAATCTTGAAAGGAGCCTCTCCCGTGGAAGCATGCACACTGTTGTTGTATGAGAACTCCGCGAGAGGGAGAAGATCCACCCAGTTATCTTGTTGGAAATTAATATAACAACGAAGGAACTGCTCTAAAATTTGATTAGTTTTTTCGGATTGCCCGTCGGTTTGTGGGTGGTGGCTTGAGCTGATTCCTTGTTCAATATTCAACATTCGCAAAAGCTCCCGCCAGAAGTTGGCAACGAACTGTCCGCCGCGATCCGAAATCACCTTGGACGGAAAAGAATGTAATTTTACGATGTGTTTTAAGAATAAATCCGCCAATTTCCGCACGGTGGGTACAGCAGTACACGGAATAAAATGTGCTTGTTTGGAAAACAGATCTACCACTACTAAAATGCAATTATGTCCTTTTGAATTGGGCAAATCAGTGATAAAATCCATGGAGATTATTTCCCAAGGTCGGTTAGGTGTTTCTAACGGCTGTAGGAGGCCCGGAGGTTTTCCTTTCCGAGTTTTGGCGCTGAGGCAAATGGGGCAGGAACTAACATATTGGGAAATGTCTTTGCGCATGCCCGGCCACCAGAATTGCCGTTGGATCAGATGTAACGTTTTCAGGTACCCATAATGACCGGCCGTGGGGGCATCGTGACATCGCTGCAAGACCTCCCGTCGGAGGTTGCCGGGGACATAGAATTTGGTCCCGGCCAGCCAGTCCCCCTGTGGGGATTGAATCAGTTTAGTTTTGGGCGCTTTATCCCCCTCCTTCTCCACTTCAGCTTTAAGTTTCGTTTTCCAGTCTTGGCTGTGCGGGAGGGGCTGGCTCGCTCGGCTGCGGGTAGTCACCACGCCTCCTAGTTGCGTAGGTGAGAAGACAGTGTCTATAGTCTCCTCCCTTTTGCTTTTGTGTTGGGGCATGCGCGATAGGGCGTCGGCAAGAAAATTAGTTTTGCCCGGGAGGTAATTTAAAGTGAAATTGAATTTGGAAAAGAATTCTGCCCATCGCAATTGTTTGGCATTCAGTCTGCGGGGGCTTCGAAGGGCCTCCAGATTTTTATGATCAGTCCACACCTCGAAAGGGTGCCTTGCCCCTTCTAGCCAATGTCGCCCGTTAGTGAGGGCTGTTTTGACAGCGAAGGCTTCCTTCTCCCATACATTCCAATTCCTCTCAGCCTCAGAGAACTTTCTTGAAAGGAATGCACAAGGCCGTAGCCTTTCATCCTCCCCCTTCTGCAATAAAACCGCTCCAATGGCTGTATCGCTGGCATCGACTTGCACTATGAAAGGACAGTTTTCATTGGGGTGGGAGAGGACGGGTTCTGTAACGAATTGCTTTTTTAGGCATTCAAAGGCTGTTTGGCAATTGGATGTCCATTGTATTTTGGAGGAGGGTTTCTTTGCCTGGATTGTGCGAAGTTTGCAATAAAGTCTCTGTAAAAGTTGGCAAAACCCAGGAAGGACTGTAATTCCTTGCGGGTAGTGGGAGTTTGCCATTCTTGGATCGCTTGTATTTTAGATGGATCCATCTTCAAACCCTCTGATGAAATACAGTAACCGAGGTAGGTGAGCTCGGTTTTATGAAATTCGCATTTGGATAGCTTGATGGGCAGTTTATTTTTCATTAATACAGCCAGAACCTTTTGAACTAGTTGAATGTGGTCCTCCTCGGTGTCTGAGTAAATTAATACGTCATCAAGGTACACCACAACTCCTTTATAGAGGAATTCATGTAATACTTCATTTATCATGGACATAAAAACTGAAGGGGCTCCCGCTAAACCAAACGGCATAACTAAGTATTCAAACTGTCCGAGGGGCTTATTAAACGCTGTCTTCCATTCATCCCCTGCCTTTATACGAACGTGGAAGTAAGCATCTTTCAAATCTAATTTCGTAAAGATCTTACCTTGGGCCACGACGTTGAGGAGGTCTCGGATGAGCGGGATGGGATAGGCGTTGTTGGTTGACACAGCATTAAGTCCTCTAAAGTCCGTGCATAGCCGGAGTCCCCCATCTTTTTTCTTCACGAAGAGGACTGGAGCCGCATGGGGGCTATTGGCTGGGCGGATGAACCCCCTTTGGAGGTTGGTGTCGATGAAATTCCGGAGCTCTTCCCGTTCACGGGGATTCATAGGGTAGAGTCGGCCTTTGGGCAGGGAGGCCCCGGGTAATATCTCTACTGCGCAGTCAGTTCTTCTGTGTGGGGGCAAGGTATCTGCTTCCTTTTCGGAGAAAGCGTTCAAGAACGGCCAATAATATTCGGGTATTTGTTTTATGTCCTCCCGGGTGAGAAGAGCTTTTTCGGTGTGGGAGGGATCACTACCCCAATTTTGGTCCCATCGATGGGTTTTACAGTTAGCGTGATTAAAGGTGACACACCCTTCTGCCCAATTAATGTGGGGGTTGTGATCACAGAGCCACTTGCTGCCTAAGATCAACGGGTATTTGGCCGTCGAGCTGATGACGAAAGATCTTTTCTCCCAGTGTTGGCCCATGCCCGTGACCACTGGAATGGTCTCGGTTGTAACAGGGTTCATGTTAGTGCCATCCATTTGTTCAAAAATTACTGGGTTCTGCAATTCGCGGACTGGCAGGACCAATCCGTTGACTAGGGCTGGGGCGATGATATCTCTTGAACAGCCCGAGTCAATAAGGGCTTGTACACGAATGTGCATCTTCCTCTCCGGGTTCAGCAAAGTCACTGGCAGGAATAGTATGGACCCAGGCGGCCGGTCCCGTGTTGGGACGGGCTTGGGGTGGATCTGTCGTTTGGGCCCTTTCACGACAGATCCATTTCGTTTCCCGACAGGGGGCTTTCTGGATTCCCCTCCACACCTGGGGAAGCGGGGTCGTATTCCATGACTTCTTCCGCCTCCAGCCCCCTTTCTGAGGTTGGTCGCTGGGGAGCGCCGCGACCTCTGTTCGTTCGTGGAGCTGGAGTCGGGCGTTGGAGTGTAGGAAATGGAGTAAGGGTTGGACGCCGTAGTTGGAGTGGAGGTCTTTGCACAGGCCGGTGGGGGCATTGTGCTGCAAAGTGACCGGCTTGTCCGCATTGCAAACACAGCCCTTGCTGCCATCTAGCATCTCTCGCTCCACGGGTGGCATATCCAGCGCCCCGTCCTCCCTTTTGTAGAGTCAATGATCTTCTTTGTCCCGTTTGTTGTTGTTGTTCAACCAAACGGACTTCCAAAATGCGATTTTCAACTTCGCATGCAAGTTGGATCCAGCCTAATAGAGTAGGAGGATTGTCCTGCATAAGGGCTCTATCTAGGAGTCTCGGGTTTAGCCCTTGCTTGAACAGGATAATTTTGGTGGATTCCTCACACCTAGGGCATTTAGCAGCTAGTTGTCGGAATTTCGTAATATAGTATCTTGCCGACATGCTGCCTTGTCTAATGGCTTGCAATTCTGTTCGGGCCCTAGTTTCCTCTAAGGGGTCTTCGTATTGTGCTCGAATAGCATCCACCAACCCCTGGAGGGTATTAAGTTCTGGGGCCCCAATATTGTATAGACCTACATACCAGTCCGCTGCTTTACCTTGTAAGCGAGAACCGAGATGCTCAATTTGGCTGGCCTCGCTACCAAAGAGGTGTCCCCACCGGTTGAAGAATTGTACTACTTGCACTAGGAAAAATCCCAGTTTGGAGGGATCCCCATCAAAAGTAGCTTCCAGTTTCACCCAGCCCATAGGAAGGTCTTGTCTCGGAGCCGGTGCTGGCTCCGCACCACCACTTGCACATTTTGTTGCTCAGGTTAGTGGTGTGTAATGGCTGTCACTAAGCTTGGGACCAGGGTGGGGCTACACAAGTGCTGGCAAACCCTTTGGGAAGCCTCTTCGGAAACCTGCACTGAAGGGATGGGAGTCCGTGAAATGAGTTGCAGCTGAATGGTTCAATTTTGCTAAACCCTAGTTTAACCCACAAGTGATGTCTGGTGTCTTTCTTTAGGAGTGAACACGCAAAGAACGATTGCAGCAAATTTCTGCGTACCTCCCAGAACCATGATGCTATTTATTTACAGGCTTTATATGCCATCTCTCCAGGAGAATTGCTCAAGGAGACTAGAACTCTTGAAGCTAGCTGTCCAGCGGTCTTTGAAATATATATTTTACTAGTGAGTCTACACTCAGACTCAATCAACTGAATCAGATTTACATATATATGGAAATATTGGAATATATATTAATAAATGAATATGCACTATGCGCTTGTACCTTTGAAATTCTGGGCAATATAAGAGCATATGCATGTTTGGGACATGGCCACGTTTCTTCCTTATTCTGCTGTTGGACTCTATTGCTTGCCTGGTAGACCGTCTACAAAGCATACTGGAATATGCGTAGCAGAAAGACAGGAAAATATTGCAGCTGTGATAGCTATGACTTGTAATACTTGCAATATATTTATATTAGCTACTCTTCAAATATCTTGGTGTGGTTCAGCTACCACTGAGAGCATTTGATACTGATTTATAATGTAAACTCCAAAAAGATCAATTTCTTGTTG
The DNA here is from genome assembly GCF_028583425.1 of Eublepharis macularius. NCBI lineage: Eukaryota > Metazoa > Chordata > Lepidosauria > Squamata > Eublepharidae > Eublepharis > Eublepharis macularius. The sequence goes on along the minus strand of NC_072795.1, from coordinate 144,199,296 downwards.
CTTAAAGAAATTATTTTGCAATCTCTGCCACCTATAAAATCAGCAAGCCTTTGACTGTTTTTATTGTGAGATAATTTCATACTATTGTGATTTTCAATTATAGAGGCATTCAGGAAAGTAATGGCAAAATGGTTGCCCATGCTGTATATCAAAATCACTGTTACATTCTATATATTGCTGCTGCTTTCTGAAACACCTTCTTATAGCATTGTGTTGCACTCTGTAATGCTTTATATCAGACTAGCAACAAAGCCCATTAAAAAAATGGCCTCTAGAAAACAGCACGTTGTGGAGCGCAGGGCTTGTGATGCCACTCTAGCAGCACTCCCACACTCCGCAGTAGGCAGAAATCGGGCCAATGCAGAGCACAGGAGCACTCTAGGATTTGTGGCACTGCTCCAGCTGTGCTCTGCAGGGGGCAGAAATCAGGTCAGTGCAGAGCATGGGAGCGCTCCAGGGCTCATGGCGCCGCTTCAGAAGCACTCCTGTGCACAGGAGCTCCCCAGGGCTCATGGATGGCTCCAACAGCACTCCCACACTCCTCAGTGGGCAGAAATAGGGTGAGTGCAGAGCATGGGAGCACTCCAGGGCTCATAGCACCCCTTCAGCAGCACACCCATGCTCCTTAGCAGGCAGAAATTGGGCCAGTGTGGAGCACAGGAGCAATCCAGGGCTCGTGGTACAGCTCTAGCAGCACTCCTGTACTCCACAGTGGGTGGAAATCGGGCCAGTGTGGAGCACAGGTGCACTCTAGAACTCATGGTACTGCTCCAGCAGTGCTTCCGCACTCTGCAGCGGTCAGAAATAGGGCTGGTGCAGAGTGCAGCAGCACTCCTGGGCTCGTGGTACAGCTCTAGCAGCACTCCCGTACTCCACAGTGGGTGGAAATTGGGCCGGTGTGGAGCACAGGTGGAGCATTAAGAAGGGCTGGGCAGGCAGGCTAGTCCTTTCTGCCCTGGCCTCAGCCAGATCACAGCTGGGAAGGGCTCCAATGGCAGGCCTGCCCTTCCCACCACTGCCCCGGCAGGATCATGGTTGGGAAGGGCTGTGTGCAGCTCACCCTTCCTACCCCAGCCAAGACAGCTCACCCTTCCCACCCCATCCCTGGCCTGAGTGCTTCTGAGGAGGGTGGAGGCAGCAGGCTCGCCCTTCCTGCCCCATCCTTGGCCAGATCACAGCAGAGAAGGGCTTTAATGGGTGGGCTCATCCTTCCGGCCCTGGCCCTGGCTCAAGCATAATTGGCTCGCCGTTCTCGCCCCTTCCCCAGCCCAGGCGGCTCATCCTTCCTGCCCCGTTCCTGCACTGAGCATGGCTGGGGAGGCCAGAGGTAGTGGCTCATCCTTCCTGCCCTGTCCCCGGCCCCACTGGGGCTAGGGAGGATGGAGCTGGCCTGCTGTGGGACCTTCTGAGGCTGCAGAGGCTAGGGGGGACTGCACCTGCACCAACATAAAAAGTGAGTTGTTGCCAATATGGCTCACCTTTTATATAATAAGAAATGAAAACAAAATTTGAGGCCCAGCTTGGCAAAGGGCGAATTCGTAGCAAGCTCACTGAGGGAGCTACAATCAAACAACAACTCCGGGAATCTACAGTTAATAACAATTCATTTTCTTTTATAGTGCAAAAGTGCCAATGTGCAAAGTGCAAGAATAATACAATAAATATAATAAATACAATAAGATCTTATGTTTCTAATGTCCAAATAGTCATGGAAAAACGATGTCCAGAAGGGAATGACATGAAAACCCACAATGGGGATAGAACAAAGAGTCACAGTGCTGGATGGACGATGACCCCAGTCCAAATTGGAGTAAAATCCAAGTGTGCCGACGGGATTATGCGGGCATCTTATACAATTCCCGTTTTGTATAGGTCATACTTCTTCCTGGGCACAGTTAATTCTGGACTGTAACAAAAATATGATCTTTTTAAAATTATGATCTATAAAATTCCTTTAAAATATTCAACAATAATGTTCCACTATATGCAGTACATACTTACTGGTCACCATTTAAGTAAATATGCCAATGTGACTACACATAATATTCTTCCCAACTTCAATACATCACGAACATGGACAATGACGTGGACATGAAACAGTAAGACACCTATACCTTTGGAAGACTGGACAACCCTCGAACAGTTGGAAACTAAGAAATGTCGTTTGTTACTTAATGCAGCCTCCTTGACAGACTATTCAGTTAACAAGTTCATTCCGAGGGGCTTGCGTATCCACAAGCCTCCCGGTATGTTCAAGGAAGACGAGGAGTTTAAACAACGTTGGGCAGCCATACTGAATAAGTGTTCCTTCGACCTAATGTTATTGCTTATTAAAACATCAAACGCAGAGGCGGATAAAATTACAACAGAGGCAACTAGGTTGGAGGAACAATTGAAAGCCAAACAGACTTTGGAGGCATTTGAGGCCAGCAAGGCGGAGCTTGATCGTGCGGTAGCAGAAAGCAAGGAGAAGTTGAAGGAATTAAAATTAAAGAAGTTTGAGCGGGATAGGAAAGATTACACTTCAGGAAGAATTTACACATGGAAGGAAGATTTCAATGTCAAACCACGGAAGAGAGTATCATGGGCTAGAAATCTTCAAACCGGGTCTGATTTCGAGACCACGGAGCCCTCGGAAACAGATACCTCCGGGGATGAGGGTACCAGTACCAAAAGCTTACGGAATCGTAATGTCTCCTATCCTTTTAGGGGGACTAGAAATAATAATTTTTTAGGGAACGGTCCACCACGCCCCAGGAGACCATACAAGCCGAGGACTTAGTTTTCAATCCGTCCTCAAGACCTTTGATGCGGATTGAGAGAGGTGTATTAAATAAAGGGCTCGGGTTTGTTCCCACACCCACCTATAACCCTTTTGACACAAAACTGGATGTATACAAGCTTATTAGGCTTATAAAATTGAAAAAGTTTTTTGGCCATGCTCCCATTGTGGCCCCAGAAACAAACATTGGGCAAAAATCCACTTTTTGTCCTTCCATTTCAGACCCCTCCATTGATTGTTTTGAGAGGGTGGTATTAAGAGATATTGAAAATCTGGAGAAAGAGACAAGATTTTGCAGGTATAATCTGGACAGGGAGGAATGGGCGGCATTGAATTCATTGAAAATGGACTCGAATATTATTATTAAATCAGCCGATAAGGGTGGGGGTGTAGTCATACAGGATACTATCCACTACGTCCAGGAGGCGAACAGACAGCTTTCAATCTCCTCAGATTATAAGAAAATTAAAGGGAACCCACTGCCTCAGATCCAAAGAGTAATAAAGATTGGACTAGATGAGGGTTTGATGCTTAATGAAATAGACCAGAAAACTTACGAGGGTTTGCAGAACAGGAATCCCCGCACCCCTGTGTTTTACATGCTCCCGAAGATACATAAGGAGGGCAGACCACCACCGGGACGCCCAATTATTTCGGGCAGTAATTCCGTATTGGAACCACTTTCCATTTTTTTGGACCACTTTTTACAACCGCTTGTGGTCCAGACAGAGGCGTATTTACGGGACACGATGCATTTCATTTCTTCTGTGGAGCAACTGGAGCTTCCCAGTTCCGCTTTTTTGATGACACTTGATGTGGTCTCATTATATACCTCGATTCCCCATGACGGGGCAAGGACTGTGGTAGAAACATCTTTACTAACTAGACCTGATCCAAGCCCCTCTACTCCATTTCTTCTTAATATTCTAGACATAATAGTAGAGCGGAATTATTTCAAGTTTGATGGGGTCTTCTATTATCAAACTAAAGGGGTGGCGATGGGGTGCGCTGCTGCTCCCAGCATCGCCAACCTCTTTATGGCCCAACTAGAAAGTGATTATATTTTGAACAGTGACAACAACCCTTTGAGGGATACTATTGTATACTATCGTCGCTATATAGATGACATCATGGCCATTACCAGGACTCGGGATAGTGGTGAGCAGTTCGGCAGATGGGTCAACACCATCAGCCCTGATATTAAATTTACTTGGCAGGGAAGCAGCGCATGCATTAACTATTTGGATGTTAGTGTTTATAAACTTAACGACAGGAAACTTGGCGTGCGGCCCTTTAAGAAAAGCACAGATAGGTGCTCATATCTCCATTTTTCTTCCTTTCATCCGCAACGCTTGAAATATAATATTCCTGTGGGCCAGTTCCTGAGGCTCAAGCAGAACTCTTCCAATACAGGGGACTTTAGGACAAGCTGCATCCAATTAGAACGAGCATTTGTCAGCAGAGGATACCCATTGCCTGCGATTAATTCGGCAAGGAACAGAGCTGTAGGTACGCCACGGGAACACTTACTTGTTCCAAAATCTCGTACAGGCAATACCTGCTTGAAATGGGCTCTTGATTATACCACTTTGGCCACCCCCATCTCCCGCATCGTTCGGAAACACTGGCACTTAATAGATAATATCCCTGGGTGTGAAGACAGCCCAGCAATCGGCCTCCACAGAACTAAATCCCTTAAAGATATATTAACACGTTCTGAATTCAAGCGTGACAATCCCTCTCAGAATCACATTGGAACGGCCCCTAGGGGCCATTTCAGATGAGGTGATTGTAATGTCTGTTCGTATATGGCTAAATTTGAGGAAATAATTGTGGATAGACGGGAATACTCTCGAGGCTTTACCACATGCAAGTCTCCATATGTGGTCTATGTGATTCAATGCAGCTGCCCACTGATTTATGTGGGCAGCACTACGCGTCCCCTCAAAATTAGAGTTCAGGAACATGTGTCCAGAATAAGGAACCAGGTTAGGGAGGCACCTCTGGTCTTGCACTATTTGAATTGCCATCATAACCTTGGAGACCTTAAGATAACAGTGGTTGATGTGATTAAGGAACCGTTCACCAAGGATAGTCCTAGGAGACTATTGCAATTGGAAACCAGGTGGATTTTAAAATTGCGGAGCCTTGCCCCGGGCGGGCTCAATAATGAAATTGACTATTCCTGTTTTCTGGGGTAGCACTCAGAGCTTGCTGTCATTCCTTCCACTTTTCTCAGTATTCCTTCCACTTCTCCTTGCGGAGTAATATTTGCCCAACTGTGTGGTATGTATAGCCAGTTTAGATAAATATATAGATTGGCATGGTGTGTCTATCTGCTGCAGCATGTAAGTTTTACTATTTGATGGATGGATGATTTATGTAAGTTTTGCTGTCCTCGAGGACGTTAATTGATGGAGGTAACCAATTTCTAATCATGTATTTATCTTAATGTATCCATTTGTAATTATGTATTTAAGAGATCCCTGTTCATGTATGTTTCATGTCCACGTCATTGTCCATGTTCGTGATGTATTGAAGTTGGGAAGAATATTATGTGTAGTCACATTGGCGTATTTACTTAAATGGTGACCAGTAAGTATGTACTGCATATAGTGGAACATTATTGTTGAATATTTTAAAGGAATTTTATAGACCATAATTTTAAAAAGATCATATTTTTGTTACAGTCCAGAATTAACTGTGCCCAGGAAGAAGTATGACCTATACGAAACGGGAATTGTATAAGATGCCCGCATAATCCCGTCGGCACACTTGGATTTTACTCCAATTTGGACTGGGGTCATCGTCCATCCAGCATTGTGACTCTTTGTTCTATCCCCATTGTGGGTTTTCATGTCATTCCCTTCTGGACATCGTTTTTCCATGACTATTTGGACATTAGAAACATAAGATCTATTTGGAATTTAAAGAGAGTGTTGGTAGTCGGACTTTATGCACCTAACGGTGCAAAAGAAAGCTTCTTTGAGGATTTAAGGAAGCATTTAGACGATCTTGCATATGACCAGATAATTCTTGCTGGAGACTTCAATGGAGTGACAGACTTGGAACTAGACAAAAAGACTACAACGGCACAAAAGAAAAGAGGACTATTACCAAAGCTTTTTTTTGAGTTGATTCAACAAGAGACTCTTGAAGATGTATGGAGGAGAGAATATCCTAAAAGCAGACAGTTTACTTTTTATTCTGCAAGGCATTCTACATTATCAAGAATTGATATGATCTGGGCCTCAAAAGACTTAGCATTATGGACTAAGGAGGTAGAAATAATGCCTATGGTAGGCTCAGATCACAACCCAATTATGTGGAAATTTGGAAAAAAGAGAAAAAGGAAAGCATGGAGAATAAATGAGGACTTGTTACAGGAAAGAGAGAATATGGAAATATTGAGAAGAGAGACAAAGTTTTTTATACAATACAACGTGAATAAAGAAGTACCAACCAATAAAGTTTGGGATGCTTACAAGGCGGTTGTAAGGGGCATACTAATGGACTTAAATGGTAGAGCAAGAAAGAAGAAAGAGGAGAAAAGACAAGAGATTGAGGAGAAAATAAAAGCCAAAGAAATACAGCTAAAAAAGAGACCAAGGAAAAAGAAGGTATACCAGGAAATTAAAATACTTCAAGAACAGCTAACAGCAATGAGCAATAAAGAATTGGAGTGGAATCTCAAAAGACTGAATCAAAAAGCGTTTGAGGGTGCTAATAAACCTGGGAAGTACCTGGCATGGCAATTGAAGAAGAAAAGGGAAAAGAAGATAATAAATAAAATTTGCGAAGATAACAAAACGTATTTGGAGCAGGCTACCATTAGTAGAGCCTTTTATAAATTTTACGCTAAGCTGTATAATAAAAAAGAAGTAAACAAAGAATCAATAGCGTCATATTTGGAGAAAACCAAACTTCCAGAAATCTCGGAAGCTTGGAGAAATAAGTTGAATAGTGAAGTAACTGACGAGGAAATAAGTAAGGCAATACAATCTGCAAATCTAGGAAAGGCGCCAGGGCCAGATGGACTTACGGCTAAATTCTATAAGACAATGGCTAATGAACTGGCACCATTCCTAAAAGAGGTGATGAATGGGGTTTTAAGGGATCAAAGGATTCCAGAAACTTGGAGTGAAGCGAATATATCATTGATCCCAAAAGAAGGCCAAGACCTGACTAATGTGAAAAATTATAGACCTATATCGCTACTCAACAATGACTATAAAATTTTTGCGAAGATATTGGCGGAGAGATTGAAGGGGTGGCTCTCGGAAGTCATAGAGGAGGAACAAGCAGGCTTTTTGCCAGACAGACAAATAAGAGACAACTTAAGGACAGTGATCAATGCTATTGAATATTATGACAAGCGTTGTGACAAAGAGGTTGGTTTCTTCTTTGTAGACGCTGAAAAAGCGTTTGACAATTTAAACTGGGACTTTATGTTTGCCACTATGGAAAAGCTACAATTGGGAGAAAGATTCATCAGAGCAATTAAGGAAATTTATAGAGACCAGACTGCAGCAATCGTGGTGAATGATGAATTGACCAAGAAATTGACGATAAGTAAAGGAACAAGACAAGGTTGCCCGTTATCTCCATTGTTGTTCATTTTAGTATTGGAGATTCTGATGATACAAATACGTCAAGATGATGAAATTCGTGGAATAAAAATAAAGGACTATTCATACAAGGTTAGAGCATTTGCGGATGACATAATGTTAATTGTAGAGGACCCATTGGAGAACATGCCAAGAGTGATAGATAAGATCAAGGAGTTTGGAGACTTGGCAGGTTTCTTCATTAACAAAAAGAAGTCAAAGATATTATGCAAAAATATGACTAAGCAGAAACAACAATTGTTAATGGAAACAACGGATTGTGAAGTAACAAGTAAAGTGAAATATTTGGGAGTCGAATTAACTGCAAAGAACATAGATCTATTCAAAAACAATTATGAAAAACTATGGACTCAGATAGAGAGAGACTTGATTAAATGGAATAGATTGAATTTGTCATGGTTGGGCAGGATTGCAGCAGTTAAGATGAATGTGTTACCAAGAGTAATGTTTTTGCTACAGACAATACCAATCATCAGAGACTCCAAACAATTTGAAAAATGGCAGAGGAAAATATCAGATTTTGTTTGGGCAGGCAAGAAGCCTCGAGTGAAAGTGAAAGTTTTACAAGATGCAAAGGAAAGAGGCGGAATGCAACTGCCCAATCTGAGACTTTATCATGATGCAATCTGCCTAGTTTGGTTGAAAGAATGGATGACATTAAAGAACAAGAAACTATTAGCCCTAGAGGGATATAAAAAAATATTTGGATGGCACGCATATTTATGGCATGACAAAGTAAAGGTCAACTCGATGTTCCTGCATCACTTTGTTCGGAGAAGTCTATACATAATCTGGAAGAAGTACAGAATTTATCTACAAGAAGGAACCCCTTTGTGGGTGGTTCCATATGAGGTGATAGACCCGAGAGCTGTTGATAATGAACAACAATGTTTAACGTATAAAGAAATAACTAAAACTGAAGCATCCAAACTTAGAATAAAGACACAAGAGGAACTATCACCTAACTACGATTGGTTCCAGTATAGACAGATCAGAGACTTATATAATTCGGACTCTGTAAAGGGAGGTATACGAATAGAGAATTCGGAACTAGAGCAGACCCTTCTTAAAGAAGATAAGAAAAGAATATCCAAGGTATACCAAGTACTGTTGAAGTGGTATACCGAGGATGAGATAGTTAAAACACAAATGGTGAAATGGGCTATAAACTTTAATAAAGAAATAACAATGGAGGCATGGGAATACTTGTGGAAAACTACAATGAAGACAACGACATGTATTAATATCAAAGAGAACATTTACAAAATGATCTATCGTTGGTACATGACACCAAAGAAGATTGCGCTAGGGAATTTGAATACTTCTAATAAATGCTGGAAATGTAAGAAGCATGAGGGCTCCCTCTATCATATGTGGTGGTCGTGTGAGGTAGCCAGGCAGTACTGGGGGGAAATAATAAGAGAAATGAGTGAAATTTTACAATTTCAAATTAATAAGAACCCAGAACTCCTGCTACTGAACTTGGGAATGGAGGGAATTCCAGCCCAACACAGGACGTTGATATTTTATATGACAGCAGCAGCTAGACTTTTGTATGCGCAAAAATGGAAAGTACAAGAAGTGCCAACTATTGAAGATTGGACTTACAAATTGCTGTATATGGCTGAAATGGACAAGATGACAAGAAAACTGAGAGATCTGGACTCAGGGCAGTTCAACACAGACTGGGAGAAGCTGAAACAATACCTGGAGAAGAAATGGGAGGTGGGAGGAAAACTGTGGCAGTTTGAGAACTACTGAAGTATTGAAGTAGAGGGGGGAGACTTTACCGGGGGGAGAAGAGATAAATGTGAATTAATAAGCAGTCAGATTAATAGATTGACATATATATAGATATATATAGGTTAACAAACAGAACATAGAGAAAATAATTAATTATAAGGACTAAATATAAGGAGCGATTAACTAACAATATTTTCTTTTTTTCTGGTAAGTTTTGTACCAAACTGAATGTCTGAAGATATAGATGGGTCAAATTGATTGACTACGTGAGGAGAGATATATAGAACTATTATAAAAAGATAGAATGAGTAATATATATAGAGAATAAGTCAAATTGTTTGATATAAACGAATGTATGATCTATATGGTTTATGATATATAGAAATATCTGAAATTGAAAAATTGGGATAAATTGTTTATCTAAGATGGAAACAAAGACTTACAGTTTGGGCATATAATGTTAAAAATAGTTAAGGATGTACTGCTTAGAATAATGGAGAATATATATTTGTTTTAGATAGAGGAAGCTAATAAAAGTAAGGGAAAGGGGACAAAGGGTTGGAAAGCTGTTGGAAGTCAACAAAAAGGGGGGGGAAAGGGAGGGGGTTAGAGATGAAAAAATTGGGGAAAATTGAATGTAAATGTGGAAATAATGGATTCTAACCCAATAAAAATTTTTCAAAAAAAAAAAAAAGAAACATAAGATCTTATTGTATTTATTATATTTATTGTATTATTCTTGCACTTTGCACATTGGCACTTTTGCACTATAAAAGAAAATGAATTGTTATTAACTTTAGATTCCCGGAGTTGTTGTTTGATTGCAGTCCTTACTATCCGGGCATTTCCCTTGGTTTGCTCACTGAGGGAGCTAGCTTGGATGCAACAGCTTCATACCCCAGGCTGGATCTGATTGGACAATCCACCCAGTTGTCCTTTGTAGCTCTCATGGGGCCCTTCTGGACAAGATGTGCTTCTTCTGCTGGTCATTGGATGTGGTACAGATGATACTGGGCCGGTAATTCTTGCTGGAACCAGGAAGTTCTACTGGTGCACAGGAAAAGTCTCTGGAGCTGTGAGCCTCGGGATCTGGGCCTTAGTCTCATGCTGTTGCCTGTGGTGTGGTCACTCATCCCATAATCACCTCTGTGAAACAGGTTCTCCAGCTTGAAATAGTATTTCAAAAACCTATTGATTGGAGATGACACCAGAAACCCCAAGTTTATCATTTTACCTTTATCATTCTTTCCATTCTTGGAACAGCTGTCTGCCTCCAGCCTTGAGGAATGCCTTGTCAGGATTTGAGAAACAGAGCTCTTATTGGCATTTCCACAACAGCAAAATCTATTGTTGTGTCACTATAGCATCCTGAGTTAAGTCGACAGGACTGTACCTGATGTGTTTGCACAACATGTGGCCCAGCATGCCAAACCTGGCTAGGTGTATGAAGCCCCCTTATCCCTGTTTTTGCAGTCAGAAAAAACAAAGTTTGTCAAACCACTGGTGGAGTGCCATGCATGTCTAATAGACTGTGTTCAGCTTGCAGGGTGGGGGAAACATCAACAGTGTAGACTTACAGGGCAATCCTAAGAAGAGTTACTCCAGTCTAAGCCCATTGATTTCAATGGGGTTAGACTGGAGTAACTCTTCTTAGGATTGCACTATTAATCACTCTTGTCATTCGGCTGCAATACCATTTCACCATCCTACAGACATTTCTGCCAGTATTGTCGACTGTGTGATTGCAAAAGTGCCTTTCAGGTGCTGCATCACTCATTTTCCTTTTCCACCCAGTTCTTCAGAGATAACATTATGGAGCCTCTGGGTGTAAGCATATATCTGTCAGTCCTAGGGTGGCAGTCCCTGGCAGTTAGATCCCCAACCCCCTCACAGCAGGTGCATTGGTTGAAGAAATGTTATTTAGAGATCTATTCAGTTCGGGTGTGCATTCATAGGTAGAAGACAGAAGTGATTATTCAAACAATAGGATTATTGATTGTAGGGGACGCTCTCCCGCCCACTGGCCCGTTTGCATTTAGGTGCAAACCACCAAAAAGTTACATGGGAACAAAGTAGTTTAGTCTAGACAAAGTACAGAGTGGAATCATTCCCTCCTGTGAAAAAGATACATTTCAGTACACAGCTGCAGCTTCTGTCCAAGGACACTCAGATGTGAAAGCGCTTATTTCTTAGAGATAACAAAGGGGCCACTGGCTGCTCTGGAAATTAGTATTAGCAGTCTAGACACCCTCAGGTGACTTATATAAAATGCATAAGCTGCAGTATTTCACTTTGGTATATATCAGTATGAGTTTAAGATGCAGTGTAAGATGCAGAACATAACAATGACATGATTGCTTATATCACTCTCAGTATAAAATGCAGAACACAACAATGGCATGGATGCTTGCAGAACACAACAATGTAGAACACAACAATGGCATGGATGTTTGCATACATGACAAAATGATTCTATATTATGATCTGTACTTATACACAGTAGGGATATTACAAGTTTTAAAAAATTGAGTGGCTTTGCTTCTTTACTCACGTTGCTTAGGATTAGGGATGTGCAGTTTGGGTTAATGAAACCCGAATAAAACCCGAATCAACCCTGATTCAGCTTGATTCGGGTTTCTCGAATCGATTTGGGTTTCCCCAAATCGATTCGGGTAATCCGAATCAGCATTATCTGAATCGATCTGGGTCGATTCGGAGGTTCGGATAAGCTTTTCAATGGGAAAAAGCCTCCCCCAGGCTTCCCTGAAGCCTGGGGGAGGCATTTTCCCACCGAATCAAGCCAAAATTGGTGGGAACTTTCCTCTAACTCGTCTCTAACAACTCCCCAAGTTTCAGACCGGTTGGACTTTGGGGGGCCATGTTATAGCCCCCCAAACCAGGTCCCCCTATCCTCGCCTAAAAAGAGCAGAGCTTTAGCTTGCTGCTGCTGATCTCCTAGCTCCTAAGTTGTGCTTGCTGCTGCTGATCTTCATTATTTCCTATGGGGAAAAAATGAAGATGCAGCCATGCTGGCTTGTCTTGCCAGGGGTGGCATTTTGCATGCATAACATGCCCCCCCAAAGTCCAATCGGTCTGAAACTTGGGGGGTTGTTAGAGGGGAGTTAGAGGAAGGCCCCCACCAATTTTGGCTTGAATCGGTGGGAAAATGCCGCCCCAGAGGCTTCAGAGAAGCCTGGGGAGGCTTTTTCCCATTGAAAAGCTTACCTGAACCCCCGAATCAAGCCGAATCGATCCCCAAATCGCTATACCTGAATCGGCTTGCCGATTCGGATAGAGCTGTTCCTGAACCAGCTTCTCGATTCGGGTATACCCGAATCGGGAAAGCCAAACCACTGTGCCTTTGCACACCCCTAGATATGACATTTTTCTGCTAAGGGCCTCTTTGTATACATTCAATATAAAAGTGGTATTAAAATATTAAATACAAGTTAATTGGCACTCTCAAAGCCCAGCTGGAGAGATTCATGAATCCTCTAAATGCCAATAAGATATAGACAATGCATCATCCATTTGTGAAAAATTATATTATTTATTTGGGTATTTATAGGCCACCTCTCTAAAGTTCTGTTATACACACCTAAAAACACTCCAGTCCAGGAACATTAAACATTTACAAGCTGCCAACACTCTTCTACCCAACAGCAACTAAACTGACCTGTGACTCCTGTTTCAGGTGTTTCCCTGAACGTTTCTTCTAACGGACCTGTTATAAAAGTGTTCTGTACCCTGCTTATCCGAAAGCGTCTCTACCTCCTAAGTTCCGCATTGCATTCAGGGATGATTTGAAGTTTTCAATATGGACATTCAAGAATTGGATGTGCTTGTTAGTTGCCGTTGAATCATCTTATACAATTGCTTTATGATTTACTCAGAAGTCAAAATTTCTGTGCTACTGAACACAGGTGTTTTGGGATTAGCTATGCCCTTGTAGTAGTCATGGACAGGCCGTGCAATCATATTCCTGAGCATGTGCTGCTTCTGCAGCTGCGCAGTCAGTGGCACTTGGATTGGCACATGCTCAGGACAGAAAGGATCAGCCTAGAGCTCCTCAGTGCCCATGCGAAAGCACATCAGCGTTTTAGAATGGAACATGCTCAGCCGTGGTAGACGGGCAGGAACAATTGGGAAGGCTGGGGTGAGGTGAGCCACACAGCCTCCCCACCACCCAGCAGGACGGAGATAACCAAGATGGAAGGGAGCAGCCATGGCAAAATAGCACAAACATGCACACACACAAATTATTTGTGATTAGGTTATGATACTGCCATGAACAAACACAATGTTAGGCAGGCCCATTGGGGAATGGAGTAACCGCTGCTGACACCAGAATCCAGCCACTGGAACCCCAGATGGGGCAGGGGAGGGGGACCACAGGGGCCTGCCCTCCTCCTTCTTTTTCCTGCCATCCTTTGGGGGACTTGGGTGTGGGGCCCAGGGCAGCTGCTCCTGTTGTCCATTGGCTCAGATGACTTCTGGAATGGAGAAAGCATTGTGAAAATGCGCATGTGCAAAGAATTAACTTTCCAACCCTGACTAGTTCCAAATGTACAACATAAAATGCACTGTTTTTCTCTAAATGTCTGAGGGTACTGACTGAGTATCCTGGATTGCAATAACTACTGTGCATGCATCTACATTTTTTAAAAGCTTCTTGAGCTCTTGTTGTATATTTGACATTTTATTCAATTTTGGTTTTGTTCAGGAGTAGCTTCTGGAGTACAAAATGCATATATCTATCCATTACCAGTGATTAGCCTATATAAAACCAATTAGATAAATAAATAGAATAGAGTAATTCCTAATAGGATAAAAGTCTTAAAATAAATAGAGGCAGTAAAATGCAGGGTACATACTCAGTTGGAATATACTTCTAGTAAGTTAAAATATGACTAATAAAAAAACCCAAATAAAACCCCAATAATAAAATAATAAAATAGTGATAAAATGCGTATAGAACTGCTAAAAGGGCTATAGAGTGAAAACTAATGCTAAAATTGACAGTTGCAGCTCATACTGATAACAAAGTGGTTGGGATAAATAATTAAATAGAGGAATAACTATGAAAGAGGGAAAGAGAGAAAGAAGAGAAGAGAAAAAGACAAGATTCTCTCCCCTCCCAATAACTAATGCCTGAGTACCTCCCCTAGGCTGCAACAAGCTATAATAAAAATAATAAAATATTGCTAATATAAAATACCAAGCAAATAGCTGAAATGGCTACAGACTAAATCAACAGTTGCAACTTATACTGATAACAAAAGGACAACGCCTGAGTAACAGATTAATTAAGCTTGGCGTTTTCTAAGCAGGAGGGGAAATCCTTCTAGCAGACCAAGGTCAGCCACCAAAAAGAAAGCAGTAACTCTCCTAGGGTGCAACAAACTATACCGTACTACAAGAGGAAAATAAAACAGTTATAAATAGTTAAAATAAACAAACTCACTTTGAGATAAGTTCTGTGTCTGCAGTTCCTGCCTCTCCCCAGAACCCACCCCCGTAAATCAGATATTTCAACGTCTTATTCTTCAGTTCAAATCCCTCTTGAACCTAAAATTAAATATACTCTGTAAATCCAAATGTTGTTTTCTCAGCCAACCAAATTGAAAATGCCACTCCTGATAACCAATGGCAATACTCCTGTAGCAATATTAAAATACTAAGTTGGAATGTGGCTGGCTGGAAGACTAAATGCTTCTTTCTAAAGTCAGTTCTTTCCTATCTACTTTTAATATCATTTTAATACAAGAGGACTAAGCACAACTTTTTCAGGATATATTACATTTTCTAAGGAGACTAAAAAGTGGGAGAAAAGGAGGGGTTCAAGTGTGGCCTCATTTCATCTGCCCTCAACATCTCTGGACTGGAGAAAAGGAGGGGAGAAAAGGAGGGGTTCAAGTGTGGCCTCATCTCATCTGCCCTCAGCATCTCTGGATTGGAAGTGGTGGCCTCTTTTGACCTGACCTTGGCTGTTTTGATTCAATTAACTGACTTTTCCTTTATAGTAATCTCAGCTTCTATCCCTCCAATTCAAAATTGAGACGCATTGACTTCTTACTGGTCCTTCTGTTGGGAAACCTATGATCATTTGATCCATCGGTTCTATGACAGAACCCCAAGGTTCCATATGGCTCAGGAGTGCCACCGAGAGCGTCTGGATTCTTGGAGCCTTGGAGCTAACATAAGAATAATGCTTTATGCTCCATTCCACATTAGGGCAACCTGACCAACTTAATCCTTTTTTTGACAAAAAGCAACCACTTTGGGCCTGATTCCTTTTTTGTCGTGTTAGTGCCGAACCATTAAAATGGCGGGACCATCCTGTAATAATTCTCTGATTGGTGGAAATAGCCTCTGACATCAGAGATGGAGCTTAGCTTGGGATTGGTACAGCCTGCTAGTCAATCTCACCAATGAGGCTGACTTAGGTCAGATTCCGTTGCCCATAAATATCTGGAGCTCTGGACTTTTCTTTGTCCCCATTTTGGGACATCTGGAGACCCCAAGACCAGTGGGCCAGGCATTAAGGACTCCTCCACTTCTTGATATTACAAGGAACTCTGCATATGCTCTGAGGAACCTTCTACAAATTAGGTAAAGTGTACCTAGCTGAGTTAGCTCAATATTAATGTTTTATTTGATAGACTGTGTGCTGTGCAATAGTGTGCTCTTCCCTGGATTTTGTATTTTGTCCTCTTTCCTACCCCTTTTTGAATCAACTCACGCTTTCTCCTTTTTTTCTATAATAAACCTTCTATATATATAAAGACAAGTGTCCTGACTGACTCCCCATTGCCCAGCCCAAACCCCTGGACCTAGAAACAAGAAATTTGGGGAGAACATTCATTTTGTGATGTAGAGGCTCACTAAGAAGGGATTTTAAGAAATTTGCCCCCTAAGGGGGTAAAAAGAGGTAAAATGTATTTTCCCATAGGGATACAGCTACCCTGTGTGGCTGACAGGCTTCTTCCCACCCCCGCCGACTGCCAGCCACTCTTCCCTGAGGTCATTTGCATATGTGGCCTGATTGGTCATCACCCCAACATTCTAAAGAGTATGCAGTTGCTGTTGGGCATCACTGAATGTGTCCTGAGGTAAAAATACACCTCCCAGTCTTCTCCTCTAGGGTTGTCAATCTCCCTGTGGGCCTGGCTTTCCAGTGTGGCTGGCAGGCTCCTGCCTGCTTGCACCCCACCCCCTGGATTGGTCAGCTATGGGACTCTGTGTTCTGAGGTAAAAATCATGTAAAGGAAACTGCAGACAGTTGAAGAAAGACAGTACAAGAATCCTGAAAAGGGATTTTATATAAAAGTCAGTATGGTAACTGAGTGTTTAAATGTTCATGGCGAGATGGTGCATGACCTTTCTAGGGGCCATTTTAATGTGAACCTCTCACATGAACCTGTCCACCACACCACCCCTCCCTCAGTCCAACTCCACCTCACACCTCTCGCAGCCATCACCTCTTACTGCCCCCAAGAAGCCTCCTGGCAGATGTTGTACAAGATATACCGATGCTAAAAGAAGGAAGCAACTTAGAGATGCGGCAAAGAAATATGCACATCATACTCCTGTGGTGCACTGAGCAGCAGTGGCCAAGTACCAGCAAGTCCCAAGTCCAAGGGAAAGGTCCCCATCCCTGCAGGCACAGTAGTGACGACCCTAGCAGACCTAACAGCCACGATATACCCTGATACCACCACTATCACGGAGAAGTCCATGGCTTGGCTATGCAAGTGTGCCATTCTGACCCCCAAGAATGACAAGGCTGCCATCATTAATGAAACACAACTCCCTTGAATGGGCAGAAATGGAGTACAGATCTGTGGACTCAGTGGTGCAAATGGATGATGCAGTTACTGCCCATGGAGTTCCTCAACATGCTCAACCCTCCTGGCTTCCCAGCCAGGAGCTTCTCCTCAAAGTGGGGGCTCCAGTGACGCTGCTCCAGAACCTCAACCCACCCAAACTCTGCAGTGGCACCAGACTGAGAGTGAAAGCCCTCCACAGGAACATCATCGAGGCCACATTGTTCACCGGCAGTGCTCGGGGGGAGTCTGTGTTCATACCACACATACCATTCATACCATCAGATAACCTCTTTGAGTTCAAGAGACTGGAGTTCCCCCTCAAGGCCTGCTTTGCTATGACAAATAACAAGGCCCAGGGCCAGACACTGAAGGTGGCAGGAAGTGACTTGAGGGAGGGCAGCTTCTCACATGGGCAGTTCTATGTGGCCTGCTCCAGAGTGAGCTCACCCAGCAGCCTGGTCATCTTAGCACCTGAGGGGAAAACCACCAATGTGGTCTACAAAGAGGTCCCTCAGTAGAAAAAAACTGGTTGCATGTATTTTTCACTTTATTTCTTGCACTACAATCTTTTCCTTTTAAAAATCTCTTCAATCAATGCTACATTTCAAAATTCACTTCATCAATTTTCGGTATCAACACACTTCGCTTTATTCAAACACTTTTGTGAAGCTCGGGTACCATGCTATTATACTACAAAACCAATTCACCCACACACACACACACACACACACACAAACCAAAAAATGTTATATACCCATAAATATTATAAATGGATTTAAAGTAGTTAAATACCATAGTGAAGCACAGGCATCAAGCTAGTCTTTCTATAAAGGCATTTTTGGTTTCCTTGGTACAATCCCTTTCTCTGGGATACTTCTCTGATCCTCTTCCCTACGTGCCAGACCGCTTGGGCACTACCCGCAGTTGGCTATGGGATAGTTTTTTCAGGGTTTCCACCCTGTGACTTGGTTATGTTGCTAGGGCTGAGCTGGAGGAGCTGCTTCCCAGCAGATCAGTCTAGCTGTTCTCAGGAGGTACCTGAGTGGTGGCAGGCAACTACCCGAGTGTTTTCCAGGGAACCCTTGGTCTAAGGCGGTTGCCAGCAAGGAAAGTCACCTCCCCCCTTTCCTAACCATAACAGGTTCCCTAATTACCCATTCCTTATTGCAGGTGACTTCACCGCTAGAACCGGTCAAGACTATGAGTGTCTGGTCAAAAAATGGCTAGGCTGTGAGTCAAAAGAAATCATTTCCCCTTATTTGTATAACAGGTTTTCTAAAGATAAGAGGGTTAATGCTGCAGGTCTCAAACTGGTCACCTTAAATGGGCAAAGAGAACTGATGAAAAAGACAATTTTACTTTTTTTTTATCATAAGAGGGCCAGTTTGATTGATTACCAAATTTTCCTTCTTGTTTCTCACATTTCCAACATTTATTTGACATACCTGAACAAAGAACAATAAAACTTTCGTATATGTTGCTAGTTAATTGGCCCCGAATAAACTGGCTCATCCAATAGACAATCCGAGATCCCTTCATTTAGACTAAAGACTCCCCTTTCGATGGCGTGAACTTTTACTCGAGGCCTAAGTGGTCCTATGCTAACTAGCTATCTGACTAAACAAACAGAATAGCAATTTAACTCTTTCATGACTGAATGTAGGACACTTGCAAAAATCCCAGCAGTAAGGTTGTGCGACCCCCAGAACACTTTTATCAACTTTCAAGCCCATTCTCCGAAAAATACTGATACACGGTAAAAGAAAATGTTTGCCGAAAGGGCATTAATGCTAGTGAATGTGATCTGTTCAAAGCATGGAACTTTAGGTGGGGAGGGGGTGTTTTGTTTCGGTGTGCAGAATGCTGATGAGCAGGGACCTGCCCTCCTTCCCAGTGGCCATGTGGTTATTTTTAGACTCAAACCTAGAATTGGTTTTCATGCACAATTTAAACTGTAAGCCTGCAAGCAAGCCATTGTTTAACTCTTGCCCACGTGGATTACTGAGTACACTCTATAAATGTTAGATGAATACAAAAATCTTACATATGAGGTACCCATAAAGTTACATAATTGTAATAGCATTCCCTCCAGCTAAAGTACCCATAGGAGCAAAACAGAACACAAGGAAAAGAACGGGCCGAAAGCATGTAGCCGGGTTTTTCACTGCAAAACAGCGGCAATGCTATTTTTAGTTTTTTTCAGTATTGTCAATTTCCATATATTAGCATTGTTATTGCACATTGAATGCTGGAATAGAGGTGGATAGCATCAGTAATTTAGGATTGTTATGCATGATATACCCTTTTATTTCATGTTCTGACAGTGGCCTTGTGGTGGTTAGAGAAATAACTGCGGTTAGGTAGAGCTATCAAAAGGAATGCCACTCTTACCCTCTTAGGGGTACAGGGAGCTACGTGCCCCACCTGCTCAGGTGACAATGTTGTGAATCCAGTTGCCAAGTCTGCACTTGGAGATCATTCATGTGCACCTCTTTAATAGTGCAGAAGTTGCAACAGAAGGGTTCAGCCGTGACTTCTCCTATGCAGCCGCTGCTTTTCAGTGAACCCAAACAAGCTGAACTCTCATTGTGTCCAGTCAGAAGAGGCGAGAGGCCGCAGCAGACTATGGAGCTGAGAGAGGAACAAGCAAGGAGGATCCACAACTGCAATTTCTTGTTCCCTCGGGGCTCTAAGTGCTAGTGAGGAGGGAAATGGGGCAAAATGGCACCCCCTGAACTCTTCCATCTGTGAAGCTTCCCTCCCCGTTCTTTCCTAATTGTGCACCACAAAGACAACTGGCTCTTCCTTCAGGCGGTTCCTTGAAGCCCCAGAAATTGACTCTCCTGAGGTCTGAAGGACTGCTGAGGGAAGGGGGAAGCATGGAGGGTCAGCAGCACCACCAGAGCTTTCTCTTGACAGATGGCTGGATCCAGCTAAGTTAATTTCCTTCTCTCCTAGTTTTGTTCTTGTTCGGGTGGCCCAACCCTTTTAACCCGCAACCCCTGAACCAAGGAGGGCACAACACCAAGGTCCACTTCCCCCTCCCCCCTGATTGGACTCTACTCTTCCATCTTCCTGTCCTGGAAGTGCTTAACAGGTACAGTTTGGCACGACACTTGCTGAATTTGTGGGGGGGGGAGGTGGGCGGGGAGGGGGTTACTCCTGTTTTCTGTGTTGTTTTCTATGATCACTTTTTATGTTTTGCGGATCCTACCCTATATATTCTGGCAAAATCAAAAAATTACCTCAAAAATGGTTTCAAATGTTTTCTTCTCAGGATAATGGCACAGTTTTTTCCATCAACAAATAATTTATTTTTTTCTAACACCCCTCAACATCTGCAGAATAACACAACAAAACAGTAGCACTTCATCAACTAACTGTATACATTTACACTATATATACACTGTTTACACCCCCACCCACCCACTCAAGTTGAGGGGACACTTCCTGAGAAGCTGCCTCAAGTTGGTCGAAATCCTTCTGCAGGAGCTTAGCTCCCCCCGCCACTGAGTCCAGGGGGCTTCTTTTCAGGGCCTTGTTCTGCTCCAGGGACACAACTTCTTCCACTTCCTGCAGATGGATGCTACTGCATTCACCTGCCATTGGTTTTGCACACTGAATATAATAAATAAATCATTATGTAGGCCCCAGAAACCTAATTAAAGGATTCCATGTTTGGGCCGTTAGCAGAGTCTATTGCGTGGCATAGGAAGCATGATTATAGGTGGTTGTGAGCTTGTTCTGCTGGCTGGTGTGTGTGTGTGTGTGTGTGTGTGTGCAGGAATGAAAATAATAAAAGCATACACTTTGTTTATATTTTAAAAATTAATGAGAGTTCTTTATTGCAGGAACTCCATACTCTGGTAAGAAAGGAGGAGAGATAGATCCTAACTACCTATCTAGTCTAAGGATGGACATAGATGTCAGGGCAAGGCCTGCATCCATGCTGCCATGCTGGAGGGAGGGTAAGGAGAGAGGTATTGCCTGGAACAAAGCCAGGAAGAGAAGGAGTGAGAGGGAGGAAGTCAGGAGGAGGAAATTCTGAGAATAGCAATCTGCATATTAAAGGACAGGCAGAGCAGTAAACAATAGTAAACAGTAAACAGAGTGCCCTGACCTCTCTATCTTTCTCTTTGATTTGTCCGCCTCTGAAACCTGAGGAGAGAGACAGCGCTGGATCCTCCTCTAGTATAGAGAAAGAAGCAGTGTTCATATGGGGGCAATGGGGGCTATGCCACTAATATACTTTCAATGCTGTCGATGTGGCAGCAGGACAAAAACAAAAACGCTCACTGGTGCTTAGGCAGCTTCCCATGGTGACCTGGAAAGTAGTCATTATTAGACATGGACACAAACTGAAAAAATTTAAGGAACCGGCGGTTCGTGGTTTGGTGCCAACGACGAACCCGAACCAGCAAACTGCAACCGACTTTTCCCGTTGCCAAACCGGTTCGAGGTTCGTGGTTCGTGGGCATCAGAATGGCCCCCGTTGGAATTAGAGAGCCCATATTCCCGGGGAGTGTATAACAAGCTCTCCTCCAGCCATTACCCAAGTTTAGTCAAGATTGCAATAGGGATCCAAGCTCCAATTAAACTCTCTCTGTCTCTCTCCCCAAAGGCTAGCAAGTAGCAAGCAACAGCTCTGTCAAACTCCACTGCTCGCTGAAAGTGAAACCCAGCCTGGGAGCCCACTGCTTTTTATAAGCTGAGGTCCTATAGAGCAATGCAGGAGGTCTGTGGTTGGCTGTCAGAGCTGCCTATCAGGGTTTGCAGGGATGAGATTGGAGTGCCCATGGCTACAGAACACCCCTCCCCCCTCCCCCGGGTGTCTTCTCCCAGTTGCAACCACTTTGCAGCTCCATGGTTGGAAGGAAGACCTGCCGATCAAGGTAAGCTGGGCTTCCATTCGGGTTTCCAGGGTGACAGAAGGAGTGCAGACAGAGTTCAGGCATTCCCCCGGCTCCGTTTCCAAGGGAATTGATTGATGGCGCCTGACTGTCTGGCTTCACGAACCGCATAAGAACGCACTGAACCGCACCTCTAATGAATGCTGGTTCGTTGGCCATGGACGCTCATGAACCACCGGATTGCGAACGGAAGATTGGGTGGTTCACGGGTTTTTTTGGTTCGTAATGCAGTTCGTGCCCATGTCTAGTCATTATGTCTTCTATGTTGGTGGTGGAGATAGATGTGCCAGCAATTTCTGGCTCATGAGGAGTGGTTGCCCTGTTCCATAAATGCAGCAGATATTCCTGGGATGAGATAGCTGACAGGTAGGAGGGTACTTTCATGGTAAAGGCAGTCATTGAGTGCAATCCTCCCGACCTGTTAGAAATTAGCCTTCCCCACTTTTGGATGGATATACCAGTATGGTCTCAGTGCTGTGTGCTACTGAGGAGAGAGCAGTGCCCTGCACGCCGGAGCAGGTGTGCACTGAGGCGCTAATTACCAGGGCACTCCCACCAGCCTCACACTGGCAAACCTCACTGCTCTGCACTGCCAAGGAGGGAGCAATGCCCTACCTGCTGGAGCAGGTGCACACTTGGGTGTGTTCTTTCCAGGTGCCCCCGCAAGCCCCACAGCCAGCAAGTACCACTGCAGAAAGCTTCCGGGGAAGCCTGGCAGGTGAGCCTGCCCCCCTTCCCAGCGGAGCCCACTGCTGTGTTCGCTGCATGGGATTCCGACCGTCCAAAGCTTCCTGCTTGTGCTGCGATCACCTTGGAATTGTGGCATCCACGAGATGATCCTAGGAGGAGCGATCCCTTTCTCGGCTCCTCTTCTTGTCCTTTGCCTCGCCCCAGCTTGCTCTCATCAGCAACAAAGCCCACAGTGAGTCTGCAAACTTCTTCTGTGTGGGTGAAAACCAGAACAGTTTTAGTAATCTACATTATGACAGCAAGAAAGGTTATCTTTGTGGTGGTGATCCTCCCATCTTGGGTGACCTGCAGCATCCCATAAGCACATCACTGAATTTGTGGCGTTGTGTCTGGCTACTGCATCACGGGATCTTTTGCCAAGCCTCGAAGAAGTCCACGAAGCCATACCTCACCTGCTAAATTGTGTACGGCATTGGTCTGCTCTGCAGTTGAAGCTAGCTTCAGAGAGCAGTCCCTGGTGATGGCCTCGTATGTCACCCAGTTCTTCTAGTGGGTTCTTGCCCTCAATTCCTCTGCATGCACTGATCAGAAAACGCTTTTGAGCAGCAGGGACACCTCTTCCTATTGTCAAAAAGGACACGTGCCTCTTCTTGCCACCATAACCAACAGTACTGTCAAGAGGTGCAAAAGTGTTCCTGCTTAAGTAAAAACATGACTTGTTAATCAATTGAATATTAGTTATTGATTGGAGGCCTCCTCCCTGTTGAGCTCTGTGAAGGAAGGTTGGTTGCCAGAGCATCCGTTTACCCACCCCACTGCGACCCTTGGTGGCTGATTGAAAAAAAACAGCTGTGAAACAACAGTTCTGGGGAGTGGGTTTTCCTGTGGCTTTGTTTCCCCTCCATTTTCTTTTTAAAAAGGAAGTGGTTTTGGATCATTTGAGGCTACATAATGAACAAACAGCATATAACTGAAGTCTTGAATTCACCTGCAGCAAGGGAACAGCCAGTGGGCTTTCAAACGGAATAGTGGCACTCTTGTTTTTTTCTGTGCATTTCAAAATGCTGTCTGTAGAAGGCTGCACACAGCTGTTAGGCAGGTGGAGGTGAGAATGACAGGCAGGGAATTATGACCTGGCACAGGGTTTCAGGGTAGCCATTTCCTTGGTTGCACCAGGGACCCCCTGTCATGGGACGGGGCTCCCCTGGGATTCTCAGGTAGTAGTAAGGGTTGCTGGTTCCCTTGGCTGTGGCTGGGAGTCCCTGTCAGGAGAAAGGAGGGGCAGGCCTCTGCAGTAGTGACTGGGGATCCCTGCCAAGTGGAAGTGATGTTTATTTCTGTGTTTAGCTTCAGTGAGAAGGGCAGCAGCTTACTCCCACCCCCTGCACACACACACACCCCGCACCCTGCCCCAGATTTCTTTAAAGATATTTAATGTTTAACAGGTAAATGGCCTGAGGAAATGTCACCATTTTTTAGATTTTAAAAAGGACTGCTAAAGCAAGACCTGCCCCTCCAACCAACATGCAGAAATGGTTTGGTTGCAAGCAGGACACAAACAAAACATGCAATTCCCGCCCCCCCCCCCAGAAAACCTCATTGTGGAGCCAGCTTGAGGGGTGAGCGCAAGGGCAGAGGCTAAGAAGACATGAAGATATCGATCGAGTTAAAAAGGCCACGATTTTATTGCTTTCAGATTATTGGAGCCTTGGCACCACATAAGGCACAGATCCTGATCTCAATGGCTCCCAGAAGAGTGTGCAAGTGAAAACCATTATGGAAAAGTCCTTTCTAGGATTCCCTCCAGAAATACACTGCCAATAACCTCTCCAGAAATCAAAACCTAAATTGGCAGACAGGGGACTGAAATAGGGAGAGGGAGGGGAATGCTGAAAACACTGCGTTGCAGCACCGCAAGTGTGACTGCAGCATTACAAAGCATGGGCAATTTTTGTTTTAAAAAAGGGCCACATTTTCTGCAGTCCCCACAAATCCTGACTCCAAGCAGACACATCTGGAAAGGAAAACCTGGTGCTAAATCAGTTTGTGATCATGCTGTGCGTAGTGTGGGAAGCCCAAGCCAAATGAGCCCTGGTCACTGCCAGTGCTCGGAAATGCTGAATTAAGTGACCCATGTGGAAAAGAACTGGTTTCTTTTATGCTTTCAACAAGTAACTATAAGAAACATGTTTTAACATATTTTCTCTTTCTGAATGTAGTTCTTAATTCTGTTTCAATTATCTGTCAACAGTCCAAAAATATCAATATTCAAGTTTACTTTACATTATAGCGTGCCTAATCATTCACTGTGAACAGATACTGGCATGGTGAATTTTGGGTCTAATGATCCAATAGGTTATAAGAAAGGAGATGTCTGGTGTCAGATTGCTTGTATCAATAGTTTTGTGGAACTGGCAACCATATAGGCTAATTATGAGGCTGGTGCCCAGGCAAAGAACACACAAAACACTGTTTTTGGATATAAATAGGCTAAAAAATTATTGGAGCACTGGCGCATCATAAAGGTAACAAATTCACTACATCAGATGGCTCCTTGTTGCTCGATGGCATGCATTCTCCAGCCTGCTTGCTGGGTACTGGGGCTGATCTGCAGTACCTATAGGGGTGCCACACCCCAGGTGGGGGTCCCCCTACCCTCACTCCCCACACCCCGCCCCCACTTACCTGGCCAGCGGGGAGTCGCGCACCCTCCGTGCACACTCCCCTGTGGAGCTGCACGCACCTGTGGATCGGCCCCGTTTTGAGGTGCTGCGGAGCACAGGAGCACTCCTGCGCTCCACAGCACTTCAAAACGGGCCCATTTTTGCATAGATTGGGCCCATTCTGAGCTGCGGGAGCGCTCCTGCATGCTGCAGCATCCCAAAACAGGCCTGATCTGCACCAAAACGGCCGCGGATCGGGCTCATTTTGGCACAGATCAGGCCCATTTTGGGATGCTGCGGCGCATAGGAGCACTCCACAACGGCTCAAAATGGGCCCGATCCATGCCAAAATGGGGCCATTTTGAGGCGCTGCAGAGTGCAGGAGCGCTCCTGCCCTCTGCAGCGCCTCAAAACGGGCCCGATCCGCAGGCGCATTTTGGGTTGCTGTGGAATGCAGGAGCATTCCTGCGCTCCACAGCAGCCCCCAACGTGAGCCCCTGTGGAGTGTGGGCATGCTGGGGGGCGTGTGCAACGTGATGATGTCGCTTCCGGGAAGTGATGTCATTGCACTTTGTGGTAGCATGTGCACATGCTTTGTGCGCACCCCCCCCAGTAGGACAGAGGTAAGAGCCAGGCCCCAATCCCCCGCTGTGAGCTTGAGGGGGCCTGGCAACCCTAAGTACCTAGTAACCCTCATATATTCCTCTTTTGAGGTCTGTCCTTCTCTCCATTGTCTAAACATTTCCTTTTTCTCCCTTAGCTTATTCTGGGGCTCTCTGTTCATCCACAGAGGTTTCTTGGAGCCCCTACCACGTTTCCATCTTGCTGGGACAGTGAGGGCTTGAGCTTGCAAAAGCTCCTGTTTGAGAAGAGCCCACCCTTCACTCACTCCTTTCCCTTCCAGCACACTCTCCCACGGAATGACTCTCATCATGCCTCTGAGTTCATTGAAATCGGCCCAATGAAAATCTAACCTACGAGTCTGGCTGCAAACTTCCTTGCCCCCCCACAGCAACTGGAATTCAAGGAGGACATGGTCACTTCTCCCCAAGGTCCCCACCACCTTCACCCCATCTATGATCTTCTAACATCCTCCGTTTTTGTAGCCTGTAGTAATTTCTGATCCCCTTTCCTCCAGTTTTTACCTAAATTCCCTGTGAGGCTTAGTTTAGAGGGGGAATTAAACTGTTCTGTCCTTTCAGTTCAATGCAAGGTTCCAAACCATAAGGGCCCTTCTGCAACTTCCACTTCTGACACCTTGTAGTATCCCCTGGGGTAGAAATGAGTTTACCCATCCAGACAGTCAGCACCCAGGAGACTTGCACAGTTCCAACAAGATCCTTTATTGCTCCCTGTGGGGGAAATACACCGGCATTCACAGATTGCTATACCCATCTAACATACTGAACTGGAACTCTAATAAGGACCTTCCTGTACATGCCTTGAGGGAGGAAAACCAAAATTAGTTTCTAAGGGTTTACTTAAGGTATAGATCCAGAGGAGTTAGCCGTGTTAGTCTGTAGTAGCAAAATCAAAAAGAGTCCAGTAGCACCTTTAAGACTAACCAATTTTAATTATTATAGCATAAGCTTTCGAGAATCAAGTTCTCTTCATCAGATGCCTGATCAAAACTTAAGGCATAAACACATATAGACATCACAGTGGTGGCATCCTCCGCAGGAAAAGGATAGACAAACATGCTGCCAGTCCTCTCATTTCCCCCCTGCACCATTATCTCTGAGTGTAGCAACTATTATGGCCCCCCTTTTTAACTTCTTTCTGTGCATCATAGTTAATTGAAGAGTCCTAAAGTGCATTTAACAGCGCTTAGTCAGTAGGTGGAATTGTTGCCTGTAATAAGTTTACTAGGAGAAATGCTTTAGTGTTAAAAAAGAAAAAAAAATGTAACCACCAATATAAGAGGAGGGCACAAGGCATGCATGCAGTCATGCATGCTCTGCATTTGGATGAATCCCTGGCTTCGAATGTGATGAAACGAAAAATATAGCCTCAGTAATTGACTGTGTTACATTCTGTTTGATTGTTCAGCACAGTGTTTCTACCACTTTCCCAGTCAGCCCTGCAGAAATACTTACTGACATTGAGGTGTATGCTTAAAGCTGCAGCACTGCAGAGGAAATTGCAGCTCCATAATAAGGCTGCTGCAATAAACCTCTTGACTTCTACTGCTTCCATTATTTATTGGGTCCCCAACTGCAGTCAACTAGATACACATGTAGAATGACAAAGAACATTGCTTTTGGCTTCATTGTGATAGTTTCCAATCAAGGTAGTTTATATCTGATGTTAGGGGGAATATCCTTAAGCCTGCGTTTTAATAAGCCATCAAGAGGTTGATCAGATAAAAACGGCTAGATGTGTCTCTCTTCCATCCAGAAGCAGGCATGCCATACAATTCTTATAAATCCAAATGGACACTGAATGATTCCAAACAGATTTTGAATCTCCAGAATTGCAGCAGGTACAGGGATGCACTAAAGCAGAGAGCTTTCAGAAAATGAACAAGAAAAAAATGTAGTCCCTTTTAGGCTAGAAAAAAATACCTTTATGTGTGTAAAATATTACTTTTACTTGTGATCAGCATTCACTTGTAGTTTGAACACAGTGATGAACAATGAAATAATTGAGCTGACCACAGAATTTGTTCTGTGAACATCAGAGTATCAGGACATCCTATAGGGATTCTGAACAAGGCGGAGTATCAGAAAGGGATTTGTGTATAACCTCCCAGGACCATCTCTGATGGAAAGAACCAACTACGAAACAACTAGCCATATCTGCAAAGAGGCCTTTTAGTACCAATAGGACTGGCCAGGTCAGGTCATGTGGAAAATCCCTATGAAACTTCCCCAACTGGGCTTGCTTGCTGGTCTAAGAAACCAGCCTCATTTCTGCCGCCACTTCTAGCTTATTTCCATAAGGGCAGCATCAAACATGGACAGCAGCACCCTTGCGTTGCCATGCATACAGCAAGCACCATCCGTCACAGTCACACTCTCCCTTCTCAAATTGCACACTTTCCCCTTTCCCCCATCATGGTGGAGTTTGGAAATACAGTGCAGCAGAAAGTTATCCAACATGCATTGCAAACAAACCAACATTTCCATCCTTCCTTTCCTGGTGGCTCAGTGCAGCTTACAAATCATAATTTAAAAAATAACCTTTGAAAGCCAACAAAATAAAACCACAAAGACCCCTCTCTTCCCCTTGCTTTGTAAGTTATCAGCCCCAGCCTCCTCCATAAAATCACAGGGCCCCTGGATTAAATGCAGCTTGGTCGGTAGCAGGAGGAATTCCAGCCAGCTGGTTGCTAAGTCCTGCCCGGGAAATCAGGTGTGAAAGAAATGTTCATGCTAATGCAGAGTGATAGGTGGTGATTGTATTTACTGCCTCTCCAGCTACGGGTGTGAGCTGTGATAAGACAGAGTCTCCTTGAGTCACCCCTCTTAGTACATTCTGATACCCTCCTTCCGTGATGAAATCCTCACCCTAAGATCAAGGATTAATCAACCAGCACTGATAAGTTTAATTTGGCTCTGGGAACCTGCATCTTCATATCTAAATTCATCAACTCAGCTCCGGGAAGATTCGTGAGCAAAGTGCCCCTTTGTGAGGCAGCAGGAGAGACTTTCCATCTCCTTTCGCACACCCTGGCAGCAAATAATCAAAAGTAATCAAACTTTTGTAATTCTCAGAGACTGACCTCTATGGTCTTTGTTACAATGGCTGAGGTGACTCCTCAGCTTCAGGACATGTTTTGCCCTATAAGTACCAGGGCTCTTGCCCCATTGAAACGGAGCATGCTGCAACTTCAGATCTGAGTACTGTAACCTTGGGGCCACTTTCCCTAAGTCCCTCTCCTGGCCGAGAATGCGGGACGTTTGAAGCTACTCTCTTCCACCGTGGACTACTCTACTCTCCTGGATCGGAAAATATACTTCCCCTCCCCTCACTCTATTCCAATTTCTAGCTAGCTTCTTAGGATTCTTTGTGTGTGTGTACCAACCATTTTTAATTACCTTTTGTGTGTATGTTGGTTTTTCCTCTTTAAAGTCTCATTTGCTATCTTGGGGAAAGGACCCCGTAAATACTGGTGGAGATATCCCGTTGTTACCCCTTTTGCATAACCTTCCTCCTTGTTGCTAATTCCCCCACTTACTCACAAGGAGGCCCATTCCCAGTAGCAGCTTTACTAGTGTCCTCCCATACATACACATGTAGCAGTGGTAAACTCACAAATTGTCCTAGTTATGTAAAGGCCTAGTCCTTCTATGTCCCTCTTACCAGATGCACTTCTCAACATCTTCACACCCCCAGTTCCCCCTCCCCACTTTTCTGCCCCCATACTCCAACTCACTTTGCATTACCTGCATCACCTCTACTGGAAACCAGTTACATTTTTGTGTGACATAAGATTCTGGGAACTGGCTTTTATCTTTATCCATTATTTTGTTAATCACTATTGAGGGGGGGCATGAATTCTCTGTTCTGACCTTGAAATTTGGTAAGACAGAAGTAAAACTGAAGACAAAACTCTATTCATAACTATGCTGGCTTTACAATCTTCATGATAGAGACACAAGATAAAATTTAAGACTCCCATCCTAACCCTGTCATATTGTATGAATATATCCCTCCACCCCTTCCAAAGAAATTGAGAAGTCATAAAAGGAATCCTTCACTTTACAACTTCAGTAGTATATAAATAACTGCCTTACTACAGCTATTCAGTTGGTTGCAAGAGAGTCAGGGCAGTGATATATGGCAATAAGAAGCTAAAGGTTAATAAGCTCCAGCATCTCTTCCCAAGAATTTCTCTACCCTGCACATTAAAAGGAATATCAACATTGCGAAGCAATGTAGTCTGGATGTTTCTGCAGATATATATATGGCAATCATATCTCCTTGAATGTAAAGGCCAATTCATAGGACCCTGCTTGTTGCTTGCAGCCCCCCACCCTGATACACAAACAGCTTGCAGCATGAATTTGGAGAGAACAGGTCATCTGAATTGCTTTGTGTGGTGTAAATCATCATTAGCACATCACCAAAAACCTCCCCAATCTGACTTGTTGCAGTCATGAAGTCATTTGAGACGACCCCACATCTGGATTGACTTCAAAAATGGCTTTCACAGTTATATGCTCCGCCATGACACAGCAACTTTGTGGTGAGAGATTTTGCTTCCTCTGATGGGGGAATGAAGATAGGAAGGGAATGAGCACGGCATGCAGGAATATGCAAGAACAGCCGACGGTGGCCACGTCAGGCGTAATAACTCCAGTCACACATGAGTTGCAGGTTCTCCTTAGTTCCTGCATGCCTGATGTTCACCTCAGAACAGGAACACGGCACAGTTGGAGAGGAGGCTTCAGCCTTCCTCTTCTGGTGGTTTGCTTACAAGATTTTTACCTTGACTTTTTGCCCTCAAACAGCCTCCAAGGCAGCTAAGAAATTAAAATATACAGATGAAAATCTCATAATAAAAACCATAATAAAAAAGCCCACACAAATTCATCATTAAAACAATTTAAATACAAAAGATAAAAACAACAGTTAAAGCATTGGGAAGGGAAGGCGAAAGAAGGGAGGAGGGATGACTGAAGGACCACCGAGCAGAAAACAAAAGCCTTCACCCACTAGTGGAAGATAGCAACCAGAAGGGAATCTTCTTGGGGAAACAGTCCCAGAGTTTTGGTTCTGCTACTGAGAAGGCCCTGTCCCAGGTTGCCACCCTCCTAGTCTCACAAGGCAGGGACAGCCTCCGACAATGGCCCAAGTTGATATTTGGTTCATGTGGGTGAAGGTGGTCCTTCAGGTATGTTGGTCCCAAACCATACATGTTGATCTTCAGTTGGCTGTCAGCTGCCCATCATCATCATCTAGTAACATTCAATTTATATACCACCCTTCAGGACAACTTAATGCCTACTCAGAGTGATGTACAAAGTATGTTATTATAATCCCCACAACAACAATTACCCTGTGAGGTGGGTGGGGCTGAGAGAGCTCTGAGAAGCTGCAACTGACCCAAGGTCACCCAGCTGGCTTCAAGTAGAGGAGGGGAGAATCAAACCCAGTTCTCCAGCTTAACAGTCCCACTCTCTTAACCACTACACCAAACTGGTTCTCCATTTGGCTGTTCCCTCATTCCCTTTGAACAATTTGGCTGTTCCCTCTTAGTAAGTCCTATACAGTGGCTTTCGTTTGTTCAGTGTCCTTTACCCGAATGGTCACAAAAGATGCTGAACAAACAAAAGTGAAACTGCCTGCTTCCACTTTGAAATCAGAGGCATCTGGAATCTGTGAAAAAAAACACCAGCATTCAGTAAGTAGCCCATTCCTTTAACAGCATGTGGAACTGGCCACAGTCTTTGCACATGCAGTTTTGCAAATGCCCAATGCAAATCAGTTTGGCAGGCATTTGCAGCTTCTCAGCATGAACCAAACAGAATGAATTATGCTCTCACATCTGATCATCACCTTCAAACATGGTACGTGCAATACATTAATGATGAAATTCTGTATCATCCCTACGTCAAGACCATGCCTGAAACCTGGCCAGTAATGGATCTGGGAGGTGAAAACGGACATGGGATGGCACTGTAAACTCCCTCACCCATTCAGGGAAGTTCCAGGGACTATGATTGGCTGGCGGGTCTCTAAGGCTTGCTTGGGCCAGAATCCCAAGGATTGGCTCAGACCCCTGGAGACAGACGGAATGTGGGGTTGATTGCTACAGTGACCTTGGGCCAGTCACATGCTCTCAGAGTAACCTACTTCACATGATTGAGGGGATAAAATGGAGGAGAGGACACTATGTAAGCCGCCTTGAGTCCCCATTGGGGACAAAGGTATGCTATAAATAAAGTTATTAAATAGAAAATAAATAAAAATGGAAACCAATGAGAAATAATAAAGAAATAGAATTATGAAAACAAAATAATAATAGAATAAACAATAATAAAATCATACAAAACAATCTAATAATGAAACAATTATAATTAATAACAAAAATAAAAGAGACAAAACAAACTTTCATGCACAAGTCTACTTTTTGTATTAAAAACGAGTACTTCTCTTATTGTCCCTATGTCATGGACCAACCTGGCCCAGCGGAGCAGAGAGACTCAGAGGACTCTTCTGAGGAAGAGGCAGCTGGTGAACCTGACCCAGATCCACAGCCAGTGGCAGAGGCACTGCAGGAGGAGGCAGGCCCTGAAGGCTCAGATACTGATCCACAGCCAGGTCCCAGCACATCGGTCCCTCAGCTTCCCAGCCCTGGGCTGGCAACAGAAAGCCAGGGGCAGGCCAGCTCTCCCCCTTCCTCACCAGAGCCTCAGGAGCGCTGCCAGAGGAGGGCTAGAAAAGCCCTCCAAGCCAGAAGGCGCAGTGCCCGGCTAGCAGCACAGCACCGGCCCAGCATCATTAGTGATGATGAGTGCTCGCAGGAGCAGGACTGAGACAGCTGGCAGGTGCTTGCTGTAGCACAGGCAGCTGAGCACTGTGAGGGTTAAAAGCAGCCAAAAAGGGAGTGGCTGTGTGGAAACAATGAGTCTGCTTATTACTGACCTTGCTGCTGTGTTTGGAACTGATCCTTTTGTCCCTGACCTTGGCCTGTTCCTGTGGATGTGTTTCTGGAATCCCCCTTTGGACTTGAAGCTGTGAGTGTGCCCAATTGGTGCCTGAACTTTGGAACTGTGCGTTGCCATGCTCAAACAACTTGGGAGTTATCCCTTGCCTGCTGCCAGTGTGAGTCTGCAATCGGGACACCCTACTTCTTCTTGTGCTTTGTTTCTACTTATAAGTTAGTTCCTGTGTCTTGAACTTCTCTCTGCTATTTGGAAGGCCTGTGGTTAGTGAAAGCTTTTTGGAAATCCTGTTGTTGCAATAAACTTTATACAAGGCAGTTCTGCATGTGTGGGGCTGGTTTATTTCCCCAACTCTGCTAACATCAGTCTCCTCCCGTGTTGTTGAGAAAAATGACCTCCCCAGGGGGTCCAGAGATAATCGATGCTTCCTAAGCAACCATTTAAGTTACTGCTGGTTATGAAGGTCATACTTGCCTAGCGTACTAGTGGGACTGCACTGCAAAGCTCTATATTAGAGTTAATCTCAGAAAATGAGCCTACAGTAAATTCACTTTTCAAGACCACCGAGTAACCAAACCAAACCCGAATGATTAGATGGACAGAGTCTCAGCTGTCCAAGGAAGGTTAGCTGATATCTAGTAGTTGGTAAACTTGCATTCTCTAAAGTAAGGAAATCTTAAGGGGGGGCATAAACTCCATATTCTCCAAGGCCCATATATAAGTCCTTACTCTGCTCATAGCCTGACAGCGCCTTGGTCTTTTTCATTGACCATAAGGTCTCCTTCTGGCTTTGGCTCCTTCTGGATCCTGCTCTGATCCTGGCTTTTTTCCCTTCACCCCCTGGCCTTGCTCAAGGGGCAACATCAAAATTGGCAACCCCAATTAACAAACAGGCAGGTTTGATAACTGACTGGGGATTTGAACTTGGGGTTCAACAGTCCTAATTTAGCACCACAATTCCACACTGGCACTTCAGCGACATTTTCCTTTAATGTTATGGCCGGATATTCCTCAGATATTCCTCTATGCAGCATTTGTTTCATATAGAGTGGCCGTTTCCACACAGCTTACCTGCTTGCGTTATGTCCCGGCAGATTGTGCAAAAACTGTGGAAGATAGTATTTTTTTGTGCAAGATTTGCGTTATGCAAATCTCGTGCGAAAAAACGCCATCTTCTGCGTTTTTTGCGCTATCTGCCGGGACATAACACAAGCAGGTAAGCTGTGTGGAAACGGCCAGTCTGTCTCTTCGCTTTAACAGCCAAGAAAATTTGGGCTAGAGTTGTTTCCAGTTATAGTAATGCTTTTATTTGACTGGTAGTTTCTGCCTAGATCATTTTAATCTCTCAATATCTGTACATATGTTTATACGTTAGACTATTTTATGTATTTTTATGTGTGTGGATTGTAACGGCCTTTGGCCACAAACAATAAATCTACCCACCTACCTCTATGCAGCATTCATTTAATTCACCAACTTCCTTCCATCAGTTAATTCACTAATAAGCAAACAAAATGCTCTCCAGCACATATCATTAACTTGGCTGCTAGCTCAGCTCTGGAACTAGCTACCCTGACAATTTAAAATTATTCTTCTTTCAATTCAAACATAAAAGCAGATTCCATCTCAACAATGCTAGGTATTAATTTGACACATTTTTATTCCATTATCCCTCCAAGGTGGTATCAGCTATGACTGTCACAGAGCCCTGAATGATAGACCAGCCTGAAAGAAAATTTCCCAAATACATACCCTGATGAGCTCCATAACTGAATGTCCATTTGAGCTCAGCTCTCCTGGCCAGCCCCAGCAATCTATCCACAGTAGCAAAATATACCCCTGGGTTTTGCAGAGCATGCCGAATAGCTTGTAGCTGCTTCATGAGCAGCTTCCGAGTCTCTGGTCCAAGAATAAAAGCTACTTAATTGGGCCCTCATCGAAAGCAGCAGGAAAACTCTTGCTCTCTGCTAGAGTTACAAGTGTGAATATGCCTGATCCAGTCACTGCATAATCACAGTGTGTTGGTCAAAAAACAAAACACAGATAAGCAACAAATGAACACAAAAGGCTAGCCCAAAGTTTTAAAAATTCATGAATGCAGAGTATTAAACTGTTTCTAATGTAAATACGTATAAACAATTTATTCATTGGGGATTCAGTGGGAGAATCTTCACATAAAACTCTAGAGGAGTTAGCCGTGTTTGACTGTAGTAGCAAAATCGAAAAGAGTCCAGTAGCACCTTTAAGACTAACCAACTTTACTGTAGCATAAGCTTTCGAGAATCACAGTTCTCTTCGTCGGATGCACATAAAACTCTGAATACCAGTTCTAAGAGACAGAGTCAGGAAAAAGGCGTTGCCCTATAGGCAGATTACCACCACAAGGTGGGGCCAAGAGTTTCCCAAGAATTAAAACTAAACTCCATCCTACAAAGTCCAGTGCCTCTGGCGGAAAGGGAAGGTTTGCCGGAGGAGGGGAGCCTCTTTGACATCACACCACAACTGACCTCCCTCCAATCCCCAAATTCTGCTGCCATCAGGAACCAACTCAAATCTCCAGGAATTTAAGGGTAAGGAACTGGCCTGGATAATTCTTAGAGAATCCACAGAGACAACGTGTGTTACATGCCACAGTCAGAACGGGGCTGACTTCTGGGGAAGCCTCATGGCACCCAAACTTAAGTGGAAGTAAATGGAGTAAGCAAGTAAAGTTGGAGTAGCCCAGATTTTTGTCCACACAGCTGGGTGCTCTTCCAAGACTAAGGGCCAAGCTACACATGACGAATGACACTTGAATGGCAAGTGTATTTCTCCCTGTTCACTTGCCCTCCACTCAATCCACTTGCCGTTCAAGTGTCATTCGTCATGTGTAGCTTGGCCCAAAGAGACAAGAGCCAACTTTGTTCTGTAGAACAGCCTGTGAGTTGGGACCCTCAGGTGGTTGACGGAGTCCCACTGGCTGGGTCATAAGCGGCTTTTTGGAATATGTCAGCACAGCAAGATGAACTGAGGCAGCGCTGCCTCATGCCGGGAGCCGTGAAATTCAGAGCACATCCATGAACGATTTCACTTCAGTTCCTGAAAGAACAGCAGTGACTTTTGCCCATCATGCGCATCTTCGTTTAGAAAACAAACAGGGAGTTCTTATCTCTACCAAACCTGCACACGTACAAAGCACATTACTGGAATCATAATTCAAGTCTCTATTGTACTAGTTTTCCAATCATTGCATGGAACTTGACTGAACTGCAAGGACAAACAAAAATAAATACTAATAATACCTAGGATTTATAAAGTGTTTCAAAATGTTCAAAGTGCTTATTATCTCAGAAAAAAAATGGTAAGCCAAGATTTAAACGTCTCTATTCATGATTATTTATTTAGAGATTTATACCCTGTTTTTTCCCCCAATGGAGACTCATAGCAGTTTACAACATTGCTCTCCTGTCCTCTGTTTTATGCTAACAACAATCCTGTGAAGTAGGTTAGGCTAAGAGAGTGTGACAGGCCAAGGTCACCCAGCGAGCTTCCGTAGCGACTTGGGATTCAGCCGTGGACCTCCTAGATCCTAGCCCAATACTCTAACCACCCCACCACGCAAATCTCCATGTACCCAGGCAACTCACTGGGTGATCTTGGACCGTTCTCTCTCCCCCTCTCTTAACTAAATCTACTTCATGAGGTTATTGTGAGGATCACATTGAGGAATGGAAAGAACAATATATGTCACCCCTGAGCTGCTTGGAAAAAGGAAAGGGTAACATTTATCAAATAAAGTTGATGTGTGTCTTCTGCAGGGTGTTTTTCAAATCCAGATATTGGGAAGGGCATAAATATCAGTATTCCCGATATCTGGGCCCTCCCATTCCAGTTTAGTATTTGCAGGGCTTTTTTTCTGGGAAAAGAGGTGACGGAACTCAGTGGGTTGCCCTCGGAGAAAATGGTCACATGGCTGGTGGCCCCGCCCCCTGATCTCCAATCTAAACTCCCCTCTGCCTGGAGATCAGGGGGCGGGGCCACCAGCCATGTGACCATTTTCAAGAGGTTCCGGAACTCCGTTCCACCGCATTCCCACTGAAAAAAAGCCCTGAGTATTTGTATTTGCAATTTTCTTGGGATTCTCTCATTATTCTGGCCCATTATTTCCACGAAGATGGGGAAAGTTCTATGTGCTTCTATGTGCTTCTGAACAAGCTGTCTCCAGCTGTTCTCCATTGCTGCTTTCTCCAGGGCAAAGAAGCCAATAGCCAAACACACACGCTGCCATTGGCCAAAAGCCTCCCAGTGCAATTCCACCTGAATTGTTCAAGGCATTCCCAGAGTGGTGGGCTCCCTTTTTGGCCACTCTGTTCCCCCCAATATTTCCAGAAATATTTGGGATTAGGATATAGTATATCAGAGAATCTTAATGTTGATCCAGATAGCTGAATATACCTGGAAAATACTGATAAGGTATTTGGGGGGTATATTTTTGGACCAGCTATATCTGAGCACACATTCCAAGTCTTCTGTCTTTCAAATCTCTGATTTATTCTATGTAGGAGTTAGGTCCTAGTGGTAGGGATACACTGACATAAGGAGCATGGCATCTTATTTTACAAATTACACCAGTATAAAACAGTGTAGATTCAGGCTGTAACTAAACTGGCCATTATCCTTGGTCTGACATCATTGCTTACTAGAATGGGGGGGGGGGGGGACAGTGTCCCATAACACTGTGACATCACTTCTAACTTTGTGATAAGAAGTGGTATTGTGTTGTGGGGTGCTCTAGGATTCACCAGAAACTCTATGGTTAAAACAGAGTTTCATGTAAATCCTAGAGCGTGTCATGATGTTTTCACTTACACAACCAGAAGTGATCTTTTGGTGTCACAGGATGGCATTTGAGTAAACCCTGCCCCTATTCTCCAGGTGATTTTCTAGCTGTAACCTATAGGAATGAGTGTATATTTCTATCCACTGCCCTGATCTTTGGCCTGCCAAGTCCTTTTTACTACAAGCTTCTTCTCATATACTCTCTTCTCAATTTAACCCATGAATTGGAACCAGCTATCCTATACTTTCCATGAATGTTCTGAAAATTACTGTAAATTGGAAATAGGATGCTAGGGAACATACTTTCTTCATTGGTTGTTTCCATCACTATGGAGAGCATTTCATCTATTATCCACCCGGCTTGTCCCACATTACCAGCGATATGGAACATAATGCGTTTGCTGTGTTCAAAGGCGCTGCCACTGCTTGTTTCAGATCACCTGGCTTTGAATCTCCACGGTCACAGAAGCATGACTAAAGTTTTGACATAGCCAGAATTCTGAGGTTGTATCGTATTTCTTGCTCTCAAAAACAAGTTCTACAGCATTATAACCCATCTTTATTCACAGCAATGAGCAGTTTGAAGGTGGCCACAGTAATTTAAAAACTGAGAACCCTGTTTAGCCATGCCAAAGATATAATCTTCTCTTTCCATGGGTACAATTTCAGATTTCAAGGGCTTGACAATATTTAACAATCTCCTTTATAAATTCAGGTTTATGTTGGAAATTTTAGCTACCTCGTAACAGCAACAGGAAGGCTATCAACAATGGCAGAAATTGAGAAGGCCAACTTTTTGTTCAACACGACAGGCAATGTGGATAATTAAGTTCCTCTTCAGGTGAAATAGCTCAGAAATTTGGTGAAATATCTCAGAAATTTGGAAGGAAGCCAAAAGTATTCCAATAACAGCCAAACTGCATGTTACATGAAAGACATGTAGGGGTGTACACGGGGTGGGGGGTGGGAAATCAGTAAATTCGGTACAGTAATACGAAATTGGAGAAAAATTCAGTATTTTCCAAATTGATTCTCTACTTTGATTTGACGATCCTTTAAAGAGCACCCGAGTTTCATAAATATTGGCTGCGAGAGGGTCATTTTATAGACACTCAAAGAAGGTGCCCCCAGCCACCTCAAATCCCCATTATTCCCTCGAAAAACTACCTGGGGGATATCCAGGGGATGGGGGATGGGGGTTGTATTTTGTAAGGAGAACCTATGCCTGACTGTCCTCTAAAGACCCCCCACCAAGGTTCTGGGAGATTGGAATCCGGGGTCCAATTCTGTGGGCCCCTGAACAAAGTGCTACACCACTTCCATTTGTTGCTATTGTGGTGGGAAAGTCCAAGCTGACTCCCACTGCAGAAACACATGAACAAAGGCTGTCAGGGCCAGAGGCACATTCCCAACTGCAAACTGCACACCTGACAGTCCAACAGAACCAAACTAACTCCCAACATCACCCGCATGGGAAAAGACATGCTCACTCTCCTCGCTCGTCAGAGGGCATGAGAGGAGCTTCTGAGCCTCGAGAGAGAGGACAGATTGCCTCTTTCTTGACCCAGTACCTCAACAGATCACTGGAAAGTTGCAGGGCTTTGAAAGGTAATTCGTGATTATTGACTCCACCGAATCCTCGCTCATGAGTCTCATGTTCCCAGAGGGGCAGAGAGCACATTGGAGTATCTCCATCTCCATGGACATCCTGGTGCTGGCCGTGGGAGGAGCCTGCTGAGAAGGGGCATGCGGGGACCAGCAGAGGTTGGCCCCTCCCCCTCCCCTCTGCTGGTAAGAGGCCCCTATTGACTTGCCTACACAACATATGCAAAGAGATGGCATCTCTCGCACTGGTGAGGTTCCTGGCCCACTCCATGAAGGTGCCTTTTATGTGGGAGTTGCACATGGTCACCTTTTGGTGAGGGGCTGCTGCCAGAATGCAATGTCCTGTTGCAGCTTTCTTATGAACATGCACATTCCTGGAACAATGTCTGCATGTCCTATTTCTGGGTCAACGGAGGAGGCCATAGCACTCTGAGGAATAAACGCCTGAGGAATGACCAGATCCAGGGTTGCAACAGTGAATTCCTTGAAGGGCTTCAGGACCTCCACTGTCTGGGAGATGGTGAGCCAATCTTCTGGGCTGAATTCACCCTCCCCCCTCCAAGTGTCACTCTCTGAGTACCACAACAAGAGGGCAGCCTTCTGCTCCACTGAATGCTCAAGCATAGCATGGGTGGAGTTCCAGTGAGTGACAACATCTGAGATCAGGCAATGCTCTGGCATGCCTGTATTTGCCTGTTTCTGGAGCAGGTGGTGAGTTGCTTCTATACAGCAACTTGTGAGTTGTGGGGTCCTCTGCAGGTTCATCAGAACCCAGACAAAACATGTCCTTCACAACAAGGTGAAGTTGGTTGGCCACACAGTAAATGCACTTGAGGCCTACTCATGCTGCTGCCGCCTTCATGTTTAGGCCACCATCAGGCACCAGGTATCCTGTGGTGACACCGCCCTCACCTACCCAGTCCAATAACTTCCTCTCAAAGGTGAAACTCCTCCACCATATGCATCGCATTGAGAACCTCAGTGTGGGGCAGACTTGCAGTGGGCGGCCTGGCAGTCTCCCCTCTGGCTCTGCCTGATGCTGGTCATCCCACCCCACCCTGAGGGTCATCAGGTTTCTACCAGTGCACAGTGAGTGAGGAGGATAGCTCCTGTAAGGACTGGCCACTCAGTCCCCCCTCTCTTCCTCACTTCTGCCTCTGCCTCACCCCCACCTCCCTTCTCCCCCCTCCCATCTGTGAAAAAAGGCAGGAAACAGTGTTTCTTTGATGTTCCTTAGCAAAAGGACAGCCCAGCAGCAATTACGGAAATTTACCAAATTAACCCAAATTAATTCAGTAAACAATTTCAGGAATACTTAATCTGATTCGGTATTCTGAATTACCCAATTACTGAATTGGGTAAAATTCAGTATTTTTAAAGGAATACCAAACCCAAATTGCACATCCCTAGACATAAGGATCAGATATTCTAACGTTTTTAAAGGAACAGCTGCGGGGAGAACAAGATCATGCCTTTAGCGCTGGAGGGAAGTGTTTACCATGTGACATTTCCTCAACAGAAATCTCAAAGTCAGGTACCCCCATTGTACTAATCTCTTTTGCTCAGTGCATGTTGATAGCAGCGGGGGGGGGGATGCAAGGAAGGGAATTTTTCAGCACTTTGTCTTCCTGTGAAGCTCTCCAACCAGCTGTAAACACTGTAGACATGTTAAGTGCCCTGTGACAGCTGAGGAGCCCAGATTCAAATCTTCCAATTGTTCCCAAAATTGCTGCCGCAAGTATGGCTCAGCGTCATATTTTCAGTTTCGTAACGCTGTATCTGTACCAATCTCTGCTGTTCTGAAAAGGACTCTCCGTTCTGAACTCTGGCAAGTTTTAGTTGCTTCCTCAGCCAAACTTTTCACTAAATGATTTTCTCTGTGTGATTATCTAGTTTGCATTTTTATTAAGAATTACTTGTACATTTATTTTTTTTGATAAGTTTAATAGTAAGTTTGATAGTTAGTAGTATAAACGTTTTAGAATGATTACTGCGGAGGCCTAACCAGCTTTGATGGGGAATCTCCTGCTCTTACCCCTTCCTCTCTCCCTCCGATGTCTCCAACAAGAGTAAGTGCCACCTCTCTCTCACCCCAGTAAGCACCCCACCCCTCCGATTATTTTGCTGGAAACCAGGTGATTCCAAATCGTACTTAGAAATTAGTCTTTTGGCTAACTTTGACTCTCAGGGGCTGCAAAACTAAACTATCCTGATTAATAATAATAATAATATTTGATTTATATACCACCCTTCAGGACAACTTAACGCCCTCTCAGAGCAGTTTACAAAGTATGTCATTGTTATCCCCACAACAGAACACCCTGTGAGCTGATTCGGTTTCGGTTTCCCGGCCATGTCGGACGCTCCTCTCCACAGGTCCGGGAGGAAACATCCGAGCAGCCTGACCGGGCGGTTGACCCGCGAGGGTTAACCCCCAGGACTCCCAGTGAGGGAGACGGGGTCCGGAGCGCGGCGGAAAGAACCCCCTGAAAGCAATGCAGGGGGTAAATTGCCCGTTTGCTCCAACGGAGGCCGGCAGACTTGCGCAGCACCTCGCATGCTGCCGGGCCATGGAGAATGGCAATAAGCAGATTTAAGGTGAAAACCTGTAAGTAAGCGAATCCCTTCTGACTTCTAAGCGTATGCGAAGGATTGGTGGGAGTTGAAGCTAAGAAGGCGCGGATTTCTTCCC
This sequence comes from Eublepharis macularius, assembly GCF_028583425.1. NCBI lineage: Eukaryota > Metazoa > Chordata > Lepidosauria > Squamata > Eublepharidae > Eublepharis > Eublepharis macularius. Next base: position 144,157,323 of record NC_072795.1, on the reverse strand, counting down.
CTTCACGGAGTTTCAGAACTTAGTTGGCGCCCCCCCCTAAGATGGCGATGAGAAAGCAGAGCCCAGCAATAAGTAAATCGGTGATGGCAACGTTACAGGGGAAGGGGGAAACCTTGGAAGAGATGGTGAGGCGAGCAGTCTTTGATGCTGTGCAGCCCTTTGTAGCGAAACTAAATGAAATGGGGCAAAAGGTTGATTCAGTGGAAAGCGAAGTGAAAACCATTAAAGAAACAGCGACCGGAGCAGAGCAGTCTGAGCACGAGAACGCAGTACTCATGAAAGCAACAAGTAAGGAAGTGAAGCTTTTGGAGAATCAAATAATAGGATTGCAAGTGGACCGTGCCCAAACGGTACTGCGTCTTCAGAATGTAAAAGAGGAGCAAAGTGAAAATTTGAAAGATCTGGTGTCTGGACTTTTGGCGCCATTCACAAAGGCAACTAAAGAAGAGTTAAAAAGCGGTATTTTGGAAGTCCGGTGAACATCTTCAAAGTATGTAATGAAGCGTCAGCTGCCTCGCGAGATTATTATTGACTTTTCATCTAAGAAGACTCGGGACACCATTTTATATAATTCGTACAATGTGGACTAGGATTATTTGGGCAACAAGGTTAAAATATTGAAGGATGTTCCATTTTTGGCTCGTAAAAGAAGATTCAAGTATAAAGGACTTGCGGCTTTCTTGAGGAAATGTGATGTAATATATAAATGGTTGTTTCCAGAAGGCGTCTGGTTTACATATAAGGATCAAACTTACAAGATTACATCAGAAGCGCAGCTGACAGACTTTTTGTTCAACCATCAGGAGTTTCAGCAGGAAGAAAGTTCAAAGTCTGAAGGGGAAAGTGGGGGGGAGGAGAGAACGAGCGCAGCTGCTCCAGCCGCGCAGAGAGAACTGAGACCGAGACGCAGGGGGGGGGGGGGGAGAAAGCCTGATCCTGAATATAGTTTGTATTGCATAAAATCTACCAATCTGATAGCATATTAGAAAGTTAACTTTTAAGAAAAATTACAGCATGAAGGGAATACAAGACATGTGGTGTAGCGTTTGTTGTTTATGTGTTGCCCTTTCCCTTTTCCCAGTCCCCCCTTCCCTTTTCTTTTCCCTCTCTCCCCTTTATATTTTTGCAGTCTTTTGTAGTTTTTTATGTTAGATATTAAAAATTAAAAAAAATTCAAAAAAAAAAAAGAACGCCCTGTGAGCTGGCCACCTGTCAGGTCAACTAATCATCGTAGGCTGACTTTTCCATACTTCCCACAGAGTTCTAAGGCAGACCCAATTGTGGAGTTCTCTCTACCTTCCACATCCCTAAAATTTAAATCTTCCTATATGCTGACCATGGACTTACACGGGGTCGAGTTGTGGTGCGCAGGGTGGCAGAGGTGGGGGACAGAGGCATGGCGGCCACCATGCGGCAGCCTGGCGGCTGTCAGGTCTTGCCAGATAAATCCCTCAAGCACTTCACTGCAGACACTAAGGTGTAGTAAGAGTTTAAAGTTACTTTATTGAAGAGATATATCAGTATCAAGGTACTCAGACAGGGTTTATTGGCAGAAGTGATGCAAGGTGGGAGAACAGTGTTAATTATAGGGGAACATTCCTGCCCCTGGGAAAGGGAGACCATTAGGGTTTTGGCGCAAAGGGTCCAGGCCTGGGAGAGAAGGGAACAGGGACGAATGAGTTCATCAGAGTTCTCAGGGAGGACTGGCTCCAGCCGGCACTCCAAGGCCACATTCTGAAGCCAGCTGGGAAAGCAAAAGCAAAACACCTGCAAGATAAGCAGCTAGCAGACAAGTGGCAATTAAGATCCCTTTACGCATTCTCAGAGGATTGGAGCATTATTCATAGAAACCACCACGGCAGATATGCTGGGGTGTATCTGACAGCGGCCCATTCCCATCTGCCCCTGTGCCTGAGGAGGTTTGAATCTGGCCAGCCAATCCTGGCCGGCTGGACACCTGGCTGAGGGCGGGGCTGGGTGCTGGACCTGGGTGACGCAGTCTGCCCTCAGGTCCTGCGTGCGACTCTAAAGGAGCACTCAGCACTTTGTGCATTAGTTTTGTGCTGAGCAGAGCTTCAGAGCCTCAGAGCCGAGCAGGCCATGTGCAGGCAGAGCACAGGAGAGAAGCAGAGAGAGGCGCTCAACACTCGGCAGCGGCCAGTCTCTGCTCCGTCCAGTTCAAGTGCGTAAAGCAGCGGAGTTCTCAGGGCCGTTGTTCCGGTGGCGGCCCAGTGAATTGCCAGCTGTTCTCAAGGTGGAGAGGGACCACAGAGCAGTGACTTCTCAGGCCCAGGCTTCCAGGAGGCAACCCAGCCAAGCGGCGGTTACGCTCTGCTGCAGCAGCGGGCCCTGCTGTGCCTCAATGGGGCATGAACATGGCCTTTTTGTGACTGAGTGGCAGTGCTGCCCCCTTGCTCACTCCACCTCCTGGGAATCTCACCCACTTTGCCTCACAGGAAAATTTTACAGCCTCTATATGCTGGCCAACCAGAGGGCAAAACAAAACAAAAAGGAAGCTCCCTTAGCAGCAACGCAGACAACCAAAGTGGAAAAACCACGACTAAGGGATACAGCCAGTCAAAGTTCTATACAACATTTTAGTAGAATAAAGTGGTGCAGTGCAGTGTAAACATTAATAATCATCCAGGCACATAAAGTCAAATAAATAAACAATATAAAGTGAACAGCTTAAAGTCGGCCAATTAGGAGATATTCGTAGAAATGATGGTGCAACCAAGTTCATAACAGAGATGAAATGAAGATTAATGAACCAGAGAAGCCGCGAGGACCCCTCGTCCCTGTGCAAGGTAAGTTCTTAATCCGATGTACTCTTCTCGTTTTATTGGAACAGGTGGAACAAGGAGATGGGACACTCTGCAGGACTGAGACCCAACAAGGAACCGGTCATCAACAACGCTTGTTTCCAGACTGCATCAGGGGCCAACAGACCTCCTCACCAAACATCTCTGAAAACTGCAAACATATGTGAATTTCAAATAAACTAAATAAACCAAAAATTTATCAACTTCTTGTGTCTCAATGCTATATATCAAGGGAACTCACCACTACTGATGCTTTACAAACTTTTAGCGACAGTCTGACGCCAAATAAATTGGGTCTCGGTCCTGCAGAGTGTTGCGTCTCCTGGTCTTATATCTGTCCTGCTCTGGTGGACTTCTATTGACCTTGTGCTCTTGGTCAGCTGTTCTAGGTGTGTGTAAATCTGTCTGGATCGTTCGACACAGCATCGTGCACTGAGCTGACCGGTACGTATCTTCATCAGGATGGGGACGGCACCTCGGTTTAGAGCGCCACGTCAAGAAGATCACCTGGCTGGGCATCAGAGGAATGCTATGGGAGTCCCTTGTGCCATCCTTGTAATGCCACACTGGCTGGTTGGGCCCTCCAGGTGCCCTGGTCATACAGCCCAGGGAGAATGATTTAGGCAAGCAACCTGGCCTGGATTTACAATTTTCCATGACACAGGTCCTGGACTACTTATCCAAGCTCCTTCCACGTACCCATTTTCTGTGGTCAGACCTCTTGCAGAGTTGCTCATGTTGTGGGCACTCTGCCTGGACAGAGTAGATGTCGTCAGGCAAAAAGTTACCAGGAGGATGGGTGAGCATGTGGCAGGGGCCGGCGGGTCAATGGTCTTCCACCCAGACATTTCTCATTGGCTGCAGGCCTTGTTCCACCAGGACAGTGTGCACCTGCCCAGTTGGGGGCATGCCATTTGGCTGCAGGACATCAGAGATGACCTGTTTAGCTAGGTGCAGCTTTAGGAGCATTGGCGGGAGCCATTTTGCGGCTCTTGTGGCCATTTGGACATGGAATCGGATCCTTTTGGGGGGAGATGGTGGCTTGCATGCTCCATTATCCCCAGTAAGGGGATTCCCATCAGGAATCTTAAGGATGAGGTTTGGTGGTTCATGTCCAGAAGGGGGCTACCAGGGCATATTCCCAGGTGGCAGAGGATCCTCACAGGGGTATATGCCCAGGGGGAGCCCACTGGCTGCCACTTCTTGGTTTCCCTCCTCAGCTTGGGTCTCAAGGGGTGAAGTGGTTCATCAGCTGGCAGGCCAGTCAGCCAATGCTCAGGATCCAACCCCATGCATTGCCAATGCTCTACAAGCTTTGTGTATCATAATAAAGTTGTGGCCTCCTTTTTATTCCAAACAACTCTGTCAGTGGATTTTGGCACCTTACCTCCCCCCCCCCCCCGCCCACCATCGCTGCCCCTTAACGCTGCGCTGCAACAGATTTCTAGCCTGGACCCAATCCTGTTGCAGTTGAGACACTGGCTTGCTCTCAATGCAACTAGAGGTGCATAAAAGCCACCTCTCAGCTCCCAAACTTTGGTAGCTGGTCTCTGGATCCGATCTGCTACCCCAACCTCACAGTTTTTCTACTCTTGCTGAAATCACTTGGTCTCCTCTGGGCTTCCCATGGACTGCAACAGGCTTCTAAATGCACTGGATCCTTCCTTCTTCCTCCCAGTTGCTACACAGATTAGGAAAGGTGTGTCTTTGCTCCCCATCTTACCTACCTCTCCTTATTTTCCAATTCACACTGCACCACACAGAGAGCTGGCATTCTGCTTCTCTCTGCCAGGTAGGAAGACTAGACACTGACTTCTCTTCTGTCCTCTTCCCCATTTCCCCCCATATTTAACCTTAAGCTTAGTGATAACTACTGCTCCAAACTAGAATAGCTGTGGTTGATATTTTCTGGGTGTTTTTAGGAAATGTGGTATTTGCTTGTGCAAATATCTGTCAGTATTTACTCAGGATAAGTCCCTTCCTCTCCTTCCTAATGTTGCTCCTAATCCCTCGATAAACTCCACCTTTCTCTTTAGACCTGTTTCAGTTGTCCTTTTCCTGCTGAATCACACTCTTCACAGCTACTCACAACCACCACATTAGGTGTTCCCACTTCCTGCACAAACAAACAAGCCAATACTTATAAGTGTTAGTTTTCACGAATTTCTCTGGGATTTGAATTCCCCATACCAGCCTGAACATGTCATGTTCTGAATATGTTTCGTTTATGTTCAAACCAAAGAGACTCCATTTTAATCCTGTCAGTGTTTTAAGTGCTTCTTTTGCAGGTGGCAAGCAGTTCAGTAGAAGCTATCTTAGAGAAGAGGAATGTTATGACTACAACCTTTCCAGTCTTGGGGAAACTTTCACTTTCTCAGCCTTGAGCCGTTTGTTTTGAGAACTGTGGGGGGAGGATGGAGCCTGCAGGGGTTTGCTATTCTGTACCTTAACCTTTGCCTGTCATTCGTAACAATACTCGTGTATCAGCCAAGATCTTGCATCTTGGATAGTGGACTATAATGGTTGTTTATATTCAGTAAATCTTTTGAAACCAATGGACTCATGTCTAATTGCAAGAGGTAGTCTGGATTGCAACTTTTAGGAAGCCACTGTCTGACAGAACATACATGTTCATATGTTTGCAGGGAGGTAGTAATGCCTTGCCCATCCTAGATAGCACCTCTAGGATCTGACATAGAGAACTGTGATTCTCAAAAGCTTATGCTACAGTAAAGTTGGTTAGTCTTAAAGGTGCTACTGGACTCTTTTAGATGGCACCTCAGCATCTTTCACTGTGAGACAACAAACTCTACCATTTGTGATTAAAATTAAAACCTATCGGTTCCCTAATCTGTGCCTTTTATTTGCTCCTTCCTGGTGTAGCCAGTTTGGTGTAGTGGTTAAGAGTGGTAGGACTGTAATCTGGAGAACTGGGTTTGATTCCCCAGTCCTCCACTTGAAGCCATCTGGGCAACCTTGGGTCAGTCACACAGCTTCTAGGAGCTCTCTCAGCCCCACCCACCTCATAGGGTGTTTTGTTGTTGTGGGGATAATAATGACATACTTTGTAAACTGCTCTGAGGGGATGTTAAGTCATCCTGAAGGGCGGTATATAAATCGAATCGAATGTTATCATTTCATGTGTTGGAAATTGCTCTGGATCACTCTGGTATGAGTTTAATCGAGGGCCATATCCTTGGCTTGCATGTGAAAAGAGAAAGTGAAAGATCCATTTCAGATGAACATTGTACCATATATTTTTCAAATGTTTTAGCCATCTATTTTTCTCTCCAAATGGATGTTTTCGCTAATTGTAAGCCCTTTTGCCAGCTGCTTCTTATAATTTCTTTAGAAGGAAAGAAACATTTTGACTACCCCCCCCCCCCAACTCTGCGGTGCTCCCTGCTTTGTCGTAGTGTTTTGCTCATAATATTTCTTCAAATTTCTCTCATTTTCAAACAAACCCATCTCTTTTTTATCTCTCCTTCTGGCTTCTTAAACCCAAATTTCCTGCATTCCAGAACAAACAGGGGGGTTCTATTCCCAACATTATGGCATCATATTTTGAAGCAGTTTCTCTACGATTATTATTAATGTTATGACTGGCCTATAAATATCTTTGCTTTCTGATAATATTTTTGGAATGCAATTAAAGTGCTCGTCCTTATCGTAGTAATTTTGAGTTTGCAGAAAAACCGCACCAAAGCAGAATATGACCCTCACAGTGTGGGAACATTGCCTTTCCTCCCTCAGTATTCCCTTCTCTTGTTATCCATGCTTATTTTTTTTTCACAACCTGCAGTGCTTAAATTTAAATTGGATGTCACATACAAACCATTTGTGTGTTTTACTAGCCTTAATGCTTTATTTTTTTACTATTTGTTTGATGACTTTCCATTTTTTCAATTAAATTACATGAAGTTGCTTTCACTAAAGATAACATGGCCTTGTTAGTTACCTTCAGTTCAGTTAGGTACAAGATGGCAGCTCAGGCAGGAACAGCATTGTGCCACCTATCGTTATTAGTACCATCTACTGCAAAGGATAGTTAAAGAACACCTGAAAACATCTGAAAAAAGCAACAACCAGCAATAACCAGCAACGAGTGAGTTACAAGTTGAGTGAGATATCGCACTGTTACCTCAAGCCGAAAGGAGAATGCTGACTGATAACAGGTTGGAGTAGGCTGCCCCACGCTGACCCCCCCCCCCTCCAAGTTGGGCCCAAGCCAGCTACCCAATTGCCCAGTTGGAGAAGACCACCTGGAGGTTTGGAGGCTGATGGAGACAGGTTGAAGAAGGGAGGGGAGGGAGCAGGATATCCATTGTAACACTGAGCAAGCTGGCTGCTGAGAGGCCAGAGACGCTGCCCGTGAAGAGAAGTTTCTGGGACTGTTGGGAGATGCCTAGAGACGCAGCCGTGGAGAGACAATCCCAGGGTGAGAAGCTGGTGAGAAGCCATTGGGACTGGCATCTACAGGGCACACAGCACGGAGGGCTCCTGTGCGGACTAGGCTGCCTGGGATTGCAGGTTACCCAGGCACAGCCAAGAACACACTGGGGGAAGCGGTGGAATCCTTTGGAGCCCTCCAGAGAGTATCGGAGGCCTCCGGAGATCGCCGGAGACCTCTGAGAAGGTGCAGAGGGTGGAACTTCTGCAAATATTGAGAGCTGAAGAGGTCTGAGAAACCTTGAACCAGCCGAGTTAGACTTTAAAAGTCCTAACAAGACCTCTAAACATCATATACTGGAATTATCTGGATGGCAGCGTTAGATGACATTTGGCTGGCAATGGGGTTGTTGGAGGGGGCTCTATTGCCCTGGAAGGCATCTGAGGGTCAGCCTGGTCAGCCTTGATGCTTGAAAGATGCTTGAGTAGTAAATAATCCCAGGGTAGTTCAAAGAGTTTGTCTCCTGGCCGTTTATAGTAAAACCAGGCAGCAATATTCAGTGGCCCACTTTACATGGGTTTTTAATACTTAATTTGATATTTAAATTGTAAAGTAATTTAATGTAATTAGGGAAATGGGACTGGGATGTTTATAAAGTGGAGATGTTACTGATGAATTGCAGAAGACTTTGATTTATTTATAAATGGATAACTTTGAATGAATTGATTTACTGTCCCTGGAATGAGAGGATTGCTCTTGCTGTTAGTTTTAGTTGTGGTCTAAATATAGCGAATTTAGAGAAATTCTCCTGAAAATAGATATAGGAAAATAAAATAAAAAGTGAAATTGCTGCAAATTGGAATATTATAAAGTTAAATGGTAACATTGAACATTGGGGATAAATTTGGAATAGAAGGGAGTGGGGAAGTGGGTCTTTCTGCACTGACTGGGAATTAAGTCATTGGATTATGGAATTTGAAACTGCCCTTGCACTTATAAATTACTTACCATATAGTGTGGAGAATATTTTGTAGGTGTCATCATATGGAAGTTACTGAATACGAACTGGTGTCATTTTTTGTTGCTGGTGGGACGCTGCTATAGGATGGTAGTGGATGCAGGGAGGGTGGCCGGGACGGGGCTAGGGATCCCAGTCCTCTGGGGACGAGGGAGATATAGCGGTGGGACGTTGTCTAAGATGAGAAGGTCACGGAGATATGGAAAGGCTCAGTGTCCTTCTAACTTACGTTCCATCCCGAGATACGCAGGTATTGGAGCTTGGAAAATAAGCCCCCCTTCAACACTGATGTTGTGCAATGCCAGGCCCATAAGATCGAAGCCCTGCAAGATGTCTTTGCAGCAGTGGATATGGACCTGGCATGTGTGACCAAGACCTGGGTGAGGGAGGGCAAAATGGTTGCCTTGGGAGAACTGACCCCCCCCCTTGGTACTCAGTCCTCCATCAGTCCTGAACGGGAGGCCATGGGGAGGGGTGGCAATCCTTACTCGTGGGGCTTTCTCCTTCAGGCCGCTCCCCGTCCCTGAGATCTCCTGCATTGATTGTGTGGGACTAATGTGGAGTGCCAAGGAAAGTTTGGCTATCTGTCTGGTGTACTGACTGCCCAGCACACCAGCAGATACCCTGTCGCACCTGCTAGAGGCAATGGCGGGGTGGGCTTTGGAATACCCCAGGTTGATTGCCCCGGGCGAATTCAATGTCCTCATCGACGATGCAGCCTGCAGATCTGGTGCTGGCCATGGCAGCACTAGAACTTTCCCAATTTGATTAAAGGGATAGAACACTTCCCCTATGAAGAAAGGTTAAAGCGCTTGGGGCTCTTTAGCTGGGAGAAACGATGACTGAGGGGTGACACAATAGAGGTTGACAAGATTATGCATGGGATAGAGAAGGTAGACAAAGAAGTATTTTTCTCCCTTTCTCACAATACAAGAACTTGTGGGCACTCAATGAAATTGCTGAGCAGTCGGGTTAAAACGGATCAAAGGAAGTACTTCTTCACCAAAGAGTGGTTAACACATGGAATTCACTGCCACAGGAGGTGGTGGTGGCAGCTTCAAGCATAGACAGTGTCAAGAGGGGATTGGATAAACATATGGAGCAGAGGTCCATCAGTGGCTATTAGCCACAAGGTATAGATGGAACTCTCTGTCTAGGGAAGTGATGCTCTGTATTCTTGGTGTTGGGGGGGCAATCAGTGGAGGGGCTTCTAGTGCCCCTTCCCCACTGGCAGACCTCCTGAGGACACGTGGATTTTTTTTGGCCACTGTGTGATGCAGAGCGTTGGACTGGATGGGCCATTGGCCTGATCCAACATGGCTTCTCTTATGTTCTTATGTGGCGTGAAAGCCAACAGCTGAGCTGCAGATGCACCCTGATGCCTCCAGGAGTGTGGGCTTTGGGGTCTACCTCCAGGGGTGGTGCTGTGTGCAGAGATGGCAAGGAGGCTTGGACTTGTCTGACCTGTGGCCTGGCCTCACCTTCCTTGAACTCTTCCCAATCCTAATGGCGGTAGTCATTTGGGGGAAGCAGCTCAGGAACAAATGTGCCCACTTCGGGTGTGACAATCAGGCAATAGCTGGGTCCTGGACAGGCAGTCCTATCACTCTGAGTGGGTCACGCACCTTGTGTGCAGGCTGGTATTGACTTGCTTGGCCACTAACATCGTTTTCAGCACGTGATGTGGCAGGGACTGATAACTGCATCATGAATGTCTTGTCTTGCTTCCAGATGAAGAGGTTCTTCATTCTCATCCCAGAGGCTTGCTGGAAACTGGACCCCTATTCAGACGAACTGTGGAAAGTTGAGAGCAAGTGATAATGCGGGGAGTACTGTCATCGGTTACACCATCTACTCTGTGAGCTTCCTGGGCAGCTCTCGTGCGCCTCCTGGACTTTTCTTCCAGTTGGGGGCCCACCAAAGTTGCTGGCATCAGAAACCATGGTCCTGTATTATCTTGCTTTCTTAAGGGAGTGGGGCCTGGCCCCCACCTTGCGGCCATTTCCTTTTTTAGCAAGGGGGGGGGGGGTCCCCTGACCCTTGCTGCTCTTTCACAGCTATTGAGAGTTAAAGGAAGTGCTACCCACCACCCACAGACCCTCACAGGCCCATCATGTGGCCCAACCTCTGTGGCCTGGTCAGATAGTTTTTGGCAATCTGCCAGTTGCCTATTGAGGTGTGGCTCTTTGAGGCTGCTTTCACATTAGCTTTCTTTGGGGCCTTCAGAATTCGGGAGCTGGTGTCTGGCCCGCATCACGACTCCTCCAAATGCACAGTGGAGCTCTGTGATGTGGCTGTTCATGGTTCCCGGGTTGATATCCATCTGCCTGGATCAGGCCACTGCAGAGCGCGGAAGCACTCCTACGCTCCACAGTGGCCTGTTCCAGGCCGATTCGGGCTCAATCTGGAAGTGACATCATCACACAATCTGGAAGTGACATCATCACACGGGCTCGGAAGACACGAAAGCAGATAGGTGCCAGGGCCCCCACCTCCCACTGAGAGGACAGGGGAACCTGGCAACCGTAGGTGGATTGGCATGAGTCGGATGCAATGCAGTTCTTTCCTTCTGACAGTTCTTCGACATGTGACACAGCATTGACCTCCGGATGCTTTGGTGATTCAGCTGGGGGAGAGTAAGCTGGGCTGATTGATTGATTGGTTCCAGCCTTACGAGTTTTGGCAGGATCTTGTGGTGGTTGGCATTACGTACAGATCCTGTTGGGGGAAACATGGCCTGCATGTACTGTTTCCCCATAGCTGGTGATCCCCTTAAGGAACCTTGGGGGTGACACAGGGCATGGGCAAGCCCAGCTCAGGGGCTGTCAGGGCATATTTGCTCCCAGGTGACAGGGGAACCACAAAGAATCATATGCCCAGGTGGTGTCCACTTGCCCTCATCCCAGGATGCCCCTCCCCAGCTGGTGGCCTGAGGGGGCTGGCTGGCAGGCCAGTCAGTGCTGGAAACCCTTGTTCTGAGGCTCCATTAAGCTGTAACCAATAAAGCTGTGGCCTTTTCATTTCTTACCTTGGTCTCTGTGTCTATCTGCCTTGCCCCTTGCCCTCACTGCTCAAGCTGGACCCACAAACAATCCCTCCTGCCCACAGCAAAAGGAAAACTTATGGGGAAAGTATAGGTATGTTTAAGCGGAAGAGGGGATTCAGACAATGTGCCTGCCTGCCTGCCTGCTTGCACTTGGCAGTGATTAATAGGCAGTGATTAATGCGAAAACACTGCGTTTTGCAGTGGAATGCTTTGCATCAAAAGGAACAATTTGCCACACTGCACGGGAATGAAACTGCAAAGCAAAAGGAAACGTGGCAGCAACAGGCAACAGCAGAACAGAAGGGTCATAATTTATTGATGCTATCATCTTCTACAAAAAGAAAAAATAGAACATAAAGCAGGATTTTATTAAAAAAATGTTACTGCCCTGCATTGGTTGCAGTACTTTCCGTGGGCACCACCACCACTGCCCCATTACTTCTTTGCCAGGCAATTTCCTGCCATATTATGTGCCCATCAACACTCACCTTCTTCAGGGTCTGTTGTTGTTGTGTATGCGTGTGCAGTGTCCTTCCGGAATAGCTTGATGGGTCGATGGTTTAGACCGAGGACTGTGTTTTTGGTGCTGTTACGTGAGAAAACAGCTGCCCCAGAGCCGCATTTCTCCATCCCTCACTTGAAAAGAACCGCATATGCCTGCAGAGCTGCCTGCCCAACCGGCACGCACCTTGATGCCTTCCCCAAGCATTCTTCAGGGTCTGTAAACACCAAGCCCTGTTGTTACATGTGCACAAACTCAGTGGGTGGAAGGTTTAGAGGGCAGATTGTATTCTGTGCGATTTTTGTGCTGGAAAATACAAAAACAGCTGCCCCACAGAGCTTGGAAGCACTCGCTGCAAAGAATACAGCCAAAACTCATGATAACAAAAAAGAAAAAAAATGGATTAGATCCAAAACCTCACCTGAAACTGAACTGGAAATTTTCTCATTGCCACTCCTTCTTGTTACCTACTTGTTTTGAGGTCCAGATCAAAGTGATATTAATTACCTATGAAGCCCTTTGCTGCCTAGGGCCCTGATATTTATTAAATCATTTCTCCCAATGCGCTCCATGTAGTTGCCAACTCTCAGGTGGGCCCTGGGGAACTCGCAGAATTAAAACTGATCTCCAGACTACAGAGGTTGGCTGTCCTGGAGAATGTGGTTTCTCTGGAGGGTGGTCTTTACGGCATATACTCCACTGAGCTCCCTCCCCCTCCCCAAGCTCAGCCCCCAATCCAGTGTTGGCAACCTTACTACTCCCAGATATGCTCTTCAGACGGCCTTCTTCTTGTGGGGCCCTCTCTTAAGCTTGCCCATCTGGTATCAGGCAGGTCCTGGGCTTTTTCTCGGACAGCTCCAGTCCTGTTAGAGGGGGGGCAGAGGTCACCTTCACTCTCCACCTTCAGGAAGCCCTGTAAAATCTTTAATTTCAGAAAACTTTCATGAAGTGCGTGAACTGTTCTGGCAGATCTGCAGTATTCTTTATCTTGTGGCTTGTGTTTCTCTTCTTGATGGTCTGTTGTATTCACAGCTGATTGATCTGGTGGCCACCTTGAGCCTGTGGAGATGGTTAAGGTGGGAAGAATATTTTAAACAAACAAAATAATAGCTGCAAATTCAGGGAAGCTCCCTGGAATATTGCTGAGAGGTTTGGACATGAAAGTCTCTGGGCACAGAATCAATTTATCACGAGACAGCTGTAATTCCAGCCAAACAGGCTTGAGTATTTGGAGTGAAGTTGCTTTGAATGCAATCCTTTCAATGGCACATAGAGGACAACACTGTTCACATTTATCATTTTCGAACATGTATGACACGTGGATGGAACAGAGTTGTATGATGCACAATAAATGGAGTAAAATATTGGATTGCTGTTTATTTTAAATTGCTTTTTTTCTCCTTGCCTGGCAAAAAACAATTTTAATTTTAAAATATCCTTCATATTTCAAATGCATATTCCCTCCTCCCAACACAAATTGTGATTTGACTCTAACTGGTTCTGATATTTCCAGTATGATTCTCATGCTTTAGCCTTCTAGAGGTCCTAGTAAAATGGTATGCACAGGTAAGATCCATTCAATGTCAGAATAAGTTATCAGTCAAAATACATTTTACTGAAAACATTTTATCACCATACCATTTTCATTAAAAGTTCAAAGCTTTTCTTCCCATTAAAGAAATTACATCTACGTCTGCCTTTGGAAAGAAAAACCCCTTCCAACGTCAGCTATCTGCCAATTTATTAGATCCTATAGCTTTCCTGTTCAGTTCAATTAGCTGTTTAAGGCTTCCTCATATCTCATCAGAGTTCCCATAATTTTTTGTAGGCTGGTGGGGAATTTCTACACAACTCTTATGCAGGACCTAGAACAGCTCTTGGGAGAAAATGTCTCTCTTTCTGTAACAAATTAAATTCTTTCCTTACACATTTACAGTACAGTGGTTTGGTTCTTATTCCTTCCAATTGCTGTCCAAGATCAAACGTCATTTGTTTCTGAGAAATTTATCTTGTACCAGAAATAATTAACAATTCCTTCCCACACTTATTCAAACTTGAAGCTCTGTTTGCTTGAGAAGCTCTTTTCCAAAATCTTTGGGTTGGATTCAAAGGTGCTGTTTGGTCAGCATAACAGCATTTATATGAATGGAACAGAAGAAAGGAAGATATTTTTCAAATCCTCTCTCAGCGCAGATTTTCGCTTCCTGCCATTTGTGGCTCATAAACGTCCTCTGATCCTGTGGAACAGAATTCTGGTGGGGAGGGGAGCAGCGGGGGGAGAAGACAGGCGAGTCTTGTTTGGCAAGCTTTTCTTCATTCAAGGTACTTTACAGTAAACATTTTGTCTCCATCTCCTTTTGCAGAACTGCCCTTCTAAAATTTCTGGAGGGAAGCCACTAGTGCTGAAATAAATTTGCTGTGGCTGCTTGGAGCAAGCAGGTCTTCCACCATCACCTTTCACATGCAGTGCATAGGATTCAATTCAGATTTAAGAGTGGTATGAAACTGAACAACTCTTATCAAAATTTTTGATTAGTGCTAGACTAAATTGTCCAGGTCGAGTAGCCCCTTAAAGACCAACTAGATCTCCGGGGTAAGAGCTTTCAAGCATCAAAGCTCCTTTTGTCTGATGAAGGTATCCGAAGAAAGGGAGCTTTGACTCCGAAGTTCCCACCCTGGAAATCTTGTTGGTTTGCCAGGGGCTACAGACCTGAATCTTGCTCTTCTACTACAGACCAACATGGCTGCCCACCGAACACTCAGTGGAATGGAACTTCTCTCCTTTCCCCTCCCACTGCAGCCCACTGAATTCCACAAAATAATGCTCCTGGGCAAGAGGGACCCCGAGAAATGACATGGGGGGAGGGGGTCAGCCATAGGGAGGGGGAATGGGTGGAAATTGCCAATTTAGCCTGGGTTCAGTCATTTGGACACTGAGAGATCTCTGTCTTTTGGTGCTACACCTCTGAAGATGCCAGCCACAGCTGCTGGCGAAACGTCAGGAACTACAATGCCAAGACCACGGCAATACAGCCCGGAAAACCCACAACAACCATCGTTCTCCGGCCGTGAAAGCCTTCGACAATACATGTTTCTAGATTGATGATTACCACAGCCATAAATTCAAGAGGACACAGAAATAGCCAATGACATGCACACTTCGGGGAGAGATTTCCATGATGTGACCTTTGCTGTCCCTGTTGCCTTTACTGTTGAAATGTTCATAATTTAATTCATAAAGAGCGCTCAGTAGCTAATTAGTGGCCTGGCTAATTCTTATGTTCCTAGAATTTTTTGGAGATCTGAAATAAAATTGTTCTGCCTATAGCAAAAAGTATAATATCCTTATTACCACTTCTACAGGCATTAAACACTCCAGGCAGAATTACAGTCAAGTAAGTGCAATTTACAAAACATTAGTAATTCAGCTTGCAAAGGAACGAACCCACCGGATAGACAAAATATGTTTCTTTGAAGGAACATATAGATGCTGACCTACTATCCACATCGACATATTTTCCTCCCAAACCGAGACCAGGAAAAAAGAATGATTTCCGGGTTATTTATTCACATCCCTTTGCCAATTTTAAATCACTAGTAACTGCTGACATGACTTAATCTACCATTGTCTCCTCTGGTAACAGCAGAAGCTCCCCTTCATTATCAGTTCGAAGCTCTATAATATAAATTTCTTGTAAATATCAAATGACATCGTGGAAGACCTTGTAAGATAGAGGGCTAAATCTGGATGCTGCTTTGAAAATAGGAATTTCAGAATTTTGCAGGTTTAGTTTTGTTTTTGCCAAGCCGATACAACAGATAGGAACAAAGGGTTTAACAAGCCTTAGCATTCAACATTCTTCTAGACATCTGAAATCTTGGCTTCTCAAGTATATCTTGTCTAATTTTGCAGAATTTGTACCCAAACATTGGGCATTTTTAACAACACTGCAGCCTTTCAGAGCAGTTCATTTAACATTATCACAGTAATCCTAAAAGTTAAATCCATTTTATGATTATTGCCTGATAAGAAACTCTCCACAGCTCTTGAAGGTGTTTCCTTGATGGGTACATAAGAGCTAGACAGTCAAGTGACAGGGTTGTGTAGTGGTTAGAGTGTTGGGCTCCTTTTCAGAGCTCTTATGATCAAATGATCTTGAGCAATGACAAATAGAATAATAGATTAATTTCTTAAGGAAAATATGCTAGACAGAAATTTAGCATCCAGCAAGGTTATATTTGGCATCGGATAGGGAAGGGTCTCACCCTGAAAATTATATTCCGGACTACAAAACAAAAGATAGAAACTCCAGTGATTTCAAGAAAACAGTAAAATATTTTGAGACAAAGTGTCAATTTGACCCTGACCTCAAGAACAAAGGCAATTTGAATATGGAATATGATAAAATCTGCCATTCAGTACTTCAGAGAGGTTGGCATTCAATTGAGCTGGGGCTAAAGCCTGAACATAATGAAAAGCTATTAAATATCTCATGTAGGATGGTAAACTCCGAGAAGGTAAGATACCAAAAAATTGGGTCAAGCAAACTTGACAAGCCTGTATCACTGTACTATTGTAATCAAGGTCGATAAGATGACGCTCAACAATAGATAGGGTCTCTGCCTAACCCATCACAAGGATATCGTTAGTTGTGAGCCCCAAATGTCATAACCTGACATCAACAACCTTCATCTAAGCAGAAAAGTAAACATCTTGTTTAAGAAAAAAACAGCCACCCTTCCATTCCTGTGGGAAAGATGGTCTTTATTCTTAACTTAGAAGCACTGAGCCATACTCTAGTTTCCAACGTCGTTCGGCCTTACTCAGCCCTGAGAGGTACAGTTGAGACACACTGAGGAAGGCCTATTATCCTACATATAAATTAGGAAAGGGGAAGATCAAAAGATTCTGTAATCACAGAGATCCAAATAGCAATGCCATAGAGTAGCTGTGAAATTATTTTTGAATTAAACTCCTGAATTGCACCTGGAATATATCTTTCCCCATCATAAAAAAAAGAAGAAGCAGGATATAGTTCCACCACAGGCTTGACCTTATTCAGTGCAAACTTACACTGGGAGAGCCAAGACAAGTTTGTGGAGAAAATCATTCCCCCAAAACAAAACCTCTTAACTTGCTCAGTTTCAGAATTTGGTGAGGGCAAACTTGGGAGGTCACAGCTGATGTAGCCTTTGTCCGAGGCCCTTTGCGGCTCACATTTTTAGCCACAGGCTTTTCCTATGTGTTAGTCCCACCACTACTCAGTCTCAAATGGTTCATCTGGATTATTCTTTTGGGGTTATCCAAATACAACTGGATTGCAACCATTAATGCCCTGCTGGATAAACCAGGACCAATTCCAGACAGCCCTCCCCACCCCGAAACGTTGCGCGTCGTCACGCGTCGTCGAGTGGAAAACGCGAAATATCGCATTTTCTCACACGAGTTTTGAACAACGTCGCGCAAAACTCGCGCAAGAAAACGCAATATTTCGTGTTTTCCGCACGATGACGCGCAACGACGCGCGACATTTCGGGATGGGGAGGGCCGTCTGGAATCGGCCCTGATAGGCAAAGGCAGGTGATAAAGACCGGGGCACCAAGAAGTTAGTGCTATTGCCCTGCCCTTTGACTGTCACCAGTCTGATGGCACCTAAAATCCGCTCAGCCGAGGTTGCTGCTGCCTCTCGGGAACGTCATCCAAAGATTCTCAGCAGGAAGAACCATTCGTGTGAGCCTAGAATGTGCGGCTACTTCTAACCCTCTTACACCTGATTAAGCGGTCAGCAGCATCTTCTTTTCTGAAATGTAGAAAACTATTTGGCCACAAGATGGAGCACTTAGATGATTACTCCAAGCCAGCTGGTTTTGAATTTGAATATTCTGCATTCTAAGACCCTGCGTGCTTTAATTTTCTTTCCTTCTACAACAAATCCTCTTTTTTAAAAAGTTGTTAAAATGTCATAGTAAGGGGAAAGGAAGCATAAATCTGGTGAATCACTGCTGAATAATATTTAGAAATCTGTGTCCAGCAAGTTGCGACCAACAGCCTGCCCTCTTCAGAAGGTCATGAAATTTTAATTGGTTTTTTCCCCCAAATGTATTAGAAAAGTTCTAATAAACTTTCCAGGGATATTTTGGGCTCATTTCTTTTGTTTTGCACACCCCTAAAGAACGCTGCCTCGGAATAGATGCAAAATTAGGCTATAGCCTATGTTTGGTAGAACACATCTTTCATTAGCACTCATGGCACCAGCTGACTTGCTTCACTGCCTGAAGCGCCTCTAGGCTCATGTGACACCGAGAACCCTGGTGGCAGAGCTGGAGGAGAGTGGCTCACCAGATGTGGTGATGCTCTCAGACATCTGCCTTGCATGGAACAGAATATCAGGCGAAACAGAGCTCAATCTAATCCAGGAAGGCAGGTCATATTTCCTTATTCCAAAATGTTGTCTTTGTTCAACTATTTTGGTCCATCCTTTGGTGCACATATCTAAGATCTGCAGCAGATCCTTCCACTGTCGCTGTGGCTGAAGCTTCACTGATGCTGCCACTTCCAGAGCAGCTCCCCGGGAGCAGGCAGCCCACAGGATGCCCTGGGAGAAAGTAGCAGCTGCCCGCCCCCAAACGAAGCCCTCTTGTGGCTCTTCAGGCAGCAATTCTAACAGAGAAGGGAAAGACCTCTCGGACTTCACTTCCCAGGTAACCTTGAGAGAAAAATCTAGCATTTTCCATGTGAAGAAAGTCACTTGTAGTTTTGATCATAGTTTAAGAAACCCTTGAAAAGGACAACAATGGAAGTTGTTGGAGGCTTTTTTGCACATCAAGCCACACAGCTTTTTAGCTCTGCCTGTTGCCATTCCATTTCACCTAATGACACTGATGATCCATGTCAAAAGAACCTTTTAAAGCTCTAAGCTGCACCTCTGACAGTACCCTCAGACCTCAAACAGGAAAGTTTTGCTCATAAATCTGGTCCTTTGTCATCGCTCTCCTCCTGACCAGGTGTCATAAAGATACGAAACCATCAGCCGCTTTGTTTTGTTCTTCTTTCTCACAAAGAATTTGGATGTCTGAACAGGAACTACAAGGGTTAACTACACTAATCGGAGAAAGAAAACCAAGAATAACCTGCACACTGGGAATGAATGCTGAATCAAAGCATAGAAAGGGAGAATCGGGGTTCAGATCCGATCAGCATCAACTATTAGTCCCCCTCCTGGTCATTGATCCACTGAGTTTTTCCACAGGCACAATAACACACACACACACAACAACAGTGGACCTGTAGAAGGCGAGCGTCGGCTGGTGGGACAAGGGGGCTGTCCCAAGGAGAAGAATGCTGCAGCAAGTGCAAAAAACTCTTGTGTCTGTTATCTCCTGTTGTTGGGGTGCTTTAGCTTTTGATGTTAGTGTGGAAAGTTGTTAAATTGCCACTAGTGAAGTTTTTGTGTGTGCTCCTGTTGCGTAGTCAGAGGCTGAACTTTTCAAAAGACCTTTTAAACGTAGGAGAGTTGCATGTCTTGTTACAAAGAAGCAAAAATGAACTATAGTGACCAACAGATTTTTCCCTTTAATAGGCTTGTTTGGGAAGAATGAATAAGGGTTTGGGTGTGTTCTAGTCAAAGAGATTAATGTAGGCGTGCACTTTGCCTCTGCTCCCACACAGCTGCCTTTGCTTTACTCTTCCTTCTCTCAGCTGGCCCAAGCAGCTCAGGCTTCTCCCTTACTCTGTGGGAGTCATCGTTTCCAACAGCCTCCACAGAAGTTCCTGGCTGCTCCTCCTGGGCTTCTTCCGATGCTACCGCTGGCACAGCTGGCTCTAGGGTCGACCCTGCTGACTCTTCCAGCTCCTCGTCCTCTGAGGAAGATTCTGGGGCAAGAGGTAAGGTGGCAGGATGAGGCTGACTCATGACACCCTGGTAGCCAAAGTGTTGGTGCAGGATGAGGCCAAAGGGAGCTTTATTCGTCATTGTCGTCACTCTGCTGAATCCCCAGCAAGGTACCAACATCCAAGTAAGAGCCTTAATGAATTCTGGGTGCAGTAGAGACTTAATTGCCTCTGCATTAGTAACCAGGCTGGGATTGAGTGTAGCAAAACTACCCAAACCCCTCATATTTGAACAGATGGATGGAACAGTAATGAAAGCCCCCCCCCCCGGATATGAGACAGAGTCAACCCCAGTGGGGATGGGAGGACCGTGGGAAGAAAGGAATTTTATAGTCAGCCCCATCAGAAGGTCCCCCCTGGTCTTGGGCGTGAGGTGGTTATGCGACCACGATCCATACATCAAGTGGAAAGTGGGCGAGTTATGCTTCCCCTAGGAAGGTGGCCAGAAGCATGTGTGGGATAGCTGATGGGGCCCCAGTCCCCCCTCTCCCAGAGACTGTGTGTCTAACTGTGGAAAAGAGGGGCAGGATCCCCCCGGAATATCAGGATCTGAGTCGGGTGTTCGAGGAGGAGGAGGTGGATGATAGTTTTTCCTTAGGGAATTAGGGCCAAATAAATCTGGGATTCTCTGATCTGCTGAGCTGGATCAGATAATCTTTCTTGGATTTTGGGAATCCTGGATTTTCATGGGATCCTCAAATCCCAGATTCAGATTTCCTGATTTTTATTTTTATTTTATTTTTGGTGTACAACCCTTAAGAAGAGATTCACGTCTCTTCTTAAGCCCATTAACCCAAACTCTTAAGGTTTATTCATATACGTGTGCAGAGCCCTGCAGAAACTAGCAAATCTCAGAATGAAGATTTTACTGCCTTTTCAATCCCTGGTATCTGACAGGGGTTAGTTGGTAACAGTGTCAGTATCTGACAGCAGCTAGTTGACATGTACAACCACTGACATATGAGACTGAGTCATTCCAGATCAAACAGCACAGACAGATGATGTGTATCAACTGGCCTCGCACCAATGCTTTTCAATAGGGTGACCTATGGTTAGAGTGTTGGACAGGGGTCTGGGACGCCCAGGTCAAATCCCATTTCTGCTCTGGGTGATCTTGGGCCAGTCATATGCTCTCAGCCTAGTCTACATCACAGGGTTTTGTGAGGCTAAAAGGGAGAACTATTGAGGCTGTTGTGGAAGCTTGGAACATGAAGGTCTTTGAAGCCACTGACAATACTGCTCTTCATTGACCTCTCCGACCTTTGAGGTGAAGCCAACCCTGTGGTTTACTGTGGAACTGGGTGACCTAAAGAGGGCAGGAAGATATCTGGTGATAATCTTGCACTGAATCTGATAGAGCATGGTATAGAGCATTGATAGAGCATTGATAGCCAAGCATTGCATCAGTTCGTTTGTGACTATCACAGTTGTTTAAAGTATCTCAACATCTTCTGACTCTTAAATCTGAACTTTAAAGGGTTCAAGATCAGACAATTAGCTGTGACACATCTGCAGTTTTTTGCTGACAAAATAGTACAAATACGCTGTGATCTGGATGCCAGCTGTAATATAGGCAAGGCAGAACAGATGCTCAACATACTGTCTAGTTTGTTTATAAACCATTTTGAACCGGTTACAGTGATGGATATGATAGGATCCTGGCATCTGTGAAGGCTACGACATATGCACCAAATACTGACTCAGCTCGGAGACTCTGGTTGGTACAGAATGCCTGACCTTGATTATTATTAGGAGCTATATGAGCATGCACATTATTCCTATTCTGCAGTCACTCCATTGGCTACCCATCACGGTTAAACTACACGTGCAGGTTTTGGAAGAGTTGGGTTGGGAAACCCGGACTCAACAAGGGTTCCCAACAGCCAAACAGCAGCTGTGGGGAATGGTTGTTGAAAATAAAGGAGAACACAAACAGCCTCAGAATGCCACCATAGGGGAAGGAAGAGCTCCTGCTTCCCCCCTCAAGCTGTTTCCCTGTTTTTACTGCTCCGCATGCACAGACTACTCTACAGGGAGCAGCAAAAACAGAGACACCTCCCTCCTGCTTACTATTTTGGAAAATCGCTTGAGGGGGAGTCCTTCCTCTCCTGTGGAGGCTGTTTGGGCTCTCCTTTATTTTTTTATAGCCATCCCCCACAGCTGCTTTATGGTTATGGGGAATCCAAGTTGGGCCTGTGGAACCTGGAGCCATCTCTTTAAAAACCTGCATGTTTAGCTGCTTTGAGTTCATTCTGCTTTTTTCATTCGTGAGAGAGAGAGAGAGAGTAAGTGGGGTCAGCTTTGCAGAGGAGGCTTAGCTGTTTTGAGTTCATTCTGCTTCTTTCATGAATCGTGAGTGAGAGAGAGAGACAGAGAGAGACAGAGAGAGAGAGAGCAACAGCAAATGTAAGCAGAGCTGCTGGTGTCGGCTTTGCAGAAGAGGCTTAGCTACTTTGAGTTCATTCTGCTTTCCATTTCATTCAGGGGTTTCTGTGTATGTGTGCGCTGCTTTGAGTTCATTCTGCTTTCTTTTTATGGGGGTGGGTGAGGATGTGTGTGTGTGTGTGTTGTTTTCATTCTTTTGTTGACTGAAGTTGACATTGTTATGGTTCCCACACCTTTTGAAAGCAGATTGGTTCTGTGTTAGTAAAATATATCAGTTATGGTTATTTGTATTAGTTAAAATATCAGTTGTACTAGTTAAAATATCAGTTATGGTTATTCCAGTTTTATGCTAGGAATGGATAGCTGTGTCCAAGTCACAGAAAGTTTTCATCAATATATTCATCAGCATATAGGTGTTCCTATGTCTTAATAGCTGTAACTCAAATGGTTCTCCCCACCCTCAGCTGATTAACATCATTGAAATTGCAGTGGACATATGGTTGTTAAGGAAGTTTTTATGAATATTGTTAGTGTGGGACATGGAATATTTATGAGCATTTCTCAATGTCACAACAGTTTAGCCATTGATAAGGTAGAGTTGGCAGGCAACAACAAAAAAAGCCATTTTAAACTAAGTATAAATCTAATGCAGCTAAAGTTGAGTATCTAATTTTGAATTGCCCCAGTAAAGCAAAACCCTCCCTGAAAATTTGAAAATTCAATATTCATTAGATTAGGAATTTCAGACTCTGTGGAATTTTGAGAAAGAGTTTTAGAATTTTTTTTCTATACTGGAAGAAAGAATCTGTTAGAATTTAGTTTTGTGAGATGGGTTTTGGATTTTTAGAGGCTCCCTCCTTCTTGCATATTTTAAAAGATGATTCCAAAAAAATGAAATGTTTGGGAAAGGGAATGGAAAATTTCACTTTTTGTAGAAGTTACAGAAAGGAAAAAACCCTTTCTCATAACAGTGTAATTTCCCAAGCTTACTAACATTTGTCTTGTCGCAATGCATTGTGCTGGGCTCCAGGAAGTGACGTCACTTCCATGAGTGATGTCATCATGCATTTCTGGGAGAGTTCCACCACCTCTTTTCCCAGTAAAAAAGCCCTGTTCCTTCCACCAATTTCCCCTCCACCTTCTTCTAGATCTAATCCAGCTTTCCTTATGATATACTCTGCATAGAGGTTGAACAGGTAGGGAGATAATATGCATCCTTGTCTGACACCTTTGCCAATTGGAAACCATTATGTTCCCCCATAGTCTGTCCTGACAGAAGCCTCTTGTCCAGAGTACAGGATGTGCATCAAAACAATCAGATGTTGTGGCACCTCCATTATTTTTAATACTTTCCATAGCTTTTCATGATCCACACAGTCAAAAGGTTTGCTGCAATCTATAAAACACAGGCTGATTTTCTTCTGATATTTCCTGGTATGTTCAATTCACCATCATAAATTTGCAATGTGATCTCTGGTGCCTCTTCCTTTTCTGAATCCATCTTGAACATCTGGAATTTCTCGTTCCATATATGGTAAGAGTCTTTGCTGTAGAATTTTGAGCATCACTCAGCTTGCATGGGAAATTAACTCAATAGTCCAATAGTTGCTGCACTCTTTGTCACCCCCTTTTTTGGAATTGGAATGTTGACTGAGCGTTTCCAGTCTGTAGGCCATTATTTTATTTTCCATATTTGTTGACAGATTCTTGTTAACATTCTGGTGGACTCCATTTATGTAGCTTGAAGTAGCTCTATTGGTATTCCATCTATTCCAGGGGTTTTGTTTCTCCAAATTGCTCTGAGTGCAGCTTTTACTTCACTTTCTAGGATTTCTGGTTCTTCATCAAAAGATTCTTCGTCAAAAGTATCTGTTAGCCTCCCATCTCTTTTGTATAGTTCTTCAGTGTATTGGTTTCCAAATTTCCTTTATTTTGTCCTAATCAGATACTGTATTTCCATGTTGATCTTTCAGGATCCCAAGCCATGGCTTGAATTTCCCTTTGATTTCTTGGATCTTTTGGAACAGATCTCCTGTTCTTCCTTTTTTGTTCTCTTCTGTTTCTTTGCACTGGTTACTGTAATAGATTTCTCTGTCTCTGTGTGCAAGTTGCTAAAAAGATGCATTTAGAATTTTGACCCTATTTCTGTCACCTTTTGCTTCTTGTCTATTTTTAGCAGTTTTAAGAGTTTCCTCAGTCATTCATTTAGACTTCACCTTTCTTTTGGCTGCAGGAATAGTCTTTGCACATTCTTCCTTGATAATATCTTTGGTTTCAGCCCATTGTTCTTCTGGCTCACAATCAATTAAACTTAGTATTGTAAATCTGTTCCCTACCTGGTCTTTCAATTCTTCAGGAATATTATTTAGATTGTATTTTGGCTCTATGATTTTTAAATGTTTCTCTTCAGCTTTATTCTAATTTTTTTAAATTAGCAACTCATGATCTGTATCACAATCAACTCTTGTTCTTGTTTTAGCAGAGAGAACAGAGCTTCTCCATCTTCTGCTTCCAATTATGTTCCTGTACTGGTCACCCAGTGATTTCCACATATACTATTGTCTTTTTGATTGCCTGATGCATGTATTAGCAATGGACAAGTTGTGGACCTCACAAAATTCTATTAGCCGCTCTCCTGCTTCATTTCATGATCCTAGTCCAAATTTTCCAACTATGTTTGATTCTGTTTTACTACTTCTGCATTCTAGTGACCTATGATTATCAGCATATCTTGCTTAGGTGTATGATCAATTTCTTCTTGAACACTTGCTTAAAAGTTTTCAGCTTCTTCCTCCTGAGCAAGTGTACGTGGAGCATAAACTGGAATGATGGCTATGCTAACAGGCTTTCTCTGAAGTCTGAGTGATAGTACTCGGTCAGACTTTGCATTGTAGCTCTTAACAGCTTGTGTTCTGTCTTGCCTCACTATTAAAGCAACACCATTTCTTTTGCGTTCATTTTCGTAAAACACTGTGTGGTTTTTTGACTGAAAATGTCCTGAGTAGTCCACATTATTTCACTCACACCAAGGACTGCAATGTTTAAATGTTTCATTTCTTGTTTTATAATTTCTAGCTTACCTGGTTTCATACCTCTCATGGTCCACGTTCCTATTATGTGTGTTGCACAGCTTTGGATGTTCCTTTTGCATCTATCCATGTTTGCAACTGGACATCCTTTCAGCTTTAGTCCAGTCCCATCATTAAGAATAGCGCTATTCGTACTTGTCCTTGGCTTTTCCCCAGTAGCCAGTTGAGTGACATCCAACCCTGGAGGTGGTAGGGCATGAGCTTTCATGAGTAACAGCTCATGACTCTGAAGAAGTGAGCTTTAATTTCCCAGTGTGCTGTACCTGTGAACCAACTTTATATTGAAAGTCTGAAAAGAAAATGTCTGAGTATTGAAAGAAACAGGGAAGGAAACACAGCTCAGTAACTCATAATTATCTTCCCATTGCAATGAATATTGATTTTTTAAAAATGAATTCCACAGAAATTTGTCAGCAGACTGTCAAGTGCAAGATTCCCTCTAGGAACATTACAGTATCAGCATAATTAGCACCATCAGTACATTTTTACAGTCCTTTTTGACATTTCTCCGGCAATTGTAAATTAGTGCAATTTTGATGGTTACCATCCTCACATCAGCCAATGAACAAATGAACAAAATGAAACCTTCATTTCTTTTTCCAGAAATTTTTTTAAAGAGAGGGTATGGGATTGAATGTCATCATTACTGTAATAACTGTGGAGGAGAATTAACTGGAACAAAAAAGTAATAACGGCAACCAGGGATATTTATGGTACTTTGACTTAAGTATATCCCACCTCATGTGGCATTGGAAAGGCTCATAGACCCTTCCAGATTGCAAAATGCCTTGGGAGATTTTAGAATTCCAGACGCATGCTCCACAGAAGTTGCTGCAGGAGCATGGAACGCAAAGCTCCTTGAAGCTATTGACACCATTGCTCCTTGTTAAACCCTCCAGCCCTTGGGACGGAAGCTGGCACCATGGTTTACCACAGAGTTGGTTGACCTGAAGAGGGCCAAAAGATGTCTAGAAAGATGCTGGTGAACAACTCACACAGAAGTTGATGGAGCCTGCTACAGAACACACTGGAGGATCTATGAAGCAGAAATGAAAGTGGCAAAGAAATGTTATTTCTCGGCAACCATTGTGTCAGCTAGTTCACGCCCGTCCTAATTGTTCAGGATATCCAAACACCCTCTAACCCCTAAATCTGAATCTTTACAGTCCCAAGAACAGACAATTAAGTGTGAGGCCTTTTCCAGGTTTTCAGATTTTTAGGTAGCTTCACTTCCACAGTTATATCATTGATCAATTGTACCACCTCAAAAGGCCACAAATATTTCCACCCCAATTTCTTGCTCAGTTGCTCTCCCCATAAATTCTTGGTGGAGATGTAAACTTAGTCTCATGCTTGTCTACTCCATGGGGCAGAGCGTTTCCAATCTGCTTGCTTCTTATAGTTCTCTTTGGCTTTGTCCAGAGTTTTTTTATCACTTCCCACTGGTCAGTTAATTTTCAGCTGCCCCCTGCTCTGTTCCTGGATACAAATGAATGGCATGGCTTTGCCCTAAAACCCTTGAGCAACCATGAAGGGGGAGGCCCCCGTGGAACTGTGCATGCTATTGCTGTAACAATATTCTGCGAAAACCAGAAAGTCAGCCGAGTCAATCTGCTAATAATAAATGTAGCACCTTAAAAATTGCTCCAACACCTGATTAACTCTTTTGGTTTGTCCGTCGGTCTCAGGGTGAGGGATAGAGCTTAGACCTTGCTCTATCCCCGCTACCTGTAGCTGCTCCTTCCAGAACTTGGCTACGAATTGTACTTCCCTGTTGGAGATAACCTTCTCCAGAAACGAGTGCAGCCTGACCACATGCTGCATAAACACAGTGGCCAGCTTTTTGGCTGTCAGTATTATTGTCATGAGTCAGCCCCAGCCTCGACTGGCCACCTTACCTATTGCTTCAGAGTCCTCCTCAGAAGATGAGCAGGAAGGGGCAGAAGGGTCTTCTCTAGAGCCAGAAGCCCCTGCAGAAGCTATTGGAGAGGAAGAGCAGTCAGAAACCACTGCTGCTGCTCCAGGGGGAATTCAGCAAGAACAGCCTGGAGCTTCTGCAGAGACTGTCAGGGATAAGGAACAGCCAGAAACCTCCACAGAGGCTGTAAGAGACAAAGACTCCCCCAGGGCAAAAGCGAAACCTGAGCACCTGGGGCCAGCTGAAAGGAGGAAACATAGAGATAAGTCAGCTCTGTTGGATAGGCGAAGGAGTGCCCGTTTACAGGCGCAACACCGAACTGAATTGTTAGAGAGAGAGGCAACAGCTGTTTCTCATTAGGACAGCATAAAAGGAAGACGCCGAGGAAACCAAGCGTGGAAGCAACTCAGCTCGCCACTCCCTGCTACCAGAGCTCTATGCCTGGACGCTCTTGCCTTGCCTTGTGCCCTGCCCTGCTGCTGGATTGGATTTTGACCCCGGCCTGCTTTCTGACTACTCTTCCGCCTGCTCCTCTCTCTGACTGACGTATTGGCTCTGACACCTGACCTGACTTCTGGACTACTGACCTCCTGCCTGTTGTGTTCTGCCCTGCAGTACCAGTGAGCCTCCTGCCTGCTGTGCCCAGCCCTGTGCGCGACAATTATGGAGCATGGTATGAAATGGGCCTGTTTCGAAAATAAAACCACCACCACCAGAATCACGGTTTTCCCCTTGGAGGGGGGAAGGTCAGTATAAAA
The DNA here is from genome assembly GCF_028583425.1 of Eublepharis macularius. Lineage (NCBI taxonomy): Eukaryota > Metazoa > Chordata > Lepidosauria > Squamata > Eublepharidae > Eublepharis > Eublepharis macularius. The sequence goes on along the minus strand of NC_072795.1, from coordinate 144,129,504 downwards.
GTCCATAGAAATTGTGGCCCATGGCCTGGTTGGAGTTTCTAGTGGCTGCAGTAATCCAGGAGGTTCCCCTCCCCCTGCCTTTTCTTTCCCAACAGGTACACTTGGCAAGTGGACACATATTGCGACACATCATGCCTCATTTGGGGCCACCAAAATTGTCTTTGCAGTAGGTGTAAGGTTTTCAGGTACCCAAAATGCCCGGCCAACTTAGCATCATGGCAACTTTTCAGCACCTCTCCTCTCAGGCTGGCAGGAACGTCTAGTTTGCCTTGCCGGTACCAGCCTCCGTGCCCGCCCTGTTCCAGTTCCTCCTTGGGTACTTCCTCCCCCTCTTTTCCCACCTCAGCTTTCACTTTCTTCTCCCACTCCGGGAGAAAAGGTGGTGCTGCTTTGCTCCTTGCCTGTTGCCTAGTAAGGACTGCCCCTCCCAGCTGTGCGGGTGAAAACATTGTGTCCACTACCTCCTCCTTTTGACTGTCATGCTGAGGGAGGCGCAAAAGTGCATCAGCTAGGAAGTTCAATTTGCCCAGGAGGTGCTTCAGTACAAAATTGAATTGGGAGAAAAACTCCGCCCACCGTAACTGTTTGGTGCCCAATTTGCGAGGGGCATGTAATGCCTCTAAATTCTTATGATCAGTCCACACTTCAAAATCCATTTTGGCACCCTCCAGCCAATGTCTCCAAGTACACAAAGCCAGTTTAACTGCCACCACCTCTTTATCCCAGATTGCCCAGTGGTGTTCAGAGTCCAATTTTTTTTTTTGACAAATAGGTGCAGGGGTATAACTTTCCCTCATCCTCCTCCTGTAAAATCACTCCCCCCACCACCACCACATCACTAGCATCCACCTGCACTACAAACTTGCAATTCTCATCTGAGTGTCACAGTTCCGGCTCTGAAGTGAACAACTGCTTTAGGCACTCAAAAGCCTCCTGACACTCAGCAGTCCATGGTAGTTTAGCACTAGGCTTCATTCCCCGTGGCCCCTTCCCCTTGTTTTTCAACAAGTCAGTTAGCAGCAAGAAGATTTGGGCAAAGTTCTTTATGAAGGGTCGGTAAAACTTAGCAAAGCCCAGGAACGACTGCAGCTGCCATCGGGTTAGGGGCCTCCCACCCCACCGCGGCTTGCACCTTCATAGGGTCCATTTTCAGCCCTTGGCCCAGAAAGTCCAACTCTTTCTTATGGAATTCACACTTAGACAATTAAACAGGTAGCTGGTGGGCCCACAGGGTTTTCATCACCTCCTGCACTAATTTTACATGCGATTCATAATCTTGCAAAAACAATAACACATCATCTAGGTAAATGACCATCCCCTTGTTCAGGTGTTTGTGCAGGACTTCATTAATTAAATTCATAGAAAACCTTGGAGTCCCTTGCAAACCTAAAGGCATGACCAAGTACTCATACTGCCCCAAAGGGGGTGTTGAACGCTGTCTTCCATTCATTCCCCTTTTTGATTCTTACTTGAAAGTAAGCATCCCGCAAGTCAAGTTTAGAGAAGATCTTCCCTTGAACTACCACTCCCCACAAGTCTCTGATGAGGGGGAGGGGATACGTGTTAGACATAGAAACTGCATTGATCCCTCTATAATATGTGCACAGCCACAACCCCCCATCCTTTTCCTTGTGAAATAGCACTGGGGTGGCATGGGAGAGCTGGCTGGCCTAATGAATCCCCGAGCCAAATTTTTATCAATGAACTTCCATAGTTCTTCCCTTTCCCCCGGGTTCATGGAATACAACTTCCCTTTTGGTAGTTTCTGCCCCAGGATCAGTTCAATGGCACAGTCAGTAGCCCTGTGAGGGGGAAGCTCATCTGCTTCTTTCTCATCAAACACTTGACTCAGGTCCCAATACTCAGGGGGAATTTGTTCTCTTTCCTCCTTAGTAAGACAGTTTCCAGGAGGGAAGGGGCTGCATTCTCCCACTCCTTATTCCACACATGTGCTTGACATTTCCCCCAGAGAAGCACAACTCCCTGGCTTTCCACTGCACATATAAGTCATGGTCTCACAGCCAGTGTATCCCTAACACCAGGAGGAATTTGTTTTCTGCACTGTCTATAAAAGTTCGGGCTTTCCAATAACTTCCCATTCCCATCTGGGTGAGTTCTGTCTTGTAACTGGGGGAGTCCCCTTCATCTGGGACCCATCCATCCATTCGAATACAATGGGATGGGTGAGTCTGCTCACACTCAGCCCCAGTCCCGTTACTAACATTCGAGCAATCAAGTCCCTAGTACACCCAGAGTCAATTAAAGCTTGTACTCAGACGTGTGTTCCCCGCCAGGGATTCACTAAGGTGACTGGCGCGTACAACAGGGCCCCTTTTGGTCTCACCTCTTCGAGTGTTGGCTCTTCTATGACCTGCTGGTGGGGCCTCCTCACAGCAGGTCATTTTTGTTTCCCGCCAGCTGGCTTGGCTCCTCCTCCACCTCAGATGGGTCTCCGCTGGATGGCTCCGTCTCTTCCCCCAACTTCAAACTAGTGGCAGCTTCGTTCCTTGCCAGCACTGGTTTCCAGGTAGTCTTAGAAGACTCAGCCGGGGTTTGCAAAGCCTTACACCCTTTCCCTAGAGCTTCCGCCTTCAATCCAGGGCAGTCGGTGGTGAAGTGGCCCGACTCCCCACATTGCAAGCAGAGTCCCCGTTTTGGGTGGAGGGCCCGCTCAGTATCAGGGGAGCAGATCTTGGAGGGCTTCTTCTCTCTGGCTCCAGTCTCTAGGTGATTCCTGCAAGGCCCCACCTGGTGCTGCATCCACAGTAGCTTGACCACATGGTCCCGATTCTCGACCTCGTAGGTGCGCTGTTTCTGTCAGGCACTGCCAGTTACATCCCCAGATAATTCACTGTAGACACTCCAAGAATCCAGTTAAAGTTTCTTTATTAGAAATCCATCAGTATCAGTGCACTCAGAACACAGCCTTGGCAGAAGTGACAAAAGGGGGAAGCAATGCTAGTTATAGGGCAAGGTTCGCGCCCTGGAATAAGGACCGTTAGAATTTTGGCACACAGGGCCTAGAAGGATGGAGGGGGGGAGGGGAAGAAGAAGAAGAGCTCATTCCATGTTTCAGGGAGATACGGCTCCGACTGGCACTTCAAGGATACTTTCCCATGCCAGCCGAGAAATGAAAGTAGCCACCTGCAAGATAAGTGATTCACAGCTACACAGATATTCCTCCACACATTCTCAGAGGCCCAGAATATAATATAGAGTGCAATAGACATACATGGCAGACAATCAGGGTGCATTGGACAGTATCCATCCCAGCAGGGTTCTCGGGTCGTCTTGCACCAATGCCTAAGCCACCAGGTCTGGGTTCAAGCCTGCCCAGAAAAACTCAATCTTGATTCCCTCAGTCCAGCCTCTCACCTTGGCCACATACTGCCTGAACTCTGTGCCACACTCGCACATGGGACCAGTGCCTTGCTGCATCCGTTACAGCTTGGTTCTCGCCTGGTCCTCCTCAAGTGGGTCTTCAACCTGTGCTCTTAGGGCTCTGATGAACACCTCCAGATTTCGCAGTTCTGGGGCACAAGCCTTGTACAAGGTAACGTACCACTTGGCTATGGGGGCCCCCAACCACGAGCCTAAGTAACTCACTCAGCTATGTTCATTGGGAAAAGTACGGCCCCACTCTTGGAAGAGCTTCATCACCTGGACTAGGAAGAAGCCAGTTCCTCAGGGTTCCCCTCGAATTGGGCATCTAGCTTGCGCCTCCTCTGTGGTGGGGGTGCAGTGCTGCAGGTGCATCTCTGGGTCCTGGGGCTGGCACTGGCACGCCCACATCAGGAGGCGGCCCTGTGGGCAGCCCAGGTTGAAGCAAGAGTTGCACCATCTCTTGGAAGCCCCCCAACAGATCTTCCATTCCTTCTTTAATGTCGTCTCATTCCTCCCAGATAGCTCGCACCTCTTCTCGAACATCTTGGAGGTTTCCAGGTTTATTCAGGTCCTTGAGCTCATACTTGTTCGATTCCCCGTCATCCCCTCCAGTCCCATCATGTCTGGGGCTGGCCAGCATCTCCTCAGGGACTGCCACGGGGTTGCTCAGGTTTGGATCAAATAGCTTACCCCTTCGCCTCATCTTCTCCTCTCAACTCCAGCGACTGTCAGGCCCCAGGGGTGCCCATTCTCATGGGGGTGGTGGTGATCCAGTTCAGGTGGATCGCCCCTGACTTGGGATGAGCCCTGAATCCTCTCAGTACTCCCCCCCCAGGGCCCCACAATTGGCCGGAGCTGGCTGGTAGTCCCTCTGGTATCTCATGAGGTCCCCTATCTGCTTCATCTGGCATGGTGCAGGTAACGAAGTTCGAGACTCGTTCCAGGGAACTTTTTAGGACTTCTGCCAAAACATCAGGTCTTGTCAGATAAATCCCCAAGCACTTCACTGCATCACCTCAGGTTATGAGATAAAGATGAGATATACCAGTATCAAGATATTCAGGCAGGAGCATTGGCAGATGTGACGCAGGGTGGCAAAGCAAGGTTAATTATAGGGTGACGTTCCTGCCTCTGGAAAAGAAAGTCTGTTAGGATTTTGGCATGAAGTGTCTGGGATCTCGGAGAGGAGGGAGGGAGGATGAGCTCATTCTAGTCCTTAGAGAGGGTGATACAGTTTCGATTGGAACTTCAAGGCCACGTTCTCAAGCTGGCCAGGAAATAGTAACCAAACACCTGCAAGATAAGCAGGTGTACCATAGCGTAACATAATATAACATAAAGCAGTAGGTATTCATAATGGTTCCATGGTGTAACAATATACACCTTGCTGACTCACAACAGCCTGTCCACAACTTCTGCCTCCACAATTTGTATTTGACCTGTTTCAATATCTTCATCATTTGAACCCATGAGAAGAAATCTCCTGAGAGATTCCATAAAGTCTTCGGCTCTGTGGAGGAGAGAAGATGAAGGAGGCATTTCATTTTCTTCATGAGTCTTATTGCCCCCCCCCCTTTCCTGCAGGTCATTTAGTCCATGCAGATTCCATGACGCTGAGTATCAACTTTCCAGGAGTCAGAAAGGACTGCTGAGGGAGGGGAACATGACAAAAATCTGCATCTACCAGCACCTCTACTGATGAATTGTGGACAAGTGTCTGCTCACGGACATGTTGGATCCGCATTCCATCTTCCTCCTACGGATCTTTCAAATTCTGCAACCATTTTCTTTTTCTATCTCTTTCCCACAGGAGCAAACGTACAGGAATATCACTTAGGAATGGCAGAATATGTACACTTAAATAATGAACTTATAACATTAAGACTATATTACACTGACAGCCTTCTAACTTCCCATTAGAATTTGCGTGAACAACTCTCGAGAGAGAGAGCCAGTGTGGTATAGCAGAGGGTCAGACTAGGATTGTAATGTCGTCGTATCAGCTCAGATCACACAAGATTCTCATGCAGTCACTCAGACATCCCACGCAGTAGATAAGTCAGTTTATTGGCATCATACAAAAAGGTTCCAAACAAACTACCACTCCCAAACACCAAGAATACCAACAACTGACGGCCAGGTTACAAGTGACGAATGACACAGGTTGGACACTTGTCAGCTTCCCTCAAGTTTTGATGGGAAATGTAGGCAGCTTGGCGGAATGTTGGACAAGTGACAGTTGAAAAGTTCATTGGACAGCAGTCAGAGAGCCAAGCTGCAAGACCAGGATGCCTACATTTCCCATCAAAACTTGAGGGAAGCTGACAAGTGTCCAGCTAGTGTCATTTGTCACTTGTAGCCTGGCCCTGAGAGACAGGAAAACACTAAAACCCTACATACCTTTCAGTTGTGCTGGGGAAACTGTTTCACTTAAAGAGACATTACAGCACAAGGACTGGGGGAACATGGACTCTGCCGTAGCGTATCTCATGGAGGAGTTGCGAGGATAAAGTGGAAGATCACATATATTACCCCATATTCCTTGGAGGAAGAGTGGGATAATAATGTAATTTTTTCAAAAGGCATTTACTGTGAGAGCCAAACAAACCTAAGCACTATATCAGCGGAGAAGAGAACATGGTCCTATTTTTTTTAAAAAAAGAAACATGACTCTATCTTTTATATTTTAAACATTTGATTTCACAAATGTTGCCATACTTATTAATATTCCTCAGCAGTCAGGCCTGTGTGGTGGAGCATTAATATAACATTTTTAAAAATGAAGTTCCTGTTCTACTTGAGTTATGCCGTAAATATTTGGTAATCTATCTTGATACGTTCCTGTCTGTCAAGGACTGTTACCTGCTTGATGCTTCTGCATGAAAAGCAGACAATGGCAACAAGGACGGAGCCTGCCTGAGATTCCAAATCCCCACTTTCTTCATTATTCATGAGGCCGTCCTTTCTAGCGTTATGAAGATCTCCTTCAATGTGAGCAACTACAAACCGTATGTGGCGTTTATTTGGGTGTAGGCAGATGATGAAGGATGTGCTCTGAGAAGATTTCCATTATAATTTCTGGTCTGGACTTCAAGGGGAAATGTTTACCATGATGGGTTATTTCTGGGTAGGATATTACTGGTTCAGATGTAAAATCTGTCCTGGATCCTGTGCTTAATTTCTGATAGCCCAAATACATTCTGATTTGGATGTCAGCTGCAATATAGTTGAGGCAGAAGAAGAGATTAATACACCATCCGGCCTGCGTATGGACCATTTTGACCCAGTTACAATGATGGATATTGACAAGATCCTGGTACATGTATATAAGACAGCCAGTTTGCTGTAGTAGTTAAGAGCGCGGGACTCTAATCTGGAGAGCCAGGTTTTATTCCTCTCTCCTCTGCTTGAAGCCAGCTGGGTGACCTTGGGCTAGTCATAGCTCTCTGGAGCTCTCTCAGCCCCACCCACCTCACAGGGTGTTTTGTTGTGGGGATAATAATGACATACTTTGTAAACTGCTCTGAGTGGGCATTAAGTTGTCCTGAAGGGCAACTAAATCGAATATTATTATTTTTTGGTTGACGCCAGTTTGGTGTAGTGGTTAAGAGCGCGGGACTCTAATCTGGAGAACCGGATTTGATTCCCCACTCCTCCACTTGAAGCCAGCTGGGTGACCTTGGGTCAGTCTCAGCTCTCTCAGAGCTCTCTCAGCCCCACCCACCTCACAGCGTGTTTTGTCGTGGGGATAATAATAACATACTTTGTAAACTGCTCTAAGCGGGTGTCAAGTCATCCTGAAGGGCGGCATATAAATCGGATGTTGTTGTTTTTATGTGAATGCTGCTCTGGATTCTTGCCCATTTTGGCTGCTAAAACCATGTAAGGACTATATATATGAACACTTGATGTCTACCATAAATCAATCATTAAGTCAACATGCCCTTTCTCAGCCAGTTAAAGAAACAGTTATCTGCCCACTTCTAAAAAAAAATCCACCCCTAGGCAAAAATGATGTGGCCAGTTATCACCCAGTCTGTAACCTAAAGGCAACCTGCCTGAATGTAGACAAAGGCTGTGCTTCTTTCTTGCTCCTCTATCTGCAGCCTGGCGCAGTAAACGATGTTACCCTGTTGAGGTATTTGGAGGCAGAAGTAGGTCTCACGGAAGTACCTTGGACTGGTTTCAATAGTTCCTCATGGAACAGGCTCAAAGGGTTGATATGGGGGACCAGTATTATCTTGTGGGGTTCCAAAGGGCGCGATCTTATCCCCCATGTTATTGATCCTCGATGTAAAGCCTTTAGGAGAACTCATTCATCACTATGGTATTGGGCGTCATCAATATGTGGATGACACCCAACTCTACATCTCCCTATCCAAATCGCCTGCGGTTGCAGCAGAGCTCTTCTTGAGTCACTGCCTGACAGAGGTGGTCAAGCAAAAAAACTGAAACTGAACCCAGCTCAGGTGAATGTGATGCTGGCTACGAAGGCAGAGACGTTGAAGGGCATTTTGCTCCCCACTTCCAATGCAGACTCATCTAAGAGTCTAGGGGTCATACTGGATACAGCACTGCAGTTAAAGAAGCAAATTATTGCAGCTGCAAAAGTGCCTTCTGAGAGTCAGTCTAGCTCAGAAGACGGGCCCCTATCTTGACACAGCCAGTGTGGCCACCTGGATCCAAGCCATGGTAACACTTATAATAGACAGTTGTAATTATTCTACATAGGTCTTCCCTCAAAGTCACTTCCGAGACTCAAGTTAGTGCAGAACACCATGGCTTGATTATTATCAGAAGCTAGACAGACATGCATATCACTCCCATTCGGCAGTCACTCCATTGGCTACCCCATCAGTTACCAGGCTCAGTTCAAGGCTCACATACAAAGCCCTTCAAGGCCTTAGTCCTTCATATCTATGCAAGCATCACTTTCCCAGTCCTTCACCATGGCAGCTTCGCTCATCTGAACACTCTGCCTATGGGCAAAATCAAGATGGATTCTCTGTGGTAGCGCCCATTTTATGAAATAGTCTACCTGAAGAGGTCAGGAAAGCTCCTATTCCCCTGGCTTTTTGCAAACTATGCAAAACTGAATCATTCAAGAGGTACTTACACTTGCAATATGATTTTTCTGTAAGGAAATGGTTCAGAGAGATGCTTTAGTAAGGGGACAGGAACTGTAGACTCTACTACTGCGTATTTACTGATGCTGCAAGTAGCCTCCTGCTGGTAGTTTCCACATTGTTTAATACGTTATGTCAAATGGCTTATGTTTTGTTTCAGCATCATATTAGCTCTATATCAGATTTCTGTTTGTTCGAAATTTGAAATTTCTGCAATCCATGCACTATTATATTTAGTGAATATCCCAGCTGTTGATCATATTGACTTACACTGCGTAATCCTCCTTGAGTCTCAGTGAGAAAGGCAGACTATAAATAATGTTTGTTAATAATAATAAGAAATAATAATCAGAACTGGCCCAACAATAAAAATACTTGTTCACTAAACAGATTAGCTCCCTGATCAAATGATATGTCCTTCCCTCTCACTGATTTTTTTTAAAAAAATCTGCACAGTTAGAAAACAAGAATATAATCAAACAAAACTAAAATCAAAGCATGGTTTTCTGTTTCCCATTCCTATAAAGACTTTCTACAAAGAATGTTAGTTAACCTTGGGCACACAGAAAGAGTTTGATTCTGTTTCTCCACAAACTTTTTTGAACCACGTCCAAACTGCTCAAGTATTCCAGTTTGGGATGATATTAATGTATTATGAAAACCTGAGGATTAATTATTGAAAGAAGGTGTGGGAAAGGACTGGAAAGACAGCTGATGGATGCCATTTTATATATTACTTACCCACTTTCCTCATGTTAAATTTAAGGTCAAACTCTTCAATAAACTTGCACGGCATAACTTTTCAAAGTATTTTGAAATGGCAGAGTCCCTTTTATCTTCAAGTAAATCTGAGTGCAAAGGTATACTTTCTAACTTCTTGCCAAACTACAGAAATGGGTCAGTGGAGAATCTTTTGGCTAACTGTGTGAACTGGGGAGTCACAGTTTTCTTTTGCATCAAGCAACAGAAACAAGCGGAGGTTTAAACATTTCCACCCTGCAATTATTGAGGCTCCCAGGAGGAGCCAGACAGCACGTTTCCCAGTTAGGGTTTTGAGGTGATTCCAGAGCAACTGTGGGTGGTGGCAGTCACTTCACAGACATTGTCACAATAATATATATAACAACCCTGCAAACTTTTCAGCGAGACCCAACTCCTACAAAACTGGAGGTAGAAAGGAAAAAGTGAGGCAGGCAAAGGCAATGGGAAGCAGGGGCTGGTGACCTCCACTCCTTTGTGTCCATACAAGTTCATCTATTGCCTCATCAATAAATTTCAGAGCCAAATCTTTTGAACTAAATCTTTAGTTATTTATTTGCATTATTTATACTCTGCCTTTGTCACTAAGACTCAAGGCAGATTATGCAGTGTGAGTCAGTAGTACAGTCAATTTCAAAGGCATTTCAATAAACATATAAATGCAAATTTGCCAAGTTTTAAAACTAGCAAAAATCAAAGAGAGAGTTAAAGAAATGCTAAAAAAGAGCACAAGCAATTCTAAGACTGACATTTTAAACAACATATAAACTATCCAATAGAATCATCCTTGGAGCCACAGACAGTACACAGTAGTGAAGTCTATAGTCTTGATCCCTTTACTTGTGCCTTGAGACCACTTCCTTAAAGTACGGCCCTCCTATCTGAGTAAAAAGCCGTCTTGAATAATTCAGTTCTGCGTTGTTTGCAGAAAGCCAGGAGGGTGGGCCTTTCCTGACTACTTCAGGCAGGTCATTCCATAGAGTTGAGTCCACCACAGAGAATAGATGTGTGTGGGGGCAGCTGTTGATTTTGCCCCTGTGCAACGTGGTACCTGCAGAAGGCCCTTCTCAAATGAGCGAAGCTGCCGTAGTGGAACGCAGGGAGAGAGAGGCAGTCCCGTAAATATGCTGGGCCAAGGCCTCAAAGAGCTTTATATGGGATAGCCATTACCTTGAATTCAGCTTTGTAGCTGATAAGTAGCCAGTGAAGTGATTGTACAGTAGGAGTAATATTCATGCTGCTCCTAGCTCCTGAAAGTAAATGCTGTGCAGTACTCTGCACCAACTGGAGTCTATGAGCTAACTTGGAAGTGAGATCTATGTACAGTGCATTACAGTAGTCCACTCTCAATATTACCATGGCATGGACCCAGGTGGCCAGATCAGTCGAGGTAGAGGGCCATCTTCCAGGCTAGACAGTGGTTGTAGAGAGCGTTTTTTGTGACTGCCTTAACTTGCTTTTCTAGAGGTAGTGCTGGATCCAGTATAATCCCTAGGCACTTAACTGAGTTTGCAAGAATCTGGCGAACTCCATCGGAAGTGGGGAGTACAATGTCTTTCAAGATCTCTGCCTTCTGAACGAGCATCACTTCCTTCTCGTCTGGGTTCAGTTTCAATTCGTTTGCTTCCAGCCATTTGACCACAGCTGTTAGGCAGCAACCCAAGATCTTTCCTGCATCCCAGGGTGATTTGCACAGTGAACTGTAGAGCGCAGTGTCACCTACATGTTGATGGCATCCAATTCCATAGCTATGAATGAGTTCTCCTAAAGGAGGTCGAATAAAATGGGGATAAGACTCTGTGCTGATACTTGAAAACAACTTAAAGCAGTCAGCCCTTGAGCCAGGTCCTTGAGTGAGTCAGTGTCCCTCCCACTGGACTATGAGCTGTTATACAGGTGCCATATATTTTGCTGCCTTGTAGAAAGCCCTGCTGCATAGAGAACAAGGGTGTCATCATGTTTCCTGCCAGGGGGAAAGGGAAAGTGCAAGCACTGAGTCATTACTAGAGATGGGCACGACCCAAAAAAAATTAACGACCCAGCTGATTGTGGATCGGTGCCGGCGACGATCCCAAATTAATGATCCACACCGATCATCTCCTGTTCCTGAACTGTGGATCGTGGATCGTGGATGCTAAAGCGGGGCATGCTGGTATTCCCAGCTATGTGGGAAGATGCGTTGTGGCAGCGGCCGACTCTCTCAGTCTCTCTCTCTCTCTCTCTCCAAAGGCTAGCAAGTAGCAAGCAAGAGCTCTGTCCCACTCCACTGCTCGCAGAAAGTGAAACCCAGCCTGGGAGCCCATGGCATGGTTTCCATTCAGCAACACAGAAGGTCTGTGTTTGGCCATCAGAGCTGCCTATCAGGGTTTGCAGGGATGAGATTGGAGTGCCCATGGCTACAGAACACCCCCTTTCCCCCTCCCTCCCCTGGGTGTCTTCTCCCAACGTGTGACTGCTTTGCTGCACCGTGGTTGGAAGGAAGCCCTGCTGATCAAGGCAAGCTGGGCTTCCATTCGGGTTTCCAGGGCGACAGAAGGAGGGCGAACAGAGCTCAGGCATTCCCCTGGCTCCTTTGCCAGGGGAATAGATTGCTGGCGCCTGAGTGTCTGGTTCCCCGATCCAAGCCCGATTGCCCCGATCCAGGCCCCTCCCGATCGCTGGATCGTTGGCCGTGGACGATCACGATCTGTCAGTTCACGATCACGCAATCGCCATTATCGTGGGTTTTTTTTGATCGTAATGTGGATCGTGCCCATCTCTAGTCATTACTGACCCACAAGGGGGATGTCATATGATGTTTTCTTGGCAGACTTTTGTTAGGGTGTGGTTTGCCATTGCCTTCCCCAGTCATCTGCACTTTACCCCCAGGAAACTGGGTGCTCATTTTACCAACCTTGGAAGGATGGAAGGCTGAGTCAACCTTGAGTCAAGCACAGTTAGAGCGTCAGACAAGGATCTCAGAAACCCTGATTCACATCCCAGTTCTTCCATGAAGCATGCTCAGAGTCTGTGTGCCAGAGACTCTGTCACAGCCTAGCCTACCTCATAGGACTGTTGTGAGGTCATGAATGCCACCCAGAGCTCTTTGGGAGAATATCAGGGTTAAAATATACTAAAAAGACAGATTCATGGGAATACACCAAGACAGTAAATTTTCTGTTTTTCTTTTTCCTGCTCTTCAGGAATAACTGGACTGGGACACTCAGATTACTAGAGATGTTTGAAATGGAGACCAAAAGAAAGGATGCAAGAGATTTACCCTCAACAGTAAAGATACCTTTGGGTCCATAAAGCTGAAACTTGATACACCGCTGCGCCCCCCCCCAGCTCCTGTTGCCCACCAACATTCCAGTGTCCAGTGGAAGGAAACAAAAAAAAAATCAAATGAATGCCATCAGGTGACAGGGTTATGTCACTTCTGGGGGGAAACCTGTAAGGGGCATCCTGCTCTCTGGATTTTCCCCCAGAGTGACATAATGTCATGGCCTGACAGTGCCCCCCCGATGTCCCTGCCCCCCCCGACTCCTGCTGTTTGCCAGCTGCTGTCCGGCAAGCCTACTCCGCACGGAGATTTGAATTTTGAAGGATAAGAGGAGCAGCCACCAGGAAGAGACTCAGCAGGGAGATTTCAGTTCCCTTTAACTTAAGAGGCAAAGAGTGGAATCCTAAGCAGTTACTCCAGTGTAAGCCCACTGAAATCAATGGGCTTAAACTGGAGTAACTCTGCTTAGGATTTCACTGTAAGAGTGCAGTCCTAAGAAGGTTACTCCTGTTTAAGCCCATGGACTTAGACCGGAGATACTCGTCCAAGGATGGTGCTGTAACTTTCTTTTCATGGCGATGGTTCATGGACTTTCCACAGCAGTCTGGCACACAGAATGAGGCAGGTGACTTTTTTCTTGACCATGTAAATAACTAAGAAAAGAGTCAGATGCTGAATTTGTGCTTGCCAAGGCTGGACCCCCCCACCCCAAGTAATGACCCCACTTCAGGGCTTTTTTTCTGGGAAAAGAGATGGTGGAACTCAGTGGCAGAACTCAAGACCGCACAATGACATCACTTTGGGTCAGCTGGAACAAGGGGGGAGTTTTTTAAAGTTTAAATCTCCCTCGGTGAAAATGGTCACATGGCTGGTGGCCCTGCCCCCTCATCTCCAGACAGAGGGGAGTTGAGATTGCCCTCCGCGCTGCTGAGCAGAACATATGGCAATGCTGGCAACGATCAACATGGGGATTTCGGTGAAGAAGTGATAACGCCGCTCAGCAGTATGGAGGGCAATCTAAACTCCCCTCTGTCTGGAGATCAGGGGGCGGGGCCACCAGCCATGTGACCATTTTAAAGAGGTGCTGGAACTCCATTCCACAGCGTTCCCGCTGAAAAAAAGCCCTGCCGTACTTTAATCTGGCCCAGCCAACCATCAGCTACCCATGACTTAACAGCAAAAAGCCACTGCAATCTGTCTGTAAAGCAGTTTGCAACATAAGAGTTCAAAATTATCATCTGTCAGACTGTGGCTAGATAATGTCCTTCTTACAGGTCCCCCTTACAAGCAAACAAGAGTCCATTGTTTGAATAAGGAAACTTTACTGCAGAAATGGTTCATTATAGTCCACTGTCCTGAATAGGAGACTCAGGATGGTACAAGATCATTGTTACCAATGAAGAGCAAAGCATGAGGTACAAAGTAACAGTTCCCAGCTGAACCAGCCTCCCCCCACAGTTCTCAAAACAACATCCTTCAGTCTTGGGAAGCTGGACACTCTCAAGACCAATCCATGGTGGAACAGTGTTAGACAAAACAATCTTGTTCGGTGAGAAGTCTGCTTGGGAACTGGTGCACCTGTGGGGAAAACACTTACACACTAGAAGCATTAGAAAATGGAGTCAGTACAGCTCATAAACACACTGAACCTGACATTCTGCCCCCCTTAAAATAAATCCCCCCCAGGTTTATATGGGTAGCGAGTGTGAAAAGCTTTGGTTAATCTAGGAGCATGAACATGTACAGAATTCACCCATTCATCAAATCCAGAGTCAAAGTCTTTCCACCTGATGAGGTAAAACAGCTGATTGCGTTTGATTTTAGAGTCCAGGATCTGTTGTACCTCATAGTGTATTTGGTCATCGATTAACGTTGGAATGGGTGGAGCTTTGATGTGCCATTTATCATCTGATGGAGCCCTTTTCAATAGGCTGACGTGGAATGTATCATGAACATGGCGTAGATTTTTGGGCAAATTTACAGCAACAGTTACGTTGTTGATTACTTTGCGCACTGGAAAAGGTCCAAGGAACTTTAATGCTAGTTTGCGGCTGCTTTGTGCTAGTTTCAAATTTTTGGTGGAAATATACACATGATCTCCAGGTTGTAAATTCCATTCGGCCGCACGGTGGCGATCAGCATACTTTTTGTAATCCTGTTTGGCTTTCTCGAGGTGTTTCTTGATGAGAGTCCATTGTTGGGCTGCCTCCCCCCACCATGAAGACACGTCTGGCGCAGTGGAGGAGTAGGACGGGGGAGCGTCCAACGGAAAAGGGTTAAAGTGAGCCCCATACACGACTTTGAAAGGGGCCTCACCTGTAGAGGCATGGACACTATTGTTGTATGAAAATTCTGCGAGGGGGAGGAGGTCTACCCAGTTATCTTGTTGGAAGTTGATGTAGCAACGAAGGAACTGTTCCAAGATTTGATTAGTTTTTTCCGATTGTCCGTCGGTTTGAGGGTGGTGGCTTGAACTGATTCCTTGCTCAATATTCAACATTTGTAAAAGCTCCCGCCAGAAGTTGGCAACGAATTGTCCGCCGCGATCCGATATCACCTTGGACGGAAAAGAATGTAATTTTACAATGTGTTTTAAGAATAGATCTGCCAGTTTTCGAGCGGTGGGGATAGAGGTACAGGGAATGAAATGGGCTTGCTTCGAAAACAAATCCACCACCACTAAAATGCAATTATGTCCCTTGGAAACTGGTAAATCAGTGATAAAGTCCATGGAGATCATTTCCCAAGGTCTGCTGGGCGTTTCCAATGGTTGCAGTAGACCCGGAGGTTTCCCTTTGCAGGTTTTGGCGCTGAGGCAAATGGGGCAGGAGGCTACGTATTGGGAAATGTCTTTGCGCATGCCCGGCCACCAGAATTGCCGCTGTATTAAGTGCAACGTTTTCAAGTACCCATAGTGTCCGGCGGTGGGAGCATCATGACATCTCTGTAAGACCTCCTTCCGTAGACTGTCGGGTACATAAAATCTGTTTCCTGACAACCAGTCCCCCTGCGGGGATTGTTTGAGTTTGGATGTGGGCACCTTATTCCCCTCCTTCTCCACTTCAGTTTTAAGTTTCGATTTCCAGTCTTGGTTGTGCGAAAGGGGCTGACTTGCGCGGCTGCGTGTAGTTACCACGCCCCCCAACTGCGTAGGCGAGAAGACTGTATCTATAGTCTCCTCTCTTTTGCTCTTGTGTTGGGGCATGCGCGATAGGGCGTCCGCTAAGAAGTTAGTTTTGCCCGGGAGGTAATTTAAAGTGAAATTGAATTTGGAGAAAAATTCTGCCCACCGCAATTGTTTGGCATTCAATCGGCGAGGGCTACGGAGGGCCTCCAGATTTTTATGGTCTGTCCAAACCTCAAATGGGTGGCGAGCTCCCTCTAACCAATGTCGCCAATTCGTAAGGGCTGCTTTTACTGCAAAGGCTTCCTTTTCCCACACATTCCAATTCCATTCTGCATCAGAAAACTTTCTCGAGAGGAATGCACAAGGTCGAAGCTTCCCGTCCTCCCCCCTTTGCAATAAGACTCCCCCAATCGCAGTATCGCTGGCGTCGACCTGCACTATGAAGGGGTAGTTTTCATCAGGGTGACAGAGAATGGGTTCTGTTACGAATTGCAGTTTTAAGCTTTCAAAGGCTGCTTGGCATTCTGGGGTCCATAGCAATTTGGAGGATGGTTTTTTCGCTTGTTCCCCTCTATCTTTGGTTTTTAACAGCTCTGTCAGGGGAAGCGTGATCTGTGCGAAATTTGCAATGAATTCCCTATAGAAGTTGGCAAATCCCAAGAAAGATTGCAGTTCTTTACGGGTGGTGGGAGTTTGCCATTCTTGGATCGCCCGTATTTTGGCTGGGTCCATTTTCAAGCCATCTTGAGATATACAATAACCAAGGTAGGTGAGTTCGGTTTTATGGAATTCACACTTGGACAGTTTGATGGGCAATTTGTTATTCATTAAGGTTGCTAGGACCTTTTGAACCAATTGCACATGGTCTTCTTCTGATTCTGAATAAATTAATACATCATCAAGGTACACCACCACTCCTTTATACAGAAATTCATGCAGCACTTCATTGATCATAGACATGAATACAGATGGGGCCCCAGCTAATCCAAACGGCATAACTAAGTATTCATATTGTCCGAGGGGCGTATTAAATGCGGTTTTCCACTCATCCCCAGCCTTGATACGAACATGAAAGTAAGCGTCTTTCAAATCCAATTTTGTAAAGATCTTACCTTGGGCCACGACGTTGAGAAGGTCTCGGACGAGTGGAATGGGGTAGGCGTTGTTGGTAGATACCGCATTCAGTCCTCTAAAGTCAGTACATAGCCGGAGTCCCCCGTCTTTCTTCTTTACGAAAAGTACTGGCGCTGCGTGGGGACTATTGGCCGGACGGATGAACCCTCTCTGGAGATTGGTGTCAATGAATTTTCTAAGTTCTTCCCTTTCATAGAGACTCATAGGGTAGAGACGGCCTTTTGGTAGCGAGGCTCCCGGTAGAATTTCCACTGCACAATCAGTTCGTCTGTGCGGAGGCAGGGCATCGGCTTCCTCTTCCGAGAAAGCCGGTAAGTAAGACCAATAATGTTTGGGTATTCGGTCTATTTCCGCCTGAGTAAGGAGAGCTTTCTCGGTGTGGGTCGGATTGGGACCCCAGTTTTGATTCCATCGATGGTTTTCACAGTCAGCGTGGCTGAAGGTGATGCTTCCCTCTGCCCAATTTATATAGGGGTTGTGATCGCATAGCCACTTACTGCCAAGGATTAACGGGTATTTGGCTGTGGTGCGGATAACAAATGATCTTTTCTCCCAGTGTTGGCCCATGCCCGTCACCACCGGGGTCGTTTCTGTGGTGACGGGGTTCATGTTGGTGCCATCCATTTGCTCAAAAATGACTGGGTGTTGTAATTCCTGCACTGGTAACCCTAATCCATTGACCAGGGCCGGGGCAATAATGTCTCTAGAGCAGCCGGAGTCAATTAAGGCTTGTACACGGATGTGCATTTTCCGTTCAGGGTGTAACAAAGTTACTGGTATGAACAATATGGACCCTTGTGGCCGGTCCCTGATTGGGACGGGTCGGGAGTGGATCTGCCGTTTGGGTCCTTTTACGACAGATCCATTTCGTTTCCCGACTGGGGGCTTTCTGGACTGTCCTCCACGTTTAGGGTAGTGGGATCATATTCCATGAGTTCTTCCGCTTCCAATCCTCTGTCTGGGGCACTTCGTTGGGAAGAGCTGCGACCCCTACCCGATCTGGGAGCTGGTGTGGGGCGTTGCGATGTGGGAAAAGGAGTAGGGGTAGAACGTCGTAATTGGAGTGGAGGTCGTTGCACAACAGGCCTGTAAGGACATTGAGCTGCAAAGTGGCCAGCTTGCCCGCATTGCAAGCACAGACCCTGTTGCCATCTAGCATCTCTCGCTCCTCGGGTAGCGTATCCGGTACCCCTTCCTCCCCTTTGCAACGTTAGGGGCCGCCTTTGCCCCGATTGTTGTTGCTCAACTAACCGGACTTCTAGTATGCGGTTTTCAACTTCACAGGCTAGTTGAATCCATCCTAACAGCGTAGGAGGATTGTCTTGCATGAGAGCCCGGTCCAGGAGTCTCGGGTTCAGCCCTTGTTTGAACAGTATTATTTTGGTGGACTCCTCACACCTAGGGCATTTGGCGGCTAGCTGTCGGAATTTTGTAACATAGTCTCTGGCCGACAAGCCGCCTTGCTTAATAGCTTGCAATTCTGTTCTGGCCCTGGTTTCTTCTAAGGGGTCCTCATATTGTGCTCTAATAGCATCCACCAACCCTTGCAAGGTGTTGAGTTCCGGCGCCCCAACATTGTATAGTCCTACATACCAGTCCGCCGCTCTTCCTTGAAGCCGTGAACCGAGATGTTCAATCTGGCTGGCCTCACTTCCGAATAGATGCCCCCACCGATTGAAGAATTGCACCACTTGTACCAGGAAAAATCCTAACTTGGAGGGATCTCCGTCAAACGTGGCTTCCAGTTTCACCCAGCCCATGGGAAGATCCTGTCTCGGGGCTGGTGCGGGGTAATAGTCCATCGGAATGGTCAGTTGGGTTTGCTGCGCAACAGGAGGTTGGAGAGGTGGGGGCAGTTGCGGCCAGGATTGTGGCTGCGGGAACGGCTGCCCGGGAGCCCCTGGCTGCGGCGGCAGATGTGGGGCCGGTTGTATTGGTGGTGGTCTGAGCGGTTGGGTTGGAGGTGGTATCACCGGTTGAGCTGGCGGCGGCCGTACTGGTTGGGTCGGAGGTGGCCGAACAGGTTGGGCCGGAATGGGCCGTTGGGGAGCGGGCCGATGTGGTCGAAGTGGGGGAGGCCTGACCGGTTGATCCGTAGGTGGCAACACCGGTTGAGTTGGAGGTAATCTTACTGGTTGTTGTGGTGGTATTTGTTGAGGTCGGAGCGGAAGGGGCCGCTGCGGCATGGGTCTGGTAGGTGCTGGGCCGCGCGGGCTTGCCCCTCCCGGCGTCGTCATTCTCGGTCTCGGAAGGAGTCCCTGGGGTACGATCGGCAAGGGTTGATCCCCCCCTGGGGGTTGTTGTGCAATAGTAGTTATCGGTGCTTGGTGGTGTATCTCCCCCCTTGGAGGAGCCGGAGGCTCTTCTAGCTGATCTGGTTGGGTGAATATCGGAGAAGTTGGAGGGGGTACTACGGGGGACTCCGTTGGGCGGCTCGGTTCCCCTCCGTTCCCTCCTGGGACCTCCACCGGAGTATCTCCGGGATCTGGATTTTCCTCCGTTTTTGGAATTTCCGTTGGCATCTCTCCAGGGCCAGGATCCCCCTCTCCCTCTGATTCTGATGTATCGTCAGCGTGGGAATTGGAGCAGGAATCCCCTTCCTCTCCTTTCCCTGGGATATTCGTGGGCGGCGGCTGCGACGGAACTGATTCCCTCGGGTTAGAAATAACGCTTTGTAGAGTCGCTATTTGTACTGCCATTTCTTCTGGTGAAGGTCTCTCTCCCGCCACCATTAATGAAAGTAGGTGTATGGCATGAGCCAGGTTTTCTTCCATATCGATTAACCTAGCTTCCAGCAATTGAATTCTGCTTGGACCTGGTTGGTCCGTTATAGAGTCCCCAGCGGCGGCCGCTCCCGGGGTGTCCGGCCCCCAAGGTGGTGGATCTCCCTGCTCGTCTCGCGATCTCGCTGCTAGAATTCCTTTGGCCAGTCCAGTAACTACTGAAATGCCGGAATCCACAGCCAGGGTACGATTTTGCATCTGTACCCAACTTTGTTCGGAAACCTCTGGTTGCTCCGTCCACGGAGTAAGTTCCGAATAATCCCAACTCAGGACGCCGCGGCGGGACGTTTCCCATTCAATCTGTTCGGTCGTCCTGTTCCAGAATAGCCATGGTTGGCTGCTGTCCATTTCAGGGACTGTTTCCAGGCTTCGGCGCCCATCCATGGGTAACGACTGGGGCACCCCATTGGCCCTGCGCTCTCTCGTTTCTCGGGGTCGGGCTCCCCACTCTGAGGGTGTGGGTACCGAGAACAGCGGGACGGTGATGGCCGTCGGCTTTTCGCCCTCACTGCTGAGATCGATGAGAGGAGGGGTGGTAGCTGAAGCTCCGTTCCCTGCCAGAGCAGGGCCTTGAGGTTGTAACTGGTGATCACCAGGAGAAGCATACGGATCGAACAAAGGATCCCTGTCCGGGACTGCTTTGGAATCCGAAGGGCCCGGCTTAGGCATGATTGGTAACAAAATGTCAGACTGTGGCTAGATAATGTCCTTCTTACAGGTCCCCCTTACAAGCAAACAAGAGTCCATTGTTTGAATAAGGAAACTTTACTGCAGAAATGGTTCATTATAGTCCACTGTCCTGAATAGGAGACTCAGGATGGTACAAGATCATTGTTACCAATGAAGAGCAAAGCATGAGGTACAAAGTAACAGTTCCCAGCTGAACCAGCCTCCCCCCACAGTTCTCAAAACAACATCCTTCAGTCTTGGGAAGCTGGACACTCTCAAGGCCAATCCATGGTGGAACAGTGTTAGACAAAACAATCTTGTTCGGTGAGAAGTCTGCTTGGGAACTGGTGCACCTGTGGGGAAAACACTTACACACTAGAAGCATTAGAAAATGGAGTCAGTACAGCTCATAAACACACTGAACCTGACAATCATCTGCCCATTGAGCTGCTGTTAAAAGTACAGCTACGGAGACCAGCTAAAAAACTGGCAGCCCAACAACAGTCTCATCTAGAATAAAAAGCTAGCACTGACCTATTTTTCATAGGAACTCAAGCCGGAATAAGATCCAGAGGAGTTAGCCATGTTAGTCGCAAAATAGTAAAGAGTCCAGTAGCACCTTTAAGATTAACCAACTTTATTGTAGCATAAGCTTTCGAGAACCACAGCTCTCTTCATCAGATGCTTATGCTACAATAAAGCCAGAATAGATTACTGGTTGCATACAATCACTGCCTGGAATGTATCTGTTTGTTCATTCATTTCTCAGAGATGAGAACAGTTAGTTCTGCTCCTTTCCCCCCAACAAGACACCAGTTCTGTCCCTCACTTTTTTCTGTTCCTCTGAGAAATTCCCACATCCACTGATTCCACAGCATAATGTGCCCTTTCTTAAAGGTCACTGTCTTTGTAAAAGAATGTCAGCACAATCCAGCAAAGCTAATTTAATCCCATCCAGGCCTGCGATGCAACAGAGCCCTGGTCCACCAAGAAATGACTTGACAAAACAGCTTCTGTCCTACCAGCCCACTGCTCCATCCTGGATAGAGACTTCTCTTCCAGTTATCTAGTCAAGGCCATTCGGCCAAGAGAGCAGCACTGATTAATTTCACTGCTGTTAAATTAATTTCAGTGCTGTTAACCTCTGTGCTGGGAGGTAGGAGAAATGAAAGCTCTGAAAAGTTACCAGAAGCTGTGCTTTCTCTTGGTTACCACTGGTCAGAAAGCTGCAACTGGCCCAGGGTCCCAGCTTCAGAGTCCTTATGTGCTTCAGCGCCTCTTTGGTGCCTTTTTGGTATGTTTTTGTGCTTCAGCTGTGGAGCTTCGATGCTTCAGTGCCCTGCTGCTGCTCAACCATCTGTTTGTGTTGGAGAAAAGTCCCAGTGCAGCTCCAGGTACCAACAAGACAAGGTAGCAAGGCAAGATAGCTTTATTGTTTTCTTGTGCTTCAGATCTGCTGAGAGCTGTACTGGTTTTATATTTTAGTTAAGTCTGATTAAATATTCAATAAAGATATATTTTCCGACAGGAGTCTATTACTACCACCTTGGAACCTGGGTGTGTTGGGGGGGGGATTATCTGGCAGCTCTGCCAGGGTTTGTTAAGGGTGTGTTTGTGTGTGAGTGAGAGAGAGAGAGACAGAACATGAGAACAAGAACGTTATACAGTCATTATCAGAAGCATTTTAGAATGCTTTTCTTTTCATCTAAGCTAGTGCTATTTATAGTCTTTCTCCTGATTGCACTTTCAATCAGAGTTGCTTGACAAGATTAACTCAAAAGCATCTTTCCGCCAGCGTACGGCTTCCAGACCATTACCAGTCAGCTGTATATGGGAATTCCACATACATGGCCTGATGGAGGCTGCCATTTTGTGATGACTGCGAATGTCACATCTCTGTTCTGTTGACCTGGAATTCTGTGCTTTGTTTTTGCTTCTCTGGTGAGAATCAAACCTGCGAATGAATAGAGCATGGTTTCCAGTTCTGAAAAACACCAGGCTAACAAAACACTCTACACCCGACAATAGCCCTGCAGGGAAGATTAGCACATCAAGTACCAATCCATATGCAAAAGAACCTCCTCAGGATACAGTGACGCCTCCCTCCATTAGCATTCCACACCCTGGGAAACTCCTACAGGATGACTCAGCCCAAACCCACTTTCCGGAGTAGATATAAATTACCTGCCAACATCTTTTCCACACTGTGACACTGAGAGATCTCTGTCTTTTGGTGCTACACCTCTGAAGATGCCAGCCACAGCTGCTGGCAAAACGTCAGGAACTACAATGCCAAGACCACGGCTATACAGCCCGGAAAATCCACAACAATCTGTGAGTTTTTGTTTTCATGATATTTTCTTTGCACTTTGCACTGAATTTTTCCTGTGTATGAATGCTTTTTTCAATGTTACTTTGTTTTATGAATAAATACCATGGTATTATATGTGTAAAGGGCAAACATTGTACTTACAAATACTGTATAAATTACATAAATTTCCGTACAATTGCATACACATGATTTATACAAAACCAGCTGCGAAATTCTGGAAAACTGAAAGGGTTGACAAAAACATCAACTGAGTTATTTGCTTATCCTAAGAGCCATTCCTCAGGCTTGTCATCTCATCAACATTAGATAGTAACAGATACGCTGTCTCTGAATATGGAGGCTCTATCAGTCTAATAGCTACAAATATGACATCCCTCGTAATTTTGCCTATTCCATTTTTAACTCCATGTGCATTAATGAGCACTACCAGAAACCTGATGAGGACTACCATTTTAATTCTGTTTTGTATGAAGTCCTTTCTTTCCCCAGTCACAAATATACTGCTACTCAGTTCCACATATTGACTCTGAATTCCATTATTGGGGGAGTGAGGGGGGAAAAATTCACTGCATCATTCATATTTTTACCAGTATATTGGTTAGGGGAGCGCCCTGGGAAAATTTCTGTTTTGGTTTTAGTCCCAGGGTCTTGGTTTTAGCTCCAGGGGTTCCGGAATAATTCTGTTCCATTGATGCTTGCTCTGGCTGGGGCAGTGACAGCTTGGATCAGATCTGTTTGGTTTTTTTTTTTTCATTTTCATGAGTTTCAGCCTGTTGCACAACCCACAAGGCAGGAGTTAACCATGCTTACACAAATGCACACTGCTCCTTTCAAGGGGGATGGGTGGGGAAACGAGGCTCTGGGGCAGCTGTTTTTGCATGTAATCACACCAAAATCACACAGAGCACAGACCTCCCTCTAAACAATCAACCACCGAGTTTTAGAGCATGCAACAACCAGCTTCTCGCTCCCGTCATTTTATCCTGGGTTAACCGTTTTAATCAGAGAAGCCCAAAAAGCCTGCAAGAAGGATTCCTGAGCAAGATGAAATTTCTTGTGGTGCTCCTCAACTGGCTATCTTTGGAGGACTACCTTAGTCACAGTGGTGGCTCTGGCACCATGGCACCTAAGCAAAGGACAACAACAGCAGAAGGCCACTGAATGGGCAGGGACTAGCTCCACGTGCACATGCCTTGGGACTTCTTCAGTTTGGTTCCCCTTCAATAATTGTTTTTCTTCCCAATTTTAATGGTTCTTCACAAGGGGTATGCATCATGAAGAAACAAACTGAAAATGCACACAGAACTCTCCAGTTTGGCTTGTTAAATTGACTTCTGGAATGCTTAACCAAAGCCAGGAAATGAGGCTGTAATGACTCTCCCCCCCCCCCGCCCCAGCCAAAAAGTTTGTGCTTTTCATTTAGGTACTTACCGTGCAGCGGCTTTGCAGGCAGACCAGACAAGGGGTGGGCATCTGGCAGCATCTTGTTTTCCTTAATGGCAAGTCTGTCTGCATTTGTCATGCAACTGATTGCTTCAAAGGAGAGAGACTGAGCCTGTAAGTGTTAACTCTGTTGATAGGAAGGGGATGTGCATAGTGCACGTGAGTTCATTTTTTTTCCCCCAGTGCCTCCTGGGCAGTGACGTTGGCATTGAGCAGCTCAGAAGGATCAATGGTTTGCTTTGCACTGGGAAGAGGAGCAGCAGGTGGCATGGTGCCTTCAGCACCAGTGTTGCCTTCACCACTCCTTTCTCAGCACTTTTACACTCAAAGCAAGGAAAGGCCAGCCTGGCAACACCCACGCTGGAGTCCACGTGTGGGTTTGAGAAGGGAGGGGTCTCCTACGGCCTCCGATCCCCTGTTTGCCAGAAAGGCCCATGTTATGCAGATCAGGGTAAGAATTGGAAAGAAAATCAGAAAGTGCAATATAGAATAGGGGTGTGCATCTAGAGCGTCACTTTAATAAGCCAAAGCAGCAAATTCTGTATTGGTAATTTTCAAAACTCAAAAAGCCCGTCTTCCTAAGGTGCTGGGTTTCTTTAAGAGAAATCGTTCAAAACCCATTTATCACTAGGGATGTGCAAAATGAAACAAATGCACTGGAAATACACACAGATGTTTCACACATTTTTTTCAGTTTGTTAAAGCGGTTACGGAACTGTGGAACAAAACTGGGAAACAATTGCAGAACTTCCTGTCAAAGGGAGAGAAGAGTAGCATCCACATGTCCCTCTCCTTACACTAAGTAACTCTAACAAAACATTTGTCTCTGTGCCTGGCAAGAACACCAGAGCACCGAATGCCTCAAGCAGACCGAGCATATCCAAGCATCAAAGCCCTTCTCCAACTCAGTGAACCAGCCATTAGACTGGAAGAAACGTTCTGGAAAAATGGGCTCAGAACAGCCTATTTGTTCGCAAAATTCATAACAAAAGGTAATATAATAAATAATAAATACATAAATTATGATATAATAAAATTCATAATATAAGGTAAATGTCCTTGTCAGTTACACATTTGCCAAGTCTCTCTCTCTCCCTCTCCCTCTGACCTCCATTAACTTTACAGCAGGCAGCAATATAACAGGATAATGAATGACTCCGAAGCCTTTCATTTTTCAATTCAGTTTCGTTACAACTGATATAACAACAATTGTGGTTTCCCAGTTCAGCTACAGAATAACTAATATCTGAGTAAAACTGGCAAAAACAGTGGCAGATCGGGATGGAATACAAGTTGCCATAAAGAAGGAGTTGTCTCACTCTGTGGCACCGAGTTCAAGAACTCCTTTTTGGAATTTCTACGAATCTGTTTGGGATTTCGCCGTCTGACATAGATTTGGGCCATCATCACAAAAGCCACCTGCAATTTTTGAATCCTGCTCTCCCCACCCCCTACCCCACGATTTGCTCTTAAGTAACGTTTGAGGGTAACTTAAAAATGCAGTTATGGCCCTGCATCAAAATGGTAATACTGGCATAAGGCAGGCAATACATTTTAGAGAGCAAGCCTAAGCAGGTCTATGTAGAAGTAAGTCCTATTTGATTCAGTAGGAGTTACTTCCAAGAAAGTTCTTTCAGGATTGTAACTACAGGCCCTTAAAGGAAGCATTAGGATGTTGAGAACTTTGTAATCTATGGTGGCAGTTGGAGTTAATCGGGCCTTTTTTTCAGCAGGAACGTGGTGGAATGGAGTTCCGGAACCTCTTGAAAATGGTCACATGGCCGGTGGCCCCGCCTCCTGATCTCCAGACAGAGGGAAGTTTAGATTGCCCTTAGAGGGCAATCTCAACTCCCCTCTGTCTGGAGATCAGGGGGCGGGGCCACCGGCCATGTGACCATTTTCTCCTAGGGCAACCCCCTGAGTTCCACCACCTCTTTTCCCAGAAAAAAAGCCCTGGAGTTAATTAAATGAGACACTAAGTGGGAAAAAATGGCAGAAAAGATTTCTTCGAATGTTGGCTACTGTTGCAAAGAAATGAAAGAGAAAAGTACTCTGTGTTGCCCATGTCTACTCTGGCCACAAAGTTTGAGAATCATGAGTGGAAGAAATCTTACTGCAGTCCAGGCAGGATTGCTGAGCCTTCTCTCTTGATTGCTCCTTCAACCAACCTGTAAATTGGAAGCTTCTGGGTGGGCAGAACATTTACATTCAGTTCAGAGGCTGCTTTGGGGAGAGAATCTATTAACTGGGCTTTGAACTTGTAGAAGCCTCATATTTTTGCAGCCAGAGTCTTTCCGTCCTCTCTGTGGGGTGGCGGATGCTATACTTCTCACGGCTGTTGCCCGGCCACCCCTGCTCAGAAGAGCAGCAGCAGAAAAGAAAAGAAAACCCAGGAGCAGCATCTGCACATGGAGGTGATGCCGGCCTGCACTAGGATTTGCCAGGGACTCTAAGGTTTGGCAGCCTCACATCCAACAGATGTTTACTGAGACACGCAAATGAGTGGCACAGGAGCGCTTTTTGCAGAATGCTGCAAAGTCCAAATGGCAACATTTTGGGAGATGCTCGTCTCTCTCTTGGTCACGGGGAATGCCTGTCCCTTACCCTGATGAACCGGTGGGGGGGGGGGGTTGGGGGGGTTCCCACAATGTGCTTTGCCTATGGCCTCTGCAGTCAGATGACAAAAATGAACAATCACACAACAAAATCAGTGATGTGATTCAACCCGATTTTTCAACATGTGGAAAATGTCACACCTTACCATGTCAAGCATATTCAGAAGCTATGTTCACAGTGGACATTTTTACATGAGTTATCGGGCTCAAGATCCATGCGTTTAGAAATTCCCCCCCGCCCATGTCCCTACAGCATCATGATTAGGGGTGTGCATAAGGGGGAAAAAAAGCCAAAAACACACACACAAATTGCTGGTTGGGCTTGTTAAAGCAGCTTCCAGAACATTGAACCAAATCTGGGAAATGAGGCTGTAGTGATCGCCTCTCCCCCACTCCACCGAAAAGGTTGTGTATTTTGTTTCAGTTCTTGTTGTGCAGAGACTGTGCAGGCGGGCCAGGCAGCGGGGTAGGCCATCGGGCAGCATCTTGTTTTCTGTAGTAGCAAGTCTGTCTACACTCATCATGCAATCAATCAGCTCCAAAGGGGAGAGACGGAGCACTTAGCATTAACTCCATTGGCAGGAAGGGGATGTGTTTTTTCTTGTGCTTTTTGGGCAATGGCATTGGTATTAGCACGGAGTGGCTCATAAGGATCAAAGGTTTGCTTTGTGCCAGGGAGGGGAGCAGCAGGCAGCATGGGGCTGTTGGTGCCAGTATCGCCATATCCATGCAGGTGGGTTGGAGGTGAGAGGGGTCTCCAGCAGCCTTCTAGGCCCCGGCTGCCACAAAGGCTCATGTTATCCATATGAGGGTGAGATTTGGAAAGAATATATAATAATAGTAACATTTGATTTATGTACCGTCCTTCAGGATGACTTAACACCCACTCAGAGTGGTTTACAAAGTATGTCATTCTTATCCCCACAACAAAACACCCTGTGAGGTGGGTGGGGCTGAGAGAGCTCTGGAAGAGCTGTGACTAGCCCAAGGTCACCCAGCTGCCTTCAAATGGAGGAGTGGGGAATCAAACCCGGCTCTCCAGATTAGAGTCCTGAGCTCTTCTTACCCACTACACCAAACTGGCCAATCATTAAAGGAAAGCCAGGAAGCCCCAGGCATGGGGGGGGCTGATTCTTGCCCATTCCGTGGGCTTCTGCTGCTGCTGCCCTTAGCTCAGGTGCCCCTGGTGCCAAGGCCACTGCTGTGGCTAAAGAAGTCCACCAAAGATAGCCGGTCGAGGAGCATCAGGAGGAATTTCATATCACCCGGAGAGTCTTCTGGCAGACTCTTTGGGCTTCTCTGATTGAAACTGTTAACCCAGGGTCAAAGGATGGGGAGGTAGCAGACCTGTGCATTGCACACTCACACATGCACACACCCTCCTGGTCTTTCCAGGTCAGCATTCCACAAGGAAGGAGCACTCTGATAAGATTTTTAATTTTCTGGCACAACAATGGGACTCTCTCGTCTTGTCTTCTTGTGATTTCTCCTTTTTCCTTTTTATTCAAATCTGGGTTAACAGTTTTAGTCAGAAAGGGAGACTGGCAGCCGACAACCTGTCCAGTCTCCCACTTTTACTAGTAAAAAATAAGGGGGAAAGAGGGCCATCCTCCCTTTACTTCCCATCCCATGAAGGAAAAGCCAACATCCAGCATTCTCTTTCTGTGATCTTTTTAGCGCAGTGTAAGGACAGGCCTGTGGCCGGCAGGTTTAAACGGGGGGTCCTGGGCTGCTGTAGAGGAGATGAGGGCGAGGAGGACTCGCCTGCCGCCCATAGTGGAAGCAGGACTACAAGGCAGAGGGAAACGTGGCCTAACAGCCATTGTGTGTTCCTGCCACTTTCTTTGGGGCCCCACTGCTGTGTGAGTTTTCACATGCTTAAGGGAGAAACTCTTTGAACTGAGGGGTTTGGGATAATGCAGTTTTTGGCGAAGTGCAAATAGAGCCTCATTTCCAAAACTCCCCACCTTGAAAAGAACAGTATGTGTACGAGTGCACAGCTGCCCGACTTGCCTTGATGTGTGCCTTCCCAAGCATTCCTTGGGGTCCAAAAACATGGAAACTGGTTGTTGCATGTTGCATCAAACTGGTGTTTGATGATTTAGAGGGAGGTCTGTGTTCTATGCAGTTGTGGTGCCATTGCATGCAAAAACAGCTGCCCCAGACCCTCGTTTCCCCACCCCCAAAAAGAACAGCACGTGTTTGCACACTTGCAGCTACCACCACCTAAAGTTGTGAAAATGAAAAAATCTTGTCACCCCAGCTGGAGAAAACAGTAATGGAACAAAATTATTTCAGAACCACCCACAACCTAAATGGATGTCAGGATCAGAATGCTCTTTTGTATACCTATGCTTAACCGACTCCATATTTAATCCTTTCAGTGTTCAGTGCTTTCTTTCCCAGGTGCAGAGGTTCCCAGGCAGCTATCTCACAGACCAGCATTGTTTTGGCTACCGACGTTCCACCAAGAACCGGCCTTGGGGAAGCTTTCGCTTTTGCAGCTTCAAAGGGAATATTTTGAGAACTGTGGGGGGAGGATGGGTCAGCTATGATATTTAATATGTATCTCTTGCTTTGCCTGGCATTGGTAACAATGCATATGTACCAACCTGGATATTGCATTCAGGCCAGTGGACTATAATAATCTTTTTCTTCATTAAATGCTTTTTGGAAACAATGGACTTTTGTCTAATTGCAGAAGGCAGACTGGAGTAAGGATTTTATCTAGCCACAGTTCTGACATGCGAGGCAGCATTCAATCAGCTAAAAGAGCAATTTGTCTCAGAACCCGTCCTACAACACCCCGATGAAAACCGCCCCTTCATAGTACAGGTCGATGCCAGCGATATGGCAATTGGGGGTGTGTTATTGCAGCGAGGAGAGGACGAAAATCTCAAACCTTGCGCCTTCCTTTCTAGAAAGTTTTCTGAGGCAGAGAGAAATTGGAATGTGTGGGAAAAGGAAGCCTTCGCTGTTAAAGCGGTGCTCACGAATTGGAGACATTGGCTAGAAGGAGCCCGGCATCCGTTCGAAGTCTGGACGGATCACAAAAATTTAGAGGCCCTGCGCAGCCCTCGCAGACTAAACGCCAAGCAATTGCAGTGGGCGGAATTCTTCTCGAAATTCAATTTTACCTTGAACTTCCTACCAGGCAAAACTAACTTCCTCGCTGACGCTCTATCAAGCATGCCCCAACATAAAAGTAAAAGGGAGGAGACAGTCGACACGGTGTTTTCGCCTACGCAATTAGGGGGTGTGATGACTACGCGCAGCCGCGCTAAGCCCTCCCCGTCACCCGATCAGGGGTGGAGAGAAAAGCTGAAAGCCGAAGTGGAAAAGGAGGGGGGGGAGGCGCCCAAAGACAAACTGCAACAATCCGCCATGGGGGAATGGCTTTGGGGAGACCGTTTTTATGTGCCTAAATGTCTGAGAAAGGATGTTTTACAACGATGTCACGATGCCCCCACAGCGGGACACTACGGTTACTTAAAAACGCTCCACTTGGTGCAACGCCAATTTTGGTGGCAAGGCATGCGCAAGGACATTTCTCAATACGTAGCCTCTTGCCCCATCTGCCTCAGCGCCAAATCCTGAAAGGGCAAACCTCCGGGGCTTTTACAACCCTTAGAAACGCCAAGTCGACCATGGGAGATTATTTCTATGGACTTTATTACTGACCTACCCCCCTCTAAGGGACATAATTGTATTTTGGTCGTGGTCCATTTGTTTTCCAAGCAAGCACATTTTATACCGTGCACCACCATCCCTCCCCTCCGCTAGAAAACTAGCTGATATTTTTATGAAAAACATTGTGAAAATACATTCTTTTCCATCCAAGGTGATTTCGGATCGCAGCGGGCAATTCGTTGCCAACTTCTGGCGGGAGCTGTTGCAACTACTGGGAATTGAACAAGGGCTCAGTTCAAGCCATCACCCAGAAACAGACGGACAATCCAAAAAAACTAACCAGATATTAGAACAATTTCTAAGATGCTACATCAACTTCCAACAAGACAATTGGGTTGATTTGCTCCCGCTAGCAGAATTCTCCTATAATAACAGTGTACACGCGTCTACAGGAGAAACTCCTTTCAAAGTAGTTTATGGCTTCCACTTCAAGCCGTTCCCGTTCGAAGCGCTCCCCCCTCCAACTACAGCTTCTCAGGACGTCACCGAGTGGTGGGGGGAAGCAGCTCAACAATGGACTCAAATCAAAAAACACCTCGACAAAGCCAAACAGGACTACAAAAAATACGCAGACCGCCACCGTGCGGCGGAATGGAATTTACAACCTGGCGATCTTGTCTATCTGTCTACAAAAAACCTAAAATTATCTCAAACCAGCAGGAAACTAGCTTTAAAGTTTTTGGGACCTTTCCCAGTGCGTAAAGTAATCAACAAAGTGACTGTTGCATTAGATTTGCCAAAGAACCTACGCTATGTGCATGATACCTTCCATGTCAGCCTCCTCAAAAAGGCTCCAACAGATAACCAGTGGCACATCAAAGGTCCCCCTATTCCAACGTTAATCGATGATCAGACCCACTACGAAGTACAACAAATACTGGACTCAAAAATTAAACGAAACCAACTGTTTTACCTAATTAGGTGGAAGGACTTTGATTCGGGGTTTGATGAGTGGGTCAGTGCTATACATGTCCATGCCCCTAGACTGGTGAAAGCGTTCCACTCTCGCTATCCACATAAACCGAGGGGGGGGCCTTCTTAGGGGGGGCAGAATGTCAGGATCCGAATGCTCTCTCGTATACTTTTGCTTAACTGACTCCATATTTAATCCTTTCAGTGTTCAGTGCTTTCTTCCCCAGGTGCAGAGGTTCCCAGGCAGCTATCTCACAGACCAGCATTGTTTTGGCTACCGACGTTCCACCAAGAACCGGCCTTGGGGAAGCTTTCGCTTTTGCAGCTTCAAAGGGAATATTTTGAGAACTGTGGGGGGAGGATGGGTCAGCTATGATATTTAATATGTATCTCTTGCTTTGCCTGGCATTGGTAACAATGCATATGTACCAACCTGGATATTGCATTCAAGCCAGTGGACTATAATAATCTTTTTCTTCATTAAATGCTTTTTGGAAACAATGGACTTTTGTCTAATTGCAGAAGGCAGACTGGAGTAAGGATTTTATCTAGCCACAGTTCTGACAATGGAAACATATTTTCTCAGTGCACACGCCTAATCGTGATGCATACAGGCACCTCCAGGGGTTCCCCCAGCTTGTCTCCATTCCTTCTTAAACCTGGACTGGTCCAAAGGTTTGGGAAAGAGCACAGTCAAGCCTGGATGGCTGCCATGTGGGCGTGCAAATTAAGATTTTCTAGCCCATGTGGCAGCCATTTCTTCCTTGTGCCGCTGGGGTGTTTTTTTATTTCTTAAAAAAATCAGCAGTAGAAGTAAGTCTCTAGCTCCTTCCCTTGTGGAGATATAAGAAAAAAGGCACATCTTTACAAGTGAAGAAACTAGTGACTTAGTTTTTTAAAAATGTATGAGAGCTGGGAATTCAGAGAACCTACTACATCCAACATTACAATGGTGTGTATATATATATTGTGGCCAATTCTGAGTGATTTGGGCAGGAAAAGTTGCCACATGGAAGCCCCGTTGCTACTGTGCTTAGTCTGCTGCCTAGCCAGCAATGGGGAAACCACAAAATATTGTCCCTGTGTAGAAGACATCAGTGTTAAAAAATCACCTTGTGGAGGGTTTACCACATTCTCATTAAAAAATAAGAATCTAGACTTATGTATGAGTACTTCTCTAGAAGAAAATACTTACAAAAGTTTTCCAGTCAAGAGTTTGTTGTGATTTTGGAATGCAGATGTGAATCCACATCAATCAAAATGTTAATATTCCTAAAACTGTCCTAAACTAGGACAGATTTGTTTTTCTTTGCCAGGTCATTATTAGGTCAGGACAAATGCGAAGGAATTTAGAACTGTCATAACAACTGCCAACAACTTGTCAGCAAGTCTACATGTGATGTTTGAGATGGGAAGAAATCACTAGAATTTGCTAGGTCAAAAAAGAGCAGTGGAAAAATATTTCAGTAAGCAGTAGGAGACTGGATTTACACCTCATTCCCATGTCCTTTAAATTCTTGGTTATGGGGTATGTAAGGTTACTAACAAACTGGTATTTTCATGTGGCTAGTTGTGTTTGTTTGTAGTAGAAAAGTAAGATTCAAGTCCAGTAGCTCCTTAAAGCCCAATAAGATGTCCGGGGTGTAATCTTTTGAGAGTTAAGCTTTCTTTGTGAGATACCATCAAAACTATGCTGTGTCAGGTAACCAAAAGTGTGGTCTAGAGGTGGGGACAGACTGGAAAACAGTCCAAAATTTTTCACGGGCCAAGCCGGTTCAGGCTTCACGAGCCAGCAGGTCATGGGATGCACCTTTTTTCACAAACGCAACAAACTTTGGCTGGTCCGTCTGTCTGTTGGTCCATGAATCCAGACATCCTGGTGCCGAGCAATCAATTCCCTAGGCAATGTAGGAGCTGCCTGCAGACCTTCTGCCGCCCTCAAAACATGCCAGTCTTAGCACTGAAAAGCTTGATAGGCAGCTCTGGCTGCCAACCCGAGAGCCCCCATTGTTCTCTAGGTGAGCGTTTAGTATATAAGTGTGCGCAGCTGCCCTTTCATTTTCCAGCTGGTTACAGGCTTGGAGGAGCTGCTTGTTTGTGGGAGTTTTTTTCCAGATTGCGCCAGAGGGAGGCTTGGGGTTGTGCTGCAGCAAGGTTCTGGGTGGGAGCAAGCTAATGGGGTTTTCTTGACTGAGGGCTCATTCTGGTTTCTCCTTTTTTCCCTTTCAACTCTTATTTGCTTCTGGGGTGGTGGGATAGCATAGGGCTGTGCCACAACCCAGTCTCAGAGCTGCATTCATGCTCTGGGTGCAAGCTGATTGTGTTTCCTTGGCTGAGCGCTCATTCTGGTTTCTTCCCCCCCCCCCTTTCTATTATTTCTTCTGGGGTGCTGGGATACCCTGGGGGGGAAATCGTTTTTTATTTTCTTACAAACCTTTCCACTTACAAACTTCAATCCTGTACAGTGCAAAAGTGAAAAGTTATAAAATTGTAAAGTTACCATTTTAATAGTTACATAATAAACATTCAGAACATTAAATCTTCAAGGGCTGTGTCTCCCACCCTTGTTTCAGGGCTGCGGTCAGGCTCTGACCAAGCTGGTTGGGTTTCCTCAGCTGAGGGCTCACTTTTCTTTGTCTCCTTCCCCTTCCTTTCAATTCTACTGTGTGGCATTGGAGAAGGGCTCTGCCCCACCCTAGTCTCTGGGCTGCAATCAGGCTCCGACCAGAACCAAGCTGGTTGCATTTCCTTGGCCAAGGGCTCAGTCTTCTGGTGTCTCCCTTCCCCTTCCTTTCAATTCTAATTTTTGGCATTGAGGTAGGGCTCTGCCCCAACCCAGGCTCAGGGCTGAGATCAGGCTCCAACTACGACCAAGCTTGTTGGGTTTCCTCAGCTGAAGGCTCACTCTCCTTCTGTCTCCTTTCCCTCCCCCCTTCCAATTCTAATTTGTGACATTGGGGTAGGGTTTTACCCCAACCTTGTCTCAGGGCTGCAGTCAGGTTCTGATTGGGACCAAGTTTGTTGAGTTTCCTCAGCTGAGGGTTGGAACGAGGAGGAAGGGTGGTTGTGGGAGGAAGTACCAGGGTTGTCCTGGTTGCCCATCACCATCAGTGCCCAGCATAAGCTGTACTGGGGACTGGGAAGTCTCACAGGCAGAGCCTCTTTCTACATATCAGCTTTTGGGGTTCAAGGAGGAGAGGAGAGCTCTTATCATTGCTGGAGGAAGAGCAGCGGCTAAAAAATTTTCAGGAGGAGAATCTAGTCAGAAGGATGCCTTGGGGGGCTGGGGGATCTTGGAACATCCAGCTCCTCCACATCCCAATCTCTTGGGGTTGCCTCTGCCTGCAGTCTGTCCTCCCGGACCAGCCCCTCACCTCAGCGATTATGGCTCCATCCTCCCAACCCACAACTCCTGGTCACCGTTTCAGTTTCATGCTTTGGCAGCACTTCGAGATCCTCCCCAACGAACCCTGCTCGGCACATTGCTGGGCCTGTATGCCCTGTTGTGTAGGGGCTTGGACCCCAATCACCTGTCTTCCAGTATCCTCCACAGTCATCTACAGAGGCATCACCCAAGCCTGTTGCCTCAACAAGAACCATCCAGCGGGGGGAGGGGGCAAGAGGGCTTCTGAGAAGGGAGAAGGGGGAAAGGAACAGGAGTTCACCCTGTGGAAGAAGACTCGCACCAAGGGTGCTGTGGATGGGAGTGGAACCTCAAGGCAGGCTACCCTTCAGGAGGTTGTTCCCTCAGGGTCCTCTGTGCCCAGCAAAAGATTCAGGGGGAGGGCTTAGGAGGCAGGAACTCGTGTACTGGCTGAGATGATAGCCCTGGACAGACTACATTTGTCCCTGTTTGAGCGTGTGGACTTTTGCCGGGTGCTATGTCATTTCACCCCCTGCTTTCGAGGCAAACCATTGGCTGACAAGTCTTGCCCCCCATCTATGACTGTGCGGCAGAGACGGTCAGGAAACGGAGTACAAGGGCAGACCGTGCACTTCACAGCTGACCTGTGGGGTGGCCATTATCACGGCTACCTTGCCATCACTGCCCTCTGGTGGCAACAGGAAGAACTCCAGAGCACCATAGGGAAATTAGGGCCCCAGGAGGAGCCACCCCTGCTGCCGGACTACAGAGAAGTTCTGCTTCAGGCACAGGGGATGGACATGGATCAGACTGGGAAGAACATTGCCGGCATGATCAAGGATGCACTGAGGGAGTAGCTGTCCCTGGCTGATGTTGTCCATGGCTACATGGTCATGGATGTGGATAGAAACATGCTGGTGGCCCTGAATGATGCATCTCTTGAGGGAATCGTCTGCCTGCCACGCAAGCTGTACCTGGTCGTGGGGGATGCTCTGGGGGTGGTTAGTACCATCAAGCAAACCTGGGTCCGGGGAATGTTGGAAATATGCGAGTTATTGGACACCTTTCATTGTCTTGGGGCCCACTTTCCCCACAGCATTAAATCTTCCTGCCAGCTGCACAAGAAGCAGAGGGACGGGGGATCCCAAGCACCTCCTCTTCCAGGACATGCCCACCCATTGGAACTCCACCTACCTGATGACAGCGTGTCTGGTGGAGGAAAGGCACGTGTTGGAGGAAATCATGACCTCCACACCCATTATTCAGGTGGGAAGGGTGCTTAGCATCAGCTCCATGGACTGGCTAGTCCTCTCCCAAATGGTCCATGTCTTGAAGATGTTTTGGGACACCACCAACCTCCTCTGCTCCTACAAGTCCAGCCTGGGGCAAGCCATCCTCCTGATCTGCAGGCTGGACCAGGCACTGGCCAAAGAACTGGAGTGGGGGGAAGCTCTTCTCCCCAGTGTCAGGGGCTTGGTGGAGAGGTTGCAGGCAGGTGTGGCCACCCACTTGCATCCTGTCTGCAAGCAGTGGCCGTACAGAGTGGGCTGCATGTGTGACCCCTGTGTAAAGAGCATCATTGCCATGCACCAATGTGAGCTCCAGTGCTGGAAGAAGGAGCTCCACAGAGAGGTCTGCAGGTTTCAGAAGAACAGACATGGCTGGAGGGAAGAAGGCACGGAAGAGGGGTTGTTGGCAGAGGAGCAGGAGGAGGAGGAAGAGGCAGATGAGCCCAGCATCCCAGGCAGTGACAGCCCACCCTACAGAGACCACCCCCACTGCTGATCCTCAGTGCTGAACTGGGAGATTGCTGACATCAGTAAGGAAAGGGCTGGCCTTGCAGAGGACTTAGCGGAAGTAATGGTGCAAGAGTACCTTGTCAAGCCCCCCGAGTCCCCTGACTCTGATCCCCTGAAGTATTGGACATGTAAAGCTGCCATCTGGATGGATCTGTTGTCCGTGGCCACGAACCCCCTCATCGCCCCCACACCAGCGTCCCGAGCGAGTATGTTCCCACCTGGGAGACATCCTCCGTTCCCACCACTCACCACTCCCACCCCGGAAGTGACAGACCATGGACTGAAAAACCTGTCTGTGAACTGGGGGGTGTCTATGGATGGTCCATGGTCCACGAAACATGACAGACCATGTGCCAATGGTCCGTGGGTTTTTGCTGGTCGGTGGCCACCTCTAGTGAAGTCTAAAAGCCAGTTAAATTTAGACTTCATCAGGGTCTACCCCTTGCCTGACAGATTCCGCCTTGGCACAGGGAAATAGCGCTCTTTTAAATAAATTGGTGGAAGAGAACTGCTTGATAAGGATCATGAAAAGGCTTTCAGCAAAACACTGTGAATAGGCAGCTGCTGCCCTAAACTGGGAGGCTGTGGGATCGCACCCTCAAAACCACCGATTTGTAGTGCCTCTGAGGTTCCGTCAGGCTAACCATGCACTCCTGAGCAGAGGCACGTCACTTCCAAGTCCAAGAGGGTGTAACTCTGTGCAGGACGCCGTCACCTGTGCAGGGCTTCCAGCCAGCCTGCCTGGTTCCCTAGAGGGGCTGCCGGTCACCTGCTGATGTCAAAAGGCAACATTCCAAAAGGACTGGCAAGTGAAGCCCTCGCTGCCAGGGCAGAAAGCTGCCTCCAGCCTCTCTTAATTAAATCCTTCAGCTGTGGAACCGAGAGGCAAGTTCCCAGCCCGACCAGGTTTTAAACAGGAAGTCAGCCCTGCAAGGTAGGCACTCAGCAGATTGAGTCCCGAAACAAACTAACAGGATAGCATGTGGCAAACTGGCTGAAGAACTGGATTTGGACTGAAGCCACAACTCTCAATAACTCCACACCAAATTAAGAAAAGTAATTTATTAAAGAAAACCACAAAAGAAAACAAAATAAACATAGAAGAATGTGGAAAAGCGCAAAACAAGAACAGGATATTTCAGCAAGGATACATTCACCAGAAGTTCCTGAACTTGTCCAGATGTTATTTTCAACAAGAGTCAGAGTCCAAAAGGGAGATTTAGCTCTTAAGTCCAGAGGTCCTAGAGACAAATTGCAAAGGTTGCTAGCACAGAAATCCACCAGTTGCGCAGCGTTCAGGAAAAGGAGCAAAAGCAGGAACAAGCCCCCCCCTTCTCTTTCCTGATTGCCCCCGATCTAAGAGACTGAAGAAACAACTATTTTCTTTCAAGGCCCCCCTCCTGCATCCGCCCTAAACTATGAGCCAATCCCCTCCCCTCCCAATGATACACTCAGCTATGACCTGTCCTCCCAGGTAAGTGGGGGGGGGGGGAGAACTCATCACTCTACCCCCATAAGGCTACACGTTAACAAGCCAGGAGGCTGGTCCCAGCCTCCGTCAAGCTTTGTCCTTGAGAGCTGTTTCAGGTTTGCACCAGTCACTCATGATCTCTTTTCTGGCCAGAATAGATAGTGCCAACCAGCCCCAATCCCCTAAAAGAGAAAAAAGTCTCAAAAGCCCAACCCAAGATGTTTTAACTCAAAAAGAAATTAACTGGATAAGTGAATTTCGCTAAAACATGCTCTCAAAGTTAAAAGTGCATTCCTCTTCTCTCTCCTGTATTTAAACCTGTGCTATTTTATTAACTCCGCAATAGATATTGAAGGGAAGACAATGTTCTTTCTCAGAGAACGGAGGCATTTTGATTCTGCAGTCTTTGGCTCCTCTGGAAGACGGAAGGACGTGTCTGCTAGCAGCATACCTGACGAGGGATGGTTTGTGCCCCGGGTAGTCAGCTAGGCAGGCCATAAATAATCTTATGTCCCCGTATTAATATAACCTCTGAAATAACTTGCATTATTTAGATCCGGGTAATAGCTGTGGAAATCTTACTGTGACAGACTCATTGGGAAGATTATGTTTCAATGAGAATCTCCATGGATTTGTTGGAAGCCTTTCATCTCCATCTATATTTTAACAGTGGATTAGCGATATATCAATTAATATATGTACCAATAATCCAATTAAAACTATTCTCCACATAAACTATCTGGCTGCATTCCAAAGCTGTAGACAGTTTAAGTTAGCTAATGGAAACATTAGGAGCCAGGCTGTTTTCTAATTAAGGTAATATTTGGCTCACATAGAACCAATTTACATGTGAAAAAACCCAAACAATTAAAAAAGTCACATAAGAAGAAAAAAGTTATGTATTTAATACGTGCAGATTGGACCAGTTGGCATATAACAAACAGCATGTGCAAAGACCAGCTTTACGGCAGAGGCACCCAGCTTGACATTTAGTGGATCTGGAGCTAATTTGGCCGGTGTTTGCATTTTATAATTGCCTACTGTAATTTTTAAAGGCATAATAAAAAAAACTATTAAAATTGGAAAATAAGATTGCAAACATTGCTGCATTGCTGCATATGGAAGACATCTGCAGTTCTCTCAGTTCAATGAGATGTAAAACAATGAAAGAAACATCATAGCTACACATTTAATAAGACAAAAATTGCTGAGCCTGAAGGGCTTTTCAGACATTACAACCACATAGAACAGGGCCCAAACAACTGCACGTAATGAGAGTATGAATTACATTATGCAATCTGCTTGATATGCCTGGTCACCAAAACGTATGAACTGGAGTAACACATCAACTACCACGAATGTCCAGCTTTGGAACACATAACTGGATTACTGGATTCTCAGTGCTTTTGTATCAAGGGTGTACGTACTTGGTCAATACACACATTGCCCTTGTTCACACAACACGGCAATCATATATACTGGGATGGCAGTAAGTAGACCTTGATTGTGCTGGTGGGCTCCCATTATTTATTTATTTGTTTATTTAAAATATTTGTATGTCATGTTTCTACCTAAAATAGAGTCTCTGAGACAATAAATAACAGATAATTAAAATATTAAGATAACATTTTGAATACTTTTATAAATGCAATAAAAACACATTGATATATAAAGATACAAACTCACATATACAACCAGGGAGGACAGCCAATAAGAGTTTAATGGGGGTTCAGCAAACAAAACAAAAATGTCTTCACATGCTGGTGGTAGACAATAACAGGGAGATGGGCAAATCTCCCTGGGGAGGGAGTTCCAAAGTTTCTGAGCAATGACTGAGAAGACCCTCCCTTGGACTGCCATCCATCTAGCCTCATAGGGCTGCAGTGCTCCAAGCAGAGCCTCCAAAGGTAACCAAAGTTGACAGACAGGTTCATCTGGAAGAAGGTAGTCTTTAAGGTACGCAGGCCCAAGCCGTATAGGCCTTTAAAGGTCAATACCAGAACCTTGAAATGGGCCCAGAAGCCAATGGAGAGCCTGAGCAGATGGAACAAGACTGGAGTGACATGGTCCCTAAAACCCACTCCAATCAACACTCTGGCTGTAGTGTTCTGTAACAATTGCAGCTTCCAGACACGCTTCAATGGCAGCCCCACACACAGTGCATTGCAGTAATCTAATCTCGATGTCACCAGGGCATGTACTACAGCGGCAAGATCTCTCCTGCCCAGGAAGGGCCACAGCTGGCTCAGTATCCAGAGAGGGTGAAAAGCACACCCCTGGCCAAAGCTGCCACCTGTTTATTCAACAGGAGGCCCGGGTCCAGGAGCACCCCTGCTTACGAACCTGCTCCTTTATGGGGAGTGTAATCCCATCCAGATCAGGAGATACGCCATTCCTGGGTTAAACAGTATCACCCCTGTTTTGTATAGATTAAGTTTCATTTTGTTAATCTAATTCTGCTTCCAGGCACTTGTTCACGGTTTCCATGGTTATAATATCTGAGAAGTCCTTGAGATTTAATTCCAGCTATATACTGGTGTTCAGGCCCAAACCTCCCGAGCTCATAGAAGTGGTCTGCTCATATAGTTCCACAGGCTGATGGATTTCCACGGGGATTAAATTCCAGTTTGTTGCATTGTCTGAATGCAGCCACTCGGACACTTGTCCCGTTGCTTCCTTGGGTAACTGTGCTGGTGCAACTTCAACGAACGTCAGAGAGAGGAGAAAGCTTTCCAGCCTCTGCCGATTTTTGTAATGAGCTAAATCAAGAACCGCAGAATGATCCAAACTTCCATCAAAATTAATGTTGATTGTGTTCTGTATTGTATATGACCTCTGGGTGTCAGGAACTAATGTTCCATAACCTGAAGTTTTGGAATAATAAACTAATCAAAAGTTTCTACTCTAGGTATGCCGCTTTGCTTGATGGTAGTCTCTAAACATTCTTACAGTTTAATTCCATTTGCAGAAATGGCTGTGGTGAAAACGAGAAACCAAAAACAGCGCACACACACAAAATCTGCAGAGAGAGATTTTTTAAAGTTAGAAGAAAGCATGTCAGATCTCTTGCAGCAGCACAAGCAAATACTTTCCCTTCTGATAAGCTGGAAGTTTTCCATATGCTTTTCTCAGAAAAATCAGCATTATTATCTGAATAGGCCTTCAGAGCTAGCGGGAGTGATCAGTGACTGCATTAAACTGTCAGCAACCCAGACTGACAGATCTGCAGATGGCAAAGCCTCTACGGCTCGTACGGAACTTGTTTGCAACATCGGGAAAAAAATGAAGCATTTATTTCCCCCAAAAGCAACTTGGGAGTGGGACTTGATTTGCAAAGGAAATCTTTGCAGTGCTTAAAATACTGATAACCCATCCTCTCCTTCTCAACTGGAAGGAATTGGAGTGAGAAATAGTTGGACTTGGAGTGAGAAATAGTTTCCTCAGATTTCAGTCTCATGGGTGTTTGTGTCAAATATTATGTTTCTGCAGACTGACCAGAAAAAAAAAATTAAGCTTTATTGAGCCAAGTGCTGTGAAGAAACCCTGTTTGAAAAACTTCCCTGCCATTTTGATATGATAAAACATGGTAATCCAGGAATATAAATGGGTGACGTAAAAGCTAGCAGTGGCATTCTTCATAGGCAAAGTGTTGTGGGAGGGGGGGGAATGAACAATTAATGGAGTTTAAGGGAAGGATGTATAAAACCTCATCCATTATGGATATTTGTAATGCTATTCCTGGGGAAAGCCCCAAAGTGAGATCTGTCCTCTCTAGGAATTGCCAAAAACTCTTTTTAAAAACGATAGAGTTTTTGGTGACTCCTGGGGAAGACTGACATCACTTCTAAGCTTTTCCCAGAAATAACATTATGCATAGACCCAACAGCTGTTTTTTAATTTTATTTTTCTCTCACTGCTGTTTTGAGTGGTGGTGGGAAACAGCAGTTGGGTGTGGGGAATTCCCTTACCTTCATCCCATCCCCAAATGAGGTTGGCCTTCAGTAAACTCATCTGGTGACTACACATGGGCACGAACCACATTACGAACCAAAAAACCCCACGAACCACCCAAGCTTCCGTTCGCGCCAGCGGTTTGTGAGCATCCATGGCCAACGAACCAGTGTTTGTTAGAGGCGTGGTTTGGTGCGTTCTTCCGCGGTTCGTGAAGCCAGACAGTCAGGCACCATCAATCAATTCCCTTGGAAATGGAGCCAGGGGAATGCCTGAACTCTGTCTGCACTCCTTCTGTCGCCCTGGAAACCTGAATGGAAGCCCAGCTTACCTTGATCAGCAGGTCTTCCTTCCAACCATGGAGCTGCAAAGTCGTTACAAACTGGGAGAAGACACCTGGGGGAGGGAGGGGGAGGGGTGTTCTGTAGCCATGGGCACTCCAATCTCATCCCTGCAAACCCTTTTTTTTTTTTTGAAAAAATTTTTATTGGGTTAGAATCCATTATTTTTACATTACATTCAAGTTTCCCCAAATTTTTCATTCCTAACCCCCTCCCTTTCTCCCCCTTTTGTTGACTTCCAACAGCTTTCCCACCCTTTGTCCCTTTTCCCTTACTTCTATTAAATTCCTCTATCTTAAACATATATACATTTTCTATTATATTAAGCAGTACATCCTTAACTACTTTTCTCATTATATACCCAAACTGTAAGTCTTTGTTTCCCTCTTAAGTAAACAATTGATCCCCTTTTCCAGTTTCTAATATTTCTATATATCATAAACCATAAAAATCTTATATTTAAGTCAAACAATTTGACTTATTTTCTATGTATTCCTCATTCTATCTTTTTATGGTAATTCTATATAGCACATCACATAGTCAATCAATTTGACTCTTCTGTACATTCAGTTTGGTGCATATAAATCTTATCAAAGAAAGAAAATATTGTTAGTTATTCACTCCTTATATTTAAACCTTATCATTAATTATTTTCTGTCAATATTCTATCTATTAACCTCTATATATCTAATTATATATCAATCTGTTAACTGCTTATTAATTCACATTTATCTCTTCGTCCCTCGGTAAAGTCACCCCCCTCTATTATACTTTTATTATACTTCAGTAGTTCTCAAACTGCCACAGTTTTCCTCCCACCTCCCATTTCTTCTCCAGATATTGTTTCAGCTTCTCCCAGTCTGTGTTAAACTGCCCAGAGTCCAGATTTCTCAGTTTTCTTGTCATCTTATCCATTTCTGCCATGTACAGCAATTTGTAGATCCAATCTTCAATAGTTGGCACTTCTTGTACTTTCCATTTTTGCGCATACAAAAGTCTAGCTGCTGCTGTCATATAAAATATCAACGTCCTATGATGGGCTGGAATTCCCTCCATTCCCAAGTTTAGTAGCAGGAGTTCTGGGTTCTTATTTATTTGAAATTGTAAAATTTCACTCATTTCTCTTATTACTTCCCCCCAGAACTGCCTAGCTACCTCACACGACCACCACATATGATAGAGGGAGCCCTCATGCTTCTTACATTTCCAACATTTATTAGAAGTATTCAAATTCCCTAGCCAATCTTCTTTGGTGTCATGTACCAACGATAAATCATTTTGTAAATGTTCTCTTTAATATTAGTACATGTCGTTGTCTTCATTGTAGTTTTCCACAAGTATTCCCATGCCTCCATTGTTATTTCTTTATTAAAGTTTATAGCCCATTTCACCATTTGTATTTTAACTGTCTCATCCTCGGTATACCATTTCAACAGTACTTGGTATACCTTGGATATTCTTTTCTTATCTTCTTTAAAAAGGGTCTGCTCTAGTTCCGAATTCTCTATTCGTATACCTCCCTTTACAGAGTCCGAGTTATATAAGTCTCTAACCTGTCTGTACTGGAACCAGTCGTAATTAGGTGATAGTTCCTCTTGCGTCTTTATTCTAAGTTTAGCTGCTTCAGTTTTAGTTATTTCTTTATATGTTAAACATTGTTGTTCATTATCAACAGCTCTCGGGTCTATCACCTCATACGGAACCACCCACAAGTGAGTTCCTTCTTGTAAATAAATTCTGTACTTCTTCCAGATTGTGTATAAACTTCTCCGTACAAAATGATGCAGGAACATCGAGTTGACCTTTACTTTGTCATGCCATAAGTATGCATGCCATCCAAATATTTTTTTATATCCCTCTAGGGCTAGTAGTTTCTTGTTCTTTAATGTCATCCATTCTTTCAACCAAACTAGACAGATTGCATCATGATAAAGTCTCAGATTGGGCAGTTGCATTCCGCCTCTTTCCTTTGCATCTTGTAGAACTTTCACTTTCACTCGAGGCTTCTTGCCTGCCCAAACAAAATCTGATATTTTCCTCTGCCATTTTTCAAATTGTTTAGAGTCTCTGATGATTGGTATTGTCTGTAGCAAAAACATTACTCTTGGTAACACATTCATCTTAACTGCTGCAATCCTACCCAACCATGACAAATTCAATCTGTTCCATTTAATCAAGTCTCTCTCTATCTGAGTCCATAGTTTTTCATAATTGTTTTTGAACAAATCTATATTCTTTGCAGTTAATTCGACTCCCAGATATTTCACTTTGCTTGTTACTTCACAGTCCGTTGTTTCCATTAATAATTGTTGTTTCTGCTTAATCATGTTTTTACATAGTATCTTTGACTTCTTTTTGTTGATATAAAAACCTGCCAAATCTCCAAACTCCTTAATCTTATCAATCACTCTTGGCATG
Source organism: Eublepharis macularius (assembly GCF_028583425.1). Taxonomy (NCBI): domain Eukaryota; kingdom Metazoa; phylum Chordata; class Lepidosauria; order Squamata; family Eublepharidae; genus Eublepharis; species Eublepharis macularius. The sequence continues at coordinate 144,084,924 of NC_072795.1, read as the reverse complement.
TTCTCCAGTGGGTCCTCTACAATTAACATTATATCATCCGCAAATGCTCTGACCTTATATGAATAGTCCTTTATTTTAATTCCACGAATTTCCTCATCTTGACGTATTTGTATCATCAGAATCTCCAACACTAAAATGAACAATAATGGAGACAACGGGCAACCTTGTCTTGTTCCTTTACTTATCGTCAATTTCTTAGTCAATTCATCATTCACCACAATTGCTGCAGTCTGGTCTCTGTAAATTTCCTTAATTGCTCTGATGAATCTTTCTCCCAGTTGTAGCTTTTCCATAGTGGCAAACATAAAGTCCCAGTTTAAATTGTCAAACGCTTTTTCAGCGTCTACAAAGAAGAAACCAACCTCTTTGTCACAACGCTTGTCATAATATTCAATAGCATTGATCACTGTCCTTAAATTGTCTCTTATTTGTCTGTCTGGCAAAAAGCCTGCTTGTTCCTCCTCTATAACTTCCGAGAGCCACCCCTTCAATCTCTCCGCCAGTATCTTCGCAAAGATTTTATAGTCATTGTTAAGTAGCGATATGGGTCTGTAATTTTTCACATTAGTCAGGTCTTGGCCCTCTTTTGGGATCAATGATATGTTCGCTTCACTCCAAGTAGCTGGAATCCTTTGATCCCTTAAAATTCCATTTATCACCTCTTTTAGGAATGGTGCCAGTTCATTAGCCATTACCTTATAAAATTTAGCCGTAAGTCCATCTGGCCCTGGCGCCTTTCCTAGATTTGCAGATTGTATTGCCTTACTTATTTCCTCGTCAGTTACTTCGCTGTTCAGCTTGTTTCTCCAAGCTTCCGAGATTTCTGGAAGTTTGGTCTTCTCCAAATATGACGCTATTGATTCCTTATTCACTTCTTTCTTATTATACAACTTAGCGTAGAATTTATAAAAGGCTCTACTAATGGTAGTCTGCTCCAAATACGTTTTGTTATCTTCACATATTTTATTTATTATTTTCTTTTCCCTTTTCTTCTTCAATTGCCATGCCAGGTACTTCCCAGGTTTATTAGCGCCCTCAAACACTTTCTGATTCAGTCTTTTAAGATTCCATTCCAATTCTTTATTACTCATTGCTGTTAGCTGTTCTTGGAGTATTTTAATTTCCTGATATATTTTCTTTTTCCCTGGTCTCTTTTTTAACTGCGATTCTTTGGCTTTTATTTTCTCCTCAATCTCTTGTCTTTTCTCCTCTTTCTTCTTTCTTGCCCTACCATTTAAGTCCATTAGTATGCCCCTTACAACCGCCTTATAAGCATCCCAAACTTTATTGGTTGGTACTTCTTTATTCACGTTGTATTGTATAAAAAACTTTGTTTCTCTTCTCAATATTTCCATATTCTCATTTTCTTGTAACAAGTCCTCATTTATTCTCCATGCTTTCCTTTTTCTCCTTTTTCCTAGTTTCCACATAATTGGATTATGATCTGAGCCTACCATCGGCATTATTTCCACCTCTTTAGTCCATAACGCTAAGTCTTTTGAGGCCCAGATCATATCAATTCTTGATAATGTAGCATGCCTTGCAGAGTAAAAAGTATACTGTCTGCTCTTAGGATACTCTCTCCTCCATACATCCTCAAGAGTCTCTTGTTGAATCAACTCAAAAAAAAGCTTTGGTAAAAATCCTTTTTTCTTTTGTGCCGTTGTAGTTTTTTTATCTAGTTCCAAGTCTGTCACTCCATTGAAGTCTCCAGCAAGAATTATCTGGTCATATACAAAATCATCTAAATGCTTCCTCAAGTCCTCAAAGAAGCTTTCTTTTGCACCATTAGGTGCAACATCCCTGCAAACCCTGATAGGTAGCTCTGACAGCCAAACACAGACCTCTTGCATTGCTCTATGGGACATCAGCTTATAAAAAACACTGGGCTCCCAGGCTGGGTTTCACTTTCAGCGAGCAGTGGAGTGTGACAGAGCTGTTGCTTGCTACTTGCTAGCCTTTGGAGAGAGAGACAGAGAGAGTTTAATTGAAGCTTGGATCCCTATTGCAATCTTGACCAAACATGGGTAATGGCTGGAGGAGAGCTTGTTAAACACTCCCTGGGAATATGGGCTCTCGAATTCCAATGGGGGCCATTCTGACGCCCACAAACCACGAACCTCGAACTGTTTCGGCAATGGGAAAAGTTTGTTGCAGTTCACCGGTTCGGGTTCATCGTCGACACCGAACCACGAACCGCTGGTTTGTTAATTTTTTTTGGTTCATGCCCATTATCTACTGGTGACACAAGGAACTTGCACTGAGAGCCAGTTTGGTGTAGTGGATAAGAGCATGGGACTCTAATCTGGAGAACTGGATTTAATTCCCCACTCCTCCACTTGTAACCAGCTGGGTGACTTTGGATCAGTTGCAGCTTCTAGGAGCTCTCTCAGCCCCACCCACCTCACAGGGTGATTGTTGTTGTGGGAATAATAATGACATATTTTGTAAACCACTCTTAACCACCAAGGGGGCATTAAGTTTTCCTGAAGGGCAGTATATAAATCAAATGTTGTTGTTGTTATGGACCTTTATAATTTATTTTGTTATTTAGGAGTTTTTAAGGCGGCATTTGCATTCTAAAAATGAAATCTCTGTCTACTGTTCATAATGAAAATGAAAATGGGAAAAACAGAAAAGCCTTCAAGACATTATATAAAATATTTCATGATGGAGAACACATTTCTGAAATTCAAAGAAACAATTTAACTATGTTTAACTATACAATCCAATGAAAGCTTCTTCTCTATGCCTTTTACCAACACTAGTTGAAGTAAACACACTGGAAGTGCAATTTTAGGGTCCTTCTCACCCATCTTGGACCCTCCTGCCTAGCAGAGAGGGGCTGGAACCATAACATTAGCTTTCCCTGCAGACCTCTGATCCAGTGCCCCGTGTTCTGGTGCATTTATCAAGATGCAGTCACCTTCATTCAGAAGTGTACTTCAGGGAGGGGACTAAAATCAGAACTGTGAATCCGCCCCCGCCACAAAACCCAAATGGGGACATTATTAGAGAAGGAGCACACAGGATCTTGTCCCAGTAAAAAGGGACTATTGACACACACGCTGCGAGGAAATGAACTTTTATTTGGTGTGAGAGTGACACAAAAAGACTGACAGTGCTATCCTCTGCCTCACTATGGCAGAGGCGGCCAGCTGCACATCTAACTTCAGCGCTGACTGTTCTTTCTCAATGGACTTTCATGCTGACGGGTGAGTGCAGCCAACCATGCTCTCTCCTTCCCCGGGAAACCCTGGTGGCATCAACCTATTGCAGAGCAGCTGCTGTTGCAGCTCCGTGAGTGGCAGGCAAAGGGCAGAGCCAATCCATAGGCGTGATCACCGCCACTTGCCAGTGCTGCTGCTCTCCCTTGCAGGCACCCAGGGGGCAAAGACCCTTTGATCTCACAGTTCCCCCCAAGAGGCACCTGTCTAAAGGAGGGAGGGGGAGATGCAAACCCAAGCAACAGAAAGGGCAGCCACCCTATTGCTTGCAAGCATCAGGCTATCAGTGAGAGTGCCTCCCACATTCAAACCGCGCTGCCACCACTGCCACTCTGAGACACAAGCACCTCTCTCCTGGAAAAGTAAAACTGAAAGATGGGAATTCCAAGAAGTCCTTGACCAGGCTTGAGCACACAGCCCCTGACACTCAGGACAATGCCCCCCGCTCAGCTCTACAGCCAGGAGAAGCAGCACCCTGGAGATACAGGGAATTGAGAGCCCCCTGCAACTCTGTCATCACTAGGGATGTGCACTTCAGGTTTTGGGTTTCTGATTCATATTTTTAACCTGAATCAGGCCCAATTTGTAAAGATTTGGGATTCCCGAATCAGGCCCAGCATTGCTGAGCCGATTCAGGAATCCCGAAGCAAAGCTCTCCGAAGCTATTCGTATCACTTTGGGAAGCTTCGGGAAAAGCAGTAGCAGCCACTCCCGCAGCCACCAACTGCCCAAGCAGACCCTCAATGCATAGTGGTGACAGTTGCTAGATCCTCCTGGCAATCTGTAGCTATTGCCACAGATGTTCTCAGTACTGTCATGCATTCATGTCCACGGGACACAGCTTCCCTCCTTTCTCTGCCAGTCTCCAGCAATTCTCCCTCAATTGCAGCTCACATGGTAGAGGATGACAAGAATGTGCTGAGCTGAGCAAGGACCCTGAGCACAGGTACCCAGCATGGGCTCTGAGTCCCTCCCTCCCCCTGGTCTGCACCTGGCTCCTGGCCCGTCTACTCCATCATCCTGCCACCCCCTCCCCATTTCCTGTAGGCATCACTCTCTCCCTCTCCAGGTATGTGTAGAGTCCTCCTGCTGCTCTGGAATCCCTGCAGATGCTGGCTCCGTGGACCCAGTGATGCCCAGCATCCAAAGGATACCTGTCCCAGCTGCCATGGCCCACCTTGATGGGGTCAGGGCATGGAGATGCTCCATCACACGAGGAGAGCTTATCAGTCACTTGGGAGGACAAATTCAAGAGCTCTGGTTGGATCTTAGGCCCCCAGGCATGCCATGTGGGGCCTCGCCTGGTACGCTTGTCACTGTCTCCTCAGATCCTCCTCCCTCTGCATCTGCATCCCAGGTGCTGGGCACTCCCCCAATGGCCAACCTCCATTTCCTCCTGGCTTGCCACTTTGGGAAGGGGAGGGAGGGTACTCAGCACTGGGTACTTGGCAGAGCACCCTGCTGTCCAAGACAAGGAAGGCATGACTGCTCCATCCTCCTCTGAGGTTGTGACTAGTTGCATGCTCCCTGGGCCACTTGCTGCCCCAGTTACCTCCTTGCCCAGAGCACCTGCTGGCTCAGGAACTGCTTCCCTGCTGAGCTACTCACCTGCACAAGAGGTGTGTGTGTGAGAACGAGTGGCAAGAGGAAGTGAGGGCTGTGTGTAGGGCTGCCATCCCCCCCCCCCCCCGGTTAGTGCCACTGTCACTGGGTGGAAACTCTCCAGCCAAGACCTCAATGCCACGGCTGCCCACAGGATGAATGGGATCACCATGCTTATGACAGCCTCTGCCCCAAGCAAACCCTCCTCCACTGCCTGCTCAGATGGTTTGCCCAGGCCATGCGGGTATACACACTGTTATGAACCAGCCCAAAGGAGCTATCCCAGAACTTTGGAGAGGCCACACTGACACGCTCCACCGCGAGGCCACATTGGAGTGCCTCCTCAGCCTCAGTCCAGTTCAGCTGGTGGGGGCCACCACCTCTGCCAGATCCCTCCACAGCCACGCCAGCCATGCTTAGGGGAATGTGGAGGCAAGGTCACACAGCGAAGGAACCCCTTGACAGAGAAGCACTCTCAGCCACCTCCCTGCTTCACACAGAATGGCCACAGGGCAACAGGAGCCCCCCCCCGGGGGCCTCAGGTCCCAAGGCCAAGAAGAGGTGGTAAGTGATGTGGAGGCCACTGTGAAGCAGGACGTGGGAGACCCTCACTTTCCCCAGGGTTGTCACCGTCTCCTCCGTCCTGCATCCTCTGCTCAGGGCACCTCATCTGGTGCTCATTCCTGCCGCCACCACTCCAGGGATATGCTGCTTCCACCTCCTGCCTGCATTATATGTTTGGGCGACATGACAGCACAGGAGGAGGCACCATGCCAGGCAATTTTGGGAGTGCATATGCCCCCTCCTGATCCCTGACAGCTCCTGCCTGGACTGACCTATGGGGGACATTGCATCACCACATTTTCTTGGCAGACTTTTTGTCACGAGGTGGTTTGCCATTGCCTTCCCCAGTCATCTACACTTTCCCCCCAGGAAACTGGGTACTTATTTTACCGACCTCGGAAGGATGGAAGGCTGAGTCAACCTTGAGTCAGCTATCTGAACCCAGCTTCCGCCAGGATTGAACTCAGGTTGTGAGCAGAGTTTGGGCTGCAGTACTGCAGCTTACCACTCTGTGCCACGGGGCTCTTCAAATGGGTGTTTGGGCAATTTAAGATGCATTTTCATTGCCTGCACCATATCGGCGGCCAGAGGTGCCATGCAGCCTATGGTGGTTGTAAAGATCATTGCAGTTTATGCCATGCTCCACACCATGGCTATCCAGCAGCAGCTCCCACTGCTCCCGATGTGGGAACCAAGGGAGGTCCCCTTGCACAGGGACCTGGCAGGGAAGCCTCCATTGCCAGCGAGGGGCCCGAGTATCAAGGGCACATCTGAACATGAGTGGGTATGGGAGCACATGTGGCTCCAGGCTCACTGATCTGCATGGCTCAGCATATGCCTGCGCTGCTGCACCTGGGAGTCAGGCTGACCTCCCAAAACAGACAACGCTCTCCAGTGTGCCCTGAGGGTTGATCCCTGGACCCTCGGGCACAGGAGAGGGGGAATATGTCTGAAGTGAGCTTCCAAAGTCCCATTAGACCCTCTCCTGTTTTGCCACTGGATACATGTGGGGCACAGTGACGCCAGGTAAAGTAGCAGCACCCCACACACACACCAACGTCATGGGCTTCCTTGCTTCAGAACCCAGACTCTTGGTCGTGTGCAGTGGCAGCCTCCAGGGGGGCATGACAGATGGAGCACGGGAGGTGGGGCTGAGAGGGGCCTGGAGCCCCTCTCAGCCATTCATTAATAAAGGTAGCTGCAGAAAAGCGCAGACTTTACTGAGCTGACAAATATGAACGGGATGCCCGGGTGCAGCTCGCCAGCCCCATCTCCTGGGTTAGCAACTGTGCCTGTGCACTCTGCTTTTGGAGCCCGGGGGGGGGGGGCATTCCTTGCACTGCTTCGTCGGGAGCAAGGCTGAGTCGTGGGGGCTGCCTGGGGAACCACTCCTGGAGTAGGGATGGGAATGCAGTCTTACAGGATTCTGGGGAGCTGAAAGGTCCATGCTTCCCAGCCTCCCTGACAGGTCACCATCTGCCTGAAAGGGCAACAGAGACATGCCCAGTGACGGTGAGGGGCTTGGCCTCACACAAGCCCCAGCCAGGTCTGCTGTGCCTCGTGGGAGTATCCATGGCCCGGGTGGGGCCACGTGGGAGGTGGCCGTGGCGGAATGAGCCGGGGCAGCTGACTCCCTCGCTCCTTCTCACCTGTCAGTGTCTCCTTGCCTCTTCAAGCTGAGACTATGGAGACAGGTACCTGTTAGGAAACGTGAATGGAAGGTTTTAGCCAGACTTTCTGGACTTGGCTCTCTTCACAGTGCTTGGCCAGTTTTGCAAAGTGCCCCTTTAGTGCTCTTCCCCCCCACCACCACCACCAAAGTGTGTCTCGCTCTAAGTTCCCACAGTAGTCAGCTTTTGGGCACAGCCTCATGCCATGTCCATACATATTGAGTTCATGGGTGCCCTGCCTGGAGTTTATGTGGGGCTGGGGCTGAGACTGGGCGCTGGGGAGGAGGCTTGGCTGCTGCTGGGGTGCAAGCGGATTGGTTGTGTGACTAAACAGCGCAATCCTAAGCAGAGTTACTCCAGTTGAAATCAATGGGCGTAGACTGGTGTAACTCTGCTTAGGATTGCAGTGTTAGTCAGCACCCTGTGCCCCTCTGGGCCATTTGTGCGGGGCCATGTTTTAGGCTGCTCCTTCATTGGCCAGGGGTTGAAGTAGATGGTCTATACAGCCCCTTCCAACTCTGTGATTCTATGACTTTTCCTCTCACATGGGTGCCTAAGGGCGATGCTTCCTTTTTTGGTGGTATAACTTTCTGTCACTTGGGGGGGGAGCATTCCTGAGGCTGGAACAGCTTAGGGCTTAAACAACTGACTCTCACTCTGCCCCCAGGCCCACACCCGCCCCCACCAGCCCAAGGATTAATGCTCTGGATCTGCTAGCACGCAGATGCCATGCCTACCTGCTGGTGGAGAAACCTGGACAGAGTGGCGCCTGGGCACTCCGCCATTGTAAGTGGGGTTTACAATGGTGTACTGGCCAGATATGCTGTTGGGGGGAATAGTCAGCTCCCAGAGCACTCCCCCCCCCGCCCCCCAGGATTGAGCTGTGAAGCACCTATACTTCTTCCTCTTATAATCTGAGGCTGGTTGAGGAGTGATCAGGGCTGTCCTTTGTCCTGCTCTTTGTGTTACATCTTAATAATAACATTAACGTTCAATTTATATACCGCCCTTCAGGACAATTTAATGCCCACTCAGAGTGGTTTACGAAGTATATTATTATCCCCACAACAAACAAGCAAACACCCTGTGAGGTGGGTGGGGCTGAGAGAGCTCCTAGAAGCTGTAAAATCAAAAAGAGTCCAGTAGCACCTTTAAGACTAACCAATTTTATTTTATTGTAGCATAAGCTTTCGAGAATCAAGTTCTCTTCATCAGATGCCTGATCCGAACTTGTCAAATACACAACCTAGAAGCTGTGACTCACCCAAGGTCACCCAGCTGGCTTCAAGTGGAGGGGTGGGGAATCAAACCTGGTTCTCCAGATTAGAGTCCTGCCGCTCTTAACCACTACACCAAACTAGCTCTTCAAGGCAAGCTGCTGGCACCCTGTGCAATCTTCATCTTTGGGTGTACTGTCAGACATCTCACAAAAGAAATATATTGGCCTTGTCTGAAGCCCCTCAGAAAATTCAGACATGGCCAAAACCCTCATAAAAATATTACAGTCCAGCCATTTTGCTGGAAAACAATTTTTTTCCATGAAAGAAGGGAATGTTTATGTTGTAATTTTCAGCTTCCTGTCCACAGTGTATTTTATTGATCCAGTTAGTTATGATAATACCTTTAAAAATATCCATTGTTGGCCATAAAATATTTTCATGCCTGAAGCAAAAAACATCAAAAGGATGTTGCTGCTCACCACGGTATTTTGAAATTCCATTCAGTCTAGCTTCTTATTTTTTTGGTAAGGTAAAAGTGGGTTTAAATCCCTACCTCAGTGTCCCTGCCCCTGGAACTGTCTGACCGACGCAATTGCTTCACACTCGTTTATAGCAGAGACAACCTAGAAATTATCTTGTTACCTTAATGTGGCATATAATCCAATTTGTGTATGTGTGTGTTGGTGTGTGCGCACATGTGTGCACCAAGGGGAAAAGAGAGATTCATTCCATTCTACTAATTAAAGGACAAGGATCAGAGGGAGGTTGTTTCTTCCCCCAAATATGTGGCACATGGGCACAACACAAATGTCGCTCATTTACAGGGAACATTCACAGCTGTACAGGTGGCACTAAACATCTGCCGAAGCAAAAGAGGCCCCCAATAGGAATACTTTAAAAGGGGGAGTAAAGCATCTATGCCAACCATTCCCATCAATTAGTGGCTGCTGTCCTGGCATTCGTTCCTGTTCTGTACTGGAGTTAACTATTTTATCTGCAAAGGTTAACTTAAATAATGAAAACTCTGTCACCAAGGAGACAATAAACCAGGTGGATTGTGTAAGGAAGTGATATTTAAAATTTCTGAGCTTGGAATTTTAAAAAGTATCAAATAAAAACTGCCCATAACAGACTAAATTCATTCACTCATGAGGATATTATTCAAAGATGCATTAAATGTAAATGGGACTGAAATTGTCATCATGGCGGTAACAGAGCAGATGCACTCCTGAACCAGATGCAAGATCATCCTGGTAGTTTAGGATATATTCAAGACATGGAGCCAAATTCTCACGTAACCAAGCTGTGCTTTTGTTGAAATCAACGGTATTGTGCATGTTTCATATTCAAGAAAAGTATTATCCTTCCCAAGTTTGAGGTCTGGTCCCTAGAAGCTATTATCGTTTTGTAAAAACATGTGAAACTGTTCATAAAATGGATTGTAACCTTTTGCCAAATCAATTATTCTTAACCTCTTGAATATCACAGGCTATTTACTTCTTCATTAAGGACCAAGCATATTTTCTTATATTTAACTGTGCACAAAGGAGCTTATTTGGTGTAGGAGCCAGTTTGGTGTAGTAGTTAAGAGCTCAGGACTCTAATCTGGAGAACCAAGTTTGATTCCCCCCTCCTCCACTTGAAGCCAGCTGGGTGATCTTGGGCCAATCGCAGCTCTCTCGGAGCTCTCTCAGCCCCACCCACCTCACAGGGTGATTGTCGTGAGGATAATAGCACACTTTGTAAACCACTCTGAGTGGGTGTTAAATCGTCCTGAAGGGCAGTATATAAATCGAATGGTATTATTGTTATTTCTGACATGCCAGTGGTATTTGAATTAACAGGATAAAAAGAAGTATTTCTGAATAGCAAGAATATTTTGCTAGATTTGTTCATGCTGCTTCACTAAGGATAAAATTGCATGTTATGTGGACAGCTGTGGTTGAATCTCCTGATATTTATTTCAATGTAAACAAGCAGCCATAGGGAGGAGTAGCTGAATTGGGCCACTGCACCTCTGCGACATTTCCCCATTAGAAATACACCCAAGTACGGATCTCGGGGCCCTGCCTGCAGAAGTCAGGTGGGTGATGATCCGAGATGGGGCTCCAGCAGTGGTGGCATCTCGCCTGTGGAATGCCCACCCCCCTTGAGACTGGTCTGGTGCCTAACCTACGTTCTCTGAGGTGCCAGGCCCAAGCATATATTTTAACCCAGAATTTTAAGTAGAGGGTTAAGTAGAGGCTGCTAAATGTTTTCTATTCTGAATTTATGCTGTGTCTGAATGGCTTGCTAATCTTAATAGCTTTATACTCTTTTGAAGTATTTTTATGTTTTGTTTTGCGAAGTGCCTCAAGCAGACTTCAGAAGAGGCAGCATATGCATTTTCTTAATGAAGTTCCTCTAGAGACAAAAGGCCATCAATCACTAGAGTGTTGTGTCTGTCTTTGAGAACAGCTGCAGAGGAGATTTCCATTCAAGACGCTTATCACTCACCCGCAGGTTTAGCTCATATCCAGTTGGAATCAGAAAGCCAATGTCCTGTGGAGATGTTCAATCACATCCCAAAAAATGTGGATGTGTCCATTTGCATAATTCCACTGCTTTTTTGCAGTTGCCCCACCACTCATCCGCTGCCTCCAATTAGAGGTACATAGCCAAAAATGGGGAGGGGGAGTCCTTTTGAGATTTTTGAGGTGGTAGTTTACGACTTAGCTGTCTGTGCACCTTCAGGGGCTGCTCACAAACCAAGTAATAGTGGGATCGGGGGGGGGGGGTTCTTCCCCAATATGGCTCTTTCTGCACGTCCTTAGAGGGATGGCCCACTCACGGAACACTGACGGCTTTCCCCCAGGAATCCAGATGTCTCCGGCTGCAAAATAGTTTCAGGCTGTTTGGTTTCCGTACAGTCCCAGAAAAGGTACCAAAAAACCCCAGAAACCAAACAGCTGGCATCTCCCATATAACAGATAAATTAACCCTAAGACTTTTTGTTCAGATTGAGGGCTTTTTAATGCTTACACACAAGGACCCTCTCCTTTTACTTTCTCCCTGAATCGGGAAGAGTCTGTGTCTAGAGGCAAATGATTAACAGTGCAGAGTACAAATGTCTTAAATAAAACAAATGAGTTGAATCTGAATCTGGCAATCATTATTTGCTTAGGAAACCATTCAGGTTTTTCTTTGGTAGTTTTTATTGTGGCCCCAGGGAAAGCATACTATCATTGGATCACTAACCAATATTCATTGGGGTGTGTTTCCCCTCTTCTGGAAATGTGTGGGCCTTTAAGATGTACACATCTACCGTACCTGTTCCACCTCCTATATCCATTGTCTTAATCATTTGCTTTCTTCAATTTCTGTGGGTGAAATCCAAGTCACTTTCTAGAATGAGGCGTGGCAGATGGAGGCCCAGCTTTGGGGCTGACATCCTCATTCAGGGGTAACAGAGGAGCCACACAGAGATGTGTGCCCACGTGGCATCCCATGAACTATCACCCTGTGGGCCCCTCCCTCAGCAGCTGGGCTGAGGGACAAGGCAGTCACCGCCTAGCACCCCATGCTATGCACCCCATGCTCCATGAGCCGTGGAAGAATAAAGTTGTGACTTCATTAAATCTGACCGGTTGCCTGGTGTCTTCTGTTGACATTTCCTGCCCTCCTACCCACCCCAAATGCTGGATCCACAACCAGAGATGTCAGCAAATGTATTGCAGTGTGGTTTTATCTTTGAAAGCTACTGTAAATTATGTTGTGGTTGTATAAGCATTCTCAATTCTCATTTAAGTTTTATTTTCAGTCTTATGATAGGTGCATATGAAGGTTACTGTTACTTTTGTTCTTCTGTAGGCTAAGGAATGTAGGAAAAATTAGGGTAAACAAAGTGGACAAATGACATTACACAGATATATAGTGTAGAAAGTATAAAATAATGGCACCTTGGGCTGTGTGTGAAACTATACATGGTTTGACGATGTAGGGTTCTATTTTCTCCCAGTGAAGCATAACGTTTTGATCCCAGCTGACAGAAATGTAAGTGGAGGAAGGGGTTCATAACAGTAATCGCTTTTGAGATTGTTACAAAAGACCCACAAATGTGGGATGTGGGGGGAGGGGTGATGTGAAGCAGGGAATTTAAACTTGACTTTTGAAAGGAGGGAGTGATTTCACAGGAAGGGGAGGGGCTTGGGACCATGACCTGAAAGTGACATTACTATGTGCTGTGATTTAACGTGGAAGTGATGTCACAGGACATGGCATCATTAAGTGACATCACATCTTTCCTAAACATCCCCCCCCCCAAATCTTCAGATATTTCTCAACACAGACCTGGCAACCCTAGAGCATAAATGGGTCTCCTTTAGCTTCTTTTTGTTCCATTTCTTTTACCTCCGTGCATTTCTGGCTGCATGCTTTGTATTTACAGCCACCACCAGACACAGCAGCATGGAGCGTGTGTGTTTGTGTGACTATGAGTGAATTAGACACTTATATACATGGTGAGCCTGCAGATCCTACCAGAGGGAGAAGCCACACTTGCTCCCACTGTCTTACGGTACGTTGCTCTCCCTTCCCACCACGTAACCCTCCCTCCCTCCCTCTCGCCTATGCAAAATAAACTCTGGGACTTGTAGCTCTTTCTAGGATAGACCCAGGAGGCTCAGCGGTTCAGGATGCTGCTTGACATCGCTGCTCTAACTCTGCTTCTGATTGGCTCCAGCAAATCTCACAAGATCTGGACGTTAGACACATAGATAAAAGGGAATAATTTCTATAAATATCCTCAGGCCTGATCTACACTTTATCCTCCTCATGGTAACGGGGGCTGCAGCCTGGGCTGGGCCTCTCTGGACCTCTGGGCTCTAGTGGAGTGCTCCCTCCCCATGTGTGTGTGTGTGGGGTGGTGGTGGTGGTGGTATGTCTGTTTAGTTAACTAATTTCCAGCGACAACCCTGAACACAGACTTAGGGGAACCAGTCAGAGTACTTAACAGCCAACTCAACCAACCAATGCTCTGTATCCTGATTTGAAAAATATTTCTAATCGACTGATTCAGGAGCTTACGGTTCCACCGGGGAGGTGCTCTGCTCAGAGGCTTTGTTGCTGTAACTTACTCACTGTTCTTTCATAGTAGAATTCTGACTTCCAGCTGACCCACTCCTAGTACCAGCAATTCAGAGCGTAATGGCACGAATCCAACCCACGTTCACGATCTGTTAAGTTGGGTGAAGTTGGGTTCAGGTCCTACAGCCAAGAGAGGTCTGAGCTCCTACCCTGAGGGTGGCCAGTGGAAAACGGTATGATGATAAGGTTTGGTTTGTAGGGGAGCAGGAAGCAGAGGAACATGTTGGCACCAGGCAAGTCTGAGGTGGTCTGCAAGGATTGTGTCCCAGTTAGATCTCAAAAATCCAAGGAGGAAGCAGGACAAGAGGCCTTAGAAATGCAAACAGTGATGGCTTACTGCTTGATCAGTTCATTAGGGAATCACTGAAAAACTAACAATCTTGTTCTTCCTCAGATACGTGTATGCAGAATTACAGTGCAAAGTAATATAAGAGAAATCAGTGAAAAGTTTTATTTCTCCAAGATTCTTATGCCAGGAAATAATTTTAAGAGATCTATAGTGCCACCTACGCAGAGTTACGCCTATTTACTTCAATGCACTTAGAACGGATGTAACTCGGCCTAATATGGCCCTGTAACAAATATGGCCTGTTTTTGCTATGTTGTTCTTTGTTCTTCTTTTAAGAGGTCATGATTTAGCCGCTCTGTACCAAGTTCTTTTGCATTTTTCGCATAGCAGGGCTCCAGTGGGAAACATACCTAAGCATGTAAGGAAAGAGGAAATTAATTGAGAATAGTTTCTACGTTATTCAACTCCTCAAGGGTGATGTTTACTGCACAATAAAACAGGCAAAATAGCATTATCCAGCCTCTTTGAATTGTCACTTGGATGAGAACGATTGGTATTTTCTTTGTCCATATCTAGTTTTTGCTGATAATTTCTCACTGAAGAGTTGCTGAGCCTGCAAATGAATGGGATGATCTCTGCATCCTCAACACCAGTAAGTGATAAGAAAGTGTGAGAGGAGCCCCACGGGAAGCTGCTGCTCGCATTCCAAGACCTTCATAGACGAGTGATGAGAGAGGCAGAAGCTGAGAGCAGAACCACAAGTGACAAAAGGCACAGATTGGACACTTGTCAGCTTCCCTCAAGTTCTGATGGGAAATGTAGGCATCCTGGTCTTGCAGCTTGGCTCTCTGACTGCTGTCCAACGGACTTTTCAACTGTCACTTGTCCAACATTCTGCCAAGCTGCCTCCATTTCCCATCAAAACTTGTGGGAAGCAGACAAGTGTCCAACCTGTGCCTTTTGTCACTTGTGGTTCTGCTCTTAGACTCTACCTGGCAAGAGGCCACAAACTGGGGTTCCGGCTACCTTTTCCCCACGACAGCATGGAAACAGAGAGCGCAAGAGCGAGGGAGGGAGGGGGGGGAGGGAGGGAGGGAGATCTTTCTGAGCTGTTACCTGACGTTTTGAAGGTCTTTCATTCATTGGGTTGCCATCGGTTGGAGGTGACTTGGCGGCACATAATGTACTCCCCCCTGAACCATAGCGCTCAGACCTAGTCCTCCCCCAAATCAGAGTGCTCTGGTCTGCAGTGCTTCCCAAAAGGTAAAAGAAACCCGTACACTTGAACCAGTCACTCAAGAAGAAGCCACTTCCTCTCCCTCAGGTGGTCACCGACCTTCCTCATGGGCAGCAACCAGGCACGCAGAGAAGAACACTCTCTAGAGCCTTCTCTAGGCAGTACATTTGCAGGCATCCAGCCATGCATGCTGGGAGTTTGCAATACTTGCGATCCTCACAGGGCTGCCATTTCATCTTAACGTGACATGGATTGTCAGCTTCAGTCCAGGGCAGGAATGAGGGAAGATCCTGCTAGCTAGCAGCACCTGAATAACAGCTTGCTGAGTTTATTCTCTGTTCCTTGCACAGGCACTTATGGTCTGGGCACTCCTAGTGGCACAAGCTGAAGCGTTCCTGCCTTTCAGCTCTTAGACTGAAGAGTGTAGCCTAGAGCTGTGTGGAGGACTGGGTAGAAGAGAGAGGGAAGACTTACTTGGCACTCAGATTCCTCCCTCCACCCCTTCCTGTTTGTTTCTGTTTCTGTTTTTCCTGTATCATAAGCCACTTTGGATCCCTGTTGGGGAGAAAAGCAAGATAACAGGGTTGCACTTGTTGTTTGTTCATTTAGTGGTCTTCTGTGCAGGCACACATGGGATTTGCGCATGCGCAGGCCAGCCACAGACGTTCTAAAGCTCCTAGAGGCACAAGATGCTCGCCTAACCTTTTTGCTCATTTCCCCCCCAGTCATGACTATAAAAGGCGGGGCGAGTGGCTCCCTCCCTCAGTTCTCTAAGCCACCAGGGCAGAAGAAAGGTTTAAAAAAAGAGCTCAGGGAAGAAGGGAGGGATGTGTGCCTGCACAGAGAACCACTCGATGAACAACGCTCACAGGTAAGTGCAACTCTGTTTTCATCGTCGTCTCTTCTATGCGGTCCCACATGGGAAATTAGCACACTAAGTCACCCAGGAGGAGGGTGTGAAGCTCTCTAATGGAAGAGACGCTTTAGGGCAGCCCTGCCAATAGCTGCGTCCTTTTGAGAGACTGTCAATGGCATCACGTTTGATGAATGTGGATGGTGGAGACCAGGCAGCTGCCTTACACTATTCAACTAGAGGGATGCCCACTTGGAAGGCTGGCGAGGTAGATTGAGCCCTCATAGAATGTGCTCTTATGTGCGGTGGGCATGGTTGCTAAGACCATTTGTAACAAGCTTTAATGAGCCACACGAATCAATCCGGAATAGTCTGTGTGGAGACTTTCTGGCCCTTTAGTGTTCTTTCAGGAAGGGGAGTTGTCCTGTCCAAATAGAAGCACAAAGCACATTTAACAGCCAGAGTGTGCAAAAGTCTCTCTGCATCATCTTTAGATGCAGGGAAAGATACAGGTAAGACGATGTCCTGGTTTAAGAGCAAAGCGGAGACAACCTTTGGTAGAAAAGGGAGGCTCGGGTGGAGAACGACCTTAATTGCAAAGATCATAATGAAAGGAGGGTCATATCTCAGAGTGTGCAATTCACCCACCCTCCTAGTCGAGGTTATGGCCACCAGAAAGTCTGTTTTAGCCAGCAGTACCTTAAGGGAGCAGGTAGCTAAGGGCGTGAAAGGCTTATGCGTGACTGAGGTGAGCACTAAGGAGAGACTCCACGGGAGAATCAGGCGGGATGCTGGAGGTTGCTAGACCTCTAAGGAAGGACATGCATTGTGGCTGGGCAAAGAAAGACTTACGTTGTCATGATAGGCCAAATGACCACTAGGTAGACCTTAATGGAGGGATGAACCAAACCTTGGTCTTTTAACTGGGCCAAAGAGTGTAAAATGAAGGGCAATGAGGAAGAGACAGGGTTCAGGTTGGGGTCTGGGGGGTTTTGGCCTAAAGAGAATATCTTTTCCATTTGGCTGGATGTCTTCTTATCCCTATGAACCAGGGATTTAAAAACTAATTCAGGGAAGCGATGAACCAGGCTGTCAGTTTTAGTGCCCAGGTCATGGTGAAGAACAATATTGTCCTATAGCAGGTCTGAGGTAAGGGGGAAATGGAGGATTCTGCTCTGTGCCGTTTGAAACCGAGTGGCCAAACAGGCCTGCCTCAGCAGGTAAGGGGCGTTTACAATTGCCGAGGGACCTTCCCTTATCATCTTGCTGAGGCAGAGGGGGGAACGCATACGAGACGGTGCCTGACCGAGGAATCTGAAGAGCATCTCCAAGAGAGGCCTTCTCCTTCTCTGCCCTTGAACAATATCGTGCACTCTTCCTATTGAGGTATATGGGAAATAGGTCTGTGGTCAGATGCCCACACGCTGCAAAACAGGGCAGAGGAACTCCCTGTAGACAGACCATTAGTAGTTCTGAGTTTGGGATGACCTCAGGGCATCTGCCAGAATATTGTCTTTGTCTGCCACATGGAGGGCAAAAAGGCTGGTTTGATGCTGGACAGCCCATTCCCATTTTGGTGAGGATTCCTGGGAGAGAGCTAGGGATGCTGTACCACCCTGTCTGTTTAAGTAAAGCACGGCAGTTGTATTATCTGTGCACAGATGAACATTCGTGCTCTCCACCAGGCCAACCTGACCCTTTAGAGCTTACTTTCTTGTTCTGAGTTCAAGGAGGTTGACATGCATAGATGATTCTGGAGGGGACCATGCTCCCTTTACCTGGGTGGTCCCAGAACAAGCCCCCCAACCTGACAGAGAGGTGTCTGTGTTGATCGAGATTTGTATTGGGGAAGAACCAAATGGGGCACCCAATAAGAAGTTCTGTTTGTCACTCCACCACTTTAGGACCTGCGTATGAGTCTTGGGATGGAGAACTGCTTGTACGGGTTCTGGTGGTGTGGATGGAACACTCTGAAAAACCACTTTTGAAGGGGATGAAGCCTCAGCCTGGCAAATGGATCTATCAGATGCAGAAAGGTCATAAAACCTAACTGTCTTTGAATTTTTTTTGTAATTTGGTGCCTGTATGAAAGGATCTTGTTCAGGGTGCGGAGAAATTTCATTTCCTGTCTGGAATGGGGAAGACAAGGGCTTGGGAGGAGTCTAGGACTGCCCCCACAAATACCGACTTCTGCTGAGGAATGACTTTTCCAGATTGACCCTGAGGCCCAGTTGGTCGAGGACGGTAAGAATCAGAGATACGTGCTGGGACAGACATTCTCTGATTTGGCCCACTAGAAGCCAATCCTTGAGATAGGGGAAAATGGCATACCCTTTTTCTCTGAGGTGGCTCATCACTACTGCTCCCCATGAAGAGGGGCAGAGGAAAGACTAAATGGAAGAACCTAGTATTGGTATTTTTCGGAGTCACGCTGGAAGCGAAGGAACATTCTGAAGTGAACATTTATTGGAACATGAAAATATGCATCCTTTAAATCAACAGTAGTGAATTAAACTGGAACTTTCAACAGGCGTAAAACATCCTTTAATGACAACATTCAAACCTTTTTGAAAACTGATATTGTTTAGGGAACAAAGTTTTAAAGTGGGGTGAGAGCCCCCGGACTTTTTGTCCACAATGAAATACCGGGAAAACACTCCATCCGCACAAATGGATGGAACCAGTTCTATGGCCCCTTCTATTAACAATGACTGCACTTGCTCTATAAGCAGGGTGGGAGGAGGTGGAGGGTTGTGGGCAGAGGTGGGATGTTTGGAGGAGTTGAACTCCAGGCAAAGTTTTGGTTGACAATGGACAACATCCAAGTTTCCTGAGTGATTAATTCCCAAGCCTGCAGAGGAAGTGAGTGGATGCGTGGTGGGGCACAAGAGGGTTTGGTGTAAAAAAAAAAAAGTCTATTTGAGCCAAATTGATCCTTTGGGGATAATGAACCATCTTTGATTTGGTTCTAAAGTACTTCCTACGGGATTGAACGGGGGCAGCGGAAGAAGGCTTTTGAGAGCCTCTGGATGATGTGTGCATTGGCTGGTAATGAAGCCGATTGTATTTATTATAAGGTGGGTACTGCCAAGAGGGATATCTCTGCCTGAATGGGTTTGAGAGGCGTGATACCCAAGGACCTAGCTGTCACCCTCTCATCCATAAACCTCTTTAGTGCCTCATCCATAGTGGATGAAAACAGGTCTGAGTCTTCAAAGGGAAGGTCTACCTCATCCTATGGTGAGGGGCTAGTGCTGTGCCATGTATGTCTACATATGACAATAGTGTAGGCTATCGCTCTGGATGAGCAATCCCCAATATATCTGGCCATGATAATCTGTTGTTTGGAGAGCCTTAGAGCTTCTCCTTGCAAGATCTTAGCGAGCATCTGCTTGTCCCCAGGAATTAGATTCAAGCATGAGCCTATCTTTTCCCTTAAGAAAAGCTGATAGGGGGCCTCATAATTACTCATTCTGAAGGTCAAAGCTGCAGAAGCATAAGCCTTTCTACCAAGTATGTCTAGTGCCTTCCTCACCGATCAGAGCCTAATGGCTGTGTTTTTTTGGAGGCCTTTCCCTGGGAGGGCCTTAATGACAATGGAATTGGTGTGTGTGGGGGGGGGGTGAGTAAAGAGAAAGCCTGACCCTTCTTGTTTGGTCATATACATATTGTCCAGCTTTTTTGATACTGCAGGAGTTGAAGCTGATCTAGACTACACATCTTTGGTCACATTAAGCATCCTCTGCAAAATCATAAACGCTACAGGTCCGGCTGCTTCTGTGTGAAGGTCTTTGAAGACCAGATCCAAAGAGGTTGGAGCAGAGATGTTCACCTCAGTTTCAAAATATATTACCATCTGAACTAACTGCTCGGTGTACAAACAGAGATCCTCACTCGGAGAACTGGAGGAGTCCTCAGTAAGGAATTTTGGTGGAGATGGTTCTAATGCAAAATATGAATTGACATCTGAGTTATCATCAGACTGGATATCATGGTTCAACGTCGGTTCCAGAGCAGTGTTGTCCTTCATGGTTGGAACCAATGTCGACTTTGTTTTTCACCTTGGTTCTAAGTAAACCGATACATTCGTCATGGAAGAAGTAATGAGGGAGCGGGTACCCCCCCCCGCAAGCCTCCATATCTGTAAACATAGTAATGGTTAGGGGAACCATGAGGAACCAATGGTGTCTTTGATGATGAGCCAGTTCCAGTTGACTGTTATTGTCAGAGGAAACCAAGGAACCTCTCTGCCTTTCAACAGGCTGTATCGGAGAAGGGAGTAGGGGGGAAATGGCAGCAGATGGTTGGATGACAGGGAATGTCACCCTCTGAGAGAGATGGAACTGAAGCAGTTTGATGTCTGGGAGCTGGAGATGGGATTTTCAGAATCTTGGATAAACTCAATGGCACTGATATGGTCGGACCCAAAGAAGAGGATTTCTTCTTCTTGAGTGGTTTCTATGTTGAGGATTTATTAACATGCTTTGACAAAAACAGTAGGCACTGAGGTAGAACCGAGGAAGACATGGCTGGAACCGATTGGTCCTTCTGAGCCATGTCAGGTATTGAAGATTCTGGTGGAACCGAGGAGGCCTATTCTGAGCACTGAAGTTCTTTATTTACAGCATTGTCATCAGAGTCAGTAGAGCCCTTCAGGGCTGACTCCCACAGATCTGCTTTGAAATGCAATGCCCTTTCATGGCATGCTTTGGGAGTGAATTGTTAACAGACCATACATCACAAGGTGTCATGGCCTTCACCCAAACAGGTGAGGCATTTGTCATGTCCATACAACTGGGCCATCTGCATCCCACAACATAAATTCTTCTTGAAGAGGGCCTTTGACTCCATGGAACCAAAGGCCCTATCTCGCATAAAACATGATGAATCCAAGGAGCGGAAAGGGGAGACATCCTTCTTCAGTGGCGGTAAAAGAACTAAGAGAGGGAGACACTTGCCCCACCTTTTATAGCTGTGCCTGGGGGGAAAGTGCACGAAAAGGCTAGGAGAGCATCTTGCACATCTAGGTGCTGGCCTGTGTGTGCACAGGTCCCATGTACAACTACATAGAAGACACGACAATGAAATAATATAAATATTATATAAAACCCTTAGGCTGCCAAGACATCAAGTACATGCTTCACAAAACCCTTCTGCTGAAAATAATATACTGTGCCCTATTCAGACGCAATGGTGATTGTGCCTTTTGGGAATGTCATGTGCAGCACACACATGAGGGCTCCCAATATGTGGAGGGTTCCCCATATGTGCAGCTGTAACATGTGCAGTTCTGCTTAACATTTGTCTACAAATGAAGACCCCAACACAGGTGTCTATTCCATCCCAATTCAACAGTCTGGACAAGGAATTACACACAAAAGCCAGTTGCGCCTATGCTGCTCTTCTTCTCCATCACTTGTGACACTGCATGCAGTTTCAGAGGTTCTGGACATGAATCCCAGTTAGAAACTTCAGGATAGAAGCCCTCAGCTGTACAAGAGGGATGCTGGATTTTGTTCTTCCCTGTCAAATTCCCTGTGTTGCATGACTGCATCTTTTCTACCAGGGGCCCTTATACGATTCCCGCTCTCATGCAATGTCACAACCAGGTCTAAGCCATACATGCTAGGAACAAGCACAGTCAAGGATGCACATTTGATCCTTGCACTAAAGGAGATCTGTTTACTTGATGCATTGTTTGCGCCATTTATGTTGCATTTCAGCTATCGTTTTGCAGTAAGAGTATAATAGCAGAATCCATGGCAAAAGAACTAACCAAAACAATGGATTTTTTCATTTGTTTTTGAAAAGGAAGTGATAATTTTTTTTTGCTTTAAAACAGATTCAGAAAAAAAGGGAAAAAAAAGTACCAGTTAAAAACCAGAGTCAACTTTTACTGCCCTCAACCCCAGTAACGGGTCTTCTTTGGCACTTGAGAATGGTCACAAGTAATTTGCCTTTTTTATTCATAGAGAACAAAATTTACAAAGTCATTCATACATTTTCTTTCTCTTTTTTTTGGTATTTTGTTTGTTTTTTACTGACTTTGAAAATTGGGAATATTCAAAATACACTTTTTTACCCCACTTCATTCTTTCATTATTTACAGAAATGTACAAGAAAAATGTAAGAGTTTTTTCCCCCAATTGTATTAAAAATCTTTGCTGGTTGTTCTCCTTATATGGATGTCCCATGGGATGTGTCCATGGCTTCTGGGATGATGCCCCCCGGCACGGACTGAAATGACATTGGGATGGGTGTTTTCACGGGGCTCTGACGAAACAGTCCTCCGTTCGGCGATCTGTGTTTGCACTGCATCGAGGGCATGGTGGCTGAACTGCTCAGGGGCAATGGCAGGTTGCTGCCAGAGGCACCTGTGAGTGTCCTGCTGGCCCCATGAGTTGTTTGTTCTGGTAAAAAGGTGGTGACAGAAAGTTGCGTGTTCTGATATTCACGCACAGGCTCTAGGGTCTGGCTGGGCTGCATGCCACCAATCTCCAAGGCTGAGATCTCAATGGATGCTGGGGAAAGCTGCTTGTGAGCTAAGTCTTCATCAATTAAACTGTTCATGCGCCTGTGGACCTGCTCCAGGTTAACTTCTTTATCCTAGGAGAGAGGAAGGGGGGAAAGGTCAATCCCAAAACACAGAAAAGAAAAGATGGTGATATATTTGTCTACTTCTCATTCAACTTGCTCTTCCACCCAAATGCATGCCTTTGTAGCTTGAGTATCCATTGAAGCATCCACTTGAGGCTACCTTAACCATCTAGATGAGAGTATCTCGATCAGGCCATGGTAACCTGTGACCCATCAAGTATAATATGTAGGACAGACTACCAAGAGCTTAATACACTTCTTGTTTTAATGGTTATCAAATACTCAGTGGTAATAGACTAGCAGGCCTGTTGCTCACGTTGACGTGGCCTGACATGAAATATGGTGGCCCCATTTTTGACAGACGGCAAGCCATTATACCTGTGTGTTAAAGATAACTTCCCTCTGTTTCCTGTGAGTGCTTAAGATCAACTTAAATAATTTTATATTATATCATCACGACTCTGTTTTCTTTCATGTACGCACACTGGAAACTCAAATTGGTGTATACAATAACTGATACATACACAATCTTGTCATATGCTGCTGTACATTGTTCACTTGTATTTGTTAAGGGAATTTTTATGCATGATGTTCCTAAATAGAAGGACACAAGAAGGTAGGTATCATGGAGCAGCATTTAGCTTAACAGGAGAGATGGCTGGAAGGATGGCTGACAAAAAAGAAAAGAAGTTGACTATATTTTAGCCAAGAGATAACCCAGTAATGTCTAAGGTTTAATAAGTGGGTCACAGAGGAAATGGTAGAACCTGGAGATGTTGGGAGAAGTTATACCAAGAGTTGCCTGGAGGTGGATTTTGTATGTGACTTTGATATCAGGAACAAGTAACAAAACACATTATGGAGTCAGGTAGTATTGACCATGTGCTATAGCCTATTTTAGATGTCTCAGCACTTCTTGCATGCAGTAGAAGAACGTCACCCAACCACCAGATTGTACGCTAAAATTATTCCTGCCATAAACCAATGTAATCTGCAAGAAATTTTCCTCCCAACACCAGATGCTGCTTAGTTTATTAGCACAAACGTTTGGCAGGCCAAATAACACTCACATAAGAGGCAGTTCCCACCTTCAGGTATGTATTCACAGGAGGCTCCCGTCCCAACCACACACGCACAACCAAAAGAAGTATAATAAGGGATTCTTCTCATGTGGCTCCAGTATGGTGTAGCAGATAAAGTGTCAGACTAGGATCTGGGAGAACCAGGTCTGAATCCCCACTCTGCTGTGGAAGCTTGCTGGGTGGCCTTAGGCCAGTCATATGCTTTCAGCTTCACGGGGTTGTTGTGGGGATAAAATAGAAGCAAGGAGAATTAGGTAAGCTACAGTGGGCCCCCACTGGGGGAAAAGGTGTGGTATAAATGAAGTAAATTAGTAAATAAAGTAACTAAAAAATATTGTTCACAAAGAGACAGGACACAGTAGTCAAGGGAGATTTCAATTACCTGGATATCTGTTGGAAGTCTAACTCTGTTAAAAATGAAAGGTCAAAAAAAATTGTGACTTGAATTGTTGACAACTTCATTCTCCAGAAAGCGGAGAGGGAAACAAGGGGTTTTGCTATCCTGGACCTGCTATCCTGGACCTATCCTGGACCTCACCCACAGGGAAGAGCTGGTTGACGAGGTGAAAGTAGCAGGCACCATGAAACTTTGGAATTTAGTCTTGGGGAAGGGAAAAGCTGAACGTAGTTATAGAGGCTCTACTTCAGGAAAGCAAATTTTAACAAACTGAAAGCTATGCTGGGTAGAATCCCATGGTCAGAAATATTTAAGGAGAAGGGAGTTAAAGGGGGGTCGGAGTTTCTTAAAGGCAAAATATTGAAGGCACAATAACAAGTGATTCTTATGAGAAGGAAGAACGGAAGGAGCCTAAAGAAGCCAAGGTGACTCCATAAACAGATTTCTAATGAACTGAGAAATTAATAAATACTCATTTAGGAAATGGAAGAAGGATCTTATAACCAAGGATGAATATTAACAAATAACCAATGCCTGTAAGGAGAGTGTTAGAAAAGCTAAAGCTTAGGCTAGCAAGAGATGCTAAAAACAACAAAAAAGATTTCTTTGATTATGTTCAAATTTTAAAAAGAGCAGGGACATGGTAGGGACAGGAAACTGAAATGGTAACAAGTGGAGATGGAAGAATTGCTCAATACCTACTTTTCCTCCTGCGAGGGAAATGGTCCTCAACATGGCAATAACAGAACACATGATGGGGGAAGGGCATTACAGCCTAGAGTCGACATAGGGGTAGTTCATAAACTCCTAGTTTCTTTAAATGAAACTAAGTCCTCATGGCCACATGAATTTCACCCAAGGGTACTACAAGAACTCACAGATGTAATATCTGAGCCTTTGTCTATTATTTGGAGAATTCTTGAAGTACAAGTGAGATGCCAGAAGATTGAAGCCGGGCAAATGTTGTCCCCATCTCCAAGAAAGAGAAAAAGGAGGATCCAGGTAACTACCGACACATCAGGTTGATGACTATACCTGGAAAAGTTTCAGATCAAATCATCAAACAATCAGTCTTTGAGCATTTAGAAAAGATGGCTGTGATTACTAAGAGCCAGCATGGGTTTCTCAAGAACAAGTCATGTCAGACTAACTTTATCTCTTTTTTTGAGAAAGTAACTACCTTGCTGGATGAGGGGAAAGGTGTAGTCACAGTTTATCTCGATTTCAGTAAGGCTTTTGACAAGGTTCCACATAATACCCTTGTTGACAAGTTGGTAAAATGTTATTTGGATCCTATTACTATTAGGTGGATCTCTAGCTGGTTGATAAATTGCACCCAAAGAATGCTAGTTAATGGTTCCTCATCCTCTTGAAGAAGAGTGACAAGTGAAGTGCCTCAGGGATCAGTCCTGGGACCTGTTCTGTTCAACATTTTTATAAATGATTTGGATGAGGGACTAGAGGAAATGCTTATTAAATTTGCAGATGATACTAAATTGGGAGGGGTAGCAAATACGGCTGAAGACAGAGTCAGAATACAGGATGATCTTGACAGGCTGGAAAACTGGACTAAAACCAAATAAATTTCAACAGAGATAAATGCAAAGTTCTGCATTTAGGTAAAAAAAAAAGTAAGAGGCATAATTATAGGATGGGGGAGACTTGTCTTCTCAGTAGTATCTGCAAAAAGGATCTAGGGGTCTTAGTAGACCATACACTGAACATCAGTCAGCAGTGTGATGTGGTAGCTAAAAAGGCAAATGCAGTTTTGGGCTGTTTCAACAGAAGCATAGTGTCCAGATCACACAAAATGATGGTATAGCTCTACTCTGCTCTAGTTAGACCTCACCTAGAGTATTGTGTTCAATTTGGGACCCCACAATTTCAGAAGGATATAGACAAGCTGAAACGTGTGCAGAGGAGGGCAATGAAGATGGTGGGGAGTCTGGAGACCAAATCCTGTGAGGAAATGTTGAAGGAGCTCGGTATATTTAGCTTGATAAGAAGATGACTGAGGGGTGATATGAAACCATCTTCAAGTACTTGAAGGGTGTCATACAGAGGATAGCGCAGAGTTGTTTTCTGTGTCCCCAGAAGATCAGATCAAGACTAATGGGTTGAAATTATATCAAAAGAGTTTTTAGCTAAACGTTAGGAAGAACTTCCTGACAGTTAGAGCGGTCCCTCAGCGGAACAGGCTTCCTCAGGAGGTGGTGGGCTCTCCTTCTTCGGAGGTCTTTAAGCTGAGGCCAGATGGTCATCTGACAGCAGTGCTGATTCTGTGAACCTGCGCAGATCATCAGAGGGAGGGCAGGAAGGGTTACATCAGTGCTTAGCTCTTGAGGCCACTTCTTACATGCCCAGGGTAAGGCCAATTGCCACCTTGGGGTCAGGTAGCCAGTTTGGCCAGAGATCCTGACAGTGTTTTGCCATCTTCTGGGCATGGAGCAGAGGTCACTGGAGGTGTGGGAAAGGAGGTAGTTGTGAATTTCCTGCATTGTGCAGGGGGTTGGACTGCATGACCCTAGAGGTCCCTACGATTCTATAATTGACCACAGCATCATAGTTCTGCTATCAACACTTCCACATTCCACTACTTTCAACCAATCACCATTCCAATAATATCAACATACAGGACAAGAAATCATGTTATTTGTTTTAAGGATTTGGGACACAAGCAAAGGTTCGGGACCTCCATTTGTCTGTAAACAGTGACGTGTCCATGCCACTAAGGATCTCTGTTTGTGTGCAGGTGTTTAAAGAGTTCCGCAGACCCAACTTGGGTTCCTGCAGCCACACAGCAGTTTAAAAATAAATGGCTGTGACAAAATAAAGAAAAGTCCAAACAGCCTCAGAATGTCATTGCTGGCACGGAAGGAAGATCTCCTCCCTCCCCGCAATCTGTTTTCCAAATTAGTAAGTGAGCGGGGGAGGGTGTGTGCTTGCGGTTTTGCTGTACCAGGTGGAGCAGTAAAAACAAGAAAATAGCCTCTCGTCCGGCCAGTCTGACACCGGAAGCAGCTTGAGGGGGAAGGCAGGAGCCTTTCCTCCCTCCGTGAAGGTGTTGGGCTCTCCTTTATTTTTTAACAGCCATTCCCCACAGCTGCTGCAGGAACTCAAGTTGGGTTTGGGGAACTCGGACCCAACTCTTAAAAGATCTGTACATCTACAGAGACCCTGAGACCAGGGGAGAGCATTCGTTCCATCAACCCTCCCAGATCTGCCAGTTGAAACTGGGCTCCCTGTGCCCTTACTAGAATTTTAAAGAAAAAGACATGCCCCCCCCCCGGCCCAATATATTGACAACAGTGCCAGGAAAGCCATTTTGGATCAGCGAAACTAAGCAGGGGTCGAGAAGTTAAATTCCCGCTCTGATTCCCAGGTGGCCCCCAAGCTGATTTGGGGCTACAACCATCAGTAATTTACTTATTACAGATGAGTGGAAATTCAAGAACTTTGGCACATCTTTCTGTGCCCTTGGTTATTTCCCGAGCAAGGCTACACAGTTGAAGCGTACTCGGTAAGTGATTATTTCTATTCCACAAATGTTGCTTTACTAAAAAATCCTTTATTTAAGAGGGAAAAAATTGGTCCAGAGTTGAACATTTAATGCTGTCCAAACTGAGGTTTTCTTCTGATAAATTGGCAACACTATCTCACAAGAGCTACTATAAATATACTAAATTGTCATATAAATATAAAACTTGGAACAGACAAAGCTATTGCAGAAACTGCACAAATCCGGGTAGGGGGACCGTAGGGGGGCTGTCCAAGGCACCAGTCTCTCGGCCCCAGCTGAGAAAAGCATAGCACCTGACACAGGAGGGTTGGCCAAAACAGCCATTCCTAAATGCTCATCCGAATGTGCCCCCCCTTGTGCCCTTCAGCCCTTCCTCCCACTTGTCATTCTAAGAGGAAAACCACAAGTGACAAAAGGCACAGATTGGACACTTGTCAGCTTCCCTCAAGTTTTGATGGGAAATGTAGGCGTCCTGGTCTTGCAGCTTGGCTCTCCGACTGCTGCCCAGTGGACTTTTCAACTGTCACTTGTCCAACATTCTGCCACGCTGCCTACATTTCCCATCAAAACTTGAGGGAAGCTGACAAGTGTCCAACCTGTGCCTTTTGTCACTTGTGGTCCCGCTCTCAGAAGAGCCCCGTGAGGCTGGGCGAGTTCCTGTTCCAAAGTCACCAGGGGAGCTTTACGATGAAGTGGAAACGTGAACCCAAAACTTAGCCCAGCACTCTAACCAATACAACACACTGGCTTCCTGTACTTGCCCTCAGTATAGCAGTTTGGAAAAGCACTCTTAATACAACAGAGGTTATTTTCATCACAAGGCAACTATGAAACTGGTATAACCTATGGATGATGCATCAGCTAGCAATGATGTTGAGTACTCGTCATGACCCCTTGATTTTAAAAATGAGTGCCTGACCCGTGAAGAGATGTCAATTAGGAATATTGGTGCCTGAAAAGTGAATGAATGGTCATCTCACGCTTATCACGAATAGCCAATAAAGGAGTCATTTTGAAATTCGGCATCTACTCTCTTCTGCTCCTTCCGTTACTACTCACCAATTTGTCCATTCCAATCTCATCTGTCAAAATCTGACAGAGGCAAAAGCTATAATAATCAGGCTGCCAAAGAAAGGAAACAGGAGTAACATGTATTTCATTACCATCCCCCCACTACGTACTTGTAATTATTTTAAATAAATGTGTGTTTGTGTCTTTAAATGCTTGGTGTGGTATAGATGAAGAGTGGGGGTGAAAGAGAGGGATGAGTGAAGGAGATGATTGGCTGATGGCTGAGAGTGTGGGTGGAGTGAATGCAGTTTGAGACTGAGAGTGGAGAAAGAACATTCAGTCGGGGCAAGAGTGGCCAGCTATGTGCAGCTTTAGCAGGTTTAAGCATTTCTGAGAAAAATATTTAATCTGGTGTTAGCAGGCAAGCTGTGTGCAGCCTGAGTATTTTTTAAGCAATGCTGAGAGAAATATAACCTGTGTGGTAACCTGAACTGTGTGTTTGTGAAAGAACATTCAGTCAGGAGAAAGCAGGCAAGCTGTGTGTGTGCCTGAGAAAAGGTCTTACTTGTAATTGAGAGAGAAAATAATATCAAAAGCAGGCAAAATGTGTGTGAGGCCTGAGAGATCTGTGTGACTGGGTTCAAGTAAAGTAACTTTAAGGATTGAGAACTACTCTTTGGAAACCATCGAGTTTTAGAAATAATATGAAACCGATATGCTTCTTATAAAAATTAAAAGTTTATTTTGATTTTTAATATCCCAGAGTACCTGTCATTCCTATATCCTATTTCTTCCTCATGGCCACTAGTACCACAAAAAAGCCTAACCCTTGGGCACGTTACCAAAAGGAGAAATTTAAGTTATTCTGGAATTTAATTCCTGGTGGCAGCAATCTACCAAGAGGGGCAAGAATAAAAGGCTTAAAGACCAAATCTACCCAAGAGAAAAAAAGGGGTTGTAACAGTACTATTAAGCCATATAGATAGTCTGAATAAAGAACAGGATTTTAATACAAATTAATTGGCGTCCTCATTAGTCCAGGAATTCAACACTCTGCGAGGTATAATCATGCTACATAGATAAATGTGGAAAATAAGACTCAGTGGCATACATTAATTCAGTACTGACAACCGACCTAGTCAAACATAACATGAAATTTGCTGACTGTATTCCAAATGCAGTTTTGCTGAGGTAAATCTAACAATCACTGTCTCTGATTAAATCTGAGCAGAGCTAAAAATATGCCTCCAGAGTTTACCTCAAGATCCACTGCAACTGTATGAATACCTTAAATCAGTGATACTAGCTCAGGAGCCACATGTGGCTCTTTGACACACTGCCTGTTTCTCTTCTGAGCACTGTTCCCCCAATTCTGAGCAGTCGACCCCAGCTTCCACCAACTTTAATAGCGACGTGATATAAAAATCACAAAGCCCTTGAATGAATGTGCCTTAATTTACATTAATGAAACAGCCAGCTCAGCAAAGCATTAAGAACATAAGAACATAAGAACATAAGCAAAGCCATGTTGGATCAGGCCAGTGGCCCATCCAGTCCAACATTCTGTCACACACAGTGGCTAGAAATCCAGTGCCATCTAAAGGACTGTCAGTGAGGCCAGGACACCAGAAGCCCTCCCACTGCCTTCCTTCCAGCACCAAGACAACAGAGCACCACCTCCCCACAAAGAGAATACCATCTATCTCCTGTGGCTAATAGCCACTGATGGACCTCTGCTCCATATATTTGTCCAGTCCCCTCTTGAAGCTGGCAATGCTTGTAGCTGCCACCACCTCCTGTGGCAACGAATTCCATGTGTTTATCACCCTTTGTGTAAAGTAGTATTTTCTTCTATCTGTTCTAACCCGACTGCTCAATAATTTCATAGAGTGCCCACGAGTTCTTGTATTGTGAGAAAGGGAGAAAAACACATCTTTCTCGACCTTCTCTAACCCGTGCATTATCTTGTAAACCTCTATCATGTCTCCCCTCAGTCGTCTTTTCTCCAGGCTAAAGAGCCCCAAGCGCCTCAATCTTTCCTCATAGGGAAAGTGTTCCAACCCTTTAATCATTTTAGTTGCCCTTCTCTGTACTTTTTCCAGTGCTATGATATCTTTTTTAAGGTGTGGCGACCAGAACTGTACACAGTACTCCAAATGAGGCCTCACCATCGATTTATACAGAGGCATTATGATACCGGCTGATTTGTTTTCAATCCCTTTCCTAATAACCCCTAGCATAGCATTAGCTTTTTTTATGGCAGTCGCACACTGTGCTGACGTTTTTAGTGAGTTATCTATCATGACTCCAAGATCTCTCTCTTGGTCAGTCTCCGCCAGTTCAGACCCCATCAACTTGTATTTATATTCTGGATTTTTGGTTCCAATGTGCATTACTTTGCACTTGGCTACATTGAACCTCATTTGCCACATGGATGCCCATTCTTCTAGCCTCGACAGATCCCTTTGGAGTGCCTCACAATCCTTTGATGAGGAACTTTGATGAGCCTTTGATGAGGAACTTTGTCAAAAGCTTTCTGGAAGTCAAGATAAACAATATCTATCGGGTCTCCCTTGTCCACTTGTTTGTTCACTCCCTCAAAGAACTCTAACAGATTGGTGAGACAAGATCTTCCCTTACAGAACCCATGCTGAGTTTTCCTCATCAGCTTTTGGTCATCAATGTGCCCACTAATTTTATTTTTGATAATAGTTTCCACCAACTTACCCGGTATTGACGTCAGGCTGACTGGCCTGTAATTTCCCGGATCTCCCCTGGAACCTTTTTTAAAGATGGGGACAACATTAGCTACCTTCCAGTCCTCAGGAACAGATGCAGAGTTTAATGACAGATTACATATTTTTGTGAGGAGATCTACAAGTTCACACTTGAGTTCTTTCAGAACTCTTGGATGTATGCCATCTGGGCCCGGTGATTTATCAGTTTTTAAATTATCTAGCAGTCGCATAACCTCCTCTCTCGTCACCTCAATGTGACTCAGGTCTTTCAAAACCCCTCCCAAAGTCAGTGCTTCCGGAGTGGGCATGCACTTCTTATCTTCCACAGTGAAGACAGAAGCAAAGAACGCATTCAGCTTCTCGGCCATTTCCCTATCACCCTTTAGTAATCCTTTTACGCCTTGGTCATCCAAGGGCCCCACGGCCTCCCTAGCTGGTTTCCTACTTCTAATATATTTAAAGAATTGTTTATTGTTTTTCTTTATGTTCTTTGCAATATGCTCCTCATATTCCCTTTTTGCCTGTCTGATCACAGACTTGCACTTTTTTTGCCACAGCTTATGCTCCTTTTTATCAACCTCACTCCGACTAGTTTTCCACTGCCTAAAAGAATCCTTTTTACCTTTTACAGCTTCTATTACATTGCTTGTTAACCATGCTGGCCTTTTCCTAAACCTATTTGTACCTTTCCTAACCAGCGGTATATATTTAATTTGAGCTTCCAGGATTGTAGTTTTAAATAGTCTCCAAGATTCCCCAAGTGTTTTGACCTTTTTTACTTTCCCTTTCAGTTTCTTCTTCACGTACGCCCTCATCTCAGAAAAGTTACCCCTTTTGAAGTTAAACATGGCTGTGTTGGTCTTATTTGGCAATTTCCTATTTATACATATGTTGTACTCAATAACATTATGGTCACTGTTCCCAAGTGGTGCAATCACATTTACATCTCTCACCAGGTCTTCAGCATTACTGAGGACCAAATCCAGGATCACCTCTCCCCTAGTAGGTTCTGTAACCATCTGTTCCATAGCACAGTCATTGAGACAGTCTAGAAACTCACTTTCTCTCCCCCGATTCGAACACCCATTGGCCCAGTCAATGTGTGGGTAGTTAAAATCACCCATTACAACACAGTTTTTTTGTTTAGCAGCCATCTTTAATCCTGTCATCATTTTATAGTCCTCCTCTATTTTCTGATCTGGAGGGCGATAACAAACTCCCACAGTTAAGTTTCCATTTGGGCCCGTAATTTCAACCCATAGCATTTCCAGAAGCGAATCTAATTCAGTTACCTTCTCAATCTTACTGGAATGTATACCTTCTCTGACATATAGAGCCACCCCACCACCAACCCTTCCCTCCCTATCCTTCCGATATAATTTATATCCAGGAATCACCGTGTCCCACTGATTTTCCTCATCCCACCAAGTTTCTGATATGCCCACAATGTCTATGGATTCGCATTGACGAGGCCCACTCAGGAGAGTGAGTCATGATGCAAATGCCGAGTGATCGGGCATGATTAGTTCCTGCTCCTCCAAGCTGTGGATGTGCAATCTTGACAAGAAAGGTACTTGCTGCATCACCACTCGACATTCCGATCCCCTTTCTGTCTGTGATGAAATCCCACCCTAAGTTCGAAGGGCCATCAATCACCTCTGATAAGTATATACTCCTGGTAACGTTTAATCAAGATCTTAATTCGTTAGCCAAGCTCCAGGAACAGTAATTAAGCAACCGTTTCTTTATGCAGCACCAGGAGAACCAATTCAACTCTTTTGTCACACCCCGGTAGCACTAATCAAAAGTCATCAAACCTTTGTCATTCCCAGGAACTGACCTTTAAGGTCTTTGCCCTAACGGCTGAAGGGGCTCCCCAGCCTCAGGACATGATTTGCCCTATAAGAACCAGGGCTTTGCCCCATTCAAATAGTGCATGCTTTCTGGATCCAAGCATTGTACCCTTAGGCTCTTCTTCCCTAAGATTCTCCTGGTCAAGAATGTTGTCTGTTTGAAGCCCTCTTCCTTTGTGGACTGCTCTACTCCCCAGATAGGTAATTATCGCCCGAAATCCCCCAAATCTATTCCACTTCCACCATTGCTTTTCCTAGGAATCTTGTATACTTGTGAGTTATTTCTTGTGTGCGTGTATTTTCCCCTTTAAATAAAATTACTCTTTAATTCAATACCAGCAGTCTCGTCAATTTCCTTGGGGTGAAGGCCTCGTAAAAATTGGTGGAGTATCCTGCTTTATTACCCTTCTTGCATAGCCATCTCCTTGCCACTAATCCCCCCTCTTACTCACAAGGAGTCCCATTCCAGTAACACAATGAGGCACCTCCTCTGTTTCAGGAAAGTGGGCAAGACACTTGCCCAGTGGGGGTTGTGTTTACCAAGCGGTCCCCACATTGAAACAGCTGCCACTGGAGGAACAGGTAAGCAGTGAACCTTCCTGAGGTGCAAGCTTCATGCCAGGAAGGAAATCAACACCGTTCTTTTGGTTAATGGTAATTACAAATGTAACTCTCTGCAGAATGAGTAACGCTGCCTTAAGGTCTGTCATGAAGCCACTGTTCACGTGAAGCAATATTTATGCATATGTTTTTTAAAAGTTAACTGATATTTATTTAGTTATCTTTCTGAAACAAAGCTTACCTATTTAACATAACATGTTTAACAATAAGGAAACTCCCCAGCAGAAGCATATCTGCATCAACAGACAGTACTCAGTAGCATAGTTTATAGTCCCTGTCCTTACCAGGGCATCTCTCTGACTTATTTCCTATGACATAGCCCGGTAATCTGGGTAGAAAGCCCTCTTGAATCATTCAGTTTTGCATAGTTTGTGGAGAACTAGGAGAGTGGGAGCTTTCCTGACCTCCTCGGGCAGGCTATTCCATAAGGTGGGGGCCACCATGGAGGAAGCTCATGTGTGAGCAGCTGTTGATTTTGCTCAACTGCAGGACAGTATCTGCAGAAGGCCCTGTTCAGATGAGCGAAGCTATTTGACTATTTGGTTCTCAAAGATTGGAAGTATGTGAGGTGGTGGTGGGAACACCTTGGCCAGGTAATTTGTCTCTCTAAACACATTAAAAAAGCTATCTCTGGCAGAAAAAAAAACCCTCACACATTTGAGGGAAGGAATCAGGTGAAAAAGATCCCCAACAAAGTTTTTTAAAAAAAATCTTCCAGAAACAAATCTATCCAGTCCTGTTTTGAAACCCAAGACTCTTAGGACTAATAACTAAGGCCTGTCACAGACAGCTTCATGTACTTCCAGTGCTTTCCCCCCCCCCCAAGTGCTCCTCACAGCCAGCCATTTTGCACGTCTGAACTCACGATGTAGATGAGCCCCCATTATGTGGCTGCCACAGCTGCCACTGGGAACAGCATGGAAACCCACCACAGAGAGATGGCCGACAGGCAAGAAACAGGTTGCTGTGGAAGCAGCCAGCATAGGAAGACAGCTTCAAGCAGCCTCCTCCATATGCTTGTCATATTGGAAAAGACAGCTCTTAGGAACAGATGGGATTGAAAAGATGCTGATTGGTGGATGATCTCCTCAGACAACAACCCTTATTTACATTGGCAGGGAATCACAGACATTTCAACCATTCCCTCTTACTTTATTTATTTATTTGACTTATATTTCGTGCACAAGGTTGGTTTACAGTGTACATTACTTACAATATACATTACTTCCTCAATTTTCTTCCTGGGAAACTTCTTCCGGCTTTGGATAGGCAAAGTGATATCATTTGCCCAAAGCAAAGGTAAAACAAGGCCAATTCTCAACACCATTTATGCTTTGTGCAGGATCATTCTCATATTTATGAGCATGTAGTAGCATGCTGTAGCACGGATAAGCCTGCGAACTAGTTGGTACATTAATACACACCTCAGAGGCCAGAATGGTTGTAGACAGGTAATTTGTGGCCTGGTGCAAACCATAGTCTTGGGGGCCTTCCTGCAGGCGCCCCCCCCCATGCTGTCAGTAGTTACACAGCATGTTTAAGTGCATGAAACAATAGCAACATTGACAACTACGCTTATATACCACTCTTCTGACAGATTAGTGCCCCGTTCAGGGCACTGAACAAAGTAAGTGTTGTTATTATAACCCCCAGAACACAGCTTGGGAGCTGGGCTGAGATGGGGGGCCTACCCAAAGTTGCCTACTGACGTGGGATTCAAGCTAGCAGAATACTGATTCACAACCCAACCACTTAGCCACTATGCTACAGCAGCATAATGAATGCATTATATAGTTTAGTTGTAGTATTTAACAATTATTGTGAATAACTACAAATGCTGACTCACTCAAGGATTCCTAGTTGACTATGTAAGCTAAGCACAAATGTGAAAGGGACACCCAGCCACAAAGCTCACTATGGAAGAGAATTGTAAATGTTATGATGTTATCTTTGATGTCATCACAGCATCTGTCACACTTCAGAAATCCTCCCAAATATCTATGGTATTTATTTATGGTATTAGGTGTCAGGCCCGGCTAGGGGATTCTCTCAGACTCTCCACTTCGTCCAACACAGTGGAATGAGTTAAAAGGGTCTTTATTCAGATAAAACTCCCTAGAAGTCCACCTATACATAGAGATTGCCCAGAATGCTGAAGTACAGTCTTCCTCGAGAGGTTATACTCTAGTTCCCCTCCCCCAGCCCAAACAACTCAGTTGAAGTCAGTGAAAGTCCTGTAAAAGATGCCCAGTCGAAGAAGAATTGCAACTATTAAAATGAATATATTACCACGGATTATTTTCTTATATCAAACCATCCTGATTTGCATTAATAAGACTTTCTTTGAAGAATTAAATAAGATAATATCCAAATTTATATGGCAAGGGAAAAAACCAAGGATTTAGCTGAAAAGACTCCAAGATTTTAAAGACAATGCAGGCTTTGCTCTACCGGACTGGAAAATATACTATAAAGCATGTTGCCTGGTGTGGATAAGAGATTGGATTTTACTAGAAAATCAAAGATTACTGGCCCTGGAAGGACATGATTTGCAATTAGGTTGGCATGCTTTTCTATGGTATGGGAAAGCTAAAAGGCATAAATATTTTAAGAATCATTTGATTAGGAAATCCATTATAACTGTATAGGAAAAAATTGTACCAGAAATGTACACTAAGGTTCCACAATGGGTATCACCTCTAGAAGAGTTCTCACAACCAAAGACATTTTCCCTGGATAAGAGTATTAGATACAGAGATACAGACAAATTTTACAATGTATAATTCCTTTTAAACCTGAGATATTTTTGTTAAATTGTGTACCAGAAGAAATTGGAAAAGACCAGAAATATTTTATAATTCATGGAGTAACAGCAGCAAGAACGCTATTGGCATCCTTATGGAAAAGTACAATAATACCCCGAGAAGAAGAATTGATAGCGAAGATAATGGAAAATGCAGAAATTGACAAATTAACTTCCCTAATGAAAGGACAATTAGAAGAAGATTTTGTGGCCTAATGGACACCATTTTATGATTGGATGAAAAACAAATATAGTGACTTGAATGTAGTAACTATATGAAGACACTACTGTAATGTATTATTAATAATCACAGTTAAATGTTTGTTGAAATGTTTTGATGAAAAGATATAAATAGAATTCTAACTCAAGCAGAATATATGATATATATTAGATATTCCCTTCCTATTTCCCCCCCTGTCCCCCTACTCCTATATGAGAAAACCAGTAAAAATCTATTTTTTTAAAAAAAAAGATGCCCAGCCAAAGTTCCCACACCTGGTTCCCCCACACTACCAGCTGCACTGATAAGGTCTCTTAGCAAAGCATAGCTAGCAAAGCATAGGCATAGTGAAGGAAGCTATACTACAGGAAGAAAGCCCCTCCCCCCTCCCAGTAGACATGCATTTATAGTCATGGCAGGCTGGCTGGCTAGCCTGCCTGACATTATCCCCCCCCCCCAAACTTACATCTATAACAGGATCACCCCTCCGGCAGTTTCTCTGGATAACGTTTGTGAAAAGCTTTGATGAGTCTTTTAGTTTTTATGTCTTTAGCTTGAACTCACTAATTTTGACCCTGGTCAAAGTACTTCCATTTTATCAAGTAAAATAATATTCCTCTTCTCCATTTTGAGTCCAACACCTCTTCCACTTCATGATGAGGTTGTCCATCCACCATGAGTGGGGGGAGGAACTCCAGGTTCTGGGTGCCAGGTGTTTGCTTCCGGGGGTTTCTTCAACAAGCTGCCGTGGAATATTGGATGGATATGTTTTAAATTCTTGGGCAGGTCTAGTTTCACAGCTACCCCATTTATGACATCGAGGATTTTAAAAGGTCCGATGTACTTCCATCCTAACTTTTTGCTCAGTTGTTTGCCCTTGAGAATTTTTGTGGACACATAAACCTCCTCTCCAGGTTTCAGATCCCAGAGGGAGGAGCGTTTACGGTATGTATGCTTTTTGTAATCCTGTTTGGCTCTTTCTAGGATTTTCGTTATTAGATCCCACTGTTTTACGATAGAGTTCCACCAAGTATTGAGATCCTCCCCCACCTCCACTCCCAGGCAGGGGTCTTTCACAAACGGCAAGGGTGGCTCCCATAGAGCTATGAATGCTATTGTTGTAACAGTATTCTGCAAATGCTAGGAAATCAGTCCAATTATCTTGTTGATAATTAATGTAACACCTTAAAAATTGCTCCAGGACTTGATTAACTGTTTCAGATTGCCCATCGGTCTCAGGATGGTATGCTGAACTCAACCCTTGAGTCATGCTTGTTACTTCCATCAGCTCCCACCAAAACTTGGCAACAAATTGTAGACTCCGATCTGATATTACCTTGTCTGGGAATGAATGGAGTCTTACTACATGCTGCATGAACGATATGGCCAACTTTTTGGCTGTTGGCAACTTAAAGCACAGAACAAATGGGCTTGCTTGGAAAACAAATCCACCTCCCCCAGATCACTGGTTTCCCATTACTTGGCGGGAGGTCAGTGATGAAGTCCATGGATACTGCAGACCAGGGTCGGAGTAGGGTTTCCAGAGGTTGTTGTATTCCTGGAGGTTTCCCCCACTCTTTTTGCCCATTAAACAGGTCTGACACGTAGATACATATTGTGACACATCCTTCCGTATTCCTGGCCACCAAAACTATCTTTGTATTAAGTGCAGTGTTTTTAATTAACCCAGATGCCCAGCCACCTTGGCATCATGACAGTGTTTTAATATCTCTCCCCGTAGTCCCTGCAGGATATACAGTTTGTTGTTCTCATACCAACAATCATTTTTCCCCTCCTCCAAGTCCTCTGGCCAGATGGTTGCTCTGTCTTATCCTCCTCAGGCAGGTTCTCGCTCTGTCCTCCTCGAGAGAGCCCTCGTACTGCTTCTTGAGAGCCTGGATGAACGTCTCCATGCTCCTCAGTTCTGGGGCTTAGGTTGTGTACAGAATCACATACCATTTAGCTGCGGGATCCCCCAGCCATGAGCTCATGTAACTCACTTGGCTGACTTCAGTTGGGAAGGTGTGCCCCCATTCTGCCAGGAATTCTGTTACTTGTACAAGGAAATATCCCAATTCATCAGACCTCCCTTCAAAAGGAGCCTCCAGTCTGCGAAGCTCCAACAGCTGCGGAGGTGGCACTCCTTCCTCTGGTCACCCCAGGGCCCCTCCTGACAGCAACCCTCGGGGGACAGCAAGTAATGGCTGCGGCAACTCCCCAGGTGACTCCAGTCAGCTTGCTGCACACGCCAGTCCATGGGCCAGTTCTGTGAGGGCGAGAAGCTCACACCTCAGCAGCTGCAGCTCTTCCCAGAGTGCGGCCACTGTGTTTCTTTCTGCACTCATGGTCTCTCTGCTCTCCTCCTCCATTTCGCAGACTCCTGCCCCCAGGAACAGTCTCCATCTGCTTAGGCTCCACCACTGCCGGTTCCTCAGCGCTCTTGCCTTTGCCAATGAGCCCTCTGGAGATTTCCAGTCCAGCAGTGTCACCTCCAACCAGTTGAGGAAACTGACATCCCATCTGGGAAACATAGGAGCAGTGGATACCCCCTTTTCTACCAATGCATATGCACCAGACCCAAGTGGGATCGCGGGGACTTTCTATAAATCCTCAGGTATCACTGGAGTTCCGTTGCCCACTCCTTCTGCCATGGCATAGGTAAGGGGATCTCTCCAGTTCCCAGGTTCTGAGGCAACTATGGGATTCTGGGCAAAATGCCAGGCCTGGCTAGGGGATTCTCTCAGACTCTCCACTTCATCCAACACAGTGGTGAGTTAAAAGGGTCTTTCTTCAGATAAAACTCCCTAGAAGTGCACTGATACACAGAGATTGCCCAGAATGCTGAAGCAAAGTCTTCCCCGAGAGGTTATACTCCAGTTCCCCTCCCCCAGTCCAAACAAGTCAGTTGAAGTCAGCAAAAGTCCTGCAAAAGATGCCCAGCCGAAGTTCCCATGCCTGGTTCTCTCACACTGCAAGCTGCACTGATAAGGTCTCTTAGCAAAGCACAGCTGAGCAAAGCAGAGGCATAGTGAAGGAAGCTACACTACAGGAAGAAAGCCCCTCCCCCCTCCCCCAGTAGACATGCATTCACAGTCATGGCAGGCAGGCTGGCTTGCCTGCCTGACATTAGGGAAGCTCTTGGAGTGTTGTGCATGACGTGATGTCACACAAGAGCTCTGACCCACAAGTGATATCATTACATTCATGTCAGCCCCCTCCCCATTTTCCCTCCTGCTGCTCCCTTGAGAGAGGGTAGAAGATGGAGCATGGGGTGGGAGGTTGTCTGCTGCTGTAGGATTAATGAATGCAACAGGAATGAACCATCCATGTTGTGCAATAGTTGGAGGTAGGTTGAAAGCAAGCCCCAAGCAATGATCTTGACTGTGAGAATAAGGTTGTTGAGAACTATTCAAGAATATCTATGTTCAATGGAAGTAAAACGGGAAAGCATCTTACATCAATTGCTGGAGCTGTGTGAGTTCAGATATGAAGACATCCAAGTGACAGGACAAATTCTGTTGACAGAGAGGCATGGCGACTGGACAACAAGGACTGGATCCCTTAGTGACAGCAGAAGGATTCTTCCTCTGAGGCAAGAAGATGGAAATTGTGTGGCAGGAGCCCTGTGAGTCCCTGCCTATCAAACAACCCGGTTCTGTCCTCTTCCTCGAGGTGGGCAAGGCTTTGCCCCATTCCTAAAAAAATGGAGAGCTTTCTATTTTTATTTTGTTTGTTTGTTTGTTTGTTTGTTTGTTTGTTTGTTTGTTTAAATTTGTATTCTGGCCTCCCCGCACCAGCAGGCTCAGAGCAGATCACATTTATAGACATTAAAATTACAATTATTGGAATGGGGAAGATAGTGACTTATCTTCAATATTTACAAAAGACTTGCAAACCTGATGGGAGTATGCTTGCTGATGTTGGCACCAATTTGAGAAACATTGTCCTACGTGATTACTTTATTCTGTTTGACATTTGTGTATGTGAACTCAGCTGGTGAATATGTCCACAAGATAGTTTCATTAACCTGAACTGCACATCCCTAGTCCGCAAGATAGCAACAGGAAGAGAATCTCAAATTCAGTGGGAGCTGTAGGCTTC
The DNA here is from genome assembly GCF_028583425.1 of Eublepharis macularius. NCBI lineage: Eukaryota > Metazoa > Chordata > Lepidosauria > Squamata > Eublepharidae > Eublepharis > Eublepharis macularius. Next base: position 144,044,195 of record NC_072795.1, on the reverse strand, counting down.
ATCTTGATGTTTTGAAATGGGAATGGCTTTCTTAATGTTTGCTGATCCTCTAGTAAAATAACTATGAGCAGTGAAAAGCAATACAAGCTGTGCCAGTACTCACTGATTATCAGTTACCTTGAATTTTGTTTCTCAGCTGTTGCCAAAATTTTTAAGATCCACGGTTTTAGTGAACAAGGTAGTGGTTGGCGTAACTACCAATGCTCCCCAGTCTTCTGGTGTGATTCAATGAGATTTCTGTCAAAGCTTGTTTTTGAATGGCTGTGACAAGAGCACATTGGAAAGCCCACCTAGAGCATCAAAGGGTGCCTGACAGACCTCTCAGCACGAACTCCTGCGAAGAGGCATCTGGATTCTGAACGCTTGTCAGAAACTGTTTGACATTTGATGGAATGCTGCTAATTTCCAAATTGCCAGTAAACATAATGGTGGTGGTTCTGAGATTTGGGATCTGCAACCCCCCAATGTTAATGAACTCAATAACAGTAAACATAGACATAAAGTGACCAGTGCTTCCAATATAAAGTGCCAGTGCGATTGACACAGGAGTCGTTTTGGAAATGTTCTGTTTTGGAAGAGAATAGTGGTTTTTGTGATAACTGCTGGAAGAAGGATTACGGAAACGGGAGGGCAATACTGGTACCCCTGTTGCAGTTACACCTCCACCGTGGAACTTTTCCTCTTTCAAATGAATTGGACATTTCCTCATTAAGACGATTGTCTCACATTGACTTGTCTTTCTTGTAACTCGAGGCACTGGCACTCTATATTGGAAGCACTGGTCACTTTATGTCTATGTTTACTGTTATTGAGCTCATTGTGTTATTCATTCATAAGACGTGTTTAAATGACATGTGACCTATACAATATACATGTATGAGATTGCCTCTGAGTTTTTTTGTGCAGCTATAAGATACGTATGTGATTTGTAAATGATTGTACTACAAGCCTGTTGATCTGGAATGTTTATTGATATATTTAGATATCCTGTTTCACTGCATATATATTGATATACATTGCAGTAAGTTTTGTATTGATATACACAATGTATTGATATACATTGTAGTAAGTTTTTCACGGTGCTTGTGCTTCTTTCTGCTGGCTACCTGAACCCTGCTTCCTCCAGGATCAAACTCAGGTCATGAGCAGAAGCTGCAGTGTAGACATGGCAAACTTTTGTTTTACAGTAATTTTTAATTCTTAAATTTTGTTTTAGTGTATGGCATATGGACTATTAAGCCTGAATAAACTCAAACTAAACTGAAATGGTTAGTCTGGCATTACTTGTTCTTAAGGAACCCGTGTTGGCTCTTTGTAATCACAGCTGTCTTTTCTAAATCTTCAAGGACTGACTGATGATTTGCTCCGAAACCTTTCCAGGTATGATATCAAGTGGATGGATCAATGAATTACCTAGATTCACCCCTTTTCCCTTTCTTGACAATGGGAACAACATTTGGCCTTCTCCAATCTTCTGGCATCTCACCTCTTCTCCAAGAATTCTCATGGATGATAGAAAGAGGCTCTGCAGTTATATCAGCAAATCCTTTAGTACTCTCGGATGCAATTCATCTGGCCCTGGGAGAGTGTTTGTAAACTGTAGTATATTCTTTCATTGCTCTCAGTTGGCAAGCCTTCAGACAGACAATGTTCCAAATTGGGGATACACACTCACACACATAAATGAACGCAGTGATGGACAGAAATGGACCAGAGTTTGCACGCTTTGAATTAGAATAACATGCTTGAAAACTGTTATTTCAGCCATCACAAAAGTGATCCGCTTAATGACTAGGTTTTCAACATCTTGTCAAACTTCTATTGGTATGGTGGGCGTTGAACATCTGGGAAGAGGTAAAAAGCCAGTGCTATTTTGCATATGAATGTCATTTGTTTCTAAGAAGACGTGCATATCTGCAGCATCACAGACATTTTAACATTGATTTACTTTAAAAATGTAGTGGAATACTGTTGCAATTTTTTTTTATTTAGTCCATTTTCTCTGTGGCATTTAATGCTCCTCCTCTTTAGCATTTTCAGTGAAGAAAAGGAGAAGTCCAGCAGAGCTATTGTTGGATTTCATGACCAGTATGAGACACTTCCATGCCTAATACAGCGGATATCTGGAGATTATATCATACACTCTGAAAGGTCTGTTTTTGTCTGCTTATAGGCCAGATTCTTATTTTACTTTCTGACATGCACATTTCATGCACTGAGCATTAGGGATGATGAGGACCAAGCAAGTAAAGCCATCCACTGGAATCTAGAGCTTCCATGTTTTGAGACAATATGCAAAAATCTCGCTTTTAGTGGCTGTCTCTTAGTTTACTATACCTTGAGATGACATTATTAAATGAGCATTGATGACAGAAGTCGATAACAAGTGAGGAAACAGCATTATAAGAATTGAGTAGTGGTCCCACTGGGCACAATCCAACTATGAATTTGCATCTCATTAACTTCGATATAATTTGAGTGCCCATACCTTTCTTTGAATTCCGCGCAGTAACTCTGAGATTAAATCAGCTCAAGTCTAAATTTTACTTTGTAGATACTCTTCTGTAGGTTTAATTTAATTCAATTTATTGCATTTATACTCCGCCCTCCCCACATCAGCGGGCTCAGGGCGGATAACAACACAATTTAGAACATATTTAACTGTCATTAAGAATTATAAGATTTCTACATATTTTAACGTTACTTTATGATCTGTGGGATCACATGAGACTTTACACTGTACATGTATACTGAAGTCACTAGTTGCAGGCCCAGTGCTGGTGGATGGAGAAGAGGTGAGAGCTTGGGGACAGAATACAGAGAACACCTTAGCTGGAGTGAAAAGAGGCCAGAACTTTATTGGTCTATAGCTTGTGGAGCACTGGCAACATATAGGGATTGGATCCAAGCATTGGCTGACCTGCCTGCTAGCTGAGGAACCACCACATCCTCTCAGACCCCCTACTGAGTGGGGGAACCACAGAGTGGCAGCTGTTGGGATACCACATGGGTGTACACCCCGGTGTGGATCCCCTGCCACCTGGGAGGAAATCCCAACAGCCTCCAAGCTGAGCATGCACCAGCCGTGCTTCACTCCAAGATCCCTTAAGGGGATCCCCTTCCTGAGGCTCATAGGCCCTGTTTCTCTCTGAAAGGATCCAAGCTCAATGCCCAAACCACCACAAGAGCTACAAAGTGGCTCTCACCAAAGCTCCAAAAGATTCAACCAACTCCACAGGCCATCCCGAATGTCCTGCAGCCAGATGTCCTGTTCCCAGGACATCTGGCTGTTGTTCTGTGCACAATGTCTAGTCGGTATAGCACCTCCAGCTGAAACTATATGTCCGGGAAAGGAATCAGCATGTCCCCTGCTGCTTCCACAAACTTCCACTCTGGTGAACTTTTGCCTGGCCAAGTCTACCCTGTCCAGGCAAGAAGCCCCCCACAAAAAACATTGTTTGAACAAGTCCGATCACAGAAGGTCCATCTGAGTAAAGAGCCCATGGAGGCGTTCCAGGTCAGCCATCATGGAATGCCTCAAGTCCAATCTCTGCCCTGTGCAAAAGACATTTACCCCAACCTGCATGTCCAGGGCATCCAGGGGGCCATGACACCTGGCCTGGCAAAGCATTGCGGGCACCGGTGAGCATACCCCTGATACTGATCCAGGTAACCCTGATGGCTCTGCTCAGTCCCAGCTGCCATCCCCATCCAAGTGATGATGCCCAGTGAACAATGCTGTGCCCACAGATACAGACTGATTTGCATCAACCTGCAAGAACTACCAAAACAGAGAGGGGTTCTGCAAATGCTGGACGAATGGAGGTCCTGTAAGCACTGGACCTCCATTGCCCGATGGCTTGAATCTGTGATGACAGGAGGCCAAGATCAGCTGCCAGAGTGGCAGCCCCTGTCTGGAAGGAGTGGGTTCCAAGCTCCTTGTGTGTTAAGCCAGCTGCTGCCAGGCAGGCTCTGAGGAGGCAAGAGAACTGGAACTGCGTCATCAGGAAGTAATCTGTGGGTATAAGGATATAGCCTAAGTCCTGCAAATGGCAATGTGGGCCTTGGTGGCCTGGACCAGGCACAGTGCAGTGTTGGCTGTGACCTTCATGTGGATGTGCTCCCCCTGGCCCTTCTGGTCGGTCTTGGAATGCCGGAGGATGATGCAAACCCTGGCTGCCGTCTCAGAAATGTCCTCCTGGCTCCCCAGAGCCTGCCCAGAGGAATCCATGTGGGAGTTGGAGACAAGCTCCCCCACACAGAAATCCCCATAAAAGGCCAGCTGGAAGGCTGTCCTAAACAACTGGGCCTCAAAAGGAGATGAGCAATTACCTGAGAGCTGCAGCAAAATGCTGGAGAGTTATGGCCAGGGTTAAGGGGTGACATGGATCCAGAAAGGAGGGAGACATCCTTATCCAGCCCTCCAAAGCCCACTAGACTGCATAGGCGTCACAAGGGACTGGGTAACCATGGGCCTTGCTAAAGAAGGAGATGGAGGCTAGGTGGGCACCTATGGTCTTTGGTGCAAAGTCCTGCTCCTACAGATGGGGCAGGTACCACAGGACCATGGTACATGAGGCAGGCGGTGCCCTCAGAGCTGGCAGCAAATGCAAAGAAGCTGGCCAAAGATGCACAGTAGGCCTGTTGGGTAGATGGGAAACCAGGTTTAAGTACTCCCTGCATTGCAGTGTGTTCCCAAGATCCCACAGTTCCTCTGGAAACGGGTCCAAACTGTGATATCTGGTTGGTGCCAGGCTGAAGAACCTCTCCACCTGGATTCGAGATAAGGTGTCTGCAACATTGTTATCTGTACCTGCTATGTCCTGGGCTGAGAATAAAATGTTAGCAGATGGACCAGCACATATTGGCACACTAGGCGCATGACCTGTTTAGAGTGAGAGGACTGCCTGTTCAAGACTCACACCACACCTGATTGTCACACCAGAATCTAACCTGCTTTTCCCTGAGTTGCTCCCACCAAACAGCCACTGCTACCAGGAAATAGCTCTAGGAATGTGAGGTTCCTTTTGATACCAAATCTGGTCCAAGCAGGGGGCCACCTCTGGGCACACCAGTGACCTCCCCCCAGTGAACCCCCAAGCCTATGCTACCTGCATCATCAGAATCAACCTGTGGGTTGAGTTCCAAGTCCCATGAATCTTGCCACAGTGAGACCCCATTGAAATTGGCAAGGAAAGCGAGCCAGACTCTGAGGTCTTCCTTGATGCCCTTAGTAAGGTAGATGTGGTGATGAGGCACAGGGGCCCCACCAGTGGCCTGAGCCAAACATGCATGAAAGGCCCTGCCCAGGGAAACCATCTGGCATGCAAAGTTCAAGTGCCCTATGATGGATGGGTGGGAAAGGGCCCAATTAATGAGGTCCCACAAGTTGTGTAACTTGTCAGAGAGGAGGCGGGGCAGCCCCAGCACAGCATTCAGCTCTATACCAGTTAGACTAGCTGAGAGGGCAAGCAGAACCCGGAGATCCTGAGCCAGCACTCGGAAGATGGGCACAGGCCGTGCTGCCTGGGGGACCCATGATCCGAAAATCATCTACATAATGTGTCATATGTGGGCACCCCGTGCGCTTCTTTGCTGCCCATTCCAAAAAACTGCTGAGAATCTCAAAGACAGCATAGGCTACTGAGTGTCCCGTTGACATGGCCTTGTGTACATACCACATGTCCTTTACCTTTAAAGCCAAGCAGACAGTAGTCGTTGGGAAAGCTGACTACACATCACACTTAGCCATAAGGGCACCAATGCTGCAAGATCAGACTAGCTGGTCTGTGTGGGCAAAAGAGGCATATTTAACAGAACACAGCTTGGGAGGGATGGTCTTATTAACTGAAGAGCCCCACAGGTATTACAGGTGACAAGTAAAGTGGTATTCCCCAGGGTGGGGAAGCCCTCAGGTTGGGCAAGGGAGGGGAACTGAAAGGGCTCATCATGACCTGGTCTGCAGCCACCTCTTTTGCAATCTTGGCTGCCACAATCTCCATCAAGTCTCTAGCAGACTTAAGATTGCCAGATGTTGTGGGAATCCAGGAGCTGATGAAGGAAATGCAAGAAACACAAGAAAACCCCTCCTGCAGGTAGTAGGTGCCAGGACTGTAAGGGTAGCAAAGTAGAAGGAGGTGAAGGGCCACTCCCCTGATGGGGGTGAGTGCAAACCCCAAGCCTTGAGGTGTCTGGCTATTTCCCAGCAGCCTGGAATGAGGGCCGAAACAGCTGTCATAATTGTGATCAAATCTGCAATGAGGATGCTGGCATTTGCCCAGATTACACTCCCAGCAAAAGCTCCTAGCCCTCTGCTGCCTATCGGATATCCTCCCCACCCTAGGAGCCTCAGCCCTGCCCCTAACTTGAGGCCCCACCAGCCACAGACATAATTTTCGGCCGATGAGGTCCCACCTGGCCTTCACATTATAGGAAGCCCTCTTATGGAAGGCCTCATCATACTCCATGGCTGCATCGTCACCTGCAAGGGCCCATGCCTGCTGCATATTGCCCAGATGGTTGGTCAGGTGCTGGGTAGGCTGCCTCTTCCACCCCCACGAAGATAGCATAACCCTCCTGCTAGTGGCACGCTCTGCCACTTCTTTTTTTGACCCCTTTCCTGTCCCTTTTAGGAGAGGGGCACGCCTCCCATCCTCCACTTCCGGCTTTATTAGTGAGAAGACAACCATGTAGTACCCATCCTGAGCTTTATGGGTGAGGTGAATCCCAGGAGGGTCCTCGTCATCCATGAAGGATGAAGCAGGCAGGGGGAGGTCCTCAGCCTGTTCTGCTGTCCACATTTCCCAGGAGTCTGTCCCCACCTCTCTGCACCTGGCCCCCCTCTGCAGTGCCCAGGCTGGAAGGCCAGGTACATGGGCCACCACATCCCTCGAGACCCACAGCTTCATCGGAGGAAGAGGACTCACCTGCAGTTCCCTCGCTGTCTGAGTCCTCGTCCTGACGCTTAGATTGCTGTACCTTCCTACAAGCGTGGCAGGCCTTCTTCCTGGCTGACTGGCCATCTTTGTTGCTCTGGGCTGCTGGAGTTGTTGGAGCTGCCGTTAGACAAGCACACGGGCAACTGTCCTCTAGCCAGCTTCCTGCCACTGGAGGCCATAACAACTGCCCAGGGGGGGGGGGGTATCAGCAAGCTTCAGAACAGCAGCCGCCAATGAAGATTCAGAGGCCCCAAGCTGCCCCGCTCTCTTGGAGAGGAGCTCCGAGGCCCGGGAAATGCCCTAGAGAGAGAGGGCACTCACCCCCTCCGACTTGCTGGGCCCTTGCACACCCTTGACTATCCCCGCAGGCCCACCACACCCACCAGGAGTCAGGAGACTCACGGAAGCCGCCACCTGGCCGCCCTGGCCCCCGGTCCATGCAGGGCAGGGCTCAGGACTGGAGCTCAAGTCAGCCTGTGCAAAGGGGGTGCCTTCTGCCGACCACCAGTCCACGTGGCCCCACTGGGAGGTCTGGCTGCTGCCCTTGCCTCGGAAGGCACAGCCTTCAAGTCCCTCTTGGACAGCGTGGCTGCTCTTGCCTCTCCCCCTTTTCCTTCCTTTTTCTTTTTCTTTTAGTTTATGTTTGTTAATGTTTATTTATTCATATATTTTTTTCGTTTGGTGTGTCCTTAAAATGAGGCTCCTGGCTGCATCGCCACGCCACCCTGTTCCTGGCTGTGCTGCCACCGTGCCTTCGCATCATCACCCAAACTGCCTCCGAGTCACCACTGAAACTGCAGTGAGCCACCACCAAAATTTTTGCCAAACTGCTGCCAAAATGCTCGCACTGCTCAATGCTCTTTGCCAGCAATGAGCAAAGTGATGAGGGGCGGGGCCAACTGCTCCTTAAGAATTCTGGCAATGGATCTGAGAAAGAACAGAGCCTCTCAGGTCTGACGCCCAGCCCTGTTGCCTGGCTGGCCGGACCTGATAGGCCTGCAAGGAAATTTGAAACTGGGACATGGGCCTCCCAGCAGGGGCTGCTGGGAGAGCCCGAAGATGGCAGCTTCCATGCCGTGTGTCTCCCCACTACCCTGAGAGCTGCAACCTGACTGCCCAGGTAAGTTTGGGGGGAGGCATTGTTTTCCAGCTTTTGCAACATAGTCACATTTTCCTCTTTCAACTCTTCCCATCTTAGACCCTTGTGAATGGGCACCGCTCACACATACAGGCCCAATGACGATCTGATACAACAGACAAGCCCACTAATATATCGGACACAATGCATTTCAATAGCCTCAGTGACACACCCATCAATGTGTCACCAAAAGAACTGTGATGACAAATCAAGTGATTCTAAGTATATGTGCTAACGATGAAAGCACACCATTGCATTAATTTATTTCATTATTAATGGATTTAATTGCTTTTGCCAACTTTAAACAGTGAAAGTTTGCCTTGAAAAACTGGCACTATTTTATTCCCTGCTCCCCAAAACTGATTTCATCTTAGAAAATTAAAATACATACCATGTTTATGACATATTTTAGGCAAAAAAAATCAGACATGAAATGCAGAAAAATGACTTAAAAAGCAACATAAAATATAAGCATACAGCAGAAAATATAACAACATATACATGTTTCTTGGGGGTATGGACACATCATAACTCCTGGGATCTCAGACTGATGGTATAGACATCACTTGCATGTCAATGTACAGATTCTTTATTGCTGTTTGTTGTTTCATGGTCAGCTTTTCTTCAATCTTTCCTTTATTTAGGGCAGAGACTGCCTGTGGGTCTTGCTTAGCCCTAAACTACACAGGATGGCCTTGAATCCGCCTTGAATGCGGATTGCTTTTTCCTTTCTCCTCTGCCTGCTCTCACCATTACTCCAGCTCTGCTTCCCTTTTCCCCACCTGTACTCCATCCAAGGCCACATCTCAAGCAAACTAGCCCCAAACGCACTAATTTCCCCCCAGCCAAATCATCTCTACAGGCCCAGCTGTCTCGTTGTCTGCTTTCAGTCACCTGTGGGCTGCCCCCCCCCCCACCTCACTGGCTCGCTCTTCCCAAGACGATGGCTACTGCTTCTCAGCGCATCTGAGGGTCATACAATAATTGAGTGATTTTGTGCTTTCCTTAACAAAGAATAGACAACATAGCTGGGGGAGAAGAAAAAACAACAACCAGCCATACATGAGTGGGAAGAAAATCAGGCAAACGATAGAAAAAAGATGAAGTTATGAAATGGTTACATGGTTAAAATGAGACTTAAAAGACTATGTGGTATTATAAATTTAAGAAAGTGCCCAGGACCCAAACTAACCAAACTGAAGGTATGCAAAGGTGCCAGTTGCTTTTATTACATCATGAAGGTTCTCCATGTTTAAGTATAATGGAGCCTGGCTGCAAGTGCTTTGGAATGGTTATCGTCATCAGTCGGCTCCGGTGTCACTGTTCTATTCTCAACAAACACACCTTTTCTGGGGTAGCTTGTAACTAGCAATGTGATTAGCAGCCCCATGTAATGTATACGCTATTGGACTGCAGCTCTTTAGACTGCAGATGAGGGAATCAAATATTTAACAGCTTCCCTATATTTTAAAAACATCTTGCATGTTTGGAAGGAGTTCCTTGCTTAGTCGTCTATCCAACATACTGGCATTAAATGTTTGGAGACTTTATGATAACAAGCAAACATCCAAACACTATTCCCTCACCCTGTGACTGAAGTAAGAAAAGTACAGCAATGGATGTATCACATGGCATTGCTTTTTGTAGACTGGATCTCAAAAAGCAAATTATCTTTTAGTGCAAATATTTAAGGTAGGTTAGAATTCATGTATTGTGATCTCCTATAGTATAGCTCAGGCGGATGCACTTTGGGGAAGAAAAGGCAAAAACCTCATAGAGCCAGAGATCTCAGGAGAAAGAGAACCCACCCGACTGAGCTAGAGGATACTGTGACACTATTGTAGGGAAAACATCTTCCCGAGTCAAGTCCAAAGTTCTTGAAACTGGAGCGTTGTGAGATTTCGATATCAGAAACTGGCCAGAAGATGAGAAAAGGCCCCTGACAATGACAAAGGGCCACTATTTTAGCTTCTGCAATGCTAGCCTCATTGCCAGTCCTTTAAATTAAAAAAGATGGCAGCCAAGAAGGAAAATCATCCTTGTGGAATGTTTTTCATATGGCCTGATAAGAATGTGTGTGAGGAGCAGTGAGCAGCAAACACGACTTGCATTGTGAGGGTTAACTGGAGAACAACAATGCTGTCGTATCACAATGATCCTACAGATTTCCAACGAACAGCTGTTCTCACGTCTACCTTGGAAGGTGAAAACAGTAAGGATGCTGTGCAGAGCACTATTTTGTTTAAACAGTATTGCAAAAGAGGTACTACTTTTTTTAAAAAAAAAACACAGTATTCAGTTCTCAATTAGAGTATTCTGCACCAGGGATGGACAATTGGTGGCCCAAAGAGGAGATGTGGCCTTCAGATGTTACGCTGTCCCCTGGAGCTAACCAAATTTTAGTACAGATATAATAGAAAGTTAGCACAATTTCATTCATAGAGTACAGGACATTACTTTCAAAAGTTAAAAGAGAGAAATTTTACACACTTGGGTTTTGTCTGTCATTTCCAGGCTCTTACAATTGTCAGGTCCTAAATGACAGTTCTGTTTTGTGAGAAAGCCTGAGTGAGTGAGAGAGGTCAAATACCTGGAGAGATGTTGGCTTCCCCTGTTGTATGGGAAAGTGTCCGATATGCATAAAACAGGACTGCCCTTACCTGTAAGTGTTGCTCATTGAGTGGCCTTCTGTGCAGGCATACACGAGACTGTGTGTGCACAAGGCCAGCCACAGAGGTGAGAATTCTGAAGGTTTCTTGAGCTCTCCCTTCCCTTGGCTTAAGCTGCCATTCAGCCACCCAAACCAGCATGCAGCTGAGGAGGGGAGAGAGCTCCCCTCCCAGCTCTCCCTTTGCTGCCATGGAGGAGGCAGACCTGCAGCAAGTAGCCCCCAGCAGGGCAAGGAGGAGGGATGGGCACCGGCACAGAAGACCATTTGATGAACAACAGTTGCAGGTACGTGTTTCCATCTTCATGGCTTCTGTGTGGTCCCACATGACAGAATAGCAAGTTCCCCTAACAGGAGGAGGAGGGCGGGGGTTGATCAGTGGAACAGTGACTGCAGCATTGCTTTTCCCCACAGCTGCTTCACTCCTGGAGTCCACATTGAAGGACTCATGAAAGTGGTAGGTGAGGGCCATGTTGCTGCCCTGCAAATCGCCTGGACTGGAGCTCTTTCTCCAAGAGCTGCAGAAGAAGCCTGAGCCCTAGGAGAGTGTGCCCAGGCCAGGAAAGGGACATGGGACTTTTGACTTATCATAGGCCATTCTGACAGCAGACACTATGCATTTAGAAAGAGTCTGTGAAGACGTTGCTCGTCCTGGGACCTGAGAATGACAGGAACAGGTTCTGTTCTTTATGTATTTCTTTTTACAAATAAAATAACAGACTTTTCCTCACATCTTAACTGTGTAATGTGCATTCTTGAGTAGAAGTGGCATTAGGAAAAATACGGGGAGCACGATGTCTTGTGAGAGGTGAAAAGTGGAAACAGACTTGGGTATAAAGGTTAGGCTGGGTCTAAGCCCCACTTCGTCCTCATGGAACATCAGAAATGGTTGGTCACAGAGAAGGGCTCTTAGTTCATCTAATCAACTAGTGTTACCCAATGGGAAGGTCTTCTTGCAAGTTGGAGGAATTAGTGTGCAAGGAAGGCAGCGAGAGGCAGTAACTTTGGGATCTCCACCAATGTATACAAGGATTGTCCCTGCTAGAGAACTCTTTCAATGATCAGACAGAGGTTCCAACCGAAAAGGGGATTTTTAGTGGAAATAACAAAGAGCAACCGAACACAAAACACACACAGCACACACTCAGAGCGAACTGGAAAGCAGTGGTGAAAGCTGGATATCGTTTAAGGGATTCGGTGATATTTGCCATCCAGAAGAGGGCGCCTGGGAGAGGGAGCCTTGAGTGACCTGTGCATCAAGGCAGAAGAGCTCGAACGGAGGTTCGAGGGTGGATGCTGGATCCAAGAGCATGCACACAGCGATGGCAGAGGGGCATAGCTCTGCCATAGATCCCACCCAGGGGCAAGACTGCATTTTCTGCCCCACAAACAAAGACTCAATGGATATTCCCCGGGTGGGACAAAGATCTGTCTCTAAAGTGGGAGAATGAACCAGCAAGCCGTCTCTGGGGTGTGATAATGAACTAAGGAGGTTTGATTAGGTTTTCCCAGGCGGAATTATATTTATTAATAATGACTGACAATCCACAAAGTATGGATGGGTGAGGCTATCAGCTTCCTGAATCACCTAAGAATAGGCAAGTGGTTATGCCGTGGAGTAGGGATACTCAGAATCACAGGTGGACGTGAAGCTACTGAAGCCAATGCTGAGGAGCCAATGCTGAGACCTGCTCCTTTTTATGGGGCCTCAGAGAAAACAGCTTATCAGCATGTTTAGCCTTGAGCTTAGCCTTCTTCGATGGAGGCTCAGACTGGCACTGATTTGAGCCACCGTCTTTAGTAGCTGGAACCAACTGGTTCACAGTATCAGCACTTGGAGCCAAAATTAGTGGTGGTACTGAGGAGGCCCGTTCTGGGCACTGCAGTCCTTCTTTGGCAGCTTCAGGGCTGACTCTTATAGACCCACTTTCAAGTGTGACACCCTTTTATGGCACGCTTTGGGCATGAACTGCTTGCAGACACTGCGGTGGTGCGTATCATGCTTCTCACTATGGCAAATAAGACACTTGTCGTGTCCGTCAGATTGGGACATCTTAAACCCACATTTCAAGCATTTCTTGAATAATGCTTTTGAAGCTGCACAGAAGACATGGCGATGGACTCTAACTGTCCTTAATACCAACAAGTTTAAATGGAATTTCTTTTCTCTTAATGAAGATCCAGTAGTCTGAGCTCCTTGACAATGGGCTCCTCATCCTGACAAAGATGTAGCGGAAAAATCTTTTCCGTCATGAGACTGGGTACCAAATTCTGATCCCTGGAAGAGGGTGAAATCATGTAATGTCCAGGATAAGGTGTATATCTAGAAAGTTTCTATTTCAGTTCAGCTGCGGGGGTTATGAAACAATTGCAGCTCATTATTAGCCTGTTGCGGCTCAGGTGGTGCCAGCTCAGAACTGATACATTTGGTTTGTTTCCATTTTGTGAGCTTTGGCCCCTTGAACATGTGTTGTCCACGCATGAACAAATACACACTCTTTTTTCCAATGAGACAAGGCTCTGGGGCAGCGGTTTTTGCACACAATGGCACTAAAATGCCACAGAAAACTGAGTCCCACAGAATTTGAGAGCACACAACAACAGGGTTCTGTGTCTACGGATCCCGTACACACATGCACACACTGTTCTTTTCACATTGTCCAAAAACCTGTCAATCCAATGAGTTTCTCCTCAAGCGCATGGAAACTCACATAACAATGGACCTGAAAGAAGGCAAGTGGTGGTGGTGGTGGCCTGGTGCACAAAATGGTGGGAAACCAGTGGTGAGCAACCAGCTTGGTGAGCAAGCGGGAGAGCGCTCCATTGCCAACCAGTCAGGGCTCTATGTAGAACACTGATCTGTAAAGAACTGGGTGTGTGTGCATGTGCAAGTGCGCTCTACATGCCTACTACTTCCCTGTCATTTATTGCTGAGTTAACAGTTTTAATAAGAAAAGATCCCAAAAGCAGATGTCTTGCTGGGCAAGAAGCTTTCTGGTGCTTCTCATCCCACTATCTTTGGAGGGACTTCTTAAGTCACAGTGAGTGGCCCTGGCATTAAATAAAGGGCAGCAGCAGAAGGCCACTGGGTGGGCATGAACCAACTCCACATACCTGGGACTGCTTGGCTCTCCTTTAATAATTGCTCTGTCTTTCGAATTTTCACTTGCCAACATGAGCCTGGGTGACAGCCAGGGGCTCAGAGGCTGCAGGAGGCCCCTCCCTCCTCAAACTTTCATGTGCACACCCACGTGGAAGTTGCCAGGCTAGCTTTTCCTTGCATTGTGTGTAAAATTGCTCTGAAAGAAATGGCAAGAGCAACACTGGCACTGATGGCACTGTGCCGTATGCTGCTCCCCTTCCTTTGGTCTCTATGAACCACTCCATGCCAATGTCATATAACCCCATTGCCCAGGAAGCTATGGGGGAAAATGCACTCATGAATGCCATGTACACCCCTCCCTGCAAACAGAGTTAACATTAAGGACTCAGTCTTTCTCCTTTGGAGCCAGTTGGTTGCATGTGTGGACCAACTTGCCATTAAGGAGAACAAGATGTTGCCAGGCAGCCCCTGATTTGGTAAGCACCAAAACGAAGGGAAGTCATTAGAGCCTCATTTCCTGGATTTGGATGAGTGTTCTAGAAGTGACTTTAATGAGCTGAACCAGCAAGTTCTGTGTGTATTTTTGGCTCATTTTTCATTACACCCGCCCCCATCTAACAATACTATCTCTGGGTTGACTTCAGAGCAAGATATGATCTCCACCACATCCAACTCTGAATAAGTGTGTTCTGCATGTCAAGGTGCAGACAGAGTCAGATCTGCTCTCTCAACTCCCATGATATTGGATCTGATGACCCTTGACTGCCTGGGCTTTCCCTACACTCAGCGTAGTGTTGGTGATGATGGTATCTATGATGCCAACAAGCCTGTGGCCATAGCAAATGAGACTCCCTTGGATCTGAAAACTGCTGTCCCGTTGGCTCCAACTGGAGTTGATTCTGCAGCTTTCTCAGTGGAACTGGATGCATCAACTCTGCCTACAAAGCCCCCAGCAATGCCTCTGTCTCATTTCTCCTTTGGAGCTATATGGATTCGGAGAGTCCATAGACAGGGATGGCTTGCCTGGTGGGATCAGTACTACCTCCTCCTGCACATCTTCCATCACTTGCCCATGTGGAGCTGGGGAGGCTTCAGTCCATGGCGGGACTTGTGCTCGTGCTCTCTCTGCTTGGTCTTCGTAGGCTTCTTAAGTGGTGGTTCTGAAGCACTCCTCAGAGTAAACCTTGACTTCAGAGGCCTTCTTATGGATTCCTTCGGATCTGGTCTCAGAACCAACACTCTCAAGAACACAAACTCTGCCCGTTTTTCATGCTCCTCCGCAGCCCTTGAAGTGCCCAGGGTATCGGAACTTGGCAGAACCCTCTCTCACAGAAAGGCTTTCGTCTGCATCGCCCTCTCATGTCTTGACTTCCGCGTGAATTTTTGGCAAGATTTGCATGATGCCACATTATGGACTTCATGAAAACACATGAAGCACAAATTACGCTCATTGGTATAAATTATTTTAGTATAACAGTTCACACACTTTTTAAGAAGAGCCTTCTGAGACATGACAATTAAAAACACCCAACAAGCTCACTCATGCAGCTAACATCCTCTCTATGCAGCATCAAAGAGAGAACTGAGAGAGGGAGGCAGCTCTGTCCGTTGGCGGTGTAGCCATTTGGCAGGCAAATGATCAGCCACACACTAGTGGATGGAGCACCCCTAGAGTTCTACAGCTAGATATTTTGTCCAAGTGGCAGGCCTGCCTCTGCATTTGCAGTGGGAATGAGAGTACAACAGGGGACAATCTCTGTGCAGAAATAATCCATGTGCATCAGAGCTCCCTCTCACACAAGTAGTCTCTAGATCAGGGTCATCATGTGATTTATGCAGCTATTTTTTTAGAACAGTTCTCAAGCAACTCACAATATCATGAATGATGTAAACAGTAAGGTTGCGCACGGAAAAGATTTTTGTTATAATTTCTGATCTGTACTTTGGGAGGGAAATGTTTATCATTATTGCTTATTTCTGAGTAGGATATTAGTAGTTCAGGAATAAAATACGTGTTTCCCCCCCTTCGAGGTAATTATTTTCAATGGGAAATTTATTCAAGGCTTTGGGGCAGCTGTTTATAAAGATGATAACACCAAATTTGCACAGAACACAGTTCTCCCTCTAAATATCTCCTAAATTTCAAGCAGATTGAACAAATTTTACAGATTCCCAAATACGTCCCTCTCTGCCAAAAAGCATATTCAACAAAAAATATCTCTCCAGCCCACAAGGAGGGGGGAGGGGAGGAGAAAGGCAGTTTGCAATTGGCTGAGAGTACATTTTGCTCCTCCCTTGCAATTATCTGATTGAAAGAGAATGAGATGGGAAGTAAAAAAGAACAGAGAGGAGACAAGACAGAGGAGGAGCATGACCATAGAAGAAAACAGTTTATAAGATCTGACCAGTTGCAGACCTAATAATGTGCAAGAAAGTAATTTATAAGTTCCAGAGTGGTTGCTAAGTGACCAGCTGTCAGCAGTGAATCAACCTTCTGCAAAGCACATCTCAGATGGTGGAAAGCGTAGTTCAGCTCAGCGAGCTCAATTACAAACTGAGCAAGCAAGAGACTCAGGACTCCAAGACAGGCCTGTGGAGAGGAGAGTCTGACTACTACTGCACATGACCAAGCTGAGGCTTTTCTGCTTTACCAGGTGGTGGGGTGGGGGGTAGGGAATGAGAATGGTAATTCTCTGCAGTTTGGACTGTCGGGAGTGCTCTTTGCTCCTTCCTTGCAAGGGTTTGTTTGGAAGAGAGAGATACCATTTCCAAGAAATCAATACCAAGAAAAAAAGTGTCCTCACATACCATGACTGGCAAGCATCAAAACTTGAAGGAAAATAACAGATTGGGGGGGGGGGGGTCGTTATTGCAAGCATCTGGATTTTTTTGTGTTACTATTCCAGATAATCAAGTTAATGATCCAAAAGAGCGATTTCTGTGTATATTTTCAGCTGAAGTGTTTTGTTTAGCACGCCCCTAGTAAACAGTGCAAAAATGTTAAAAGAAAGAAAAATCATTAAACCATACAGTATTGATGTATTGTCGAAGGCTTTCACGGCCGGAGAACGATGGTTGTTGTGGGTTTTCCGGGCTGTATTGCCGTGGTCTTGGCATTGTAGTTCCTGACGTTTCGCCAGCAGCTGTGGCTGGCATCTTCAGAGGTGTAGCACCAAAAGACAGAGATCTCTCAGTGTCACAGTGTGGAAAAGATGTAGGTTATTTGTATCTGCTCAGGAGGGGTGGGGTTGAGCTGAGTCATCCTGTAAGAGTTTCCCAGGGTGTGGAATGCTAATGGCGGGAGGCTTCACTGTATCCTGAGGAGGTTCTTTTGCATATGGATTGGTACTTGATGTGCTAATCTTCTCTGCAGGACTATTGTTGGGTGTAGAGTGTTTTGTTAGCCTGGTGTTTTTCAGAACTGGCAACCATGCTCGGTTCATTCTTAAGGTTTCTTCTTTCCTGTTGAAGTTTTGCTTATGCTTGTGAATTTCAATGGCTTCCCTGTGCAGTCTGACAAAGTAGTTGGAAGTGTTGTCCAGTATTTTGGTGTCCTGGAATAAGATACTGTGCCCTGTTTGAGTTAGGCTATGTTTTTGGCAAAAGTGTTTTTGCCATATATCAAAGGAATTACTGATCAGATGGGAAAGCTTATGAAAAAGCATAACCTTCAAGCAGTATTCAGACCCACCCGAAAAATACAACAGATGCTACGATCAGCAAAGACAGTAGAGACCCCCTAACCTCTGCAGGAGTATACCGTATACCCTGCAGCTGTGGACAAGTTTACATCGGGACCACAAAGCGTAGCATCCAGACAAGAATAAAAGAACATGAAAGACACTGCAGACTTGGACAACCTGAAAAATCAGCAGTGGCTGAACATAGCCTAACTCAAACAGGGCACAGTATCTTATTCCAGGACACCAAAATACTGGACAACACTTCCAACTACTTTGTCAGACTGCACAGGGAAGCCATTGAAATTCACAAGCATAAGCAAAACTTCAACAGGAAAGAAGAAACCTTAAGAATGAACCGAGCATGGTTGCCAGTTCTGAAAAACACCAGGCTAACAAAACACTCTACACCCAACAATAGTCCTGCAGAGAAGATTAGCACATCAAGTACCAATCCATATGCAAAAGAACCTCCTCAGGATACAGTGAAGCCTCCCGCCATTAGCATTCCACACCCTGGGAAACTCTTACAGGATGACTCAGCTCAACCCCACCCCTCCTGAGCAGATACAAATAACCTACATCTTTTCCACACTGTGACACTGAGAGATCTCTGTCTTTTGGTGCTACACCTCTGAAGATGCCAGCCACAGCTGCTGGCGAAACGTCAGGACATACAGTATTGACTTTACAGCATGGGAAAAGTCTGTTATAATTGTGTCTAAACTACTGAGTAACAGTTGCTGGTTTAGTATGAAAGTGAATAGCATTCATGCAACATGCAAACATCATAAGGAGGTCTTGTTTAAATAAAAATGGAATGTAAATCAGTTCTAATACTCATTGCTTGTAGAAGAGCTCTAGACATCGACAGTAATAAAATGTGGCCGAGTGATTATCCCCTACAGAAACCCAGTTAATGGAAGATCATCCAAATGTAAATTTCTTTTAAACAGGCACTAATCAGGCTGTTTAGACCATGTCAAATGCCTTTTCAACTTTAATATGCTGAGCACAGATCCTTCTGGGAGAAAGTCTGTTCTGGCAGTTCAGGCACACGATTCTTCTAATAATTGATTTCACTGGGAAGGATCACATTCATCTATGTAAAATAAATTATTCAAGTATTTCAGAAATCTGTGCCAGAATGTTTGCAGTCTTAATTCCAAACCCACAAGCTTCCTTCTCATAGAGCATTTGTAACCAAAAGAAGCAATTCCACTTGTAACTGAAAAGTTTATCAGATGCACAAACAGGATGAAGAGTCAGTAACAATGGAAGTTCTACTGTGTCAAAATCCATTGTAAAAAGGAATTATGGTTCCTGAATTTCTTTCCCAATAATTCAGAGAACCTGTATCAAACCT
Source organism: Eublepharis macularius (assembly GCF_028583425.1). Taxonomy (NCBI): domain Eukaryota; kingdom Metazoa; phylum Chordata; class Lepidosauria; order Squamata; family Eublepharidae; genus Eublepharis; species Eublepharis macularius. The sequence goes on along the minus strand of NC_072795.1, from coordinate 144,025,302 downwards.
CTCTACTCAGCAAAGTTTGATGCCTAACCTGTTGTGGAAATGAAGCAAAAAACAGCCCACCAGAGCGGTTTCAGACAAGAAAAATGGCATGTTGGGGCTGAACACCCCTTGTCTCAATGCATCATGCTCCCAGTCTGAATTGGGTCCATGCACATCTGGGAAGTCCAGGCACACGTATGATTTATTTATTTATTTTCTTTGGATCTCTTTGGATGGAAAGTCTTCAAGGCAGCCATTAGGACTTTACAGCATGCAAATCAACCTTCACTGACAGAATCTAACTTTGGAGCTTCTTGCCAGCAGCTATAAAATGTAGATATACCATGGATATACCTGTCCATAGAAGGACAGGATTACAAGACTCGTTGTACACTCGTTTTCATTGTAAACAGCAAACAGCAAACTGACACTAAACTGGGAAAGGTGATTATCATTTTATTCTGAATGATGAAGTGGCAAAGACAGAAAATGGACTCTTGAGTCACGCACCATCTTTGTTGCCCTCCCCTGGGCACCTTCCAGCTTATCCATATCCTTCTTGAATTGTGGTCCCCCAAACTCTAGGTGAGGTCTAACTAGAGCAGAGTAGAGTGATACCATCACTTTGCACGATCTAGACACTATAGTTCTGTTGATACAGCCCAAAATCTCATTTGCCTTTTAGCTACCACATCACACTGCTGACCCATGATCAGTGTATGGTCGACTAAGATCCCTAGATGCTTTTTGCACAAACTACTGCTAAGACAAGTCTCCCCCGTCCTATAATTAAGCATTTGATTTTTTCTACCTAAATACAGAACTTTACATTTATCTCTGTTGAAATTCATTTTATTTGTTTTAGTTCAGTTTTCCAGCCTATCAAGATCATCCTGTATCCTGACTCTGAGTGTGACTACAAGTGACTTTCTTCACGTGGAGAACACTAGATTTTTCTCACAAGGTTACCCGGGAAGTGAAGTCCGAGAGGTCCTTCCCCTCTCTGTTAGAATCGCTGCCTGAAGAGCCACAAGAGGGCTTCGTCTGGGGACGGGCAGCTGCTACTTTCTCCCAGGGCGTCCTGCGGGCTGCCTGCTCCCGGGGAGCTGCTCTGGAGAAAGCGGCCACATCGGTGAAGCTTCAGCCGTATCGACAGTGGAAGGAACTGCTGCAGATCCTTCCACTGTCGCGGTGAAGAGACCACTTGGACTTCACTTCACAGAGAAGGGAAGGACCACTTGGACTTCACTTCCCAGGTAACCTTGTGAGAAAAATCTAGTGTTCTCCACGTGGAGAAAGTCACTTGTAGCTTTGCTCTCTGTCTTCTATTATATTTGCTACCCCTCTTAATTTAGTATCATCTGCAAATTTAATAAGTATTCACTCTATTCCTTCATCCAAAACATTTATAAAACTGTTGAACAGAACAGGTCCCAGGACTGATCCTTGAGGCACTCCAATTGTCACTCTTCTCCAAGAGGATTCTTTAGCTGTGATCTGTCAACCAATTACACATCCACCTAGCAGTATCTTGACATGGCTGACCTGGCCACTTGGATCCATGCTATGGTAATATCAAGGCTTGACTGTTGTAATGCTCTATACATTGGTCTCCCATCTAAGTTAACTAGAAGGCTCCAATTAGTGCAAAATGCTGCAGCTCAACTGTTATCAGGAACGAGTAGGAGCATGAAGATCACTCCCATCCTACAGTCGCTCCATTGGCTACCCATCAGTTACCATGCTCAGTTCAAGGTATTGGTTATTACATACAAAGCTCTTCATGGCTTTGGTCCAGCATACCTACGGGACCGCTTCCCTCTCTATGTTCCTCCATGGCAGCTTTGCTCATCTGAACAGGGTCTCCTGCAGGTGCCAAGCTGCACACAAGTGAAGTCAGCAGCAGCCCATACAAGGGCTTTCTCTGTGGTGGCCCCGATCCTGTGGAATGACCTGCCTGAGGAAGTCAGAAGAGCCCCCACTCTCCTGGCTTTTCGTAAACAATGCAAAACCAAACTATTCAAAAAGGCTTTTTACTGAAATGGGAGGGCTGTATTGTAGTGAAGAGGTTTCACATGCTTTGCTAATGAGTTAGGGACCATAGACTTCATCACTATATTGCCTTACATATTATCTGCTGCTTCAGATATGTACTCCTATGTACCACCAATGCTCCATGTTGTCTAATGTTAGTCCTAGAATTGATTATGTTCTGCTTCAGTATTTTTTCTACTCTGTATTGGATTCTTGCTAAGACTACATCTTTTAAACTTGTATATATTTACCCTATGGCATTGTTTATGAAATGTCCTTGATACAGTACTTGATACTGATTGTACTAATCTCATACTGTGTAATCCACCTTGAGTCTCAGTGAGAAATGCAGACTATAACTGACATAAATAAAATGAACAAATTAAAATAAATCCAAACCACATCTTACCAACTTGTCAACAAGGATATTATGTAGAATCTTATGAAAAGCCTTACTGTAAATCTAGATAAACTGTGTCTACAGTAGACATGGGCATGAACGGGGGGAAAACCCGAACACCCTGTTCATCATTCGGTGCCATCAGCAAACAACGAACAACGAACATGGATGAACATGAACTGTTCCAGGACATGTTCGTTGTTCATTGTTCGTGGGGGCCAGAAACCCCCCCACCTCCCCCCACTTAGCCCCCCCCTCAAACCCACTTACCTGGCCCTTTAAAGATCCCTTTAAACTATCAGCTGGCAGGCGGCAGGGGGGATTCCCCCCCTGCTGCCTGCCAGCTGATAGTTTAAAGGGCCCTTTCCTGCCATGTGCAAGGGGCACGGCCCTTTAAACACCACACAAACTGACCTTCCCAATGTCCAATACCCATCAAATTTGCAGGGGACATAGTCCTCACTGTCCTCTGAAGACCCCCCCCCCCAAGTTTCAGAGAGATTGCACCCCGGGAAAGGCATGATCTATGGGTCTCCCCATTGGCTGTCATTTTCTCTTCACAGTGGCAAAAACAGGACTCTCTGCTGGTAGTACTTTGAAGGGTTAAAGCCAGAAGGAAAGCCAGAAGGAGTTCAGACAGAGTTCAGGCCTTCTCTGCCTCCGGTTGCCAAGGGGATTGATTGCAGCAGGTGCCAGACTGTCTGGCTTGCCAAACGGCTGCCAAAGGCAATGGACGAGGCTTGCAATGACCACCTGTTCATTTAGGATGGGGCCTCGTGGACAGCTTGTTTGAGAACAGCAGATTAGGCTGTTTGTTGTTTTTTTCTGTTTGTAATGCTGTTTGTGCCCATGTCTAGTCTACAGCATTACCCTGATCCAGCAAGGTAGTAAGTTTCTCAAAGAGAGAGAGAGAGAGAGAGAGAGAGAGAGAGAGAGAGAGAGAGAGAGAGAGAGAGAGAGAGAGAGAGATCAGGTTAGTTGGACATGACTTGTTCTTGAGAAATCCATACTGGCTCTTAGTAATCACAGCCATCCTTTCTAAATGCTCAAGGACTGACTGATGATTTGTTCTAAAACTCTAATATTCTGGTTTAAGATCTTGGTGAGGCTAGCAAAAATTGATGGTCTGAAAAAACACACTATGGTACTACCTGGCTGGCCCGGGATAGCCCGCTCTTATCAGATCTCTGAAGCAAAGTAAGGTTGACCATGTTTAGTGGATGGGAGACCACCTCAGAAGACCAGAGTACAGAGGCAGGCAAGGGCAAACCACCTCTGTTCTGCTCTTCCCTTGAAAACCCTATGGGGTTTCCATACAGCAGGTACAATTTTATGCTACTTTCCAATAGCAGAAGTATGGTCCTACCAGAAGATCTGGTGAAGGACACCAGGTAAGAAGGCTTTAAAGGAGTGGTCTAAACAAATTCATGACGGATAAGAACTTGTACTTACCACTCTACTCAACAAAGTCTGAAACTTTCCTCTGGCCTCAGGGCCTTCCTTTACCGTAAATGGCTTCTCTTTCTCTTGTGAAAAAGCTACTTAAGTAGGAGAAAGGCTTCTTACGCTGGAGGAAGGCTTCAAATGTTGCTAAGTGGAGTGGCAGAATACAGGCCAATGTCTACCAGTGACTATTAGCCTGATGACTCAATGTTGAATATAAGTTGAAGAGGGGTAACACCAGGGGAGGGCTACTGTCTTCATGCCTTGCTTGTGGGATTCCCTTGGCAAGATCTGACTGTCCGGGGTCTGAGCCCCAGCCCCCAGACTTGACAAGAGGGAACAGCAGGTCAACCGGGCTGACTGGCAAGCAGAGGGGACAGCCTGGGGGCAGCAGGTCATCCCCTCCCACGGGCAAATGGAGCCAGAACCTGCCGGCGCCAGGGGCAAGAGGCAAAGGCCCAGGGCCTCAGGAGTCAGGGGGAGACAGAGAGAAACCAGCGAGTCCCACTCCCCTGGGGAAGGAAAGGGGACTAAGCAAGGCAGAAGGGGGCAAAGGCAGAGGGATTGGGGGCCCAGCAGTCACCTACCCAAAGACCTTACCTAAGGAGGAGAAGCAGCAGCAGCCCCAACAGCCCAAAGCCACGCCCCAGCTAGAAAATAGTAGCCTGGCCCAGGAGTTGCCAAAAGCCAAGCCACTCCAAGTGGGGCTATTGGAGGCACTCTGCAGGAAGCCCTGGGCAACCAGCCAAGGAGCCGCAGCTGGACCCACCTTCAGCCATCAGCTCAGCCAGGGAGGCCAGGCTGCTAGCCAGGGGACTGCAGCTGGACAGGCCTTCAGCAATCAGCCAAGGCAGGGAGGCTGGGCAGCCAGGGAACAAGGCACAGCTGGTGCTGGTCAGTGGGGCCAGATCAGCTACCCCAGCTGCAACTGCTTGGTGCAGCCCAAGACCAGGCTGGAAGAGGGGTGGGGCAGTAGAAGGAAGCCCTATAAAAGCTGGCTGGGAAGAGCCCTGTGGTGGTGGGTGTGAGTGAGGAGTGATGATGTGGAGTGAGAGCGGTGCAATGCAAGAGTGGAGGTTTGGAGGAGAGTTCTGGAAGGAGGGGATGAAGGAGGACACAGGGGGCAAGCAGGCCAGGTTGAGCAGGCCAGCGAGTGGACTGAGAGGGAGTCTGGGTGAGGTATACCGCCCCTCCTTTCACAGAGCCGGGTCCTGCAGCATCCCTGGCCCCCCTATGACGTCAGGAGCAGACCGCCCAATGCCACGCCCAGCAGCAGCAGCGGCAAGCCCTGACAAGTTGGTGGCCCGTACGGGGAAAGCCGTTCCAACGCAGGCGCCAGTCGAAGGGATGTATCCCAAGGCCATAGCCCCAGCAGACCTCAGACTGTGGCTGGAGGAATGCTTGGACAGGATGTGGAGGAAGTTGGAGGCGGCCTTCCAAACGGCTCAGGCAGAGCTAATGCAGGCCGTGGAGCAGCGGATGCAAGCCTGCACACCCACAGCCTCCTCGCCAGTGGTATGTGCGTTGGCTTGGGAAAGTAACCCACCACCTGGCAAGCAGGTGCTGAGTCTATGCGCCACCGTGAGGATAGGCCAGCTGATCCTACAAGCCCTGTTGGACTCCGGGAGTGCAGTCTCAGCAATTCGGCCCCAACTCCTCCCAGCTGCCACCCCAGTGCACCGCTGGATCCCGGTGACGGATGTGATGGGCCGCACCCAGCCGTACCCTACGGCCCTAATCACGGTAGAGTACCTAGGGGTCTGCCACCAAGTGGAAGTTGCCCAGGTAGCTCACCTACCCGTGCCAATGCTGCTGGGAAGAGATGCCCCGGGGTTCTTCAGGCTCCTCCAGCAGGCAGCGAAGAAATCGGGAAGAGACGCCCCAGGGATCGCCAGGCCTCGGCGGGAGGCGGCACGGGAATTTTTTTTTTTTTTTTTGTAAAATTTTTATTGGGTTAGAACATTAATATTTTTACATTACATTGCATTCAATTATCCCCTAATTTTTCGTTTCTAACCCCCTCCCTTTCCCCCCCTTTTGTTGACTTCCAACAGCTTTCCCACCCTCTGTCCCTTTTCCCTTACTTCTATTAATTTCCTCTATCTAAAACAAATATATATTCTCCATTATATTAAGCAGTACATCTTTAACTCTTTTACTTACTAAACATCCAAACTATACTTCTTTAGATAAACAATTTATCCCATTTTCCAGTTTTGAATATTTCTGTATGTCATAAACCATAAAAACCATAAAAATTTCCCACATTTAAATCAAACAATTTGATTTGTTCACATAGTCAGTCATTTTAACTCTTCTATACATTCAGTTTGGTGCATATAAGTCTTATCAAGTAAAAAAAAAATATTGTTAATTACTCAATCCTCATATTTAAACCGTTAATTATTCTCTATCAATATTCTATCAATTAACCTTTACATATCTATATATATCTCAATCAATTAATTAATCTAACTGCTTATAAATTCACATTTCTCTTCCTCCCCCGGTAAAGTCACCCCTCTCTTTTATACTTTTATTGTACTTCAGTAGTTCTCAAACTGCCACAGTTTTCCTCCCACCTCCCACTTCTTCTCCAGATATTGTTTCAGCTTCTCCCAGTCTGTGTTAAACTGCCCTGAGTCCAGATCTCTCAGTTTTCTTGTCATCTTGTCCATTTCAGCCATATACAGCAATTTGTAGATCCAATCTTCAATAGTTGGCACTTCTTGTACTTTCCATTTCTGCGCATACAAAAGTCTAGCTGCTGCAGTCATATAAAATATCAACGTCCTATGGTGGGCTGGGATTCCCTCCATTCCCAAGTTTAGCAGCAGGAGTTCTGGGTTCTTATTTATTTGAAACTGTAGAATTTCACTCATTTCTCTTATTATTTCCCCCCAGAACTGCCTAGCTACCTCACACGACCACCACATATGATAGAGGGAGCCCTCATGCTTTCTACATTTCCAGCATTTATTAGAAGTGTTCAAGTTTCCTAGCGCAATCTTCTTTGGTGTCATGTACCAACGATAGATCATTTTGAAAATGTTCTCTTTAATATTAATACATGTCGTTGTCTTCATTGTAGTTTTCCACAAGTATTCCCATGCCTCCATTGTTATTTCTTTATTAAAATTTATAGCCCATTTCACCATTTGTGTTTTAACTGTCTCATCCTCGGTATACCATTTCAACAGTACTTGGTATACCTTGGATATTCTTTTCTTGTCCTCTTTAAAAAGGGTCTGCTCTAGTTCCGAATTCTCTGTTCGTATACCTCCCTTTACAGAGTCCGAGTTATACAAATCTCTGATCTGTCTATACTGGAACCAATCGTAGTTCGGTGATAGTTCCTCTTGCGTCTTTATTCTAAGTTTAGACACTTCAGTTTTAGTTATTTCTTTGTACATTAAACATTGTTGTTCATTATCAACAGCTCTCGGATCTATCACCTCGTATGGAACCACCCACAAAGGGGTTCCTTCTTGTAGGTAAATTCTGTACTTCTTCCAGATTGTATATAAACTTCTCCTTACAAAATGATGCAGGAACATCGAGTTGACCTTTACTTTGTCATGCCATAGGTATGCATGCCATCCAAAAAATTTTTTATATCCCTCTAGGGCTAATAGTTTCTTATTCTTTAATGTCATCCACTCTTTTAACCAAACTAGGCAGATTGCATCATGGTAAAGTCTCAGGTTGGGCAGTTGCATTCCGCCTCTTTCCTTTGCATCTTGTAGAACTTTTACTTTCACTCGAGGCTTCTTGCCTGCCCAAACAAAATCTGATATTTTCCTCTGCCATTTTTCAAATTGTTTAGAGTCTCTGATGATTGGTATTGTCTGTAGCAAAAACATTACTCTTGGTAACACATTCATCTTAACTGCTGCAATCCTGCCCAACCATGACAAATTCAGTCTATTCCATTTGATCAAGTCTCTCTCTATCTGAGTCCATAATTTTTCGTAATTATTCTTGAACAAATCTATATTTTTTGCAGTCAGCTCAACTCCCAAATATTTCACCTTACTAGTTACTTCACAGTCCGTTGTTTCCATTAACAATTGTTGTTTCTGCTTAGTCATGTTTTTACATAATATCTTTGACTTCTTTTTGTTAATGAAGAAACCTGCCAAGTCACCAAACTCCTTGATCTTGTCTATCACTTTTGGCATGTTCTCCAATGGATCTTCTACAATTAACATTATGTCATCTGCAAATGCTCTAACCTTATATGAATAGTCCTTTATTTTTATTCCTCGTATTTCCTCGTCTTGTCGTATTTGTATCATCAGAATCTCCAATACTAAAATGAACAACAATGGAGATAACGGGCAACCTTGTCTTGTTCCTTTACTAATCGTCAATTTCTTGGTCAGTTCATCATTCACTACAATTGCTGCAGTCTGGTCTCTATAAATTTCTTTAATTGCTCTGATGAATCTTTCTCCCAATTGTAGCTTTTCCATAGTGGCAAACAAAAAATCCCAGTTTAAATTGTCAAACGCTTTTTCAGCGTCTACAAAGAAGAAACCAACCTCTTTGTCACAACGCTTATCATAATATTCAATAGCATTGATCACTGTCCTTAAATTGTCTCTTATTTGTCTGTCTGGCAAAAAACCTGCTTGTTCCTCCTCTATGACTTCCGAGAGCCACCCCTTCAGTCTCTCCGCCAATATCTTCGTAAAAATTTTATAATCATTGTTAAGTAGTGATATAGGTCTGTAATTTTTCACATTAGTCAAATCTTGGCCCTCTTTTGGGATCAATGATATATTCGCTTCGCTCCAAGTGTCTGGAATTCTTTGATCCCTAAAAACTCCGTTCATCACCTCTTTTAGGAATGGTGCCAGTTCGTTGGCCATTGTCTTATAAAATTTAGCCGTAAGTCCATCTGGCCCTGGCGCCTTTCCTAGATTTGCAGATTGTATTGCCTTACTTATTTCCTCATCAGTTACTTCACTATTCAACTTATTTCTCCAAGCTTCCGAGATCTCTGGAAGTTTGGTTTTCTCCAAATATGATGCTATTGATTCTTTGGTTACTTCTTTTTTATTATACAGCTTAGCATAAAATTTATAAAAGGCTCTACTAATGGTAGTCTGCTCCAGGTACGTTTTATTTTCTTCACAGATTTTATTTATTATTTTCTTTTCCCTTTTCTTCTTCAATTGCCATGCCAAATATTTCCCAGGTTTATTAGCACCCTCAAAAGCTTTTTGATTCAGTCTTTTAAGGTTCCACTCCAATTCTTTATTACTCATTGCTATCAACTGTTCTTGAAGAATTTTAATTTCCTGATGTATTTTCTTTTTCCCTGGTCTCTTTTTTAACTGTATTTCTTTGGCCTTTATTTTCTCCTCAATCTCTTGTCTTTTCTCCTCTTTCTTTTTCCTTGCTCTGCCATTTAAGTCCATTAGTATGCCCCTTACAACCGCCTTGTACGCGTCCCAAACTTTACTGGTTGGTACTTCTTTATTCACGTTATATTGTATAAAAAACTTTGTCTCTCTTCTAATATTTCCATATTTTCACTTTCCTGTAGCAAATCCTCATTTATTCTCCAGGCTTTCCTTTTTCTCCTTTTTCCAAATTTCCACATAATTGGATTGTGATCTGAGCCTACCATCGGCATTATTTCTACCTCCTTAGTCCATAACGCTAAGTCCTTTGAGGCCCAGATCATATCAATTCTTGATAATGTAAGATGCCTTGCAGAATAAAAAGTAAACTGTTTGGTTTTAGGATATTCTCTCCTCCATACATCTTCGAGAGTCTCTTGTTGAATCAACTCAAAAAAAAGCTTTGGCAATAGTCCTCTTTTCTTTTGTGCTGTTGTAGTCTTTTTATCTAGTTCCAAATCTGTCACTCCATTAAAATCTCCAGCAAGAATTATCTGGTCATATACAAGATCGTCTAAATGCTTCCTTAAATCCTCAAAGAAGCTTTCCTTTGCACCGTTAGGTGCATAAAGTCCGACTACCAACACTCTCTTTAAATTCCAATTACATTCCACCGCTACAAATCTAGCTTCCACATCTCTCATAACAAATTTTGGCTGCAGCTCCTCTTTTATGTACAACACCACTCCTCTTTTTTTCTTGTTAGAGGCCGCTACAAATTCTTTGCCCAATTTTCCAGATTTTAAATATTTTACATCCTGTTTTCTAATATGGGTCTCCTGCAAACAAACAATATCACATTTTTGTTTTAGTAACCAATGAAAAATATTTTTCCTCTTATTCGGTGAGTTTAGTCCATTTACATTCCAAGATAATACATTACACTCCATATTCATGGTTTTGTTGGTAAGTCTTTTTCATTGTCCTTGATAAATCTCTCCATCTCCCGCTCAGATCTGATGCGTTTTTTTGCCCCTCCAAACTCAAAGGACACTCCTTCCGGTAACTCCCATCTGTATCTGATATTCATGTCCTTCAAAGTTTGAATTAGCACTCTATATTTTTTCCTGTCCAGTAACACTGATCTGGGCAGTTCCTTCATTATGATAATCGTCTTGCCATCAATCTCCAATGGATCTTGAAATTGTTTTGTCACAATCCTCTCTTTCATGTTTCTAGTTGTAAACTGCACAATCACATCCCTTGGTAGTTTCCTCTGGGTTGCAATTCTCGAGTTCACACGGTACGCCACATCTAGGATAGCCACAATTTCCTCCTCCTCCTTCCCCAGGTAATCAGCCAACACCTCAGTCATCTGTTCTTGCGCTGACTTCCCTTCCACTTCTGGCAGACCACGAAAACGAAGCTGCTTCTCCATGTGTTTAGTTTCTGCAACTGACATCCTCCCCTTCACCAGTCTCATCTCTGTTTGTTGCGTTTCTATTAAATTCTCCATCGCGTCTTCTACTGTTTTAACTCTCTGCTGCGTTCCTTGTAATTCACTACTAATTGTTTCCACGCCTTTTTTCACTTCTGACAGCTCCGACTTTACTGTCTGTGTAACTTCTTTGACCTCTTTAATAAGCTCCAATTTCGTGTCCTTAAGTTCTTTCATCATGTCTATAAGCTTTTTGTCCAAATTTTCTATTGCCGATTGCCACTCTTTTTTCGACATCGTGGGGCTTGCTTTAGCTCGCTCCCACGAATCTGCTCTCTTCCTTAGCTCCGTGGTGTATGTTTAAACGTTTTCCTTTTTTTCAAATATCCCAATCTTTGCCAAAATTAATTTTTTGTATCCAAAATGTCGGGCGTCTTTTCTCTATGGTTTCTCTATGTTATTGTAATCCAAGATGGCCTACTTCCTCTTCCGCTGAAGCCGCGACCCTTCCCTTTTCAAAAATGGCGATTCCCTACTTCTTGTCCGTCGGCAAGGGCCGCTTCCCTCCAGCCACTCTATTGTTGTTACGCACTTCCTGTCTCCCGTCTTCCCACAGCAGGTCTCGCGATGGTGTCTTTTTCCCACAGCTCCAAAACCACAGGTATTCAAAACAATAGTCCGATTTTTGCAATAACTTCTTTAAATTTAGTCTCTTTTAAAATACAACTCCTGCCGAGTCTTCACCTCCTTTTCACTAGTCTGTTGCAGTTTAAAAATCTACTTTCTTTCCTCTCTGTTTTTATCAATCTGTCCCGTTTCAAGAGATAGCGATCTTTACCTTCTCTTCAACTTTCTCGGGTTGTAATCGCTGTTTCGATCTTAAATTCTCCTCTCGACTTCCCTCCCCGATCGAAGCTTGGGTATGTAGGTCTTATGCCAGCCGAATTGGCCCCAGAACTGCCGCAGAGATTATAGCCGACCCGTCGCAAGGTGGGACCTCAAGGATTGGGGGGGAGACTCCTTGAGTAGAGCCCCCCCTCATCCGAGATCTAGCTCACCCTAGGGTCTTGAGCGTTCTTTGCCTGCTCCCCGCCTGAGAGCAGTCGGCCGCGGGTTATTTTCACCCCTCCGGCCGGTTAAAACGGCAGTCCGGTCAGCTCCGCAAATGGAGCTGCGTTAGACCTCCATGAATCCCAAACCGGAAGTCTCCCGGGAGGCGGCACGGGAATTGACAGACCCACAAGTTGCCACCACTCTGCAAGTGGAGGAGGCCGATGACCCGGGAGAGGGTCCCTCCACCAGACCAGGGGCAGAACCACGGACTGAAGACCCAGCTGGACCCCCAGCAGATCACCAATTCTGTGATGCCCAAGGGGCAGATGAGTCCTTGCAGCGCTTGCGAGAGACAGCCGCTCGTGAGGAGGAGCAGGTGCGGGATGAACGGAGGTCCCAACGGCTCCCTCGCATTGAGAAGCAAGGAGGGGTTTGGGTTCGCATAGCTCGTGCCCCGAATGGCCAGGGAGAGGTCCGCCAACTACTTGTGCCAGCAGGCTATCGGCCGGAGGTCCTCCGCACCGCCCATGAGCACGCTTGGGCCGGGCACCTGGGGCACCACAAGACCCTGAGGAAGATCCTCGAGCGTTTCTTCTGGCCCTCGGTGAATGCAGACGTGAAGGCATACTGCCGCTCATGCCCCACCTGCCAGAGGGTGGCAGCGAGACGCCCGCCAAAGGCCCCTCTTTCCCCGCTGCCAGTGATGGGGGTGCCCTTCCAGCGGATAGCGATGGACTTTATCGGCCCACTGCCACGCACACCCCGGGGCTACCGTTTTGCCCTGGTGATCGTGGACTACGCCACACGTTTCCCAGAGGTCATTCCTTTGAAAACTATGCAGACCCCGGGGGTGGTCCGGGCGTTGTCCAAGCTGTTCGCAATGGTGGGGCTGCCCAGCGAGATCTTGACAGACCGGGGAGGGCCCTTCCGAGCAAAGGCCATGCGTCAGCTCTGTCAGAACTTGGGGATCCGGCAGGTGTTCACCTCTGCCTACCACCCCCAAACAGATGGATTGGCAGAGCGCCTGAATCAGACTATTAAGGAGGCCCTGAAAAAGATGACGCATGACAAACTTCACCAGTGGGACCTGTATATCGACCCCCTGATGTTTGCCCTCCGAGAGACCCCCCAGGCCTCCACTGGCTTTAGCCCATTTGAACTGCTGTATGGGCGAAAGCCACGAGGAATGCTCTCCCGCCTGGTGGAGCAATGGGGCCCCCAAGCCAGCCCCCCAGCCCCCCCAGTCCAGGAGTATGTGAGCCAACTCCGCGAGCGGGTGCAGCAGTTCCAAGCAGAAGCAGGCCAACGGCTGGCCCACGCCCAGACACACCAGAAGGCCGCGTACGACCAGGGTATGCGACAGAGAACCTTCCAGCTGGGGGAGAAGGTCCTCGTCCACCGCACAGTTTTTCCCAGGGAGGAGGGGGACCCCTGGCGAGGCCCCTATGTGGTGACAAAGGCACTAGGACCTACCACCTATGAGGTCCAGTGTGGGCCTCGTCGACGCCAGAGGAAGACGCTCCACGTGAACCTGCTGAAGAGGTGGTATGAGCGGGACAGCGAGGAGTGCCAGCTGGTGGAGGACCCCCTGGAACTCCCGTCCAGTGAGCTGCCGTGGACCACAGAAGGCCCAGAATTCGAGGAGCCCAAGGTGGACCCCCAGCTCGACCCAACTCAACGGACCCAGCTACAGGCTCTATGGGCCCGGGTACCAGGCGTCTTCTCCCGCAGACCAGGTAGCACCAGCCTGATACAGCATGCCATCCCAACTGAGCCAGGGCAGGCGGCTTGGGCTACGTGGAGACCCATCCCTAGAAAGCGGTGGGAGGCGGTGGAAAAGGAGACGGATGAGATGCTCCAGCTGGGGGTGATTGAGCCCTCACAGAGTGCCTGGAGGAGTCCAATAGTCTTGGTGCCCAAGCTGGACGGGACCACCCGCTTCTGCGTCGATTACCGAGAGCTGAATAAGGTGGCCAAGTTCGACGCCTATCCCATGCCCCGAGCAGATGTGCCGGTGGATCACCTGGGGTCCGCTCGCTACCTGTCAGCTCTCGATTTAACCAAGGGGTAATGGCAGGTGCCCGTGCGACCTGAAGATTGGGAGAAAACAGCCTTCACCACCCCCCAAGGTCTTTTTCAATTTAAGAAAATGCCTTTCGGGCTCCATGGTGCAGCAGCCACGTTCCAGCGACTAGTGGACCAGGTGCTGGGCGAGTGCCGGGCATACGCTATGGCCTACATTGACGACATCATTGTCTTTAGCCCGGACTGGCCCACCCATCTCCAGCACCTGGAGTCAGTCTTGAGAGCCCTTCAACAGGCCGGACTGCGAGCCAACCCAAAGAAAAGCCACCTGGGGTTCCGGGAACTCCAATACCAGGGCTTTGTGGTTGGGGGAGGACGAGTCAGGCCACCACCAGACAAGGTGGCCTCAATAGCCAACACCCCACAGCCCAAGACCAAGAAGCAGGTTCGGCGATTCCTAGGACTGCTGGGGTATTACGGGCGGTTCATCCCCCACTTTGCCTCCCGAGCGGTGCCCCTGACAGACAGCTTGAGGAAGGGGCTGCCCAACCAAGTCCGGTGGACCCCAGAACTAGAGGCAGCTTTTAAGGACCTGCGGTCAGCCCTCTCCAATGCCACTGCCCTATGGAACCCAGACTTTGACCGGCCCTTCACACTGGCCACGGATGCCTCGGACACCGGCCTCGGGGCCGTGCTGACCCAGGAGCGGGATGGCGTGGATGTCCCGATTCTGTTCCTAAGCCGGAAGCTCCAGCCCGCCGAGAAGCGCTACGCCACGGTGGAGCGGGAGGCCCTAGCGGTCAAGTGGGCGGTTGGGGCCCTGCAGTACTACCTGGCCAACAACCCCTTTGTACTGCTGACAGACCATGCACCCCTGCAGTGGCTCCATCGCATGAAGGCGCACAACCCCAGGGTGCTGCGGTGGTACCTCTCCCTCCTACCCTTCCAATTCACCGTCAAATACCGCCAGGGGGCGTGGCATGTGGACGCGGACTTCATGTCCCGCATGTTCGAGGCTGAACCGGACCCCCACAACTCAAAGCCAAGCGGGGAGGTGTGTCCGGGGTCTGAGCCCCAGCCCCCAGACTTGACAAGAGGGAACAGCAGGTCAACCGGGCTGACTGGCAAGCAGAGGGGGCAGCCTGGGGGCAGCAGGTCATCCCCTCCCACGGGCAAATGGAGCCAGAACCTGCCGGCGCCAGGGGCAAGAGGCAAAGGCCCAGGGCCTCAGGAGTCAGGGGGAGACAGAGAGAAACCAGCGAGTCCCACTCCCCTGGGGAAGGAAAGGGGACTAAGCAAGGCAGAAGGGGGCAAAGGCAGAGGGATTGGGGGCCCAGCAGTCACCCACCCAAAGACCTTACCTAAGGAGGAGAAGCAGCAGCAGCCCCAACAGCCCAAAGCCACGCCCCAGCTAGAAAATAGTAGCCTGGCCCAGGAGTTGCCAAAAGCAAAGCCATTCCAGGTGGGGCTATTGGAGGCACTCTGCAGGAAGCCCTGGGCAACCAGCCAAGGAGCCGCAGCTGGACCCACCTTCAGCCATCAGCTCAGCCAGGGAGGCCAGGCTGCTAGCCAGGGGACTGCAGCTGGACAGGCCTTCAGCAATCAGCCAAGGCAGGGAGGCTGGGCAGCCAGGGAACAAGGCACAGCTGGTGCTGGTCAGTGGGGCCAGATCAGCTACCTCAGCTGCAACTGCTTGGTGCAGCCCAAGACCAGGCTGGAAGAGGGGTGGGGCAGTAGAAGGAAGCCCTATAAAAGCTGGCTGGGAAGAGCCCTGTGGTGGTGGGTGTGAGTGAGGAGTGATGATGTGGAGTGAGAGCGGTGCAATGCAAGAGTGGAGGTTTGGAGGAGAGTTCTGGAAGGAGGGGATGAAGGAGGACACAGGGGGCAAGCAGGCCAGGTTGAGCAGGCCAGCGAGTGGACTGAGAGGGAGTCTGGGTGAGGTATACCGCCCCTCCTTTCACAGAGCCGGGTCCTGCAGCATCCCTGGCCCCCCTATGACGTCAGGAGCAGACCGCCCAATGCCACACCCAGCGGCAGCGGCGGCAAGCCCTGACACTGACAAGCCACCCTGGAATCAGGACTCTGGACCATGATTTGGTCTGGCAGGAATATTCTTATGCTAGCAAATGCAAAGATGAATGAGCATGGCCCCTGGGACATGCTTGCTTGTCAGCACCACAGTTCTTAGTAGCAGGCAGTAAATGTTCTAGAGCTTTTGAGATTAACATTTTGGCCTTAGGAATCCCAAGAAGAGAAACTGGGGAATGTTCAGCTTCCATAGAATTAACGAAGCTACACACAGCTAGAAAACTGGAGGAAATCTATGTCTGAAACAGGAAGAGAAAGAAACAAGAATCACACCAAGAAAAAACTGCAGAATCAGCTCCCACCCCAAGTAAACGGAAAAAGCAATTCATTATCCAGTCAAAAAACTATGATCTGAAACAGAGTTGACCTCTATTTAATGATTTTTTAAAATTATTTTTAATGATTATCTGAATGGCACAATAGAGGAAATGAATGGCAGAACTGCTAAATGGAGCTTGGGACAGACCTGGGGGATCTCTGTACAAACCTGAAGGGAGCCCCAGGTTGGCAGAAAAAAACTTTTAAAAAATAGGGGGATTAAAATACACCAAAATAACAGAAACAACATTTGTAATGTTAAGAAAATAATGCCCATTGGATTCTCAGTGGCTATGGGGGGTTGCTAGGCACTACAACAATATTGCCAAGCCTTCAGAGCCATGGTTTCTCAAAAGCAAAACCATGGGGCATCAGGGAGAGCCCTGGAAAGGTCCCCCTCCCATCCACTGTCATGTCTCCTGACAAAGGACACCTTGTTGATGACAGGTCCAGCCTGAACTCACTACCCACACGACTTAGCTTGGCTCAGTGGCACTGGCCACCTTGCAAGTAGGCTTGGCCTGGTGGGCACAGAGCCTGAGGACTTGGAAGTGGCCACTGCCCCACTGGGCTCAGCCTGGCACTAGCAGCAGCCACCATATGACTGGCCCTCTCCTGCCCCAGTGTTGGCAGTGTGGGCAGCCACTGCACAATTTGGACAGGCCCAGGGCTGGAGGCCTCCATGCAACTGGAACCAGCCCCATGCTGGGGGCCACCATGCAATTCGGTAAGACTTCTCTTGGGGAGAGCCTGGAAGGGTAGGGAAGGAGGGAAAACAAGACAGGAGGGCAGTAAAGGTAGGCTGGCTGGAGAAAATGAAGTAAGAACAGGGAGAGAGACTATAGGGGGTGTCGGGGAAAGGAAAGAAGAAATAGCGGGGCAGGGGAAAATGAGATAATACTTCAAGTCCCCACTTGTCAAACGTGTAATTGTCAAAGTACCGTCTCCCTGTGAGAATTAAAAAAAATCTGCAAAGGGGAGCTAAAGTAGATGTTTTTGCAAACCCAGGTAAACTCCTAGGATTTCAGAAAAATATAATGCATTTTTCAAAAACAAACATCTGGGGTTAAAAAAAAGGCAGTGACAATGACATCTTCACATGGACAAAAATGTCAAAGAAAAGGCAGTTGGAAAGCAAAATGGCCCCTTAAAGCTGGCAATGAGGAGAAACTAGAGCAGGCCATATGGTGTACCTCACCCACAAAACTGCTTCTCCTTCCACCCCTCCTTTGCCAAGCCAGGCACAACTGGAAAGGTGGATGTGGTGGGAGTGAACGCCAGGCAGCAGGGAGAGCAGAGGGAGGGAAACAGCAGGCAGGCTGAAAGAGTGCATGGATGGAGGGACGATGAGACAGGCAGGAGAAAAGGCACTAAGAAGGCAAGCAAATGGGGCAGAGAGGAAAGGGAAGGGAAGACAGGACATGGAAGGAAGGAAAGAAAGAAATCTCGGCAGGAAGAATTGATGGGGAGAATGAAGGAGAATCTCAAAGAATGGAGGAACAGAAGACTGAGTGGGCGGGGTGTGTGTGCAGAGATGAAGCAAGATCGGAGGAAACTGAAGGACAGTTGGAGTGGGATGGGATTTCCTCAGGAACCATTGCAGATTCTCCACTTGTTATTCTGTTTTTCATGGTTATAACTAATAATGTGCCTAACTGCCCACCATCTGTGGCTGAAGAGCAATGAAATCCATAAACCTTATATATCTAAAATGTTTATATTGTTAGCATCGTTGGATTGGATCCAGACCAGGGGTGTGCATGCTGAAAATATTCGGATTTCCTGCTTCGAGTAAACCCGAAGCAGGAAAAACATTCGGAAATACCCAAAACCCGAAGCGGCAAGCCACTTCGGATTCGGGTATTTGAATCGCTTCAGAATGCTCCATAAATATCCAGAGCATTTCAAAGTGATTCAGGGTGCTGGGTTTTCTCCCAGCAACCCCACCCACTCCCACCCCAAATCCCGCACTTACCCCACTCCCCTCCAGCCCACTAACCTGGCCCTTTAAAGATACCTTTAAACTATCAGCTGGCAGGCGAGATTTCCCCCTGCCGCCTGTCAGCTGATAGTTTAAAGGGCGGGCGCTGCAGGGCTGCTCCCTCTGACACCCAGCAGAAGAAGCCTGGTGGTGACTTGACTTTCCGGGTGCTGAGAGTGAGGGGAGATTTCCCCCCCCTCACCAAGAGGGCGAGCGCACGGGCTGTTTCTCCCCAGTGTCAAAGAGATGTCTCTTTGACATCGGAGAGAAGCAGCCTGGCAGTAATGCCTCTAGGGCATCATGGGCAGGACTAAGCAAGAGGTTTCCCCCTGCAATATATTAGAATGAAATTTCCAAATAAGAAACAACATGCATTTACCAATATTAGTACCTGCTAGTTTCACCCACATTTGGTTCCAATCTACTGCTGCGAACATGGCCTTAAAACTCTGTTGAGTCAGCTGTTCAAGCATCAGGCAGTGATCCACAGGGCCAGCGCCACCGTTAAGGTGGTGAGGCGGGGGCTGCGGGCACCACGAGGCTGGAGGGGGTGCCGGAGGGGGTGCCGAGGCAGAGGCGCGTGTCCCACGCTGCTGCCGGCCAGCCTTGCATCACCACTGCCGCTGCCACCCACCCCCAGGCAGGCGCAGCAGCCATGGGCCAGGGATGACAGGTGGCCGGGGTTGCATGTGGCGCACGGGCAGCCTCCGCGCTCTGCCCCATCCACCTGCCGGCGGCACTACATGATGACATCATCACATGATGCTGTTATCACGCAGTCTGGGGTGCACGTGTGCAAAGCACGCACAAGGCTGGCCTCTGGCACCAGAAACCCTGGTTCCGGGGCTGATGATCCATAGTGCCTCCACCTTTCTTAAACTCTGCTTGCTCAGGATGGATGATGTTGTTGAAGGTCTCCCAGTCCTCCAGTATGAGCAGCAAAAATTTGCTGTACAACTTGGAGACTATGTCCAGCAGGCTAATTGAGGGACCAATTTACAGCCCTTTTTAAATACTGGGATTACGATAGTTTTCATCCTGAAGGAAAAACACCAGTTTGATTGATCTGGGTAAACAACTTGGCAAAGACATGCACCCACCAGTCCGGAAAGGATTTAAACAACTCAGAAGGGGTCAGGTCCTTGCCAGGGAGAGGAGAGGAGGCCTCTTATTTCAGATGCTGCAATGGAAGGCCATTGTGGTGAGGCGGGCAGCTCTAACGGTGGTGTCTTCCCCACTGTCTCATTCTTCCAAATGGGGCCAGGGCGGAATACCTGGCTGTGGTGAGCATGCCAGTCTTCAGCTGAGAACTCAGCCTCCAATAAAGGGGTGGGGGGAACTGCCTAAACCGAAGGAAAGAAGCTCCCAGAACCACGACTCCCTCTTTGCTTGGGCTGCCAGGCCTAGTTTCTGCCACTGCGATTCAGCAAAGTCAAGCTTCTCCTGCCTTCTTATAAGCTGACCTTAAGGCGATGAGATGACTGGCAGATGCTCCTTGCTTCTGATGACAAATCTGTCAATTACAGTGTTCTAGCTCTTTCTCGGCAGTTCTGCATTGCTGATCAAACCACCCTCTGCCAAGATGAGATATTAGGGGGTCTGTTGACAAAGGGCAGAGGTTTGAGGATCTGGGTTATGCCTTCAAAACACTGGAGGGCATCAGAGCCGTCCTGCCTTAATTCTTGGTGCAGAGACCAGAGGTTGCCCTTCACCAGAGATTGGGCTAAACTGGAGTGTAGCTGTGTGGACCACTTGATTCTCCTTACACAAGACTGAGATTCCTCTAGGGCATCATGGGCAGGACTAAGCAAGAGGTTTTCCCCCAAATGAAGCAAAAGCCTTAATGGGCAGTGATCACTCTTGGTTTTGTTGCCAAGCTCAAAACAAAGGGTCTGGAGCAGGACTGAGGATGATACTGTTATGTGATCTATTGTGCTGGCTCTTTGGGTGAATGTAAACATACCACCAGAGATATTGAACCTTGCGCCTGTAAGGATCTGCCTGTTGAATCTCAACAATTTCACTGCAAGAGTCCAAGAGTGCATTTGTTACACCTTTATTGATAATCCCCAGTTCAGCATCCCGAAACGTTCTTTGTTAGGAATAAAGTCTGGTTCCCAATACCCAGCATATATAGACATTTAAGCACAGCCCTGTTCCTCCCTTCCATCTACAGCAAATCCATCTATAGTGAATGGGAAGGAATCTAGCTATAGTAGATAGCTAAAGGAATGCAAGCTAAGAGAATTTTTTTATAGAGTCCGGAACATCAAGGTTATGTATCTATCGTAATGGCTCTTTTCTTGCTAAAAGTTCAACATAGTTTCTTGCTAAAAGTTCAAAATAGACAGATAAGCTTCTCTGCCTGCTTTCCCCAGTCTGGCATACAGAGAGGAAACCATGTCAGCTAACAGGATCTTTTACACACAAGATTTTATACAGCATGTCAATTAATATCAAGACCCAGCATAACAGTTAACATTAAATCCCCAAAGTATGGCAGGGGCTACTAAAACCATGAAGCTTGTAAAGTATAGCTTATGGCAGGAGCCATGACTTTGACAGTGCTGTGGAGAATATGCAACTAATGAAGTGATAGCAGTTTTAATAACCTTAGACCTGGCTTGTTTATAATTGTATCTTGTGAAGATCTGTCCAAGAAACAGGCTTGTTCTACAGCCTGGTTATTAATCTGGGACAGATAAATTAGAAGATCCAGGACCTGTCTCCATATAGCTAGGAGTGAGAGTTGGGAATTTGTAGAATGAGAGTGTCAAGAGTAATGGACAGAAGATCCCCAAAGTTTTCCATGCTCTGGGATTTTAAAGAGTTCAGGTGGGATATAGGTATTAACACAAAGAAGAGAGACAATATATTGGCCTTGGATCAATAAGACTTGAATATAGCCCTGAGATCCACTTTCCAAGGTCTGTACATCAACATTAAACTTGACAGATATGTCACATATATGTGGCCTTGAAAAGAAGACTTCCTGATAGACGAATATGGACCTTGGTCTCACTTTATGCACCAAATGATGGCCAGAAGAAATTTTATGAGAGATTCTTCCAGAAACTTTTAGACTTTCAAGAAGGAGAGATACTTAATTTTTGGAGACATGAATGGTGTCTTGAACACCAAAACTGATAGATCAACAACCTTGGTACAGAACCCTCCAAAGTGTGTATTTAGTTATATGTCAGTTCTGGAAATAGAGGACGTTTGGAGATTGCTACATAAAAAGGACAGAGACTATACATTGTTCTCAGACAGATATAAAATATTCTCCAGAACAGATATGTGTTGGATATCCATGAGCTTTCTGATACAGGTAGACAAAGCAGAAATTCACCCAAGGCTTATAGCAGATCATAATCTGATAGAGATAATATGTCAAACAGGCAATAAGAGAGAAAGAAGCTGGAGACTGGATGATACATTATTTCTAAATGAGGATGTATTCCAAAAATGCAGGGGAAAATGGACTATTTTAGAATAAATATGACAAATGATGCCAACCACATAACAATTTGGGAAGCAAGTAAAGCCTATCTAAGAAGAATATTGTTGGCAATAGCAGCCAAAATGAAGTAAATTAAGTTTGAAATAAGAGATAATTTAACCCCAAAACTGAAAACATTGTAACAAGACAATAAAAGAAGAAGGGATAGAGAAAAATGGGAAGAAATTAAGCAGTCAGACAATAAATTGGATTTACTGGAGAGAGAGGAAATTCAGAAAAAAATCAAGAATCTAAAGCATAGACATTTTGAAGCTGCAAATCAGCCTGGAAGATATCCGGAGTATTGTCTGAGGAAAGAGTCAGAGAAGAGAAGGATACCGGGAATTAGGGAAGGCAACCAAGTAATTCACAGAGACCAGCAAATGAAGGAGCGAATTAAGCTTTCTTTTCCAATCTCTACAAAGAAGAAACAGTAAATGAAGAAGAGATGGCTAAATATCTACAAGAGACACCCATTAAAGAATTTACCACTGTGCATAGGATTATTTTAAGTTAAGCAATACTGATATAATAGATAAATTCTGCAATCAAAATGCTGAAGACTGCAAAAGCCCCAGGTCCAGATGGATTTACAGTTGTTTATTACAAATCATTTGAGGATACATTGACTATACCTCTGCAAAAAGTGATGAATGAGATACAAAGTAAGAAAATCTTACCACCAACGTGGCAAGAAGCAAATATAGCCTTGATACATAAAGAGGGAAATGATCCATTAATACTGCAATCATATAGACCTATTTCATTATTGAATGTGGACTATAAGGTATTTACAATAATAATGGCTCAAAGACTGAGAAGATGCATTTCAGAGGTAATACATGAAGACCAAACAGGTTTGGTCCCAAAGAGGTATATGAAAGATAATATCAGATACTTCTTACTGCAATTGAATATTCTAGGCAAAAAGGTAAAAAACTGCATTTATGTATTGTCGAAGGCTTTCACGGCCGGAGAACGATGGTTGTTGGGGGTTTTCCGGGCTGTATTGCCGTGGTCTTGGCATTGTAGTTCCTGACGTTTCGCCAGCAGCTGTGGCTGGCATCTTCAGAGGTGTAGCACCAAAAGACAGAGATCTCTCAGTGTCACAGTGTGGAAAAGATGTAGGTCATTTGTATCTACTCAGGAGGGGTGGGGTTGAGCTGAGTCATCCTGTAAGAGTTTCCCAGGGTGTGGAATGCTAATGGCGGGAGGCTTCACTGAATCCTGAGGAGGTTCTTTTGCATATGGATTGGTGCTTGATGTGCTAATCTTCTCTGCAGGGCTATTGTCGGGTGTGGAGTGTTTTGTTGGCCTGGTGTTTTTCAGAACTGGAGCCCATGCTCTGTTCATTCTTAAGGTTTCTTCTTTCCTGTTGAAGTTTTGCTTATGCTTGTGAATTTCAATGGCTTCCCTGTGCAGTCTGACAAAGTAGTTGGAAGTGTTGTCCAGTATTTTGGTGTCCTGGAATAAGATACTGTGCCCTGTTTGAGTTAGGCTATGTTCAGCCACTGCTGATTTTTCAGGCTGTCCAAGTCTGCAGTGTCTTTCATGTTCTTTTATTCTTGTCTGGATGCTACGCTTTGTGGTCCCGATGTAAACTTGTCCACAGCTGCAGGGTATACGGTATACTCCTGCAGAGGTGAGGGGGTCTCTGCTGTCTTTTGCTGATCGTAGCATCTGTTGTATTTTTCGGGTGGGTCTGAATACTGCTTGAAGGTTATGCTTTTCCATAAGCTTTCCCATCTGATCAGTAATTCCTTTGATATATGGCAAAAACACTTTTCCTGTAGGTGACTGTTTTTCCTTGGTTGTTTGATTCATCCTGGGTTTGATTGCTCTTCGGATTTCATTTCTGGAGTAGCCATTTGCCTGAAGTGCGTGGTTTAGATGATTAATTTCCTCATTGAGAAAGCGCGGCTCACATATCCGTCTTGCACGATGGCATAATGAAAACATTAGTGGATCGTGCAAGACGGATATGTGAGCCGCGCTTTCTCAATGAGGAAATTAATCATCTAAACCACGCACTTCAGGCAAATGGCTACTCCAGAAATGAAATCCGAAGAGCAATCAAACCCAGGATGAATCAAACAACCAAGGAAAAACAGTCACCTACAGGAAAAGTGTTTTTGCCATATATCAAAGGAATTACTGATCAGATGGGAAAGCTTATGGAAAAGCATAACCTTCAAGCAGTATTCAGACCCACCCGAAAAATACAACAGATGCTACGATCAGCAAAAGACAGCAGAGACCCCCTCACCTCTGCAGGAGTATACCGTATACCCTGCAGCTGTGGACAAGTTTACATCGGGACCACAAAGCGTAGCATCCAGACAAGAATAAAAGAACATGAAAGACACTGCAGACTTGGACAGCCTGAAAAATCAGCAGTGGCTGAACATAGCCTAACTCAAACAGGGCACAGTATCTTATTCCAGGACACCAAAATACTGGACAACACTTCCAACTACTTTGTCAGACTGCACAGGGAAGCCATTGAAATTCACAAGCATAAGCAAAACTTCAACAGGAAAGAAGAAACCTTAAGAATGAACAGAGCATGGGCTCCAGTTCTGAAAAACACCAGGCCAACAAAACACTCCACACCCGACAATAGCCCTGCAGAGAAGATTAGCACATCAAGCACCAATCCATATGCAAAAGAACCTCCTCAGGATTCAGTGAAGCCTCCCGCCATTAGCATTCCACACCCTGGGAAACTCTTACAGGATGACTCAGCTCAACCCCACCCCTCCTGAGTAGATACAAATGACCTACATCTTTTCCACACTGTGACACTGAGAGATCTCTGTCTTTTGGTGCTACACCTCTGAAGATGCCAGCCACAGCTGCTGGCGAAACGTCAGGAACTACAATGCCAAGACCACGGCAATACAGCCCGGAAAACCCCCAACAACCAAACTGCATTTATGTTTGCTGAAAAAGCACTTGACAACATTTCTTAGAAGTTTCTTATGAAAGCACTGCAAAGAATGAATTGTGGGAATGAGTTTCTGAATTGGGTTCAAAGTATTTATATCAAACAGCAAGCTGCAATTTTAGTGCATGGTTCACTTACAAAGAAGATTGAAATAACAGAAGGTACATGTCAAGGATGTCTAATCTTACCACTATTGTTTATCATCGCACTTGAAATTATGGCAGTGAGAATTAGACAAGATAGCAGAATTATTGGAATAAAGAAAGGGAAAGAGGTATATAAGATGAAAATCTATGCAGACAATGTGGTTAGATCAGTGACAAATCCACATACTTCCTTGATTTATGTAATGGAACAAATATTAAGATTTGGTCAGCATTCTGGATATAAGCTAAATAAGAAGAAAACAAAGATAATGTTACTCTCGACAATGAAAGAGGAATGGGAAAAGATCAGAAACATAACCACTTGTACCATTATTGTACCATGAAGCCAATAAAATATTTAGGGATAAACATATCACCACAAAATGAGAACTTTTTCAAAGATAATTATCAAAAGGTATGGACAGGAATTATTGAAGATCTGCAGAGATGGCAAAAACTGAACATTTCATGGTTAGGAAGAATTGCAGTTGTTAAATTGAACATTCTACTTAAACTTCATTTCCTATTTCAAATGATTCTAATTCACATTGAACAAAAGATTTTCAACAAATAGCAAAAAGTAATAAATGATTTTATATGGAAAAGAAAGAAACCAAGGGTAAGACTCAAAGTACTGCAAGATAAAAACCGAGGAGGATTGGCTGTACCGAACATCAAATTGTATCATCAAGCAGCGGCGTTAGTTTGGATAACAGATTGGACCACAAATCCAAGCAGCAGGCATATCAAACTGGAGACAGCAGATGCTAAAGAAGGTATCCATAATTATTTATGGACAAAGAAATCATGCAAATCCATCCATAAACAAGATGGGACTCATATTATAAGGGATGGATTGCTTAAAATATGGTTCCAGAAATACGTTGAGCCCACCAATTTCCCCACTGATGTCACCAATTAACGCCTACTACACTGCAGCAGTGAAAAATAGAATTGATCAACTCAGTTATGAATCAATGATAGACAAAGAAGGAGACATAAAAACCTGGCACGAAATCCAGGCTGAAGGCAAAAACGTTCCATGGATGACTTATCACCAAATAGTATTAAGACTGAAGGATCAAATTCTCAAAGAAGGTGGCAGGCTAAGAGCAAAAACACAATATGAATGATTTAATATCTGGAGACTTGTTGCATCTTTTGGGGAAGATTTATAAAATACTACTGCAATACCATACAGAAATGGAGCAAGTCAAGACTTGTATGATAAAATGGATGCAAAATTTTGAAGAAACTATTCCAATGGACTTATGGGAAAATTTATGGACTAAAGACATTAAATTTACAAACTGTCAGTTATTGAGAGAAAACTGGTATAAAATGTTCTTTAGATGCTACGTTACTACCAAAGACATTGCAAGAATCAGTAAGGGTTACAGTGGATATTGTTGGAAATGTCAGAATATGGATGCAACATTTTACCATTTGTGGTGGACTTGTAAGGAATCACGAACATTTTAGATAAAGATTCACGAAGAGGTGCAAAAGATTCGCAAACTCAGATCTGAACTAAATCCGAAAAGTATGCTCTTAAATATTTTACCAATTAATGTGAGAAAAGGACAAGGACAAGGAGGTCCCTTCCGTTCTATGCTGACGGCCAGCGGGAGTCCTATTTGCAGCAAAAAGGAAAACTGATGCCTGCCCAGGACTTCCAGGGTGGAGAGAGAAGATTCATGATGACTACGCTTCAATGGCTAAATTGACTACCTATTTACATAATAGACCATTAAATGAGTTCTGGAAAAAACGGAAGGATCTTTTTGAATATTTAGGTATAATTAATTGATACAGAAGCCCAGAGGGAGGGAGGGAAGGAGAGGGAAGGAGAAATGTCATGTATTCATATTTATTGACCACCATCAAATATTTATAAACAAATACGATAGGTTTCGTTTTCTGTATTTATTCAATAAGAGTTTCCAAAAGTGGGGGTGATTCTGAAGCACTCAAAGCTGCCGGGTCGTATTTGAACACCAAAAAATGCTGCAATTGTAAATTCTGACATTCAGTAGAAGTTGGCAAATCATATCTAGACCTCAGCTAAGAAAATGACAAAACCTCATCATCATAGCCTATCAATTGATCTAAGGTAAAAATTCCCTTGTCTGTCGAAGCCTTCCATTAAAAAGATTTTCTTGCAATTTTTAAACTGTATTAGACCATAATGTTTGTTTAGAAAGTGAGAATGGGTCAAATTGATATTGTCATGCTATTATTCCCCAGACTTCTCTAGCAGGAGGGAAAAAATCCAGACTAAATTTTCTGCTAACAGAAGGGGAGGTGTAATTTATCTATCAATTCCCCTTCCTGCTGCAGGCACTGAGTTTGTCCCCCAGGCCACTCTTGAGAGTCTCCTGTCCCCTAAAAGCTGCATTTGGGGGAGATAAATTGGCTGCAGCAGAAATGGCGGGCGGCGGCAAGCAAGTTCTGTTCTGCTCAGGGCCGGTGCGTCTATGGAGGCAGGTCTGGCAATTGCCTTGAGCACAGAGGAGCCGGAGGGGGCACTGGGAGAGGGTGCCCGTGCCACAGAGCGACTGAGCGGGAGGGCTGGGAGGACGCACGCACGCCAAGCATTCCCCTCTATCTCCTGTCTGTCGCCTCACAAACTGGAAAGGAGCAGAGGAAAAGCGATAACGGTTCCTGTGGATTTTCCAGGCTGTAAGTGATAAGTTTCTTTGGGGGGACTAGGGGGGGGGGATGGGACGGAATAGTGACCGAAGAAAGCAAAGGGGAAGGGAAAGGAGAAAGTGGGAAGGACCTGGAGAAACAGCTGCACCTCAGGGTGTGCTCTTTGAATGAGCTGCTGAAGACGCAAATCCTTCTTCCAGGCACAAGCATCTTCAGCAGCTCATTCAAAGCACACACCCCGAGGTGCAGCTGTTTCTCTAGGTCCTTCCTGCTTTCTCCTTCCCCTTCCCCTTTGCTTTCTTCGGTCATTATTCCATCCCATCCCCCCCCATCCCCCAAAAGAAACTTATCACTTTCCCTCCATTCCTTTCCAGTTTGTGAGGTGACAGGCAGGAGATGGGGGGAGAATGCTTTGGGGCTCCACCCCCACACACACAAACACACACGTTCAGAGAGGGGAGTGAGCAGCGGCAGAGAGGGGAAGGCATCTCCTACATTTCCCAAGAAAACGTGCACAGCCCTCGTCTCGTTTGGTCTGGCTCTAAGTTGCCCCATGCTGCTGCAGCCACCAGCACACAGCTGCGGGCCAGGCGTGGCAGGTGGCGGGGGCAGTGCGGGGCAACTGAGCAGTCTGGGTGTGTGCACGTGCGCACACATGCATGCATGGGCAGCAACAGCCCTGAAGCTGCCCCCGGCCTCAGGCGCCAGAAACTCTGGCACCGGCCCTGGTTCTGTTGATGGAAGTGTCTTCCATTAGCAGAAAACTTAGCCTGGATCCAACCCATTGTATTATTTTTTAACTGTGACATATTTTGATATTAGTGATGTGAGGAAGTGTGTTTCAGGGCCCCTTTACACGACACATTATAAAAATAGGAGCCCTATGCAAGGATACCCTGTAACATGAAAAAAACAACAACAACATACAGGTCTTTCCTTCGCTATGGGCAGGAGTTTTTTTCAGGGGGAACGCAGGGGAACGGAGTTCCGGAACCTCTTGAAAATGGTCACATGGCTGGTGGCCCCGCCCCCTGATCTCCAGGCAGAGGGGAGTTGAGATTGCTGAGCGGCGCGGAGGGCAATCTCAACTCCCCTCTGTCTGGAGATCAGGGGGCGGGGCCACCAGCCATGTGACCATTTTCTCCGAGGGCAAAGCACTGAGTTCCACCACCTCTTTCCCCAGAAAAAAAGCCCTGACTATGGGCACACTGCATGTGGGACTAAGGGCTTCCTGCATCTGGAGCATGCGAGCGCACTCAAATCTTGCTGTTCTACCAGAGACCAACACAGCCACCCACCTGAAGCTATGGTGCACATAGTGAAATGCATAGACTTAAAAAGATGTGCTTAGCTTTCAGATGTTATGGTATACAGTGTAGGCATGTATTTACTAATTCCGATCCAATGGTGTGTGATAATAAAACATTTTATCTGTATAAAATTTATAGATTTCGTTGGTCTTCAGCCAGTTCCCAGTGGGTAGGCAGTAGCCGTGTTATTTGTTTTAAACTATGGAAAATAGAATCACAAGTGGAGGATCCGCAATGTTGGCCTGTATTTAGGCATGGATTTACTCGTTCCGTAACTCCTGACATTGGTTGAATTAGCAATATTTGAAAAACCCAGTGATCTAAATGCAATCAAAAGAAGTATAAAATAAAATAATGCACTAAAGACATTAAATAGAGCGGTCAACCAATTAAAGAATGACTCATCTACATGTTAACCTATTGCATATAAAGAAATTTGCATATTGCAAAGGACTCAATATAGATTTCTGAGATAGTGAAGGAATTGTGAGATAGCTTGTAGTTCATCAGATACATGTTATAAATATACAGTATTTGTAATATTTTGCTCTCACACGCTATATCACTGTGGAATCAAATGGCCTCAAAAATTAACGTGTGCGTTCAATTGGTAATTATACCAATTAAGATGTGTACTTGATAATTAAGATAAGCTTCCAGTTCTTAGTAAACCTGAATTGCCACATACTTACTCAACTCAGTAGAACACTTCCCAATAAGCATGTTTTGCGTTGGGTAGTAAAGCCTTTTATTTTTTAAAGGTTTCAGTCAATTAATCTTCTGATTAAACCAAAGGCTGCAGCCTTAAATATATATATATATATGTAAGTGCATGTAAATAGATCTCTTCATGAATCTTTTGCTGGTGGCAGAGAAATAAGTTCACAATGCTTATCTGAAGAAGGTATTTTTCTACAAAAATAAAGTTGCCTATCAGAAAAATACATTTTGTGGCGTTACATACAAAATGACTTCTGCTGGCATGTAGGAGAAGCGTGAAGCTAGACTGCTTATCGCTGGATGCTTAGAGCACAAATTGAACGGGCAAACAGGGAATCCAGACGAATGCATTATGGTCTGCCGTATATATTCTTTTTGTTTTTCAGTCTGGTCCTTGCCAGACTAGTTTAGATGTGGCAGGCATGTCAATTACCACAAATATCCCAGACAACTACAGGGAAAAAATGGAAGATGGTGGGGCTTGTGTTTTTTTCCTGACTGTGCCTGTAACATTTTAGTACAAAATAGCTCCTCAGAATAAGGTAAGGTTCAAATGTGCTGATGACTCAAAGACGAGCAGAGAGGTGGGGCTGTTGAAATGTTTTAACTGATGCAAAGAGATGCCGTCTCTTTTCCAGACACGGCTCCCCATGACAGACTGATTACTGTTGCTTTGAAATGTTTACGAGGAAAATATCTGATCACAGACAAGTTCAAATTCTTTCTGTATTAAAAAAAATGCTTTACTAAAAGCCATTTGATTAATTCTGAAGAGTATTATTTTTAGAAACCACCAAGAAAGAAAAACATTGATAAGCTACGAGGCCTGATTGACTTACTGTGATATTAATAAATGGAGTAAGAGTTTGTTTATCTGTTCACACAAGGAAAAACAGCATTAAATACTTCTCTGAAAGAGATTTCTGTACTGATTCAGATAATTTCTTTGTCAAGGACCACTTCTCTCCACAAAGACTCCGTTACTGAGAGCTCACAAGGATAACTCCGAACTCTTTGTTGCTGATCTGCCACTTTGCAGTCCTTAATAATAATAATAACAACATTCGATTTACATACCGCCCTTCAGGACAACTTAACATTTAGAGCGGTTTACAAAGTATGTTATCATTATCCCCACAACAAAACACCCTGTGAGGTGGGTGAGGCTGAGAGAGCTCCTAGAAGCTGTGACTGACCCAAGGTCACGCATCAAGGTCACCACCCTGGCCATAACATGCAACTAATTACCACAAAAGCTTCACATCCTGGAATGTAATCACATCTGTAGTGTAGGCAAGGGGGGCTAAGAAGAGGATCGTTCTGGCCTGTTTGCACGGGGCTAATTCTGGCCAGTTTGGGGCCAAAACTGGCCCCGGAGAATTGTGGGAGCATATCTGCAGCTGGCACAACAAGGTCACTTCAGGAAGAGATGTTGTTGCACACACACACACACACACACACCCCAGAAGCACACACACTAAGCTTGTTCCCGGGGTGTCTGCCAGTGGCGGGTGACCTCTGGAGGCTTGCCACTTCCTGACACTTACTGGCAGATCAGTGGGCAAAGGGGCAGACCCTTGGGAGTTTGCCTGTCATTGGGGGGCACCTCAGAACCCTAAGTATCCCATAAGAACAGGGGAGGCAACTCCCCGAACATATGCACACCGGGTTCATTTCGCTTGGCATGCATGAGGGCCTGGTTCTTTGCCCAAGCAACCAAGGTGATGGCAACGTGAGGTGATGGCAACCCAGTTAGGGTGGATGGGATGGGAAAAGTAACCAACCAGGTCCAAAGTGAGCCCGTGATATGCTGGTTGACTTCCTACGTTAAGCCTGATCCCAGGGCATCTCCTCATCTATCCCAATTTCCTTCCCACACGGAACGTTTTCATACGGACACGCTGCGTGTTTTCAGCACTTGGGGCAAAATGTTGCTTACTTTTGCACTAGGGGCTCTCTTTTGTTGCTTACCTGGGACTGTAAATTGGGGAAGTGGTTAGCAAGGTCTTATCAGGTCACAACGATATTACTGGAGGGGTTTTCACCCCTGGCTTGTACAAGGCTAATTTAAGGTGTGCTGAAATGGGTTCCAAGTATTTGCAGTCACTTGTTTCCACTGACCTATACATAGGCTGTTAGTCCAAAATCATGAGAGCAACAATTTGCCAGAGTCCCATGAGAATCAAATAGCAGTATAGTTGCGATCACTGGAAAGGCAGAAGATCAAGAAACAGACCCGATGAGGCGGGGTGTCAGGTGACATGGCAAGTGTATGTTCTTGTGTGAATATGTGCCACAGGGCACAAACCCCACAATTTCCTTTGTGGACCATGCTGTTATATCCAGGCAGAATTTTATTTTGCAGGGATAAGGGTGCTGAATCTTTACATTTAAGGCAGTCCTAAACATCTTTGTCTGTTATGTTTAGCAGAGGAGCCAAAGGCATGTTGCCTGAGCTACTCTCTTACCCCTAAAGATGGTCTCTCCATGGCATGGTTGAGGCACAATGGTGGGGCAATGTGGGCATGTTTGCAGTGCTGCTGCTGCCGAGGCTGTATCTGCTCTATAAATAAATACAGGACTTTAGTTGCCAGAGCTGACAGTGTGGCACCTTCCATAAAACACAAACATTAGGGATTTTTAAAAGTAAAATATATAACTTTAAAAAATACTTTTTAAATGTAGTTCTCTCCAGTTATAATGCAACAATGTGTGAGAGCACACAGAATTTCCACAAGTTCTATTTGCTCTCTGACATATTTTTCTCTGTACAGCTGTTAAATGTCCTATTCTTAATTGTGATAAGAATAAAAATTATGGACCTCTTTTGGTGTCTCTTGATGACAACGGTTGCTACTCCACCACAACTCCAGGGCTGCCACCAAACAGGCCAGAAGCAAGCCAACGGCCAAAATGCAGAAGACCCCAGCGAAGCTGTGAAGCCGCAGGGCTTTGCCATCAGTCTGTGCACTGGCGTGGCTGTTCAGATCACAGCGTCCCATCCGCGGCCACCATTTCTCTTTGAACACATCCAAGTAGCCAGCTTCTTGTAGTTCTAAAATCCTGCAGAAAATTGTTTTAGGGGGAAAAATCTGTAAACATTATTTCTCTCCAGGGAAAGCAACAGAGGAAGTCATTAGGTCAAAGGAGTGAACATTGACAATTTACAGGCATTGCGAGTCACTAGACAAAATATCAACTGCACAATGAGATATTAATACTGAATTATAAAGCTGTATCAACATTCAACACCAGAATGAGAACCCAGCAAAAGTAGACAACTGAGGGCTAAGACAGGCACACATTTGCACTCCACCCCCCAAAAGTACTAGATTGGACAAAAAAAGTTTTTGAAAACACACATCATGTAGATAAGCTTATCAGAGAAATAGGGTTGGCTGCAGGTGTCTGCGGAGTGTACGATGAATGGCAAATCCAGTTGTGTTGGTATGTAAAGAGTCCTATGACTCTCATACGCATCTCTTCTTGTTCCTGCGTTTGGTGGATAGGGCATCATTCATAACTCCCTCTAGTTTCAATTTCATTTAGATTTAAAAACCCCCTCTGTTGTTGATTATTTAAGCCTCCTTTCAAAACTACCTGTCCATAATTTTTACTGCATGGTATTGAACTCACACATAGTTGTGCGAGGCTGCGCCAACCAACCTCAAAAGGGACATATTAGAGGTGCCAGTCTCTCTAAAGACTGTTTCTTTCCTCTGCTCCCTAATTCCTATAATTCCCCCCCCCCCGGGGCAGGGGCAGGTTCTGACCTTGAAGAAGGAGCAGAAGGAAAGTACATTACTGCAAAGCAGGCACGCCAAGGAACCTCTCATGGGCAAGGCTGTCTATGCTGGTAGTGGGATTCTGAGCTTGATGTTTGGTCAACACAGTTCAGAACAGACTGATTTCTGTTACCTTTGGGAGAAGAGATCCCTATAGGGACTCCCGTGCTGGAGCGCTATCCCATATCCTTTGCTGCTGATGCTGTTTCCAATGACCATCACAGAACAGTCGTCGTCAGTCAGCGCTGCATATTCCACGACTGCGACATCCCACAAGAATGCATAGCTGCCTTTCTTGGCCTGTGAAGACATCAGCCCAAACAAATAAGCGTTTAAAAACCTTGACGATCATTCTAGGTCTGAACACAGGCCTCCCATGCATGACTTTTGACTCCATGGTAGGGTTTTAGAATTGCTTTCAATGATTCAAAACCTGGAGACTGCTTCACCAATTCTAAAGAGAAAAAGAGTTAAAATTCCTGCAAAAATCCTTCTGAGCCAAAATGACAGCTAATTTCATTTTAAAAGAAAAAAAAACAGTAATATTGGGTTTCAAAATTGTCTTTGGGAAATGAAACCATTTTGGATCTTTTTGGATCTTTTACCATCTCCCAAAATGCCTGTCGGATTAGAAATGGTGGGTGGGTGTGAACAGTTTTACTTATCTGATCAAAATCCTTTTAAATATCCACACATTTTCTGCAGGCATCCCACTGAAGCAGCCAGGCGCTTCACTTTTACTTTGAATTTCATTTTTGATGACAAGTGGTGACAAATGTGTTACTAAGCAGTAGCCTCCACATTCGCATTAAATTTAGAGTAGGCAAAGTCCCACGGCAGAAGCGTTCCCCTATTCCCTTCAAGTCTCATCTCAGGCACATTTGCATGTCAACTCTTTTTTTAAAAAAGGGAATTCAGGAGTAAGTTGGCTGCATCTAGGTTTGCACAAGAGGGTCAGAGACAGGAAACTTGCAGCAGAAAGCAAATTTTGGCCTTGTCAGTTTTAAAAATGAGGTGGAATAGAAGTAGTCATTTGGGAGGAGACTATGATAGTGGCCTGGCCCCTTGACTACTGCAACACATGCCGTTTATTCAGGATACCTCCTGCCACTTGACGTTTGTTCTCCTTTTCCACAAAGCTACCCTCCATTACAGCTTGGAAAATATTCATATAGTGGTAATCGAGCACCAGACACAGGAACTGGTTCAAGAAACTGTGTAATTAAGATTTAAATTAAGGGAACAAATTTCAGCTTAAAGTACATAGTAAGCGAAGAAGATATAAGAAAAAAAATGCAATGTTAACTCCAACTATTTTCCCTCTCCAGATACAATGACCATTTCCTTTACGTTTGCATCTACCTCCTACCCTTCGCTTCGCTTCTCTCTTTATGAAGCCTTCCTGGGTCCTACTCGTTTAACAGAACTAGAGGGCCAAGCTACAAGTGACGAATGGCACTTGAACGACAAGTGAACAGACTCACGTGTATTCCTCCCTGTTCTCTTGCGCTCCACTTGCACTCCACTTGATCATGTAGTCACAGACTCACGTGTATTCCTGTTCTCTTGCGCTCCACTTGCGCTCCACTTGATCACGTAGTCACAGACTCACGTGTATTGATCGCGCAAGTGGAGCGCAAGTGAACAGGGAGGAATACACGTGAGTCTGTTCACTTGCTGTTCAAGTGTCATTCATCACTTGCAGCTTGGCCCTCAGTTAGAGGTAGCTGGACACAGGAGTTGAGAAGAGTGACTGAGAGCCAAGCTGCAAGTGAACAGACTCACATGTATTCCTCCCTGTTCACTTGCCATTCACTTGCACTCCACTTGATGAAGTGGAGCGCAAGTGAATGGCAAGTGAACAGGGAGGAATACACTTGAGTCTGTTCACTTGCCGGGCAACTGTAATTCGTCACTTGTAGCTTGGCACTCAGTCACTCTTCTCCTCAACTCCTGTGTCCAGCTGCTTCTAACTGAGGGCCAAGCTACAAGTGATGAATGACACTTGAACGTGTCCACATGGAACTGCATACAGTGTACAGTCCTGCTATCGCCACTCACTTGACACTGGGGAAACAGTTTTAATCAGGGTCCAGAAAAAACAAGGAAGTCTTCTCTGGGCAAGATGAAGAGTCTCTTGGTGCTTCTTCCGCCATTATCTTAGGCTTCTGCAGTCACAGTCGGCTAATTGCAGAGGCACCTAAGAGAAGGACAGTAGCGGAAGGGCGCTGAATGGGCAACCCAGTCCACACTTACCTGGGTTCTCCTTGGTGTGGCTAACCTTTAATAATTGTTTATTATTTCCATTTTTTACCCCAATCTGCGTAACATGAGCCTTTGTGGCAAGCAGGGACTTGGAGACTGGAGGAGACCCTTCTATCCTCAGCCATGGACTTGGCTTGCTTGCTGGCCTTTCCTTGTATTGTGCATAGAAGCTCGCAGAAACGAATTGGTGAGGCCATGCCAATGGCTCCATGCCACCTGCTGCTCCCCTCCCCACTGCAAATAAGCCTTTTGCTAATTGATCCCTATGAGAGTGAGCCACTCAATGCCAATGCCATTTCCTTGGGAGCACGAAAGACAAGAGGCACTCATGTGTAATGTGCACATTCCCCTTCCTGCCAATGGAGTTATGTTACGCTAGGGCTCAGTCTCTCCCCTTGGGAGCCGATTGTTAGTTGCCATTAAGGCAAGCAGTTACAGATGCTGCCACCTGCTGCTGCCAGCCCAGTGCCTACTGCACTGTTAGAACCAAACCAAATCACAAACATTTTTCAATTATGGGAGTCATTACAGCTTTGTTTCCTGGATTTTTTTCGCCATTCCAGAAGCCATTTAACAACCGAACCAATGATTTTGGGGTGCATTACTGCCACTTTTGTTTCATTTTGCACACCCCTAGCAGGCAGTAGATAGCAAGTCCTATTGAGCACAGTGGGACTTATTTCTGAGTAAATATGCACAGACTCTAGTTGAGACTTTGGAGATGGTGGGATGGGCTGAAACAAGTTTCCTGAATCTTTATTCTATGGTTTGCTTTTGAAGCATTGCATACATTATCATCTAAAGCCTCCACCCAGGTTATCAAGTCTACAGTCATCTAACTGCCTGTCCTACACCAATATCTTTTCACACATTCTTCTACTTTAGTGGCCATCCCCACACTTCTGTTTAGGGTATCCCATAAGTTAATTACACGCTGTGTGAAAGTCCACCCCTGTCCATCCTGAACTTAGTGGAGAAAGTTGTCAGTGTCCCTCAAAGGAGATACCATACTGTGTGGAGATTTGCACAAGATGGTTACATGAGAACTCTGCTACATACATCTGGTTTCTAAAAGTCATGCACTAGGAAGAGGATGGGGGGAGGACATCTTTCTGAGAAGTCTTGAAACAAATCTTATCTCCGTTTTTCATAGAGAGAACTTGTACACCAAAGATGATTCCCAAAGTGTACAATGGGATTAGTGCACCATACAAAGTTGATTAAAAACTTAAAAGCTCATGGAAAAATAGCAACAGAAAACAAAAGTTAAACTAGAATATTGAGCACATCCCTCTGCTTTTGTAAGTGGTAATCTTTCCAAGTCTGCAACTCTAAGCACCATTTCTTGAAAGGAAACCCAACCGAAATCAATGAGGTGTATTTCCAAATAAACATGGAGATTGTCAGCCTGCATATCCCCGTGCCTTCAGATCAAGCTCAGAAGCTGTGGTAAAGGCAAAATGCTTTACATTTACTCTTTGTTAATTTAACAAATCCTATAATTTTATGTAGTTACCTTTTTTGCAGCACACCTACTCTTGCTAATTAACTCTTGTCGGGGTGTAAGAAGAATCAGCATGCGCTGATTTAGTTCTGAGAAACAGTGTGCCTCTGCTATCATAAGCTAAAGAAAGATTAAGCTACAACAAGGAAGCTTTCCTCTTTTGTTATGACAGAGGAAAGGAACCATACTCTTTCACTGGTTTCACTTGTGGCTAATATTGACTTATATTAGCACACACCTACGCAGCTCATCCGCACATGTCAGCTGTAATTGGGATTCCAAACAGCGGCTGGATGCTGTGTGCATGATGAATGTAAATCATTTTCGTTAACATAACATGTAAGAAATGTCTTTGGATGGGAATTTGGGTGTGTGTGTGATCTCTTAGCTTGGTTAAAGTAATCATTGACTTCCTAATTCATTTAACTAATATGTTTTTAAATCTCTAATGAATGTACACAGCACACTGGAACAGATGGGCTAGAGAATCGAATGGAAATAAGTGAGGAATTATAAATGTCGGCTTCCCAGGTTAGAGCACTGAGGTTTTCTCCTCAGGCTAGGAGATGCTAGAATTCTGCATGTGGGCATTAAACAGTAGATCATCGAAGGCACAACAGGGGTATTTATTTTTCTTTGGGCATTTACTATTTATTCAATAT
Organism: Eublepharis macularius; assembly: GCF_028583425.1. NCBI lineage: Eukaryota > Metazoa > Chordata > Lepidosauria > Squamata > Eublepharidae > Eublepharis > Eublepharis macularius. The sequence goes on along the minus strand of NC_072795.1, from coordinate 143,987,699 downwards.
ATTTTTAGCCTGTTCTTCCTTCAAGGAGTTAAGGGTGGTGTACTTCCCACCTCCATTGGACCTTCACAATAAGGTAGCCTAGGCTGAGAGAGAAGGATTGGTGTAAGATCACCTAACGAACCGGAAGGCATTTGAGGGATTTGGCCCTGGGCCTTTCAAACCCAAGTCCAACATTCAACCTTCTGCAGCATCTGGGGCTTTATATCTATGCCACAGGCTGAGGACCATACCAGGCATGATGGTAACTCAGATACCACTGCTGACGCCTGGCAGCCACTACACATAGAGTTCCCACCACCTTCCACCATGTCTCAAAGAATTTACTTTACGTGGTGCTCATGCTTTGTTTTCCCCTGCACAACATCACTGGATGCTAATTGCAGAAGAAACGGGTGTAATGGTCATGCTTTCTCTCCAAGGAATTACGGACATTGCAGACCCTGCAAAGAGATGAAACAGAAACATCCCACAGAGAATTCTCCGTGTCCTCACCAAACAGCAGTTGTCAGAAGTCCTAAGCCTTGGCAGTTAAACTGGTGAAAAACCAACCCAAGTTTGCATGATCCACATAACCCTATAAGACAAGCCCATCCCAACTGCTTAACTGTTATCAGCTGCCGGCTTTTACGGAGTCAAGAAATTAAACAAATTTTAATGATTACAGTACCCTGAACTCCTAGATAGCATTCCCATAAGATGAAATAAATGTAAGTGAGCATGAAGGAAACAGAATGAAGTTCTTGCCCTTTGAACCATTAAGCAAAACTGTCAAGTTCTACAGAGAGATGCCTAAATGGATAAAAATTAGTCATTCATAATGATCATATAGGCAATAATGTTACCATGCCAGAGAAGATGGCTCCAAAGGAAAGCAAGAGGAAACTGAGAGGCATGGGTTAGTTTTAAATGTGGCATATTTGACAGGTCTGTTGCTGCACTGAATTACCACCAGGAGCTTTGCTGAGGGTACAAAAATGAATCCAAAGGGCTACATCCTTCAGATCAATTATGTCAGTGCGGGTGTTTTCATTTGGTAGAAGAAACCTTCCCTGAAGCATTCAGGGAGGACTTTTTCCATCAGAGGAAAGTACCTCCAGTACCAGAACAGAATTATAGCATCGTTGAGATGGAAGTTACCTCAAGGGTCATCGGGTTCAACCCCCTCCACAATGCAGGAAATTCACAACCACCTACCCCCCCCACACACACACTCACAGCGATCTCTGCTTCATGTGCCCAGAAGATGGCAAAACACCTCCAGGATCCCTAGCCAAACTGGCCTGGGGAAAATTGCTTCCTGACCCCAGTAGCTATTGGCCTTACCCTGGGCATGTAAGAAGGGGCCACGAGAACTAAGCACTGATGTAGCCCTTCCTGCCCTCCCTCTCATGATCTGCCCAGGTTCACAGAATCAGCATTGCTGTCAGGTGGCCACCTAGCCTCTGATTAAAAACCTCCCAAGAAGGAGAGCCCACAACCCCCCGAGGAAGCCAGTTCTGCTGAGGAACTGTCAGGAATTTCTTCCTAAAGTTTAGCCGAAAACTCTTTTGATTTTATTTCAACCCATTGGTTCTGGTCCAACCTCCTGGGGCAACAGAAAACAACTCGGCACCATCCTCTATATGACAGCCCCTCAAGTACTTGAAGATGGTTATCATATTATCTTTCAGTCATCTCCTCTCCAGGCTAAACATACTGAACTCCGTCAAACTTTTCTCCTAGGACTTGGTCTCCAGAACCCTCATCATCTTCGTTGCCCTCCTCTGGACATGATCCAGCTTGTCTGTATCCTTTTTAAATTGCAGTGCCCAAAACTGACACAATACTCCAGGTGAGGGCTAACCAGAGCAGAGTAGAGCGATACCATCACTTTGCATGATCTGGACATTATGCATCTGTTGATACAGCCCAAAATCGCATTTGCCTTTTTAGTTACCACATCACACTGCTGACTCATGTACAATGTGTGGTCTTAAAACCTAGATCCTTTTTGCACATAATACCGGCAAGACAAGTCTCTCTCACCATGTAATTATTTATTTGAATTTTCCTACCTAAACGCATTTATCTCTGTTGAAAGTCACTTTATTTGTTTTAGCCCATCATGCTGGCATGGGGCTACTTAGTGCGCACGTGAGAGGAATCCACGTAGCCCCAGAAAGATAAGCGCTGGATCCCCACCCTCCCACTGGGAGGGTAGGGGGACCTAGCAACCATCGTGCCAGACCATCCCCAAGGGTGACTGAAGTGTGAGGCTCAGGGCGAAAGTGCTTGCATTTCCCATTTTAATGAAGTTCAGCGAGGATTGAAGTTTCTCCTCCTGGGCTTCCCTTGCAGTCCAAATCTGATAGCTCTTCATTAGAGTCAGGATGACGTAAAGATGGAAGCTGAGACTTGGCTGCCTTTTCTCAACCTGCTCAAACCATTTTGGTTCTTGAATCTTCTTTTCATTCTGAGTCTGGAAATGATGGCAAGTAACAGATTGCAAGCTGAAGACCATATATGTGTGGCCATTTTTTGCCAAATAGGTCACAAGGCAGTGCCATTGCAGTCCATGTCATTGAGAATGCATATCCTTGCTGAGCTTTAAAAGAGTTTTGCCAATTTTGCATTGAGCAAGGGACGAGAGACCCAGGCGAGGCAAGCAAGTGCGCAGGCAACACGCAGGCCACGGACCTAGTGGCTGCAGTCCAAGTGTTCAACAACCGCCTGCCTGCCTGTGAGAGAGAAGCCAGCCTCTCAGCCCCGCACTCCTCTGTGCCTGAGGTACTTAAGAACGTTGCGTCCAGGAGCCTGAGATGACAGAGAGGGAAGGAGAAGAGCAACCACCTGCCTGCGTGCCTGTGTGAGAGAGGCCAGCCTCTCAGCCCCACCCTCCTCTGTGCCTGAGGTACTTTAAGAACATCTGCCTCCAGGAGCCTGAGCTGACAGAGAGGGAGGGAGGGAGAAGAGCAACTGCCTGCCTGCGGGCCTGTGTGAGAGAAGCCAGCCTCTCAGCCCCACCCTTCTCTGTGCCTGAGGTACTTAAGAACGTTGCCTCCAGGAGCCTGTGTTGCCAGAGAGGGAGGGGGGAGAAGAGCAACCGCCTGCCTGCATGCCTGTGAGAGAGAAGCCAGCCTCTCAGCCCCACCCTTCTCTGTGCCTGAGGTACTTTAACAACATCTGCCTCCAGGAGCCTGTGTTGCCAGAGAGGGAGGGAGAAGAGCAACTGGCTGCCTGCCTGCCTGCCTGTGACAGAAAGGCCAGCCTCTCAGCCCCACCCTTCTCTGTGCCTGAGGTACTTTAACAACAACTGCCTCTAGGAGCCTGTGTTGCCAGAGAGGGAGGGAGAGAGGGAGAAGAGCAACCGCCTGCCTGCATGCCTGTGAGAGAGAAGCCAGCCTCTCAGCCCCATCCTTCTCTGTGCCTGAGGTACTTAAGAACGTTGCCTCCAGGAGCCTGTGTTGCCACAGAGGGAGGGAGGGAGGGAGAAGAGCAAACACCTGCCTGCGGGCCTGTGAGAGAGAAGCCAGCCTCTCAGCCCCACCCTTCTCTGTGCCTGAGGTACGTTAACAACATCTGCCTCCAGGAGCCTGTGTTGCCAGAGAGGGAGGGAGGGAGAAGAGCAACCACCTGCCTGCGGGCCTGTGAGAAAGAAACCAGCCTCTCAGCCCCACCCTTCTCTGTGCCTGAGGTACTTAAGAACATTGCCTCCAGGAGCCTGTGTTGCCAGAGAGGGAGGGAGGGAGAAGAGCAAACACCTGCCTGCGGGCCTGTGAGAGAGAAGCCAGCCTCTCAGCCCCACCCTTTACTGTGCCTGAGGTACTTTAACAACATCTGCCTCCAGGAGCCTGTGTTGCCAGAGAGGGACGGAGGGAGAAGAGCAACTGCCTGCCTGCGTGCCTGTGAGAGAGAGGCCAGCCTCTCAGCCCCACCCTTCTCTGTGCCTGAGGTACTTTAACAACATCTGCCTCCAGGAGCCTGAGCTGACAGAGAGGGAGGGAGGGAGAAGAGCAACCGCCTGCCTGCGGGCTTGTGAGAGAGAAGCCAGCCTCTCAGCCCCACCCTTCTCTGTGCCTGAGGTACTTTAACAACATCTGCCTCCAGGAGCCTGTGTTGCCAGAGAGGGAGGGAGGGAGAAGAGCAACCGCCTGCCTGTGTGCCTGTGAGAGAGAGGCCAGGCTCTCAGCCCCACCCTTCTCTGTGCCTGAGGTACTTTAACAACATCTGCCTCCAGGTGCCTGAGCTGACAGAGAGGGAGGGAGGGAGAAGAGCAACCGCCTGCCTGCGTGCCTGTGAGAGAGAGGCCAGCCTCTCAGCCCCACCCTTCTCTGTGCCTGAGGTACTTTAACAACATCTGCCTCCAAGAGCCTGAGCTGACAGAGACGGAGGGAGGGAGAAGTGCAACCGCCTGCCTGCGGGCCTGTGAGAGAGAAGCCAGCCTCTCAGCCCCACCCTTCTCTGTGCCTGAAGTACTTAAGAATGTTGCCTCCAGGAGCCTGAGCTGACAGAGAGGGAGGGAGGGAGAAGAGCAACTGCCTGCCTGCGGGCCTGTGTGAGAGAAGCCAGCCTCTCAGCCCCACCCTTCTCTGTGCCTGAGGTACTTTAACAACATCTGCCTCCAGGAGCCTGTGTTGCCAGAGAGGGAGGGGGGAGAAGAGCAACCGCCTGCCTGCATGCCTGTGAGAGAGAAGCCAGCCTCTCAGCCCCACCCTTCTCTGTGCCTGAGGTACTTTAACAACATCTGCCTCCAGGAGCCTGAGCTGACAGAGAGGGAGGGAGGGAGAAGTGCAACCACCTGCCTGCGGGCCTGTGAGAGAGAAGCCAGCCTCTCAGCCCCACCCTTCTCTGTGCCTGAGGTACTTAAGAACGTTGCCTCTAGGAGCCTGTGTTGCCAGAGAGGGAGGGAGGGAGAAGAGCAAACACCTGCCTGCGTGCCTGTGAGAGAGAGGCCAGCCTCTCAGCCCTACCCTTCTCTGTGCCTGAGGTACTTTAAGAACATCCTGAAGTGCCTCATAGCTTTAATTAATGTTGTGCTCACCTGTTGTTGTTGTGGGGAATGAAGAGTAAGTTGGATGATGGTGAACATAGAGAGGAGGGCTGGCATGGGGTCAGGGATCCCAGTTCTCTGGGGATGTGGGAGGTATGATGGTGGGAGCTGGTCTCAATGGAGAAGGGCATGGAGATATGGAATGGCTCGGTGCCCTTCTAACCTGTGTCCCATCCTGAGAAATGCTGGTGATGGAGCTAGGAAAAAGAACCTTCCTTCGACACTGATGTTGTGCAATGCCAGGTCCATAAACAATAAGACCGCAATGCTGCAAGATCTCTTTGTGGTGAATGATGTGGACCTGATATGCATGACCAAAGCCTGGGTGAGGGAGGGTGAAACAGTTGCCCTGGGAGAACTGACCCCCTCAGGATATTCGGTCCTCCACCACTCCTGAATACGAGGTTGGTGGGGAGGGGTGGTAATCCTTGCCCGAGAGTCTTTCTCTTTCAGGGCGCTCCCTGTCCCTGAGATCTCTGGCATTGAATGTGTAGGCCTGGTATGGGGTGACAAGGAGAGTTTGGCTATCTGTCTGGTGTAGCGACCACCTAGCGCACCAGCAGATATCCTGTCGCGCCTACTAGAGGTGGTAGCGGAGTGGGCCTTGCAGTACTCCAAACTGATGGTGCTGGGGGACTTCCATGTCAATGATGCCTCCTCTGTGCAGGCTGCGGACCTGGTGTCTTCCATGGCAGCACTGGGACTCTCCCAATTTGTGTCGGCCCCTACACATCAAGCAGGCCACACGCTAGATTTGATCTTTGGAATAGGGTTAAATGTAGATCTGGAAGTGGGAGAACCAGTGCCATGGTCAGACCACTTGGTCTTGAAGGATTGGCTGGGGATACCGCCCCCCCCCCCGCAAGGGTGATGAGCTGATTTATGCTTGCTTGCGGAGACTTATGGACCCTACTGGGTTCCAGAATGCTTTGCGGGATCCAATGCTCCATGGCGGTTCATTAGATGAGCTAGTGGAGGACTGGCAGTGCCGGCTCTCCAAAGCCATTGATGAAATCGCCCCCCATTGCCCTCTTTGCCCCCATGCAAGACAGGCTCCCTGGTATACAGAGGAGCTCCGACAGAAGAAGTGGGAGCTAAGATGGCTTGAGCGAGTGTGACGGCGATCTTGGAATGTTTATGAAAGCCTATGAGGTGGCAGTGAAGGCTGCGAAGATAGAGTTTTATGCTGCCTCCATCACGTCAGCTAGCTCATGCCCAGCAAATTGTTTAATGTGGTTCAGTCATTGGTCTCCTTGCCAGAGGGAGGCTGTCAAATTTTGAATTCGGATATTAGCTGTGAGGCTTTTGGGAGCTTTTTTGCTGATAAAATCTTGTCTCTCCACTGCAACTTTCCAGCCACAGTTGATTCAGTGAATGAGCTAGAGACCCCTTGGCTGCCTTTGGGGCCAATATTTGATCATTTCAGCCCACACATTGGGGAGAAAATTGGCAGGATCCTGCGATCAGTTAGGCCCACCACATGTCCCTTGGACCCATGCCCATCGTGGCTGGTAAAGGCCAGTGCCAAGGGGCTGCGGTCCTCACTGGAGGCCATTGTTAATCTATCCTTAGGCTCCGGGGGTTTTCCTGGGACATTAAAGAAAGCTGTGGTGAGACCTCTCTTGAAGAAACCATCACTGGACCCCACTGACCTGGTCAATTACCGCCTGGTTTCAAACCTCCCATTTCTGGGAAAGGTGATTGTGCATATGGTGGTGGAACAGCTTCATGGCTTCCTGAAGGATGTCTCAGCCCTAGACCCCTTTCAGTCCGGGTTCCATCCGAGACATGGGATGGAGACGTTGCTGGTCGCCCTCACAGATGATCCTCGTAGACATCTGGATCAAGGCGGCTCGGTGCTGCTGATATTATTGGATCTGTCGGCAGCATTTGATACAGTTGATTACAATCTTCTGACTCACCGCCTCGCCGATGTGCAGATACGAGGGACTGCCTTACCATGGCTTATCTCTTTTCTCCATGGTCGGGACGGACGGTGGCGGTTGGGGAGAAATTGTCATTCTACCACCCTTTGGTGTGCAGTGTCCCACAGGGAGCAATACTCTCCCCATTATTGTTTAACATCTATACGCGCCCCCTTGCCCAGTTGGTGTGAAGCTTCAGACTTGGGTGTCATCAATATGCAGATGACACCCAGTTGTATCTGATGATGGATGGATGGCCCAACTCAGCCCCAGATGTCCTGGAACATACTTTTGCAGCAGTGACTGGTTGGTTGAAGCAGAGTCGGCTGAAACTGAAACCGACGAAGACGAGGTCCTGTACTTGGGCCACGGGGGATTAGGTTCGGGACTTCGGCTCCTGGCCATCGATGGGGCACCGTTAGTGCCAGTTCTGAGAGTTAAGAGCCTGGAGGTGATCTTGGATACCTCCCTGAAAATGGAAGTACACAAAACAGAGGAACCTTCACTACTGAACCAAATACCAAGAAGTAGACTAATCTACACGTGAAGGAAAGAACCAGTTAACAATTACTATGAAGCTAATAAATTCATTGAGGTTTTTTTGGAAAGAATCAACAATAATACTTTACTCAATGAAAAGGATAGTAAATCAAATGTAATGAAGTCAAACAGCAAACAATGCAAACTCCAACCGCTGTCGTATAGTTAGTCCATATAAGTCCATTCAAACAATAGGAAACATCTCATAGGTAAGTATCCAAAGTAGGTACTCTGGAAATTCTTGAAAAACTCGTTTCTTTTTCTTTTTTCAGGTGGTGTATGCAAAGTTCAGATGCCCATCAGGGCGTATCCCATCTGCACGACATCAGGGCCGGCAAGACGCTGCCCACTGTTTCGTCCGAAGACCTCCTCCGGGGCGGATGCAAACCCACCACAAAATACCATGGATTCTCTTAGATGGGATGTTTCCTATTGTTTGAATGGACTTATATGGACTAACTATACAACAGTGGTTGGAGTTTGCATTGTTTGCTGTTTGACTGACTGATTTCATTTGATTTACTATTCTTTTCATTGAGTAAATTATTATTGTTGATTCTTTCTAAAAAAACTCAATGAATTTATTAGCTTTATAGTAATTGTTAACTGGTTCTTTCCTTCACGTGTAGATTAGTCTACTTCTTGATATTTGGTCCTTGAAAATGGAGGCACAGGTCACAGCAGTTGTCAGGCCCTCTTTTTTCTAGCTGCAGCAGACCAGGCAACTTGTCCCTTACCTGTCAACCCGTGACTTAACTATAGTGATCCAAGCAATGATCATCTCTAGGCTAGATTACTCTAACTCGCTCTACACGGGGCTGCCATTGAGCCTGACACGGAGATTACAACTGGTACAAGATGCAGCGGCGCGTGTTATTACGAGAGTGCCAAATAAGGCGCATATAACACTGTTCTTACGTGAGCTGCATTGGTTGCCAGTGGAGTACCAGATCAGATTCAAGGTTCTGGTATTGACCTATAAGGCCCTGTGAAGACTGGGACCAGCGTATCTATGGAACCGTCTCTCCCCATATATTCCCCAGAGGACACTCCAATCAGGGGATAAACAGTTGTTGGTGGTCCCTGGCCCCAAGGAGGCCCGCCTAACATCGACTAGAGCCGGGGCCTTTTTGGTCCTGGCTCCCACCTGGTGGAATGCTCTGTCTGCTGAAATCAGGGCCTGGCAGGACCTACTATCTTTTTGCCAGTCCTGCAAGACAGAGTTGTGCCACCAGGCATATGGCTAAGGCTGAGCCTCTGCTGGCCTGGAAAAAAGGGGTGTATAATCTTAACCCTCCCTGAGAAGGGAGTGACTATCCTGTTTTAAAGTTGTTGTTTTTAATGACCATGAATTTTTTAATTGTATTTTTAATATGTTGTTATCTGCCTGAGCCCACTCGTGGGGAGGGTGGAATACAAATCTGAAATAAATAAATAAATACATGAACAGACAGACAGACAGACAAACATGAAATCTGCCCTGAGCCTGCTGCTGTTGGGAGGGTGGAATAGAAATTGAAGGAAGGAAGGAAGGAAGGAAGGAAGGAAGGAAGGAAGGAAGGAAGGAAGGAAGGAAGGAAGGAAGGAAGGAAGGAAGAAAGGAAGAAAGAAAGAAAGAAAGAAAGAAAGAAAGAAAGAAAGAAAGAAAGAAAGAAAGAAAGAAAGAAAGAAAGAAAACCAGCTGCAGCACATATGCCAAAACTGAGACTGTTTGACCTTATGTGACACCATTTGGTACGTCTGCTGTATAGCATGGCTTCGGTTGTGTTTGACCGAACACAACCTGTCACAAATGACACCTGAGACCCCAGGCTACCTCAGCGGTGCTTACTTCATCTATTTGCTCTCTGTCTCTTGCATCAGTTTCTTACTCTCACCAGTTCTCGGGAGTCTGCAATCTGCTGTTGGGAATGATGGCCTATAGTATGCCTCCTGTTGGTACCAAAGGTACTTGGGGGAATATTTTCATCTGGAGGTATTCCATTTCCATTACAAGTCAATGCCTGAAGAAGAATGAGGCTGTTCCAGTCTCCGCTGTGTACAACGGAGACAGAATTTCTGTTTCATGATGAAATTCCTTCCAGTCTGAACCACAAACTGTGGCAGCAGTGCATTTCCAAGCTATATTGCCTTTGTTCTCTCACATTTATGGATTATTCCCATCGTCCTCCCCACTTGGGAACTTAAATGGAACTGTAGTCATAATTGAGAATATGGAACAGAAAAAAGGAGGTTACAATTCAACACAAACGTACGCAAACCCACTGAGATGTACAGCCTCCAGTGAGCCTCGCTGAGCATTGAAATGCAGCCATTCAGTTTACTTCATCTTTCAGGATTAATTATATGTTTCTAGGGAACAAAACATGTGCCATAAAACCAGACTGGTATCAACAGTCCTGTGTCAGTGGCAAGATTTAACATGGAAAGGGAGAATGAGACACAACATTTTGTATCATCTTAACTATCACTCCACCAACATGCCACAACACATGTGCTGAAGCAAATTCTGGAAGTACTTCTGGTGACATACTAGAGGAACCAAAAGAATTTCCACAAGACACGTGACATTTTTTCAAGGGCATTCCATATGTTCCCGGGTTATCACAGGACTTTGTTTTAGAGTTTCCAGTCTAGGTTAAATGTTTCAGGAGTATATAGAAGCAAAAAAAAAAAAGAAGTTTCAGTAACATTAATATTAACCCTATCCCCCCTCCTCCCCATTGTAACTTGCCCTGCAGGGGGGAATATCTAATTACTTCTATGCTTTCCCAGGAAGAGGGAAATAGCAACTTTGATGCAGGACGGAAGAGTCTCCTTTCCTGCCCAGAGCAAGGGTGCATGTAAGGGCACATCACACGAGGAATAGAGGGAAGCTGGGAAAGAGTGCTGGGGCTCTTGTTTCTCCATCCAGAGCAACAGCATGCACATGCTCCCTTCCCTTTCACCAGAAAGAGGAGAGAATCTGCTGTGTTGACTTTAAAAGGAAGGAAAAGAAAATGATCCCAGCAGCATTGGCGGGGGCGTGAAGAGCTACGTTTAAAAGCATGGAGAGTGACTGATGGCTCCAGAGCAACCTTCTACCCACCTGTGCTAATTATCACCTTGCAACCAAAGACTTATTTGTCATTTGTTTGCAGCACCCTTTTGAAGCCTGTTATTATTGGATTGGATGATACAGTGTGGCAGTATTATTTGAAAAGGGCAGATGGGTGGTTTTGCTGGGAGATCTTTGAAGTAAATGAGAAGGAGTAATCTTTTGTATAATTTCTGCTTTGCAAAATGACAATGCAAAATCAGGCATGAAATGTCAACCCCCAATTTTTAAGGCTGAAATCATGGTTTTGAAATAAAATAATTTTAAGATTGAAAGCAAATTCATTGTCTTGGTGCAAACTATGGATGCCATGGGAAGTTCTTACATTTACAAGGGCTAATTATAGCATCCAGAGAGCATCCAAAAAAAGCACTGAGTGAGTTCAGTGCTCCTCTCAAGAGAATAATGGTAGAAATGAGCATGAGAGACTGCCTGGCCTGAAGGCGATATCTGAAATGTGGTCTTCATTACCCATCAATTTTGCTCTTGGCGTCAGTTGAGAAAATGTACTTGCCTCCACTCCAGAAACCTGCTTGAGGAAGCTTACAAAGTAAATCATAAAACTTCAAGCATGAAAATTATAAATATTAAAGCCATAAATAAACGAGCCAGGAGTCTATTACAGACAGTAGAAAGCCTAAAAATAACATTCAGCAGTATATAATAGTATTCATAAAGTAGGTCATAAATAGAGATGGGCATGAACTGGAAAAAAAAATGAACCATGTGGTTCGTGGTTCGTCAAATTTCATGAACCACGAACCATGAACTTTCATGAACCTGCACCCAGTTCGCGAACCATGAAAATGTCACATCCAGGTCAGAAAATTGTCACTTCCTGGTCAGCAGAAGGTCACTGCCAGGTCAGCAGAAGGTCTGTAGGAAGTCCATCCCCTGCTGCCTAGGAAACTGATTGATCGGCACTAGGCTGTCTGCAGTGATGAACCAAAAAATGAACCAAACGAACCAGCCTAAAGTTCGTGGGGGTTCATCAGAAATGGGATCTGACGAACTGCTGGTTAGCAAACCACAAACTGGCCTGGTTCATCATGAATTTTGGTTCGTGTTTTGGTTCGTGCCCATCTCTAGTCATAAGATAACAACTAAAAAGAACTCTTCAGTTAAAAACTGGTTAAAAGAAACTTTTTATCCTGTCATGGGAAAGTGACAGATATGCCAGGCAAATCTCAAGGGCGCCAGGCAAGCCTCCATCCTAAGAGGTCGACTCATCGGAGCAGGGTGTTCTGCAGGTGCCACCCAGCACATGGGCAAAATCAGCAGCTGCTCATACAGGCACATTTTCTGTAGTGCCCTCCACCTTGTGGAATGACCTGCCTGAAGAGGTCAGGAAGACTCCCACCCTCCCAGCTTTCCACAAACTAAGCAACACCAAATTATTTAGGAGTGTTTTTTTACACAGGTAATAGGGCCAGAACATAATGAAATGTTTTAGAAAGAAAGGGACGGTCTATGGACTACAGACAAGCTCTGTTACTGAAGTATGCTCCTTCTGTATATCTTCTGCATCATTTAACATGTCATGTTAATGCTTATGCTATACTTTGCTTCATTTCTGTTTTCAGATTGCTGCAATCCAAACCCTATTGCGCTGTTTTTGGATGTTTCATCCTCTTGATTATATTGACTTACACTGTGTTATCCACCTGGAGTCTCAGTAAGAGAGGCAGATTATAAATAATGTAAATAAATAAATAAATAAGGGAGAATTCCAAAAGTGTGTACTGAAAAAGCATTAACTGGTGGGCTGAAGAGTGCAGGAGGGGGCAGCCCTTCCTGTATCCTGGTCTTAAACCATTTAGGGCTTTAAAGGTAAGAATCAGCACTTTAAATTGTGCCTGGAAACAAACAGGCAGCCAGTGCACATCTTTCAGCAAGAGGTACTTTGATTCCTATATCCAGCTCTCAACAAATGAACTCTCCCAATGGTTTCATGTAAATGTCAAACAGCATGAGAGAACAACACTTGTGGGGCTCCACAGTACAAATGGCACAGGGTCAAACAACAGCCTCTAGTACCTCTTTCTATTCACATTAAGGAGGTTCAGCAATAGATTTGCAAACTGCATTTTTCCTCTCTCTGCAGTCTAGGCTCCTCTAGAGTAAGGCCTCAGTTTTGGATTGCTAGGCTTGAGTCTGTAGACTGGAGCTTAGAGCTGAAGGCATGAGCTGGAACACAGGGCCTGAACCAAGAGACCAAAGGCAGCCTTCCCAAATCTCAGCCTAAATAGGCTCAACTGCACTGGCTCACAGAGGCCGAGGCTACTTAGATTGTGCTCTACTTTAGAGATGGGCACAAACAGAAAAAAAAACAAACATGAGGTTCCTTGTTCATTGCCATCCATGAATAGGGACTCACGAACAACCACGAACATGGCCCTGTTCGTGGCTGGCTGTTCGTGGGGGCCAGCAGGCTCTCCTCCAGCCATCATTCAAGTCAAGATCCCTACTGCACCACTCCCAGAAACTTGACCTGAGCAGGCACCAGGAAAGGTACCAATAATAAATAATAGCTTGGCCCCAGAGCCTGGAAGCAGCCCTGGAACTTCCGCCCTGAGCCTGCTTGCGGGGAGGGCAGAATACAAATACGATAAGATAAAATAAAAGGGGTGGATCCCTATCCCACCACACACAAGCTCCAATGCGCACTCTTTAGCAAAATGCCAACAGTAACTGTCTCTCCACAGTCTGCAAACTAAGCCAGAGCTGGGAGCCCCCCCCCCCTCCTGCTCTTTGCTCCGTTGTTGAAACACATTTGGAGCTCCACACTTGAAAGGAAGACCTGCCTATCAAGCTAAATTGGGGTTTCCAGGGCAACAGCAGGAGTTCAGAGTTCAGACAATCTCTGCCTAAATTGCCAAGGGAATTGATTGCAGGTGCCAGGCTGTCTGGCTTGACGAACAGCAACGAAGGAGGCTTGCAACGACCACCTGTTTGTTTAGAATGAGGCCTCATGAACAGCTTGTTTGCAAACGGCAGATTGGGCTGTTCGTGCCTTTTTTTTGTTCGTATTGCTGTCCGTGCCCGTCTCTACTCTACCTTGGTCAGGATTCTGTAAAAAAAGTCTTGATCCCAGGCCCCTGTTCTGGATCCAGGCTGGCAGTAGGGTGCCAGATGGGGTCCAGAATAATACTGGATGCCCAGAAAAGTAAGGGGGTGGACTAACCTTTCTGTCGACAAACTCAAGTGCGGTGCATGTGGACTCCTGACCAGCACAATGACATCACTACCAGACATGATATCAACACAATGACCCATTTCTGGCCGCAAGTTCCACACAGACCTCTGACCACTCCTGGACAGAGCTGTGTAGTACCAGGTGACCGTCCAGGCACCTGGGCTGCTGTTCATTCCTGCTGACACTGCGTGGCCACAGGAGGCTGCCTGGACATCTGGGCACTCCTGGGGGAAGGGAGAAGGGGAAAGGAGGGCCTGGGCCAGGCGTCTGTTATTTGAGGAATGTTCCCCTGGACAGTGCCCTAAAATACTGGATTGTCCTGGTGAATACTGGACACCTGGCAACCCTAGCAGCTAGCAGCATGCTGCTAGTTTAGCGCTTCATTTTCCTTGTGCTGCTTTGGTCCAGGGCTTCCACCAACACTGTGATTATGGAGTGCAAGCAGGTTCTGAGGGGCGCCAGGCCCGGGTTTGCATCTTGGCTGTGGAAAGCGTAGTAGCTACTGCAGGGGCCGGTGGCAAGCTGCCCCTTGCAGGCTCTGGCAGGGTGGCTTCTGGCACTGCTGGAGGATGGTCCGCAGGTGCCTCTGCAGCCTCAGGCCTTTCCCGATCGCTCTGGTCCTCCTGCTGCCCTGGCCTTGGCTGCTCAGGCTGCTCCTTTGAGCCCCTTTTATCTCTATAAATACTGTTCAGATAATCCTTGAGGACCAATCTACAAAATGCCAACCAAGGCAGACGCAACGCTGCATGACTTACATTAGGACATAAAACAATCCTCTTTAACCTGTTAGATTTATTTAAAAGTTCACCCAATACTAAAGACCTGCCACTAGATATTAATTTACTTAGGTTTCCAAAATGTATTTTGTAAAGTCCAGTTTATGATGCTATTAAGGAAATTTTGTATATTCTGAGAGTGAGAGATAAAAGCAGATGGCAACGTTTCTACAACGGCACCAGTTTTTAAGAGTCAGTAAGCAAGGAGCAATAATGAATAACCCATTTTCAGCAGAGACTATGGTTTGTGAACTACACCATAAATCAGTGTTAGGAGAGATACTGCTTGACCTGCCAGGGTAGATTATGAAGTACTAAGTTCAGGTAATTTTCCCCTAAGAGTGAACAAAACTATCTGAAATTGGTTAAATTGGTCAAATATTGAAGCACTTTGGGGAGATGTGACGCCAAATCGGTGGAGATGGTGACGCCAAATTGTCTCTATTATTAGCTATTCTCATGCATTCAATTTGTGGATGATTTCAGAGAATGCTTTGTAGATGATCATCCTAGTGTAACAGTGACTGGGTTGAGAGAGAAACTAAGGAAGCGAAAGGAGAGGGCAGCAGGGATGGTTCCAAGGCACCATCCCAGTAGAAAAGCGGCAGAGAAAAGGAAGCGCACGCTGTGGCACCCAAAGCCTTTCTCCCCTTGCCTGAATGAAGCAAAGCAATGAAAGGGCACATTGCCTGACGTTTCCTCCTTGCCCTGCCCATAATAGCTGGGGAGGGAGTGCAGAGTGATGCCTCTGCGATGAATATGGAAGTGGAGTTTGGTTTCCACTCTTGAACCAATTGTGGAAGCTTAGCTGGACCGTTTAAGCTCGGAGGAAGGGCTTAGTGAACCTCAGTGATCAGCTGCTGCTGACGATCATATGAGTCCCAAATGGACAGTCCAAATTCTCAAAGAGAAGTAAAATGACCACTCCATAGGCAAAGCTGGAACCAGAGCAGAAAAAGCCATGTCTAAGCCAAATATAGTGGTAGAAATTCTACGTGCATTTTGGTGGCAATTTGTTTGGACAGGACAGCTCATCCTGTCTTTCTGTGAGGGGAAACCAATGATTCCAGAGACTCTACCTGCGGTTCACATTAACTCTGGTGCTGAAAATTAAAGGGCACCTTTAGCACTATCCTACAATATATTACTGTCATTGAGCATTTTACAGTGCAACTGATTTTCTTTGTGAGGTTTCTGTTAACGTTTAACAAGCTTAGCCTTGAAGCCGTACACGAGGGTGCTACTGACAGAACAACCTGACCCTCTACCTCAGAGAAGACAGCCTGACTTCCATTGTGAAAGCAGTGGCTTGAATACACTTGAGATTTCTGTGGACAGAAGGCATTTCCATCAGTGGACTGGAACATCTCTCAGTCCCCCCTCTAGTTAGCCCAACTGCTGCTTCTGGGCGAAAAGCAGGACCCAACAAAAGAAGGAGGGATTAGAAGTCTGCAGTGGGAGGGAGGAATCAGCAAAAATCATCCCTCCATCTGTGGGAAATGAACCTGAGTTCGAACTGCTGGAAAAAGAAACGTGGGCTACCCCTGACATGACATTGGACAGAGTCCACAGTAGATATTTCATCTCCTAAATTGCTAACAGACTCAAGAGTGGAAAATTTAGTCATTTTAACCAAATTCAGGCCATGAGAATTTGGGCAGCTTATAAGAAATCAGCTGTTTTGTAATTTACGTACTTTTGCCTGAATTCTTCCTTCCTTCCTCATATTTTCACTTATGTTTGATGAACACTGCTTAAGACTTATAGATCAGAAGAGTAGAGGAAGGAAGGAAGGAAGGAAGGAAGGAAGGAAGGAAGCATGGGCTTGATTTTGGTAGAGTGTTGTGAGTGCAATTCTCCTCTGTGGTCTGGTGCCCAAGCATTTTAGGAAAGAGAAAGTGCATTGCCGAATGAAATGGCTCTTCCTTAGGTAAGATTTGTCAGGTCCCAGATAAGGGCTATGTGGGAAATATCTACAAGGAGTTACACTTGAGTGCACAATAACAGATCAAGGGAATGAAAAAGTGATTTGTCCGAACAAGACAAAGATCAATAGACGGAGCACATCTGAAACCTTTCTGCAGCCTCAGAAATCTTCCTCCAACATCAGGGGCTCTTTTTCTGGGAGAAGACTTTGCTGAGCAGAGTGGTAGGATAGAGGCCATCATTGGTTTGGGTGGTGGTGGGCGGGTTGTTTTCTTTGCCATCCTTCCGATGTTTTGCTCAAGGAGGGCCCTGCATTTTTTTTCTTTTAGTCAAATATGGTAACAATTTGAGTGAAGACAGAATGATTATTGTAGCAGGAAAGGGTGAAGGTTGCAGCCCCCCAAATTCTATTCTTGCCTCCCCCTCTTTCTGTCTCATAAAGCACTTAACAGAATGCATAAGGGTTATACAGTGGTCCATGCAATGGTCACCTCTAGGTTGGACTACTGTAACGCACTCTACGCTGGGCTTCCCCTGAACCTGATCCGGCGGTTACAGCTGGTACAGCATGCAGTGGCGCGGGTCATCGCCGGAACACCGATATGGGGGCATATTATACTGGTATTGCGCCAGCTGCATTGGTTGCCGGTGGAGTACCGAATCAGGTCCAAGGTTTTGGTATTAACTTATAAAGCCCTATGTGGACTGGGACAGACGTATCTGCGGGACCGTCTCTCCCCATATGAGCCCCAGAGGACTCTTCGCTCGTGCAATAAACATCTATTAAAGATCCCTGGCCCTAGGGAGGCCCACCTAGCATCGACCAGGGCCAGAGCTTTTTCGGTCCTGGCCCCAGCCTGGTGGAACGCTCTGTCTTATGAGACTAGGGCCCAGCAAGATTTGTTAGCATTTCGCCGGGCCTGCAAGATGGAGCTGTTCCATCTCGGTTGACGCTAGGTGGTGCCCCCCCATTCAGGGGGGGGAATAAACCATATGCCCTCCCATCCAATGTCACCCTCCATCTCTCACATGCTGTTCTGGGAAAAAACTGCTGTATGGATCATCTAAATTATGGATCGTCTAAATTATATATCCTGAGCCCGCTGTTGTGGGGAGGGCGGATTATAAATCCAATAAATTAAATCAAATTTGAGAGAGAGAGAGAGAGAGAGAGAGAGAGAGAGAGAGAGAGAGAGAGAGAGAGAGAGAGAGAGAGTAGTCTCTTGCTACTAGTTAACTTAGGTTTTCCCTGCCAGGATTTGGTCAAATCCACACCTGCGTCACTTCAACAATCCTCAGTGATGGTTCCACAAGGGGTGTGACTGCCAGGACCGCATGAGGCCTGACTGTAGAGCTGGCTAGGACAGCATGACCCGCCCCCTGAGCCCTGATGGGAAGCCAGGCCCGTGTATCAGGGAACTGCCTCAAAGGGCTTGGAAGGCTGCACCGTTCTTCCAAAGGCAGGGAGAGAAACGCTTCCTTTCTATAGTCAGTGTTCCAAATAAGGAAAAGTTTTGACTTGACTACACTTTGTGTCTACATCCCAGGAAATATTTATTATTTAAAAACACCTGCTATGTTTACTAATGCTGGTTTTGTTCAGAAGAAATACAATTTCTAGGAATTCCCTTTGACACCAGCAACTGTTTGTTGACAGAACTCAGTGAGCTCTGAAAAGCAGCATTTAAAATATAAGCGCTGTGCTTTATTTGGCAATGTTATTAAATATTAGGCCTGGTTTAATCAAGTGGCAACGTAGGTCAGCTGGGGTGCTGGAACAGAAGTGGGTTACCGTTCAAGTGCTCAGACACAGCTGATCTAATCAAATAATTTGAAAAAGTTGTTTGCACCAGAAAATTAAAACCAGACTTAATTTGACAATACATTATCATATAAATGTAAATCATTCCACAGCTTCACACCGAATCCCAAATTGTGCAAATTAGTATTTTGAACTGTTTACCAATATGTAAACACAGGGCACGTGTTAAATGCATGTAGGTATAATAAATTAATGTCTGTGCAGTACAAGTAGGTACAAGACTTTATTTATATTATAGGAGTTTTCCATCTGACGTGATTGGAATGGTAATGTATACAGGATAAAACCACTTCTTTAAACTTTGTTGTCACAATTAGGGGTGCGTGTAATGGAAAAAACGAGCTGAAATTACACACAGAACTCAGCAGTTCAGCTCATTAAAGTAGCTTCTGAAATGCTGAACCAAATCCGGGAAACGAGTCTGTAAAGCTTCCCCTCTGCCCAAAAGTTTGTGTGTTTTGTTTCGGTGCTTGCCGTGCAGAGGCCTCACAGGCAGGCCAGGCCTTTGGGGGCTTGTCTGGCAGCATCTTGACTTCCTTGAAAGCAAGTCTGTCTGCACATGCGACCAATGGGCTCCAAAGGGGAGAGACTGAGCCTTAGCGCTAATTCTGTAGTGGGAAGGGGGTGTGCAGGGCTTGCCGGAGCACGTTTTTCTCCAGCACTGGCTGGGCAATGGGGTTAGGACATTGGCATTGAGTGGCTCGTAGGGATCAGAGGTTTGCTTTGCAATGGGGAGGGGGGCAGCAGACAACATGGAGCCACCAGTGGCAGTGCCGCCACCACTATTGCCATCCCTTTCTGTGCATTATTTGCACAATGCAAGGAAAGGCTGGCAACATCCACAACACGGACATGCACACGGAGGTTTGGTGAGGGAGGGGTCTCCTTCAACCTCTGAGCCCCCAGCTGTTGCAAAGGCTCATGTTATGTGGATTAGGGTGAAAATTGGAAAGAGAGCCAGGAGGTCCCAGGTACGTGGAGCTGGTTCGTGCCCATTCAGCTGCCTTCTGCTGCTGCTGTCCTCCACTTAGGAGCCCTGGTGCCTCAGGGCCACCACTGTGATTAAAGAAGTCCTCCAAAGACAGCGGGTTGAGAAGCACCAGGAGGAATTTCATCTTGCCCAGAAAGCCTTCTTGCAGATGTTTTGGGCTTCTCTGATTAAGGCTGTTAACTCGCCATTGAATGACAGGGAAGTACCAGGCTTGTGTGCACACCACGGGCACCCCGGTCTTTCCAGAGCAGTATTCCATGTGGAAGGACCAAACTGGTCAGACTTTTTTCTTTCTGCTTATCTGCCTGTGATTTCTCCTTTTTCAACTCTGGGTTAATGGTTTTAATTGGAAAGGGAGACGAGCAGCCAGCAACCGGTCCAGTCTCCCACTTTTACTAGTAAAAAATAGGGGGGGAAATAAAGCCACCCTCTCTCTACTTCCATTCCTGTGAAGAAAAAAAAAACATCTACCCCTCTCTTCCCGTGCACTTTTACACACAGTGCAGGGACAGGTTGGTAGCCATCAGGTTTAAACAGGGAGTCTCAGGCTGCTGCAAAGCAGATTAGGGTGAGAAGAATTCATCTCTCATCATGGAAACTGAACTACAAAGCACAAGGAAACATGACGTAACAGCAGGACTCGAAGGTAATTATTTACTGGCTTTGCTATAATAAAGAAGCAATTCTTTTTATTTCGCTGCACTGTCCTATTTGGCATGGAATTTTTTACTGGTTGCAGGCTGTGGTGGCGTGCTGTGCCAGCGACACTTGGCCAGTAAGTTCCCCACCATTGTGTGTCTCACTGTCCCAGCCAACATTCTCCTTCTTTGGGGTCCATTGTTGTGTGAGTTTTCATGTGCTTGAGGAGAAACTCACTGGATCAATGAGTTTTTGCATGATGCAGTTGTGCATTAAGTGCAAATACATGCTTGATTTGCCAACTCCCCCCAGCATGTGCATGCAGGCACACTGAAAAGCACAACACTCACCCGGATGCATGCCTTCCCCAAGCATTCCTTGGGGTCATTAAACACAGAAAATCTGCTCTCAAACATGGTGGGTTGATTGTTTAGAGGGAGGACTGTGTTCTGTGTAATTTTTGTGCCATTGTGTGAAAGAAAGAGAGAGAGAGAGAGAGAGAGAGAGAGAAAGACAAAAAGAGAGAAAGAGAAAGAGAGAGCGAGAGATGTTAAGGAAGTCTTCTGGTCTAGATGTTTTGACAAGGATCATAAACAGATGTACACTTGAATGTGTTGCTTCACCATGATGCATGGGAGGGCATTCAGTGTGTGCCAGTAAGCTTAGTTCTTGTTTCCTTTTTTAGGAGACAGAACATCAAAACATAAAAATGCAATGATGAGAAAATCAGCTTAAAGTTTTGCCTTGATGTACCTGACCCAGAAAAACCACTGCTAATTAAAACAATATCCCTCAACTGAAGACAAGCAGGGAAGATAGTGAGTGAACAGATCTGAGGCTTCTAACTCCTCAGTAGCAGCAGAATCAAATTAATGATACAGAACATGTTGTATCGTCACACGGGGCAAGAATCATACACTGCATACTTTCTTGAACAGAGAATGCTTTCAGAGCTGCTTTTTGCTTAAAGGTGCTATGTATGAAAGCTACAATGATGGGTGAATCACATGCTCTTCATTCTCTGATTACTCAGCAGACAGCAATTGTGGGGCCCCCATCACAGGGCAAGAGGGTGAAGGCGGGTGGACCCAAAGACACAGAGGTGAGTTTACAGCCTCGGAGCCTCGGAGCAACGCAGGGCACAGATCCCAGCATCAGCCACCCTGGCCTGAAACAGTGGGGTGACAGGCTGTGAGATTCCTCAGGGGGGCAACCTCGTGAGTGGATCCCCCTGCCGCCTGGAGGGAGCAGGCCCTGACAGCTCCTGACTGGGCTTGCCTCTGCAATGCATCACCCCCAAGATCCCTTAAGAGGACCCCTAAGTATGGGAGAACTGGGCTTGCAGGACTTGTTTCCCTCCAAAGTCATCTGTGCCCAAACCACCCCTACCCAAAGTTGCGTAAAACACATTATCACAAAGCATATTACTGATCTTAAAAAGTAGCCTTTCGGCAGGAAATATTCCAACCCATGAACTATATTACAAATGCACAAGACTTCCCATAAATGAGGGTGGGCTGGGTGGGAAGCCAGTTCAGAAGAGGAGTGCGGGGGTGGGGGGGGCAGCTGGTTCTGTAATATATTCCCAGCAGGTGGACCAGAGGGAAGACTGCCCTCAAGGTCCACCAGCTGGGACCCAGCCCACACGCTAACCAGCCAGCTTGCTGCTGATTGGCTGGCCCGCAGTTTTTAAGCTGGGGCTACCCACACGGCTCACAGAGGCAGATGGGAGTTTCTGGGCCCCGGGACGATGGGAGCTGCTGCACACGGCATCCCCCCACCCCAACGTCTGCAGTTGGAGCCCTGGTAAGTTCAGGGCCAGGTACCTATCATGAGATTAGTAATAACAGACTTTCAACTGTTCGAATGAACCATATTCCTTCATCAGAACCAGGAGCTGCTACTGAAATGATGTCCAAAACCAATATGCAAAGTGATTTTTGTATTCCTCCTCCTCAGATTTCACAGGAAACAAACAAAAGAAAGAATTAAATAACACTAGCAACATTTCTTAGAGAGTCCACACCTCCTAAGGTTCTTACAAGGTTTCCCTTAAGGCAAAATTTGAAGTCAAAGACATATGAAGATTTTTTGAGGCTAGGCAAATCAGCTTTGATAGGGCGATGTCTCAAGATGTGGGCATGCCTTAAAGAAAAAATTCACCCCTACTTTTGACCTCAAAATCCTTGTTTCAATTTCGCTCCTCATTGAGATGTACTATAGTTTTTCATCATTTTCTGTTCCTTTGTCATACATTTCCCCCACGTATTCATTTATCAACATTAATTGAGCATCAGTAAATTTGCATTATATATAACATGCATTAATGCCACACAATGTATATATAAATACTGTATAATCCACCTATAAAAACAATACAGAATCACAGAAATACGGCGTTGGAAGGGGCCATACAGACCTTCTGGTTCAACCCCCTGCCCAATGCAGGATACAAATGAATAAACAAAAAGCAATAATTAAAAGCGCAGAACTGGAATAGTTGACAAAATATAAATGTGTGTTTAAAAAAATTAAAGAGAACGTTACTTCATCTCTAGTCTAAATATATGCTCCTTGGGGTGTGGGGAAACTAGGCAGTGACATGCCTCAAGACCGGCTTAAGCAGACACCTAAAGTTCTTAATGTAACAGAAAGTTGGTCTTATATGATCGTAACAGTGCGCAGAGGAGCATTATCGTATCAGGGCTTTTTTTTCAGCAGAAACGCGGTGGAACGGAGTTCCGGCACCGCTCAAAAATGGTCACATGGCCGGTGGCCCCGCCCCCTGATCTCCAGACAGAGGGGAGTTGAGATTGCCCTCCATGCTGCTGAGCGGCGCGGAGGGCAATCTCAACTCCCCTCTGCCTGGAGATCAGGGGGCGGGGCCAACAGCCATGTGACCATTTTTGTCAACAGCAATTTAAATTTTTAAAAACTCCCCCCCTTGTTCCAGCTGATCCAAAGTGATGTCATTGTGCGGTCTTGAGTTCCACCACTGATTTCCACCACCTCTTTTCCCAGAAAAAAAGCCCTGTATCATATTATGGAGTGAGATGGCCAAGTCCGGGACCAGTGCCTTACAATACAATCCTCAGATAAGTTACTCCATTCTAAGCCCATTGAAACCAATGGGTTTAGACTGGAGTAACTCTCTTTAGGATTACAATGTTGGTGTATTGATATTTTTTGAAGTCCCAGGGTTGGATGGATACAGCTGTTCAAACACAGCTGATATTACAGGACTCATGAAAAATGGCAGGACATTTGGGACACATCAAATGTATTGCTGTTTTCCCCATCAAAATCTCTTCAAGCATATAAATGTGCTTTGTGGAGTTCGTAGCTGTTACCCCAAATTTGCTCTCCCCCTGCCACATGAGGGATGGGCTGGGACCTCCTCCCACTCGACCGTTCCTTCCTGTTCTGCTTTTGCTTGTTCTGGTTGCTCTGGAGCTGCCCCTTTTTGAGGCGGGGGAGAATGAATCCCCCATCTTCTAATTCATCCACTTCCACTAGGAGTAGAAACGCTCTAATTCACAGCCGGCTAGTCAGTTGCAAGCAACAGTTCGGTAAGCTGTTCAGATGGTGTCCGACTCCAAACTAATTTAAACCTGCCGGGCTCAGGCAATTGGACTTCTTTCTTAGAAAGCAGAGGAACAGTTGTCAGCCTCCATCTGAACAACTTAAAGCAGTCACCATTTGAAAAAACAACAACCAGTAACACTGGTGGTATTGCACCACTGTGCGATTACTGTTGTTGAGAGTCCTGCTATCATAGCTTATTGAGACAAACTTTTTAAAAAAAGTACAGAGGTATACTTGCCTGAAGAAGCACTACTAGTTTACCGATTACAGTGATATTTTTTTGGGCAACATCTGCCTTCTCCTTCCATCTCTGCCGTTTGACTTGAGACTGTTTGGGTGTCTCTGTTTGCCTTTGACGTCTGCTTATTACGATCATTCATCCACTCACCCCCTCAATTTACTGATGTCTATGTAAGTATATCTCCATAATTTCTTTCCAGTTTGGGTGGATTGGCACTAATTGCACCCACCATGACACAAAGAATAGTGCATAAAAATAGAAATAGTATAAGAGAAACAATTTCTGAAAAATTAAATGGTGGTTGTGGGCCCACAGGGGGCTGAGGGCTGAGGGCAAGGCAAGAGAAGTCACTCACACTTGGTGGAATTTAACAAAAGGTCACAATTTTATTGGTTACAGCTCTAGACAGAATTGGTGCTCTATAGGGCATGGATCCCAATAACTAGCTGACCCACCTGTTGACCGATGTCCCACCGGCTGAAGGGGGAGGCCACAGAATGACAGGCTGTGGGATGCCACATGGATGCAAGCCTCTGTGTGGATCCTCCGCCACTTGGGAGGGAGCAGCCCCAGCTAGGCTTATGCCCTCATTGCTTCATCCCCGAGGCCCTTTAAGAGGATTCCCAAGTCACCATTTTAAAAAATGAGCTGGTGACCCTATTCCCCCCACCCAAAAAAAGGATCTGGGCCGGATGCCAAAAATGCCACTCCAAAAATTGTGGCAGCGATAGAATAGCCAATAGTACGTTGTAAACCCAACAGCCAATCCAAACACCCAACAACCCCTAGAATGAGGGTGGGATGGATGAGAAGCCAGTTCCAGAGCCGAGTGCGAGGAGCCTGGCCAGCTCTGCAACTTTTCTCCCAAGTCAGTGGGCCCAAGGGGAAGAATCGTCCCCCAGCTCTACCAGCAAGGAAGCCCTCTTAATGCAAGCCCAGACCACCCCCTGCCAGTTGGCTGGCCAGGCACTTGAACTGCCTGCTGCTGCACCGCCCCCTGGGAGACTGTTGTGAACCGCCCGGACCTGACTAATGGCAGCCGTCGTGCTCCACGACCTTCCGTCCTCAGAAGCTGTAAACTGGGGCCCCAGGTAAGTCTGCGGATAGGGATTCCAGCAAGCAATTCAGAGGTTAGCAACTGGGACTGCAACAAGTAAAGACACACAGCCTGGCACTGCAGAATAAGCAGTTACTGTAGATGCTCACAGCTACTCCACGCAAACTTCAGCAATGACCACTGAAGCAATCCCATCAGGAGTTGGCCTCCAATCTGACTGCAGGGGCTGAGCAAGGTAACGTCGTCTGATGACTACGTTTGGGTCAAAAATCTGCAGCTTGTCTAGCTGAGAGTACAATGTCTCAATTGCCAACTTTCTGTGCATCACAGAAATACCATAACAATTTTAGTAGTCCCATCAGTGAATAAGATCCAGGTACCTTTACTGATCAACAAATATTCCTCAGGAGAGTTTGTTCTTTTGCATACTTGGAAATCCAGACACTGAAAAGTAGTTGGAACTTTGCTGCTAAAGTTTAGAGAAAGAATGCATTGAGGCGTGAAGAGGCCTAGCAGGCAGATGTGAAAGGCTTTACTCTTTTGATTCCGTTAGCTAACAAATATCCCTTGTCCTGCGAGAAAAGGGGATATCTTGCGTACGCACTTGGCAGGCGGGAAACGGAAGGGGAGACTAAGGGGCAATTGTGGATGCTGTCCATTTGCACTGCATCCTAACATGCAAGCAGGTGTGTATTCCAGTGCAATACGGATAACACAGCATTTGCACTGGGATGTGTGTGTGAATATGTGCCAGGGCACAAACTGCAAATATTTCTTTGGGTCTGCACTTGCATAACGTCACAGTGGACTTTGGTTCAGCTCTCATATTCACATCTGATATATGGTAAATTTGGATTTCCCCCTGCAATGATTTTCATGCAGAGAACGTTTCTTTGAATACAGCGTCACACAGGGAGAGGAAGTCTGATTACGCCCCTCCTGCAGGGAGTTCACTTCCAAGAGTTATCTCAAAGCTGTGGCAGATCTTAGGAAGTTGGCGGCGCCTTCAAGAGCAATGATCCCATGGAAATGACGGGTAAAAGTTATAGTGAAGTGACTTTCCCGTATCAAAAATGAATGTCACAATCAGGCCGCTACGATGATGGGTACAAAACTGAAGCATTAGACTACAATTCTATGCATCGCTGATTTGAATAGGATTGTCACTCACAGAGCTGGCAGCTTTAGAGATTCAATACCAAGAAGGTAGGAAAAAACATTATTTCTAGACATCTGTTCAAACTTACAGTTATGAAATAAACAGTAGGAAAGAAAAAAATGGCCTGGTATGGATGGGACTTTTTGGTATTGAAAAAAAAAACCCCACATTATAATTGACTTTTGATGCATCCTCCATGCTAGAATTGCTTACTTTCTGCTCAGTTCTGGACTGCTGCCATTTTTCTCTGTTTATTTTGAGGGCCAAACAAGACGTCAAGAGTGATCCGTGATTCCGAACTCTGCCGGGTCTTTTCTAAAAATCTAACTATCAGGGTCATGAGGTTGCTTTGGAGATCAGGAAAGGTCACTTCGGAAGGGTGTGCGCAATTCTTTCTTCACTGACCCCTTCAGTGATTTAAATTAGCCCCCAAATTGTAGTCATCTAGGGTGGGGGTGGTAAAGTGTAGCTTTTGCTCCTCCCCCTGCCCCCTTGGGGATGACCAAATGGTCAAAGAAGGCAGACAAGAAATGGCTAAGCACTTCTCTCCCCATATTTCTTGCTCCAGTCTTCAAAGAAACAGGCTCTTTCACGCCACATCTCACCTGATAGCGGTTCTCAAACTCTGAGGTGTGACTCTCTGATAGGTGGGCTGGGGGGCTAGTGGTGGCAAAGAAAATGGGGCAGAGCTGCCACAGTCCTCCCTCCCTCCTCCCTTCACCTTGCACCCGTGTGCATTCCCAGGGCTTCAGTTGACTCCCAGGTACCAGGGGTGTGCCAGGAGACAGGTGTAGCCTACACCCAGTGACTCCCAAACCTGCCTGCCTGCTACTACATGGTGGAGAGTCCCAAAAGGTACAGCAAATTTAGAAGTGGAACCCACTTCAAAAGTCTGCATAATACAGCCGTGACACAGGAGGCACAAATCAGTGTGTGAGTATATGGGTTCATAGGGCTTCCCCGCCTCAACATGGCTCAACTGAATGGCTCCTCCATCAAGGCACCCAGTTTGATTACAACCGATGTAGCTGGCTATGGAGGCAGTCAATTTATTTGTTGCTATCTTCAGTCAGCCTTGGTGGTATGGAAGCAAAAACAGAACATTTAAGCTACACAGGATGACCCAATCCAACCACTGTTATTTCAATACAGCATGACACATTTTATTTTTAAATGGTTTAAATGATTTGTATATGGGTTCCATGGGTGAGTAAATGCAGAATGACATTAGACTTGGATGTTTTGAGCTTCTGAAGAAAAAGGAATAAACAACATGGCTCTAAACACTCCCCCCCCTGCCCGAACTGACTTGGGAGACTGGGTTGCAGGCTGTGCAGGGAGGTGGCGCAGGGGTGCGCGGCAGCCACCATGTTTGAAGGGAGGTGGGGCTCCCAGCACTCTCGGCAGGGAAGCCCGTGCTGCCTGGGATCTGAGCCAAGGCTGGCTAATCAGAGCTGGCCAGCCTGGGTGGCGGGAGGTGGGGGAAAGCCTGTGGACATGGGAGGCACGGTCTCCTCTCAGGTCCGCCGCAGGCCCTTGTGGGGGAAGCTTGTCCTGCCCCTCAGCACTTGCCTCACGGACGGCATCCCACCCAGCCCTCCCTTTCATCACAGCTTTGGAGTGGGGTAGGCAGTTTGGGCACTGGGCACCGATCCATTTGGAGGAAAATAGGGCCCATGAGCTCAGTGTCCCTATTATGGGGATCCCCACAAGGGGTCTGGAGATTGAGGCATGGCAGTTGCATGCCCAGCTCAGGGGCTGAGATCCACCTCACTCTCAGGTGGCAGGGGATCAACGCAAGGGTGTACACCCACATGGTATTCCACTAACTGTCCTCCACTAACTGTCCAACTGGGGTCTGGGGGCATGGGGGTCATCGGCTGGCAGGCGGGCCAGCCGATGCTCAGATCTGCAGGGCCAATGCTCTGCAAGCTGTAAATCAATAGAAGTCGTGGCCTCTTTCAACTCCGTCACAGTTGTCTGGTGTGGTGTGTCACGTTGTCCCCCAGCGCTCCCCCTCTTCAGCACAAGCCTGCAATCTAGATACAGTTGCATATCTAAAGCCTAAGGCAACAGTTGGACCGACACACACATGCAATCCTGCTTTTGTAGTGTTGTGAGTGAAAGGGAAGTGCGTTACATTGGCAGGTGCACCATGAAGCACGTAAGTGAGTCCTCCTGTGCTGCACGAGCTCTTTTGCTGGGAGGAAGGTGCGGTCATCAGTCAGGATTCGGGATCACTGGAAGGGGAAGGAACCAGAGGTACAAAATCCCTGATTCTTGGGCTGTGAGGTCAGGGGACCTTCTGAATCTGAATCTGACGGGGGGCACAGAGGGGCTCTTTGCTTGGGGCTTTGATGGCTGTGTTGGCGCTGAGAAGAACCAACTGATTACAAAACGAAATAGAAGGGGAGAACAGATCCACAACAGCAAGGGAAAGCAGCAAACCGTGGAAACCCTGGAGTGACTTCAAAATTCGGCAACCTGCTTGCGGGCGTGAGCTGCTGAGCCCCTGTAACACTTGTGCTAAAAGACTTGCATTTCTCCTTCCCAACGTGGTTCCGAGCAGAGGGGCTGCCATTAACCTTTAAAACCCCCGTTGATTAGAAAGTACCTTTTACTGTGTGAATATTCTACCTCCCCAATATATGGAGATTATCTGAGGCCACCCCATGTAGCCTCCATCTATCCAAGCATAGGTTGATAACGTCCAGGAGCAGAGCCTTTTGGGGTGTGGCAGGTCGCTGTGGATTTATACACTTCTGAAGAAGGTTCATTCAAGCTCAGGGCCAAGCTACACGTGACGAATGACACTTGAACGGCAAGTGGATTGAGTGGAGGGCAAGTGAACAGGGAGAAATACACTTGCCGTTCAAGTGTCATTCGTCATGTGTAGCTTGGCCCTCAGTTAAGAAGTCTGGAAGAAATTGTTTTAGCTGCAGCAGACTTTGGGGTGTGGTGAGAGCTAAATTAACAGGCTTGGCTATTTTTTGGACTTCTCTGTGTTTCGCTGCTTATTTGTGGATATGATTGTATTTATATATTTTATTGAGTTTTTAATATTGCATTCGCTAGACAAGCTTAGTGAAATATAAAGCTTTGAATAAATAAATACATTTATAGAGGAGGTGAACACAAACAAATGGCTTATCAAGTGACTCACTATATTGGACAGAATCTCTCACTCAGATTAAAGAAAACAGTAGGATAGCATTCAGATATTCACAAAATATACCAGGAAGATGCTAAACGTTGTAATGGACTAGAAAAACAGCCATTCTCAACTGGAAATCTGGACTCCAGCTGTGGGTTCATCAAAGGCAACATGATTTTGATTGTCTCCTAAGCATCCACCTTAGTTTTGTCCTTTTAAAATAGATAAAAACAATTTTGTTCCCATTCGATTTCCAGCTTTCTTGATAAGGAGGGCTGGCATTATATACAGCTGGTATTTAGAAAGTTAAAAATTCATGGCGCAAAACAGTAAACCAATTTATTCCATTCAAAATGGAAATATTAAATACAAAACCTTCTACAGGTCAACTTCGTCTGTTCTTACCTTCCGGATGCCTTCCGAAGGGTTTGTGACACAGTTATCAGCTCCATTATTCTTACTGATCGTCTTCCACAGTTCTGCAAAGGTGCCGTCTTGCTCTAAAGGATTTGTCCCTTTGGCTTTGAAGTACTCGTACACGGCAGAATCCTTGACAGTACCGTAAGACATGTCCATTTGTTTGGAAAGATCCTGAAATGTTCTGGAAACGCAAGAATGGTCAAAATATTAGCAGGGCACGGATTTTATTGGTTAAAAACTTGTTGACTGAAGAAAGCAATGGAACCATTCTACACACTATGAAGAATAAAGTGGTAGAATTCTCACCCATTGTTAAAATAAAGCTTACCCAATGAGACCATCTGCTGTCAGCCTGCAAAGAGGACTGCAATCCTCATCTGCATTCGAGGTGAAATTCGGACCCCACTGGACTCTAGGGTTTTTTTTTTAATTACATGACATTTCGTTATTTCTTTCTTTTTCAAAAAAGGTATTACATAATTTTGTTTCTGTGATTTAAACCACTCACTTGGTTCTTATTCAGAGGCTGTGAGCTCTCTATTGGGGCTCTTATGGACCATGCAACTATGCTCGAAGACTCCTAGTCTCTCTGTGCCTGATGCTGCTGGACCTTGGACCCCTAAAAGAATTGGATTGGCAGTTCTGCCCACAAGACAGTCCTTCCCTCTACAAGGGTGCGTATGTGATTGTGGGAAGATGG
The DNA here is from genome assembly GCF_028583425.1 of Eublepharis macularius. Classification (NCBI taxonomy): domain Eukaryota; kingdom Metazoa; phylum Chordata; class Lepidosauria; order Squamata; family Eublepharidae; genus Eublepharis; species Eublepharis macularius. Next base: position 143,957,442 of record NC_072795.1, on the reverse strand, counting down.
CTGCCAGCTGGAAACACCCAGGCCGATCCTTTTGTCCCCTCTGAGCCAAGCTACAAGTGACGCCTGACACAGGTTGGACACTTGTCAGCTTCCCTCAAGTTTTGATGGGAAATGTAGGTGCCCTGGCCTTGCAGCTTGGCTCTCCGACTGCTGTCCAATGGACTTTTCAACTGTCACTTGTCCAACATTCCGCCAAGCTGCCTACATTTCCCATCAAAACTTGAGGGAAGCTGACAAGTGTCCAACCTGTGTCAGGCGTCACTTGTAGCTTGGCTCTCCGCTGCAGCAGGGATTTAGGGCTGTGGGTGCAAGCTGAAGGGATTGACCTGGCAGACATTCACCTAGGATGGTCATTTCTGGTCTGTTATTTGTTTAATATAAATTGTGTGTGTGTGTGTGTGAATAAATAATCTCATCTGATGCAAGCTTGCAACTCTTCTGTTTCAAAAGGAGAACAAAATGCTGCCAACAGATTTTTCCTGAATTTATGGCATGTTGCTACTTTATATTTGCTGGCGCTTTTTTTTGCATTGGTTTGTTGCTTTGTTTTTATATTATATTTGCTTTAATTTTATGATATGCTGCCCATACATCCATCACCAGATGGAAGAGTGCACTAAAAACAAATCAAATAACTTTCTGCTTGGCTTTTATAGATCCAGACAAACACGGGCAGTGGAATTGGCATTTCAACATCTTGGATTGTGCCTGAATTGGCCTAGCTTGCACTGGCAACATCTGGGGCGTCATAATGAATGCGAAGAGAATACCCAATGATGGTGCAGAAGTGATACATAAGAGGCCTGCTGTGCTAAGAGCATATTTGCCAAATGCTCCCTCCACATTCCACGTTGCCACGGCTGCATGATTCATACAGATATTAATCAATTAAACATGAAAGGAAATTCTTTAGAAACCTAAATAACTATTTCACAATGAAGACATATTTCTAATGATAGTTCATTAATCACATACAATTAGAGAAAAACAACATCTTGCAGTTAATGAGCATACGGACAGAAACGCTGTCAAACAGGGAGCGGGGGGGGGACTGAATCTTCTCTCTCTCCTGCATTGCTCTTTTTCCCCTCATCATAATAACACAAACAAAAACAAAGCTTTGATGAATATGGGCAGATCAAAAAGAATTACACAGCTTTAAATTATTGCTGTGCCAGCCACTAAATGAATATATAATTGTCAGAGAACACCAAAGCTATTGCTTTCATCCAGAATATTTGGAATGGTAATACATTTAGTTTTTATTAGTAGTCAGTCAGTGACTTTCTTAGTGGCCAGACATGCTGGGAACATTTAACTATCTTCCTCCGGTTGGCGCATACAGAGGTACAAGTACTGGTCATCTCACTGGTGCTTGAAAGGTGCTCTATTTCTGAACAGATTTCAGTGGATTGCTTGAATTGTCTCCAGTATTATGCGAGTTGACATGGGCAAGTATTATTTACCATATAGCACCATCAATTTCCTTGTGCTTTATAGAGTGAAGTGAGCAGAAAGGATCGAGCCCTGCCCCAAGGAACACCACAAAGCAAGATTCAAAAGAGGAGAGGTCAGAGCAGGAGGGAACAAAAGGGAGGGATAAGATAGCAGGGTACGGCAGAACAAACACGTGGGGATAAGTAAATGCAATTTATTCCATGCCTCTGTTACTCTTGCACTGCAACAGAACTAGGAGAATTAATAATGTTATTTCCAGAAAAGGATCAAACACAGATTGCTGCAACGTTAAGTTCCTTCCATTCATTTGCATCGCCCAATCCCCCTCCACCAACTCATTACTGACGACATAGAGGAAAAGGAATCAGCAAAGTGACGTTGATGTGATCACACACGTAACTGCCACAATATTCAAGAAACACAGAAACAGAGAAGGGACACCAAGGGTCATTTAGTCCAACCCCCTGCACAGAGCCAGAAATATACAGCTACCTCCCCCCATTCCCCCAGTGACCTTTGCTCTATGCCCAGATTGACACACTCAGCACAAAAGGCTCTCTCATTCTCTCATCATGCAAAACTAAAGAAGAAAACTCCCCCGAGAAAAATAACAGTAACAAAGATTTCTAAGATCCAGAGGAGTTAGCCGTGTTAATCTGTAGTTGCAATATAGTAAAAAGTAGCACCTTTAAGACTAACCAACTTTACTGAGGCATAAGCTTTCAAGAACCACAGCTCTCTTTGTCAGATGCATGGAGGGTATGAAGAAACAGGAGGGTTTTTTCATACTGTCTATGCATCTGACTAAGAGAGCTGTGATTCTCAAAAGCTTACGTCTCAATAAAGTTGGTTAGTCTTAAAGGTGCTACTGGACTTTTCCCTATTAAAGATTTCAAAAAATCTTGTTATTTAAAGTGACAATCCCAAAAGTGCTCAAAGTATAAATGTATCTAATTCCGATTACAATACAATAAATAAGAGAGCCAGTTTGGTGTAGTGGTTAAGAGCACGGGACTCTAACCTGGAGAGCCGGGTTTTATTCCCCACTCCTCCACTTGAGGCCAGCTGGGTGACCTTGGGCGAGTCACAGTTCTCTGGAGCTCTCTCAGCCCCACCCACCTCACAGGGTGATTGTTGTAGGGTAATAATAACATACTTTGTAAACTGCTCTGAGTGGGCATTAAGTTGTCCTGAAGGGCGGTATATAAACTGAATGTTGTTGTTGTTGTTGTTGTTGTTGTTGTTGTTGTTATACAATAAATATCAGAGTACAACAATCTACATCATAAAGTCTCTTCCTAAGATCTCGAATATAGGTCAAATACAACATGTCCAAGGTAAGCACAGACAAGTTAATGTTATCCATTAGTCCTTGATGTTGTCCATTAATTCTTGATGCTTTTGTTTTCTAGGAGATTACACTGGACTCTGGATTGCTTCAAATTCTGCCACTCCAGCACAAAGTAAAGACAGTCTTTTCCAAATTGAATTCAACATGTGCCCTACGGGCTTGCCCGCATGTCAATTGCCCGTTTCAACAAAACTTCCTCATGGGCCATTAAATGTTATAAATAAGGCAATATAGGATATTACTGTTGTATAACCACGTTGTTTGAGAACTGACAGGCATAAAAGACAGAGCCGCAAGAACTGAGCCACAGCTCATCCCTTCCTGCCCCTCCCTCTCACAATCTTCCTAAATTCCTCGAGTCAGCATCGCTGTCGGACGGCCATGTTGCTGCTTCTTAAAATCCCCCAAAGAAGGAGAGCCCCCCACCTCCCGAGGAGACCTGTTCCACTGAGGGGCTGCTCTGGATAGTCGAAAACACTTTTAATTTAATTTTAACACATTGGTTCTGGCCCAACCCTCGGGAGCAAAAGAAAACAATCCTGCTACATCTTCTGTGTAAAAACCCTTCAAATACTTGAAGATGGGTATCCTATCACCTCTCCATGGTCTCCTCTCCTCTCCGGGCCAAACACGCCCAGTTCAAACAATGCTTTCTCATGGCACTCACCATCTTTGTTGCCCTCCTCTGGACACGTTTCAGCTTCTTAACATCTTTTGTGAACTGTGGTGCCCAAAACTGAACACAGTACTGCAAGTGAGGTCCAACTACAGCGGAGTACTGTGGTACCACCACTTTGCTTGTTCTGGACACTAGACTCTGTTGATGCAGTGCAAAACCTCATTTGCCCTTTTAGCTTCCACATCACACTTCTCTGACTCATGTTCAGTGTATGGTCTACTAAGACCCCTAGATGCTTTTTGCATATACTACTGTCAAGACAAGTCTCCCCCATCCTATAATTATGCATTTGATTTTTGCTACCTAAATACAGAACTTTACATTTATCTCTGCTGAGATTCATTTTGTTAGTTTGAGCCCATTTTTCCAGCCTGTCAAGATTATCCTGAATCTGGATTCTGTCTTCTACTGTATTTGCTACCCCTCCCAATTTAGTATCATCTGCAAATTTAACGAGCGCCTTCTTCCTTCCTTCATCCAAGTCACTTATAAAGATGTTGAACAGAACACGGGGCCCAGGACAGACCCCTGAGGCACTCCACTTGCCACTCTTCTCCAAGAGGATGAGGAACCATATTCACAAGCACTCCTTGGGTGAGATCTGTCCACCAGTTACTAATCCACCAGACAGCTTTGGGATCCAAACCTCATGTGGAATATTATGTGGAACTGTATCAAAAGCCTTACTGAAATAAACCACGTCCACAGCATTCCCCTGATCCACCAAAGAGGTAACTCTCTCAAAAAAGCAGATAAGCTTAGTCTGACATGACTTGTTCTCGAGGAGCCCAGGCTGGCTCTTAGTAACCACATCCAGCTTTTCTAAATGGTCAGGGACTGACGGATGATTTGTTTTAAACCTTTCCAGGTATGGACATCAAACTGACAGGTCAGTGGTTAGCAGAATCCTCCCTTTCTCCCTTCTTGAAGGTGGGGACAACATTTGCCTGACTCCAATTTTCTGGCTCCTCACCCATTCTCCAAAAATTCTCAAGGATGATAGAAAGAAGGTCCGAAATTGCAACAGCGTGTTCCTTTATTGCCCTAGGATGCAATCCATCTGGCCCTGAGGACTTGATTTCATTTACAGAAGCTAAGTCTATACTACCACCCCTGTGCCCATCCTGCAGTTCCCTTCCTTCATCAGATGCTCCCCTTTTGCCAGCATGAGCAGAGTTCCCCTTGCAAGAGAAGACCCAGGCAAAGTAGGAACGGAGCAGTTCTGCCCTCTCTTTATCACCTGTTAAAATTTCATTTCCCCCAGCCTGCAGCAGGCCTACCATTTCCTTTATCTTTTTCTTGCTCTGAACATAACCGAAGAACCCTTTTTTGTTTTGTTGAGCATCTCTTGCTAGCCTACGCTCATACTGAGATTTAGCCTTTCTAACACTCTCTCTAAAGGCACTGACAATTTGTTTATATTCATCCCTGGCTATATGGCCCTCCTTCCATTTCTTAAAAGTTTTTTTTAAAAAAATCAGATCTTTAGAAAGCTGTTTAAGAAGCCTTTTCCTTCTCGCTGGGATAGTTTGTGATCGGGCCCTTACAATACCTCACTTTTAAGAAACTATCATCCATATTAAACTCCCTGTTCCTTGAGTATTTCTGACTATGGGATTCTACTCAGCATTACTTTGAGGTTGTCAAAATTAGCTTTTCTAAACTCCAGTCTCTATGTCTGATTACGTCCAGTTCAATTTGGATCTGGGATACGGGGGGGGGGGGGATGGACTGAGCTCTCTCTTGCATCTGGGCGTGTGCCTTTGGCCACTGGCAGTCTTGCCCTGTGTGTTTCTGCCTGAGAACCTCCTTGGAAATGTTTTCTCTATAAGAAACAATGGAGAGTGAGTGGCTGGGGGGGCATCTCATTCAGAGGCCCATAGAACTGGGTCAATCTTCCTGAAACTTGGGAGGTCTTTACAGGACAGCCAGCAGTAGCTCGCCTGAAAATCTGATGGAATTTTCTTGAAAAATGCTACCCCCATCTCCCAGGACAGCCTTGAGACTGTTTCCCAGTAGGGAAAAATGGACAAATAAATCAGGGGTTCTCTGATCTGTCTTAACTGGATGTGAGAAGATTTCTTGGATTTCAGGAATCCTGGTTTTTTTTTGGGGGGGGGTGGATCTCTGAAATCTAGAACCAGATTTCCCAGTGTTTTTTCTTGGTTCACACCCTACAATGTACTGTGATCTAGATAGCCCAGGCAAGTCTGATCTCATCAGATCTCAGAAGCTAAGTAATTGGATTAGTAATTGGATGGGAGACCTCCAAAGAAGACCAGGATTGCAGAAGCAGGCGATGGCAAACCACCTCTCTGAGGGCCAAGCTACAAGTGACGAATGACACTTGAACGGCAAGTGTATTTCTCTCTGTTCACTTGCTCTCCACTCAATCCACTTGCCGTTCAAGTGTCATTCATCACTTGTAGCTTGGCCTTCAGTCTCCTGCCTTGAAAATCCCAACCTGGGTTTCCATGTCAGCTATGACTTGGCACTTCCCACCCCCCTATTTTTCTGGGTGCTGTCAGTCCCTGGCAGTGACGTCCCTTCAAGTTCTCCACAGTTAACACGCAGGTGTTCCAGTTGAAGCAACTTTATTAGAGATCCATATAGTTCAAGGTGTTCACACAAAGGTAGCACTGGCAGAAGTGACTATTCAAAGAAGGCACTACTAATTATAGGGAAACTTCCCGCCCTTTGGGTCCATTGGCATTCTGGCGTGAAAACCCCAAAGAGTTACATGGGAACTGATTAGTTTAGGCTAGACATAGTACAGAATGAAATCATCTTAGACTCTGAGAAAAGATACATCGCTCACTGCCCACAGCTTGCGTCCAAGGACACTTACCATAGAAGTGAAAGTAAATACTTTCAACAGATAACAGTCAACCCCCACTGGCTCAGTACATTACATGTTAGCAGTTAACACACTCTCAGATGATTTATACAGTATACAGAATACAACCTTAGTACACAGTTATGGTCAGCACAAAATGCAAAACACGTTAATGGCAGGTGCCCTCTACTTTCACCTCACTAACCAGCTCTTCCCCAAGGTGACTGAAGGCAAACACAGACTTATGTTGCTCAAGCAAGAAAGCCTCTTCCTTCGGAAGGTGAGATTGGCCATGGTGATTGGAGGGGGGGGGGTTAATGAGTGTGGCCCCAGACCCCCACACACACTGATGAAGTGGTGAGACCAATAGGGAAGGCCAAGGACGTGGACCTGGGAAGCCTGGTCCTGAACTCTGTAAGTGATGGATTTCTTTGACATGTTAAGGATTCAGTCACAGCGCTGGAGACGTATTCCTGCCTCTTACTCACACATACAAAGCAGGGCTGGGCACTGCGATCATCTCTGATCAGTGAGCTGTAAACGCAGAAATACTTTCCTTGCTTTGAGAAGCATGTTCAGGAATTGTGCAAGCTATTTTCACAATGGAAAGAGTTGGGATCTGAGATTTTGGAGGGCAGAAAGCGATGCCCAGGTAATGAATAGGTTACAAATGAAGACAACTACAGATTTTGAAGATTTTATCTCAATTTTTTCTGAGAAAGTGGAAACAAAGCCACAGAGTTTCTAGCTGCAATTTTTGCAAAGAAAGAAAAAGAACTGACCAGGTTGCCACGGCAATGCCATTAAGTGTGAGAGAGCAATTAAAAGGACAGAGCCACAGAGTCGCAGGGAATCTGATCTGAGATGGTCTGTTTGTGACAGAAAGGGCTAGAGAGTGATTAATTACCCTGAAAACAGGACTGCCTGGCAAGGCCCTAATAAAACTTACAAACATAACATTATAAAGGGATTCGAACTCAAGGAACAACCAATTTTATTTTGGATTCTAACTCATCATAACGTATGAGTAACTCAAGAGAATTTTTCACCAAACATAAACAAATCCCAATACAGAAGGGTTTTTTTTTCAGCAAACAGCTTTTCATTCTCTACCAGTTTGGCAGTGCTGCACTGCAAATTGCCAGAAGATGGCACCAATGAGATTGCGGGCCCAGCGTCAATGGGGGGAGGGGGGAGGGCAAGACATCAGAAGACACAGATGACTTGTGATTTAAAACTGGCCACAATTTTATTGGCTTCAGCTTACGGAGCCTTGGCACTGCATAGGGTATGGATCCAAGCATCGACCGACCCACCTGCCAGCCAGTGACCCCCACCCCCCACCCTTCAGCCCACCTGCTGAAGGGGGAGACTGCAGGAAGACAGGCTGTGGGATTCCACACGGGCACACACCTCTGCATGGACCCCTTTGCTACCTGGTGTGAGCGTGCCCTGACAGCCCCCGCCTGGGCTTGTCCCTGTAATGCCTCACTGCAAGATCCATTCAGAGAATCCCCAAGTATGAGGAAACTGGGCTGGTGGCCTTGTTTCCCCAAGAAGGATTCATGCCCAATGCCAGAACCACCCATCCCGAAGTTGTGACAGAGGTAGAACAGCTGCAAAAATAAAGCAGAGATTCACAAACCCAGAGCCCATCAAAGACGTAATGGTCCCTGGAACGAGGGCAGGATGGGTGGGAAGCTGGTTAAGGGCCACGTGCTGGGCCTGGCTGGCTCCATGGCCTCACCTTCTGTGGCAGACCGGAAGGAAGCTGTGCCTGCCTCCCCCACACAGAGTCAAGCCACTGGGCCTCACACAATGGCGGTCACCTTTTCCTGCGTCTCTCCACGCACACACACGCACACGCACTATGGGCTGCAAAGCAGGATGCAGGTGAGTTTGCACCTGCGGCTTCTAATGTAAGATGTTCTCTTCGTTCCTCAGTGTGAGGTGGGTTTAACTTCTTTGGGAAAATGAAGCGGACAAGGCTTTGAAATAAACATCAAAAGTTATATATCTACCATCTCACTGAATGGAGGAATTCATGCAGTAATTACAAAAAGGGGAAGCAGTTTTCAATTTAGAAAAGGAAGAAATGGAGACTGATACTGAACCCGCAGAGCCCGAAACTGAATGTGTGAATCTCACAAAACCACATGCTAATAAAACCTGTCTCCACCTTTGGCACAGAGGAGTGGGTCATACAAACTCTAAGAAACATCTATAACTGCAAAGACAAGGTCTGGCTAATGTCATAATAAATAATAATAATAATAGCATTCGATTTATATACTGTCCTTCAGGACAACTTAATGCCCACTCAGAGTCGTTTATAAAGTATGTCATTATTATCCCCACAACAACAAACACCCTGTGAGGTAGGTGGGGCTGAGAGAGCTCTGGGAGAGCTGTGACTGACCCAAGGTCACCCAGCTTGCTTCAAGCGGAGGAGTGGGGAATCAAACCTGGTTCTCCAGATTAGAGTCCTGCCAGTTTTAACCACTACACAAAACTGGCTCTTGAAAAGATCCTAACCAATGTGAACAACAAATCTGCCAGAAAACCATAAATCATTTGCACTAACAATGGTGAGGAATAAGTGTCCCATGCTACAAAACAGTTCTTGAGAGAGGAACTCATCTGGCATCAGACCACTGTAGTTTATCCTTCCCTCAACAGAATGGAGCCATTGAATGGAAAAACACTCGCATTCTCGACATGGTAAAATGCATGCTTCCCAACACATCATTCCCACACACACACTGGGGAGAAGCTGTGATGGCTGCCACATACATACCGAAGAGGCTACCCACCACAGCCACACAGACCACACCATTCAAACGCTGAGAGTGTTTGGCAGCAAGGATTATGTATACATTCCAAAGGAGAAAAGATCCAAACTAGATGACCAGGCCACAGAAGGGGGTCTTGTAGGATGCGCCACAAAATGCTAAGGCTAGAGAATCCTAGATCCAGCCACCAACCAGATTAGCGTGAGCAGAGCTGTGCACTTTGATGGAAGTGAGAAGGCTACCCCTGCAGAGGAGGCCCACACTGACTTGAATAGCCCGCTCCAGTGTCTTGATCCAGGCTGCCTAAACGAGGAAGAAGAGTCATCGAATCAAGAGACGGTCCCAACTGGAACATGATCTGAGATTTGGGCGGCGTGGATATTCGTGGTACGACAAAGCCAAGGTTGAAGTAGTGTTGAAAAACGGCTACGTTCGACATGCCATCTTGAGAATACGGAATAAGTGTAAACCCAGGTTATGTCCAAAAATACTCTTGTGGCTCTCAGCACAAGAAGCACATTATAGACAAGAAATGACAAGTAAGCATAAATGGTTAACATATCGTGACACGTTAGACTTTTCTCAAGAGGAATGCAAAATAAAGTCAAGAGGAGATTTGACAAGAGAAGGATATAGTTGTCAATGGTTTTCCGATGTACAATTACTAGAAAGGTTCAAAGTAGAAAAAGGGTTTATGGTTTTGAAGAAGCCAAGACTGAATTTGAAATAGAACTGTGTACAAATAAAGAATATGTTATTGCTAAAATGTATAAACTTTTGTTAAAATTTGAGACAGAGGGAGAACATGTGAAAGAATCTATGATAAAATGAATCATACATTTTGGACATAATATATGAATGGAACAATGGGAAAAGATGTGGCTGAAAGGATTGAAATTTACATTATACTCTAGCCTTAAAGAGAATTTTTATAAGATGATGTCTCACTGGTCTATGTCTCCAGTGAAATTGGCCAGAACGTATAAAGTATTTCAAATTCATGTTGGAAATGTGAACGTGAAGGGATATTTTATCACGTAGAGTGGACATGTAATAAAGCCAAAAAGTTCTGGATACTAATACAGTCACTAATTCAGATGATTTTAAAGATCAATATACAACTGAAACCAGAGGCTTTTCTTTGGGGACTAACGGACACACAACTGGGAAAAAATCATGAGATTTTGTTTTTAAATATGACGATGGCAGCAAGATTATTATTATATGTGCAAAAGTAGAAGGATTCAGCAATACTGACAACAGAGGAACGGCTGGTGAAGACGTTGGAACTTGCAGAGAGGGCTAAACTTACTTTGATTAAAAAAAGACAATAACAACATTTATAGGAAACCCCTTACAGACTTTTTGGACGAAACAGATAGAAATTTGTAGTTCTGGTGATTAAGGAAAAAATAGACCATAGGGAAAAAGAGAGCTTTCCCTTGTAACCACAGAGTAAGAGATAAGTTTGGAATCACACTTGTATTTGCTGCAGATAAAACTGGACACATTTCTTTATATTATATATTTTTCTTCTCTCTTTTCTTTCTCTTCTCTTTTCACCCTTTCCCCTTCATTTTCTCTATTTTCTTCTTTTTGTATTATATTATTTGTTGCTAATTAATTATAATTATTATAATAAACATATTATTATAATTATTTATCATTTATAATAATTATAATTTATTATATTAATTATAATTGATATAATATATTTTATATTACTTTTTGTTACTGTTATTATTATTTTTTAATGAAGAGATGGCCTTGATTGGTAGCAGAGCCTCCGCCGTCTGAGAGGCCTAACCAAGAAGGACGAAGTACAGCGAGAAATTCAAAGCGATGCTCAGCCAAAGGTATTCCAGTCAAGTGACTGTCCCACCTCACAAAAACGGCAACAGAGCAGAGCCTTTATCATGTAATGAGAGATCCCAGCTACCTCCAGAAGAGGCACAAAAATGGAGACGCAAGTGGCACAGGTGGAGATCAAAGCTCTTCACATGAACAAAACAAAACATGGACTCTCATAAAGCGACCCCCTCCCCCTCCCAAAGGAAGGCCTTTTGGTGCGAGCATGATGCAATTGTTGAAGTCCAAAGGTTTAAAGCCAGACTCGTAGCAAAAGGATACTCTCAGAAATATGGAGAAGACTTTAAAGAGACATTTGCACCAGGAGTCAGGCACACAACAGCGGCAGCACAAACATCACTGCCAACAGAGGAATGCATCCAGACATGTACAGTGCTTTTTTGCAAGGCGAACTAGAGGAAGACATCGACAGGCAGCAACCCCCTGGATTCATGGGAAAAGGCAAAGAGAAAATGCTACTAAAGAGCATTTATGGACTTAAGCAAGCTGCAAGAGTTTGGAATTGTCATGTGACTGACTGACTTCTAGCAGGATTCCAGAGAAGTGAAAATACTTGTTTCTATCTGAAGAAGTGAGCTGTGGCTCATGAAAGCTCATACTCAACCACTATTTTTTTTAGTCTTACAGCTGCTACTGGACTCTTGCTCTTTTCCACTCTCCAAAGTTTGCTTCAGAGCATTACAGAACAAGATGAACTTCCTGGACCCGACCAAGTGCCAGCGAGAGGGGTGTAAGAAGTGAAGGACTTTACACTGCCCCTTGTCTCAGGTTCAGAGGGAAACATGCCATAGAGACAGCGATATAGAGAGGCTAGGGCCATACATCCCACCTTCCTACTGGAACTACCCAGTATTTGGTAGATATTACAGCATATTAATCTCAGAACGGCATTTACATCGCTGCACTTTCAAACTATGCCAATGGAGCTACTCACTGGACAGTATTTAAAAACACATTTGTACATGCAGAAGTTTCGTGGAAGATCTTCCTCACTATACTTTGGTTTGCCTTTTATACTTGGAGCCAAGAAATAAATTTCTGGCAAAGACAATAGATTCTGATCAACTAGAATTTATGTTGTCAGAGGTGGACCCCCCTGATTCCAACGGGATGGCACTTTTTGCTTTAGCCGCCAGGAAAATTAGAGCAAATGTGGTCCTTAAGAAAGCAGTCTGTCGAAATGAAATGTAATTTTTGTGTCTGGATGTGAATTTTCAGAGAGAGATGTAATTTTAGAAATTTTAAAATTTTAGAGCTGCGATTATGTAAAGTCCACATACAATAAATTTGTCTGTCCACTGGAACCATCCCAGTGATACGTAGATTGTATTGTCGAAGGCTTTCACGGCCGGAGAACGATGGTGGTTGTCAGTTTTCCGGGCTGTATTGCCGTGGTCTTGGCATTGTAGTTCCTGACATTTTGCCAGCAGCTGTGGCTGGCATCTTCAGAGGTGTAGCACCAAAAGACAGAGATCTCTCAGTGTCACAGTGTGGAAAAGATGTAGGTCATTTGTATCTACTCAGGAGGGGTGGGGTTGAGCTGAGTCATCCTGTAAGAGTTTCCCAGGGTGTGGAATGCTAATGGCGGGAGGCTTCACTGTATCCTGAGGAGGTTCCTTTGCATATGGATTGGTACTTGATGTGCTAATCTTCTCTGCAGGGCTATTGTCGGGGATAGAATGTTTTGTTAGCTGGGTGTTTTTCAGAACTGGAGCCCATGCTCTGTTCATTCTTAAGGTTTCTTCTTTCCTGTTGAAGTTTTGCTTATGCTTGTGAATTTCAATGGCTTCCCTGTGCAGTCTGACAAAGTAGTTGGAAGTGTTGTCCAGTATTTTGGTGTCCTGGAATAAGATACTGTGCCCTGTTTGCGTTAGGCTATGTTCAGCCACTGCTGATTTTTCAGGTTGTCCAAGTCTGCAGTGTCTTTCATGTTCTTTTATTCTTGTCTGGATGCTACGCTTTGTGGTCCCGATGTAAACTTGTCCACAGCTGCAGGGTATACGGTATACTATATTAGCATTCCACACCCTGGGAAACTCTTACAGGATGACTCAGCTCAACCCCACCCCTCCTGAGTAGATACAAATGACCTACATCTTTTCCACACTGTGACACTGAGAGATCTCTGTCTTTTGGTGCTACACCTCTGAAGATGCCAGCCACAGCTGCTGGCGAAACGTCAGGAACTACAATGCCAAGACCACGGCAATACAGCCCGGAAAACCCACAACAACCATCGATACGTAGATTGCTTCTCTCAGAATTTCCTTCCTTCCTTCCTTCCTTCCTTCCTTCCTTCCTTCCTTCCTTCCTTCCTTCCTTCCTTCCTTCCTTCCTTCCTCTTTCTCTCTCATTTATTTGTACTTCTTCACCATCTTGCAACATGGAAGCAGGACATGTTTCTTGCATCCACTGGCATCTTCTCTTAGATCAATAGAATAATCCCTGACTCTTCTCTTTCCTATCCTAAGTGGCATTCCTAAAAATAAAAGGACTCTTATTTTTCTTACTAAAGTAAAGCAGGCTCCAGGTAAGTTTATTATCCCAACAGCATCCCAACACTCTTAGCTGTGCTGACTAAGCTGCTCTGCTAACCATTAACTCCTTCTGTGCCCCAAAAGAGACATGGACTACTCCAATAGCTACTGGATTTCTCATAAGTGGCTTCAGTATGGTTTACTCTGATATTCATTCAATATAGATATGGCCTAACAGGTGTATATCCCTATCCAAGTTTTTTTTTAATTTGTCTTAATGATAGCTGAAACATTATTTGCTTCTCTTATTCACTTTTGCTGTACTTCAAATCTGCACATTTTACAACACAACTCCACCCACCACCACACACCATTCTTAAACTTTCTCCCCCAACTCCAGGTTATCTTTGAGTTTCTCTAGATACTTCTTTCTCACAGAGCACTCTGCATCTATTACTGCAAAACTCTTCAAGCTTTTAAGCTGATTGAAGCATCTAAAGTGGTTTAACTTGCTTTAAGGAGTTCTATCAATTTAAGCTCTTAAGCAGCTTTAAATAAGGCTTGTGAATAGAGTCAGTCTCTATTTGCTGAAGATTTGTGAATGGCTTTGAGCTGATGTTCAAAATTGCCTCAGAACCCCAAATTCTCCTCCCCCACCCCCGTGCATCTGTGTGTATCTTTAGTGTAGCCTCAGATATGTCTCTATAAGGGGAAGAGATTAAAAATATAACCCCAACAAGGACTGAACTATAATACCAACCACTAATACGAGACTTACGGATGTTCCATTCTGAGTTATTATTATTCTACATTACTTGACAGTACAGTGACTGGCCTTTGACTATTTTCCACTTCAAAGTCCAATATATATTTTATAATATTTTTATATGTCCACATAAACATTTAAGTATAGCAGACCTGCAAATGTCCCAATACTGGAAGTTGCTTTATACTAAGCAAGGCCACTGATCTATCAAAGCCAATACTGGCCATTAAGGGGTTGTACCCCTACCCCTCCCAAAGTGATCAAGTTCTGGGTTTCAGAGATACCAAAAAATAAATCTGGCATCCCTGAAATCCATTCAGGTCCTCTAATCTAGTGAGTCAATCCCAAATTTATCCAGCCAGTTTCTCCTGTAGGGAATAATGGTGGAATATGTTCAGGAATTGGGGGCAGGTTTCAAGCAAACTCCACAAAATTTGCGGGCAACCTACTCCTTCCTGTCCCCTAAACACCCCCCAAGTTTCAGGAAGACTGGACCCCAGGGTCCAATTCTATGGGCCCCTAAACAAGCTGCCCTCAGCCACTCTCCATTGTTTCCTACAGGAGAAACATTTCCAAGGCTTTCCAGGCAAAGAGAAGAGCAAGAGTCCAGTAGCACCTACTGGACTAACAAAATTTGTGGTAGGGTATGAGCTTTCATGAGTCACAGCTCATAGCTAACACTAATTTTGTTAGTCTTAGAGGTGCTACTGGAAGCTTGCTCTTTTCTACTGCAACAAACAGATTAACAAAGCTACACATCTTGATCAGGCAAAGAGAGATACCTTACGTAAAGGCAACCCCTGGCCAGTCCCAAAGTAAGTCCCACTCCCATCCAAGCTGAAGCAACAAAGCCCAACGGAACCAAACTACAGCAAGGGAACCTATGTCAAACCAGAGAATCCCAATGTTAAACCAGAGAATCATCTCAAACTGAAGCGGGTGGGTGGAGCTTACCACAGCCATGAACTATAAAAGGCAGTCAGTGGCAGCTTGAAGGACTCCTTTGGAACCTGGGTGGAGGGGTGGGCTGGGATGGAAATCCAATCTGCCTGCTGCCTCCTCCCCGTCCAGCCAGCCTTGTGCCTCCTGCCCATCATCCTCATGCCACTCTCCTGCCCACCAGCCTTGCACCACTTTTGTCCTGCCTGCCTGTAGCTCTCCTGCCTGTCTTTGCTGAAGCTGCTTGCAACCGCTTGCGACTGAATAAGCCAGCCCAGCAGAGTTCAAATCATCGGGTCTGATCTGGGATTCTCGTATGTGATCCAGCTTTATAGCTGGATGGCAGATTGGCATAAATCTGGCTAGAAAGCTGGATTATGGATTTCAGATCATGCACCCTACTGGCCATTTCTGCACCGGTTATCTGCTGCAAGTTCAATGCTCCTGGGAAACCGTTTTTCCTGCTTCCCCACAACACTGTGGTGTATTTATACACCTCCAAGGGTTTTCCCATTTTTTATCTAGTCTTTCTCAAGACCTTGTTTTGCTGTGAA
This sequence comes from Eublepharis macularius, assembly GCF_028583425.1. NCBI lineage: Eukaryota > Metazoa > Chordata > Lepidosauria > Squamata > Eublepharidae > Eublepharis > Eublepharis macularius. Next base: position 143,941,721 of record NC_072795.1, on the reverse strand, counting down.
GTTTTGGGAAAGATCACATGCCTGGACGGCTACCATGTGGGTAGGAAAATACAGATTTTCCAGCCCACAGCCCTGAACCTATCCCTGAGGCAGCCATTTCCTTCCCCTGCCATCAGGGGCCTTTTTATTTTTTTCAAAAATCAGCACTACAAACTTGTTACATTGATATACCATTGTAATATAGGTGTAAAAGGGTCTCTTGATTTTCAGATTTCATTTTTTAAAAAGGCAATAAGGCATATCTTTGCAAGGGGAGGGGCTAGAGACTTGCTTTAAAAAAAGAGAGAGAGTTGGTAATTCAGAGGACCTCCCATATCAATAGACACGATGGTATGCCAATATAATGATACTCTCGTCTCGACTTTTTAAAAAATTGCCCAGGGCCTGAGAGCCCAGGGGAGATGAGGTGGCCACTTCTTGGGGGGTTGGGGCAGGGAAACCTGTCATGTGAAAGCACGTCATCTGCAGCTGCACTAGCAATGGAGAGCGGCAAATCCCATCCACCATTATCTTCTCTGACTGGAGGGGTCTCTACAGAGTATCAGAGTCTTCCGTGTGATCATTTTAACCGGAGAAGCTGGGGGTTGAACCTGGCATCTTCTGCTTGCAAAGCAAATGTTCTACTGCTGAGCCACAGCCCTTCTCCCAAATATGCTGCAGGCAATCCGCCATCCAACTGTAACAGCTGAGCAGGTGCTCAAAAAACCTCCCATCTGCTCCAGTGTTAGAAACGGCGGGCAGGGAGCACATGTCCCTAGCAGGCTCCAATATATGGATGGGGTGCTGATGAGGCACACCTAAGGCTCTCCAGGGGGCAAATAATGCCTTCCTGGAGTCATTTCAGGTTGGAGAAACGACCTGAGAGGAGAAGGCTGACTCAGCAAGGTCCTGGTATGAACTGGGCCTCCTCCGCACTAAGGACTGGGGTCCGAGCATGGAAGTGGCAGGGCGTGGCTGACTGAGAGTCCAAGGCAGAGGGGGAGAGAGCACGTGGGAAGGAGGACCTGCACTTAGGCCTTCAGGCTCCTCCAGGAAGAATTCTGCAAAAGGACAAGCAAGGAAGGGGATTCTGCTGCATGGTTCCGGCTTTCTGCCTGCTTTTTTCTCCCTTGGTTCTTCACCTGAAAAGACTTGTACATAGAAAGATACTTTTACAAATTAGTATTAATTGCTGCCCAATTTTTTAAAAAAATGACAAACTTGTTTTGCATTACATGAAGTGATGCTGGGAGTCTCCTGCTGAGGCAAAGAACCGGTCCCCAAATTTGGACGCAAAACGCTAGACGTATGTGACACAGTTAAACCGCAGTTGAAGAATTAAGAGGTATGCAACGCAATTTCCTTAGCCTTTTCTCATATCCTTTCATTTTGCCCTTTGAGACCTAATCCCTGTTAGCTCAAGTGCCAACTAATAAACATTCCATTACTGATGAAAATCTCTCTCTCCCCTTTTCTCTTTTGCTCTAGAATTTTATTAGATTATTTCACTCTTTAAAGCCAGCTGCTGTGATTGCTTATAAGCTTCATTTTTTTTTATTGGTCACTGTTCTCCAAATTCTCTGTTCTCACAGCTGCAATATTACACAAGGAAAATAGTTTCACTTCCATAATATTCACAAAAATTTGCAAAAGAAAGCTATCAATATATATGATTCCATATTCTTTAACATGAGAATTACTATTTCTCAGTCTGTTGAGGGGCTGTGGGAGAGCAAACCCGGTAGAGTAACAGGAGCCAATGGACTTTATAACAATTATAACAACCTCCACTGTCCATCATAGTGTCAGCTGCATGATAAGGGGCTTCTGGTTGGCAATGAGCAGAGCAAAACTTCCAATAAACAGATACAAAAACATAGCATTTTATAATAGTAAAGAGTCCAGTAGCACCTTTAAGACAAACCAACTTTATAGTAGCATAAGCTTTCAAGAACCATCTGACAAAGAGAGCTGTGGTTCTCGAAAGCTTATGCTACAATAAAGTTGGTTAGTCTTAAAGGTGCTACTGGACTCTTTACTATTTTGCAACTACAGACTAACACGGCCGACTCCTCTGGATCCATAGCATTTTATAGTATTTCATGGCCTTTGGACATTATATAGACACAAACCCAAATTTGCCATCAAGCCTCCCACAGCTTCTTTCCCCATCTTTCCTGGTTCCTCCTCCTTCCTCCTCGCCTTGCAATCTACCCATGTAGGAACTGCAACTCACTTTTGGATCCTTTTCAATTTTCTTCCTGGTTGGAACTAACGAAGCTCAGCAGACAGGGAAATGAGCTCAATGCCACAGCCCCGATCTATACAGGTTCCCACATAGCTGCTTTTAAATAACATTTAGAGATATCGGGATATCAAATCATGCATCTCTCTTCTTCAGATACTTATGTCTGAAGAAAGGAGCTCTGACTCTCAAAAGCTTACACTCTCTAAAATCTTCTCGGCCTCTAGCACGCCACTGGACTCAAATCTTGCTGTTCTACTACAGACCAATACGGCTACCTCATCAGGCATCTCTTGTGTCTTGTGACATTTCAAAGCTGGGCCCATGCAAAGCATATCGGAGAAAGATGCAGCCAGTACAGCTATCAAAGATTTCTTTCCCTGGCTAGAACAACGGAAGCTCTGGGATTGTTTCTCACTAAGCACCTCGGGACAATATTGCATGTATATTTAGCTTCACATCCTAAGATCTTACAGAGGTTAAACAGTCATTTTTTACAAAAATGAAATCTGATAATGCAGGCCAGATCATGTCCAAAATGCAAACTAGGTGGCATGCCCACAATTTCAGCCAGACATCCATTTAATTCCTATGACTAATTGAGGGTGAGCATACACACAGATTGCAAACTTTACTTGCAAGCAGATTTCCAAGTACCTGCATGTATCTAAATGTGAGAAAATGTGACACAAGGGCCCATAGGAATTCTTGAAAGGAAAGTGAAAAGCAGTTTGGCAGGGGGAAACAATACAAAATGGGAATCTGTGTCACAGAAATTAACCACAACCATTTGTTTTAGCCTAACCTTAGCGGCTAAGCCAGAGAGAACCAAAAAGACAAAGACATGCACTTCATTTTGAGGCCACACACCAAGCTTCGTTAACGTTCTCTTTTGCAGACCTGGGAATTATTACAGTGCAGTACTTTTATGGAGAGTTTTACAACAGCAATTACTGGAACTGTAATATTTCTGAAAATGCTGACATGCTAAGCTTTTTTTAGTTAGGTAGCACATGTCACGGCAGAGACAATCTATAAATATCACAGTAATTATAGATGGAGAAGGAGGAGAATTCATTCAGAACACCCAAGTTAGAACACAGTTAGAAGGCACATCCAGATTAGGAAGATGGATATCAAGTTTACTCATGGAGCTAAACTAGAAGAGACGAATTACAGGAGGATGTGCTTGTGAAAGGAGTCACAATGTTAGCCAGGAAACTGAGTTTTGAAAAACAGATAGGAAGGCTTTGTCAATTTCCCCTCTAAAGATCCCCCCTCAGAGGGTTTGTTCATTTCCTTTTTGCCTCCCAAAGGCTCTGTCAGTTTCACCTCCCCTTCTAGGAAGGGAAGAGGAAATAAACCCTCTGAGGATCAATCTTTGTGGCTCTGTAGAGAGGGAAAATTGACAGAGCCTTCCGATCTGTCTTTTAAAACTCAGCTTCCCAGCTAACATTGCAGCTCCCCTCATTTGAGCGTCCCCATGTAATTCGTCCCTTGTAGTTTAGCTCTGAGACTTGGTCAACACATTGAACAGAATGAGATGGTAGAATCTCAGTCAACTGATTTCTCTACCACTTCCAACTGCAGGCAGGAAAGTCACATTTTTAACACCCCGTGTGAAAGTGTCTGAACTATTTTTTTTGCCTGTCTTCCGATCAGTAATTGGGAACAATAATCCCTCTCCTGCAGTCAAACAAGATACTGTTGGGGGTCTGCACCCACACCCAACCTGAAATGCTCCCATGCTCCCCTGGACCTCCAGAGACAGTCCACACAACCCCCACCCTCATCACTCTCCAGGGGCAATGATTGGTAGCCCAGCAGACCCCAAAGAGGAGCACTGCAGCAGTGTGATTGATGTTGTCGGCCTCCAAGCTCTCTGGGCAGCCAAGTCGGCCACAAGCCTCAGTGAAGTGATGCCGCATGCCAGAGGTGACTGGGACCCTTGCAGCAAGCCCCGCCCAGTTCACCTGGGTCCAAGAGGCTGCGAGGAGGGGTGTGTAATCCGGATCCGAGTTTTGGGAAAAAATTATTTTTGCCTATCTGGCTAAATCCAGCTTTCCTAAATCAAATCAGAGAATCCCAGATCCAATCAGGGAACTTTGTTTCAGAAATCTGGGTAAATCTGAGAAGCATGGTTTCAGCCTCTGGATTGCTCCTTCCTGGGCTTCTCCCACCTTTATTTTCCAAGGGTGAGGAGGGGAGGGGAGTGAGTGGCCAATCTGTACAGGTCCTTGTCTACTTGGTTTCTTTGAGTGACGCTGCTTCAGTTGGGCTAAGTTGCAACTAGGGGTGTGCATAATGAAAAAAGAGCCAAAATTACACACAGAACTTGCAGGTTTGGTTCATTAAAGCATTATCCTCTGGTTTGATGTGGGTCCCCATGATTCACTTTTGTTCTGGGGGGATTCCATCCATTCCCTTGGGTCAGTTTGGTTCTGCACTTGAGAGTGTGCCTCTGGCCACTGGCAGTCTTGACCCTGCATGTTTCTGCCTGAGACCCTGGTTGGAAATATTTCCTCCCCAGGAAGCAGTGGAGAGTGGCTGGCAGCATCTGCTTCAGAGAGCCACAGAATTGGGTCCAGTCTTCCTGAAACCTGAGTGTTCTTTAGAGGACAGTCAGGAGAAGATCCAGAGGAGTTAACTGTGTTAGTCTGTAGTAGCAAAATCAAAAAGAGTCCAGTAGCACCTTTAAGACTAACCAACTTTATTGTAGGATAAGCTTTTGAGAGAGGGCAGAAGGAACTGGGCAGAGGAGGAGAGGGGGGGAGCCCCCCAACCTTAAACGACTTCTCACCCACAATCATGAATCGGCCAGCAGAGTCACCAGCACAGGTACCAGGCCCTGAAACAGACCCAGATGCCAGCTCTGCCCCTATATCTACCCAGGGAATACAATTACAGGACCCAATGGCATCAACTACACTGTCTCTGGCTCTTACAGCTGCTCATCCTCCAATCTGATATATGCCCTCATGTGCCAACAATGTCCATCTGCTCTGTACATTGGACAAATCAGCCAACCTCTACGCAAAAGAATAAATGGACACAAATCTGACATTAGAAATGGCAACGTCCAGAAACCAGTGGGAGAACACTTCAATCTACCAGGACATTCCATCAAAGACTTAAAGGTCGCTGTGGTTCAACAGAAACCTTTCAAAAACAAAATCCAATGGGAAGCTGCTGAACTGGAATTCATATGCAAAATTGACTCTGTCAAGCTGGGACTGAATAGGAACTATGTCAAGCTGGGACTGAATAGGGACTATGAATGGTTATCTCATTATCACAGGTAACTGATTTCCTTTACAGAAGCAGGATCAAGGGGAGTCCAGTGGCACCTGGCGTGGGCTTTCGAGGACCACAGTTCTCTTTGTCAGATGCATCTGGCGGGGAGGGCTGTGGTTATCGAAGGCTTGTGCTGCTGTGGAATTGGATAGTCTAGGTGCTGCTGTTGAACTTTTTTTGATTTTGCTACTACAGACTAACACGGCAAACTCCTTCGAACCTTTACACAAGCAAACTGATCCCCACACCAAAAGGAGCTGTCTGCATCTCCATATCAAAGGAGTTGTTTACATCCCCCCTCTCCTCCTCCCCCTCCCCCCTCTCCACCTATATATCTGACCAGTTTCTTCTTGCCCTCCATGCATCTGACGAAGAGAACGTGATTCTCGAAAGCTTATGCTACAATAAAATTGGTTCGTCTTAAAGGTGCTACTGGACTCTTTTTGAGTCAGGAGAAGGTTCTCTACAAATTTGGAGGACTTTGCTTGGAAAATGCACCCTAGTTCCCCAGAAAGTTTTCCCCATAGGGAATGATAGGTGAATAAATCAGGGATTATCTCATCTGTTTTAAGCAGATCATACAATCTTTCCCGGATTTCAGGAATCCTGGATTTTTTGGGATCCCTGAAACCCAGATCAGGATTTCCTGAAGGGTTTTTTTTTTTGGGGGGGGGGGGGTGTGCCCCCTTTGCTGCAAGGAAGCTGGCAATGAGGCCTGGGTTCCCTCCAGCCCCATCCCAGACCGCAGCAATGCTGGGAAAAGTGGGTAAGGGGGATGGTGCTGAAGGGACAGGGCAGGAGGATGGAGGAGGTGAGGATGGAGCTTTCCCGAGGTGGTGCTGCAGCTCCTGGCCCAGGTGTGGGCCAGTATGATGGAGGTGAACACAGTACAGTGGAGTTGGGAATGGAGGGGAAATCATTAGGACTCCAAAAGCCCCGGCCAGAGAGGAGGTAGGAGGAGCTGATCCCTGCTTTGGAAGGCTCAGCCCTCGAAGAAGGTCACTGGCCCCTCTTTTCCCCCTATGAGGCCCAGGGAACGATTGAAAGGGATGGCAGACAGCCACGATGAGGCCCCGGTGCGTCCTGAACATGACAGGTGCAGACTCCTCAACCACCCCAATGTTCTGTCACTTGGTGCAACCACTCCATTCTGCTGTAAAAGTAGACCAGGATTTCTGCAGTAGATACCGAGGGGCTTCAAATACCCTCCCCTCTGGGGGTGTGTTCTTGGGGTTGACTGACACCTTTTAATTTAATTATCCTGCTAGCACTTCTTTCAGGATAAGATCACATACCCACACGTTGGAAATGGGCATATTAGACTGTGAGCTAACTATTTAGGTAATACAGTTACATATTTTCTACCACATGTAAGTGATTAGACATACAGGACACTGATTAAACACACATTCTTTTGTGTTTTTTAAAGAGCAAGGGCATATTCCAGCAGTGCTTCCCTATGCACGTTTGTTTGCTCAGGACCACTATGCTTAGCTCAACAGTGCACTTGGCTTCTCCAGCAGAAGAGTGGTAGTAAGAAGGAGGGTTTCCTGGGGCATGAAGCAGTCTAAGCTTCTCTTAAACAGAAAATGTATGCTGCTCATGTCTCAAATTCCCATTTGGAATATTCCTGAGTTTCAAATTACTTTGTTTCCCCATCCCAACTAGAAGCCTCTGTCTACAGGATAAATCCCCAGAACAGAAGGTTTGAATTTTGCGTCTATGATATTGCAAATAACATAAATATTAGATATCTGGCTAGAATGAGATGAAGGAGAAGTACAAAAGTATTTTAACTTCTAGAGATGCCTGAACTGGCCAGATAGGTATTTGGATAGGGTAGGATCCTACTGTGAATGGAGTGTACTCGTGGAAGCCATTTTTCACTGCCTCCCCTCCCACGGCAGCCCGAGGGGTCAACCGAGGATTGGCTGAAGCCAGAATGGGGAAATCAGCACTTTTTGTGTGAGTCATAGGTTGCGCAACAGAAGAAGTAGGGGGTCAATTTCTGATTATTTTTCCTTCTTTTTGCACCCCCTGCCCCTCATGCTGCATCTCATGGGGTGACTCTAGCCAGCCAGCAGTAGGATTACACACATCACAAAGAAAGAGGCGAATAATGCAATTAGGTTCAACGCAGACATGACAAAAAACTCCTAGGTAAGCATTTCAAGTAGAAAGAAGGGCTTTTTTTCCATGGTGGCTTAGTATTAATTAATCTTAGGCACACATGCGGAACAGGATTTCTCACGCCTTGGGCTCCGCTGTTAGGGGTTCTGGAGGTTTCCTTCCAAAATGACAAGTAGACAAATCTGTTGCACAGAAGCAAATACACAGTAATATTTTCTTCACAGAGAGAGTCTGAGTAATTGCAAGAGGCAAAGGGAAGTGACTTGGTTTTCTTTTATCCTGCTACACAAATTATTTGAACACTGAACAAAGGCCTGAAACTTCTTGTCTGCGAGGGCTTCTTTAAACAACCCTGCAGTTGGTGTCCTCCCAAGTGGATATTGACCCAGGCCAGTATGGACTGAATCTGTAGTCTGAAAGACAAACTCAACGTTCAGTTGCAGCTTCTCCAAAAGCTGTGGTGTGCCAACTCTAATCCATGCCCTGATCAGCTCTACTAGGTTAGCAGCTAAACATGAGACAGAGGCGAAGAAACATAGAAGCGCTGTTTGTGTGAAAAGGCCCTGAAGCAAGCACAAGCACTTTTTCTGCAGTCAGAAAAAGAGTTAAAAGGTTAGATGAGCAGATTATACTTGTTTCTTCTTAACAACTAAAAAAATCATTAATTTCTTTTCCCAACTACTGTTATTTACTTGTCAAAGATAAAAGAACACTGTGTTTTTCCACAACTTGGTAGGAAGCTATATTAAGGGCTATACAAAGTTCACTAGAATACACGTGTATAACTGGAGTATATATTATTAAAATCATTTCATTATGATAGGAGAAAACTCAGAACATTTATTTAAAATAATACATTTTATATCAATATATTGCGTGTCACAACTTAATTAATGAAAGCAGCAATAATGGGGGAGGGGCTGGCATCGCCATAGCTTGTGTGGCATTAAAATACAGATCTTTAGGAGGCAAGTTCTAGGCTTTGGCTTTTGCAATCACAAGCAAATGGAGAGCTAGACAGATCCAGCAGTTTGCTGTGAAATCAGAAGAGAAGCTCACTGACTCACTGGCGGGCTGTGCTGGCAGCGTTGTGCAGGATGCAGTGAAGGCATGGCCAGACAAGAAGAGGAGGAGCACCCATCTCTCCTCCAGTCCAGCCACATGGTCAGCGCCATTCTGTTCTGGAGCCTCAGCAGGAGTAGCACATTTCAGCTTTTCCTTGATGGATCAGGTAAAAGGGGCTCCTGAAAGGGTGTCCCAGGAGGGATGCAGAGGGAAACCCCCTAAAAAGGGGGAAAGGGCAGAGCGGAGAGGCGGAGACTGATTGAGCCTGGCCCCTTGCCTCCCCTCCATTGCCCTGGGGCCTCCTCCTCTGTGGTTCTCCCCTCTTCCTGACCCAGGGCCCAGATGGTTCACTCCTGGTCCTGGGGGGCTGGGGGTTTGGTGGGGGACTGCTGTGGGGGAGGTTGCTGGGCCTTGCAGTGCTTACAGTAGCTGCAGGGCCCTCCACTAGCCCCGCCACACCGGGATGCCCCCTGGTGTGGCTGGGAGGAATGGCCGTGGAGCGCCAGAGCCTGGCGGGGCTTCCTGCGGCCTGCGGGGACCTTCTGCCGGCCTCGTCGCACCCGGGCAGCCCTGATGCCACCAGGCCACGCGGCCTATGCAGTGCTGGACCTGGTGGGGCCACCTGGGACTGCAGGGGGCCTGCCATATGGGGCTGCCCCCTGCACCATCTGGCTGCATGGCCTGGGCCATGCCTGGGCCTGGTGGGAGCTTCCTGAAGCTGCAGGGGTTTTTGCTAGCCTCAGCGCACCTGAGCAACCATGATTGATGCCAGGCTGTATAGTGCAGCCGGCGCCAGCCTACGCTGTGGCCCAAAACGAGTTCCAGTGGCCTGTGGGGACCTGCGGCAATCCCAGCATGCCGGGGCTGTCCCCTGCACTGCCTGGCTGACTGGCACTGCCTGTGCGGGTGGTGAGCAGCCTGTCCAGGGTCCTCGGTGCTTGTGGGGGCCTGAGGCTGGCCTGTCGTGCCCATGGGCATCATGTGCACCAGCCCAGCCAGAGGGCCAGCCAGTCTGCCCGGAACTGCGGCTTGCTCAATATGCGGGGCTCTGCTCCCAGCACTGCTGGGCTGAATGTGCGACATGCAGCGGCCCAGCATGGGCCTCGTCGGCGTGTCCCGGCTTGTGACAGCCTGGCGGGGGGCCTTGCTGGCCCGGGCCCTGCCGGCTTGCTCAGGCCTGCAGCGACCCAGCCTGGGCCTTGTGACCCGCCTGAGCCTGTGGCAGGCCTGGCGTGCTGGGGCCTGCCTGGCATGGGGCCCCATTGGCTCACGCTGGCCTGTGGCCAGCTTGGCACATCAGGCCTGAGAAGGAGCATGGCTGGCAAGGCTGTGCCCAGACAGGTGACAGCATTGGACCATTGGTGCCCCGGTGAGTCATTTCCCTCCTCTTCCCCTCCACTGGCCTGGCCCGGCCTGCATGCCTGTGGACAGAAGGTGGGGTTCAGGGGACATCCTGGGTCGGTCTGGCCCAGGGGGTGGGTCCTGGCCAGTCCTCCACAGGAGTGCAGTCACCTATCTGCAGGTTGCAGGGTGTCCTCAAGCTGGGAACTGGTCTGGGGGCCAGGGATGGAGGGCTGTCACTGCTGGGGCATCGCCCCATTGCTATCCCAGGCATGGCTGGGTGGCGATCCGGACACTCATGAGACCATCTTGCAGGTGGGGGTGGTTCTTTTTACTTTTGTCAGTTCTCAGGATGGTATCAGAAGCCAAAAGTAATGCTCCAGCCACTAACACCTGGCCAGGGCTGGTAACCAGCGGAGCTTCTGGGCCCCCCTACAGGTCATGGGAGGAACCTGCAGGTCATGGGAGGCACCCAGCCACGGACAGGCCACCATTTTGCAGGAGCATGGCAGGCTTCCCACTAGAGCACCTGGGAAAGGGGGGGGGTTAGGCAGCATTCCGTTGGGAGTGCATGTAAGTCCTGTTGGCTGTACTGGGTGAGAGCAGTGGCCAGGCCCCCACCGGGGAAGGTCCCGCGGTGGAGTGAGGCTAGAAGCCCCGGGGGGGGGGGGTCCTGGAGACAAACAGGCTTGCAGGTGCCCAACCCCACCACTGGCTGGGCCAGAGGTCACTTGGCCACAAGCATCTAGGAGCCCATCTCCCAAGCCAGCAGGGCTGCTGAACAAGCAGAAGCAGAGGACATGTCAAGTCTGGTAGGCTTTGGGGCAGAAGTCTCGCAGGATGTGAGAGAGGAGTCGGAGCTGCAATTTATCATCGTCCAGGGCATCGCAAGGTGAATCATCAGCAGACGAGGACTGGGAGCATGGGGCACGGGATTACCGGGAGACAGCAGCTTATGCCCCTGGCCTGGCAGACTGGGCACGGTGCTGCTGGCACCATGGGAGAACCAATGAAGTGGCAGGGGCCTCTTGGGAATACCCTTGCCCTGCCAGGCACAGGAGATCTCTGCCCCCCAGTTGGCCCCAGCGAGGCTCCGTGAGGGTACCACCTATCCACAAAAGTATGGGAGCACATCCTGAATGAGTACTACGTGGATGTTTTCACCCTGCTACAATTGGAGGAACCGGTTGGAGAGTGTGGATGCTCCAGGAAGCGCAAGAGACACGAGGAGTGCCCGGCTAAGCGCACTTTCACCAATTGGGTCCTGGGCTACAGCATGTATGTGGGGGTGGTTCAGGTGGAACACCTTGAGAGGGGATGGCATCTCACCAACCATCTGAGGGAGGTCACGCAGACCAAATGTCCTCAGGTGACCAGGCAGCCTTCCAGTATGACAAGGAATTCCACAAAAAGGCATCCGGTAATGATCTCACTCATTGATCTCACACAGGCAGACAGCATGGGGTGGCTCCAGGCGGTGAACAGCAGGGGCACAGGGGACAGGTCCTGGGCCGAGGGATCAGAGACCAGGCACTATGCTAGCAGGAAGCAATGGTGGGAATTCAACGTGGAGTGTTGTCAATGGACTAGGTGTCATGTGTGCAAGGTATGCTATGGCTGTCACTCACGGCAGGACTGCTCCCGGGGTGCCAGCACCCAGCCACCCTTTCATGGTGGCAAAACAGGTAACAAAGCAAAGGGAGATGAGACCTTCGAGACCTTCAGCACCTTCCTGGAGTGGGCCTTGAAAGATCAAACTAGCTCCCCGTTCATTACTCACTACCTGGATGATTTTTTCATGGTGGGCCCAGCGGGCAGTGACGAATGTCAGAGGCTCCTTAATCTGTTCCAGGAGAGGGCTGCAGAGTTGGGCAGCCCATTTGTCCGTGAGAAGACCGAGCGCCCCTCCACAAGTCTAGCTTACCTTGAGATACAGATAGATACCATGCTGGGCTCCTGCAGCCTGTCCTAGGACAAGCTGAGAGCTCTGCGGGAGAAAGTAACTGCCGCACTCGGGTCAAAAAAGATGCTGTGGGAAGTACAATCCCTCCTGGGTAGTTTGAACTTCGCCTATAGAGCGGTCTCACCCAGGAGACTGTTCTGCGCTCACCTAGTCAGGGCAACTGCGGGAGTGACGGCACCCCATCACCATGTTCGTATCACCGAGTGGCTGAAAGCAGACCTGTGGATATGGCACACCTTCTTGCAGGGCTATAATGGCATGTCTTGGTAGTGTGAGCCCCTTGATATGGGGGCGACATTCCAAGTGTACTTGGATGCCACATGGGGCATGGGATTTGGAGTGAACTGGGAGGGGCAGTGGTGTGCACAAAGTTGACTGGAGGCCTGGAAGGGAGGCAGCATTCTCAGAGACCTCATGTTCTCAGAGCTCTTCCCAATCCTGGTCATGGTAGTCCTCTGGACTGACCAGTTCTACGACAAGAAGGTCTTTTTTTGGTGTGACAGGTGGTGGTGCGAGTGGTGAACAGGCAAACGTCACCCTTGGAGTGAGCCATGTAGCTGGTGCGCAAGCTGGTACTTCTTTGCTTCTTTGCTTGCAACACAACATCGTGTTTGGAGCTCGCCGCATAGCTGGGGTGAACAAAGACATAATGGACACCCTTTCTCGCTTTCAGGACAGATTTCAGGACATGGCACCAAATGCCAAACAACACCCAGACCCCTTCCTGGAAGAGCTGTGGGAACTTGGGAACATTGGATCATGCAAGGAGTTTTGAATTTGCTAGCACCAGCCACCAGGTGAGCGTATGGGGCAGCTGTTTCTGCATTTTTGGCCTTCCTCTCTGAGCGGCTTGGCCAGGCGGAGGACGATGCGCCAGAGGAGGCATTCCTGGAATACTTAGCATGGATGGACAAGTCTGGGTATGTGCCAAAGACCATCAGGACATACATGGTGGCCATCTCATTTTTCTGCAAGTTTCCAGGCATGATGGGCCATTGTGGGCTGGGCCTGCCGGGAACACCCTCGCAGGGATTCCCAGCAGCCTATCACAGCAGATATCCTTCGGGTCATCCTGGGGCACCTTCCTGGAGTATGCCATTCATCCTTTGAGACTACGCTGTTCAGGGCAGCCTTTTGTCTTGCGTTCTGTGGGGCCTTTCATGTGGGGGAGCTAGTGGTGGTGTCATCTGGGGTCCTAACAAGCAGGGCATTGGCAAAGGGTGACATCTTGCTCAAGGGCGATGGGTTGTGGATCAAAGTCTGGTGCTCCAAGACAGACCAGCAGGGGCATGGAGCGGCGGTGGGGCCCCCTGCCCGGTTCGGGCTGTCAGGGAGTACCTGGACAGGTGCTTTGCTATGACCGGCTAACTCCTGGTTCACGCCAATGGCAGCTTACTCACAAGGTTCCAGTTCACAGCGGTCCTGAGGTCCAGCCTGCGGGTGGCAGGCCTCCCAATGGCTGAGTTTGGCTCTCACTCATTCCACATGGGGACAGCTACCACAGCAGCAGAGGCGGGGCTGTCTGCAGACTGCATAAAAGCGATTGGCAAGTGGGCTTCCATAGAACATGTGGTTTATGTCAGAAGAGAATATATTAACAGTGTTTGATCTAGTTGCAGGCACGGCATCCCCCTTAGAACGACGTGAAATGCTGGCAACATCTGGATGAGCAGTGCTGCACGAGCAGTGGAGCCAGGGGTATGTGGTGGCCCCCTGGGGTCCCGGCAGAGATCCCCAGGGCCACTTGTGCCAGTCGCCTTCGGGGGCCAGGAAGGAATTTTTCCCACAAGGGGCCAGACTGGCCAGTGCTTCTTGCGGGGTTTTTTGCCTTCCTCTGGTCATCAAAGTCAGGAACCCTGGGGGAGGGGAGGGGCTCCAACTTTTTGGTTGTAGCAGTTGGAGCATTGGCGGGAGTCGGGCGTTCAGCTTTCCTCCTGTGGTGGGTTTGAGGCATTGAGCCAGATCCCAACAGGGTGAGTGGGGCATTGGGACCATTCACCCTGATGGATCGGGAGGCAGCAGTTGCCCAGCATGGCTGGCAGCGGCAGAACACTTGTTGTGTCGTGTGTGTTATTTAGCCGGAACCCAGACTGACATAACACATAGGTGACAAGAGAAGCTCACTGACTCACCGGTGGGCTGTGTTGGCACCATTGTGCAGGATGCAGTGGAGGCATGGCCAGCCAAGAAGAGGAGGAGTTCCCATCCCTCCTCCAGTCCAGCCACATGGTCAGTGCCATTCCTTTCCGGAGCCTTGGCAGGAGCAGCATGTTCCCCTCCCACCCTCTGCCACAATGGACTGCAGGGAGGACTGTCACAACTTTATGGGTTTGGCAGGTTTGAGGCATTGGGCCAGATCCCAATAGGATGAGTGGAGCAGTGGGTCTGCTTACCCTGACGGATTGGGAGGCAGCAGTTGCCCAGCATTGCTGGTGGTGGCAGAACGCTTGCCGTGGTGTGCCAGCATGGGGCTGGCAGGATATGCATCGGCCAGCAGGCAGGGCCCTCTGATGCCAATGGGGATCTATGCCCAGGTGCCGGGCCAATGTTCCATCTAGCTGTAATCAATAAAGTCGTGGCCATTTTCCAACCCCAAAAGGTGTAATGTGTGTTATTTAGCTGGAACCCAGACTGACATAACACAGAGGTGAGAATGAGCCTACAGCAAAGGACACCAGGGCTCTCTCTTTGTCAGACCCATTAATCTCATGACAAATACGACCCATTCAAAGTGCCTGAATCTGACAGAGGGTGTGGTATTAAGTGCTACAGGGCAGACTTCACTGTTTCCGGCTCAGGGAGAAAGGGAAGAGAACAGTATGGATGAACACCATGGACAGGGAAATGCTGAAGAATACAAAGGAGACATTTGATTGTGAGAATGTACAGTGAACACTCTGAGGAATTTAAAAAGTATAACTCCTTTTATGAAAAGTGTAGGCCATCCTGACTAGGGAGCATTTGCTAGGTTACCTTATAAACTGGTCAACTAGTTTTAAGTTTCCAAGGGATTGTACCAATCTTAAATACATCATGGCTGACTCTCCCCTCCCCCCCCCCAAGATGACTGTGGCAACTTGGCAAGCATTTAGCAGAAAATATTTTCCTTCTCCATGAGGTACATGATCTAGAAAGCCAGTTGAGATCCAGTTTGGTGTAGTGGTTAAGAGCACGGGACTCTAATCTGGGGAACTGGGTTTGATTCCCCACTCCTCCACTTGAAGCCAGCCTTGAGTCAGTCACAGCTTCTCGGAGCTCTCTCAGCCCCACTCGCCTCACAGGGTGGGGATAATGGTAACATGCTTTGTTAACTGCTCTCAATGGGTGTTCATTTGTCCTGAAGGGTGGTATGTAAATCAAATGTTGTTGTTGTTATAAACCTTCAAGAAAGAATAAGTCTCACAGAGTTTGAAAAACAGTGTCCATCTATAGAGTTGTTCCAGCTATTAGATAAGTGAGTTTACTGGCCATGATGTAGGGTTGCCCGGTCCCCCAGGTAAAAACCAGGGGAAGGGGGAAGGGTGACAAGTATTTGTCTGCGCATATGTGCAAAGTGCCCACCCATGTCTGTGTCCCCCAGCAACTATATCTGTAGCGTGACCTGGAAACAATAGGTAGTGTCAGGGGCCAGTTCTTTAAAAAGTTGCCCGAAACACAGCAAAAACATCATGCTTGGGGATGATTTTCACAAAAGCTCATGACTACCACGAAGTCTAATGCAGTGCAGCATGCTTAGGGGGTGGTGGGAGAGGACTCCATGTGACGCCATTCTGTAAAGATCCTGGGTAGGAATGATATCTAGAGCTTTGCCAGAAGATGATAATTTTTGTGATTAGTTTCACTAGATATTTTGACTTAGTCCTATGGAGGTAAGAACATATTCTTACAGTTAAAAGGTCATATCCAACAGCATACTCTTAACTTCTTGGATGAAATAGATTTTCATCACCTAGTATATTTCTCTCTCTACCTCATCCTGCTTAACTTAACAGTTTTATGCTGATTAGCAAATATATTTTAAAAAACTAAATCACATTTAAATGGCTGTGAAAATCAACCACAGGCCCATAAAATTTGGCAACTGAAAGTGATAGGTCTACTATTATCTCCAAATAAAAGAGGTAGTCTCCATATGATCTATATTTTGGAGCAAAGGAAAAATTAAAAGATTTCTAGCCTCAGAAAAATAACTATATTCAAAAGTCGCATGATATAAAATATCTACACTAACTTCACCGCAGTAGTAGTAGCAGTAGCAGCAAGAACGATGCTAAATGCTGTTTTAAGTCTTCATTAGGGAGAAAGACTTAAAGGTATAAATAAAGTAAATTAAATGCTCGAGTATTTAAAGCATTTTGTTAACACTGTAAGAAAGACTAATGCCTACATCATTAATCTCCAACATGGTATCTCTGGGCGCCATTGTGCCCACCAATCTTCTTTCTGCCACACAACTGCTTCTTCTTAAACCTTCTCTTCCCCCAAACAAAGAGCACACCCTGGTTGTTCTCGGTCTCATTGGAGTAGGCAGAGCCTCAGAACAGCCTAGAAGGCATTGCCCTGTGTCTTCAGGAAGCTGTCGGATAGCCTTTCTGCTTATCTGCCATGCTTCATATGTAGGGTGCTGAATTGGTGGTTCAGTGGTAGAATTCTCACCTGCCACGCGGGAGGCTTGGTTCGATGGCAATCCTGAGGAAGTAGACTATTTCCTGGTGCAAGCAGTCAGATTTCTCAGGGAGTGGGGCCACACCTTCCCAGATGAAGCCAGCCGAGTGAGCTACTTAGGGTCATGGCTGGGGGGCCCGACAGCGAAGTGGTATGTATGTAACCCTTTATGCCGCCTGAGCCCCAGAATTAAGAAGCGTGGAGGCTTTTGTCCAAGCTTTGAAGGAGCAATATGAGAACCCCCTCGAGGAGGAGAGGGCAAGATTCAAGTTGAGGATTCTAAGGCAGGGCAACCGTCCAGTGCGAGAATTCGCCAGAGAATTCAGGGAGTATGCGGCCAATGTGCGAGACTGGACAGAGGGAGTCAAGACTGAATCCTTCTATGTGGGGGTGAACCTGGAATTGGTCGCAAAAGCTATAGTACAAGACGATCCGAGAACTTTACTGGGATGGATACAACTAGCCTGTGAAATTGAGATCTGAGATCAAGTAGGCTGCTGTGGATGCAATATTAAGCGGGACAATGCAAAACCCCCTCTGACACTGGAGCCCAGGAGAGGAGACATTCCTGAAGCCTTCTTCTGGCTGTGGAGAGGGCCCACCAGATCAAACAGGACCCCTGTCTACAATGTGGAGGAGCAGGCCATTTTGCGGCAGAATGCCCAGGCCAACGAGCTGGAGATCCAGAGCAGGGACGAAAAGCAAAGAGAGGTCTGGCGGAACCACCAAAGCATACCCAGAAACCAGCCCATAGGAGAGACAAAGCAGCTACAGCTTGAAACTAGAGGAGGCATCCGAGCCATATAGCGGGAACCCTTCAGTGAGTGATGGAGAAGGGAAACTGAAGGCAGGAAATAAGGATGACCTGCTGTGAGGGGGGGCCCACCATCAGGTCACAGAGGATCCAGTACCACAGAAGGTGAGACCCAAGGGGGGCCTATTCTATTTGCCCATTATATTAGTGAACTCTCGGAGAGGAATGCACATCCGGGTAAGACTCGGGATGTACTAGAGACTTAATAGCCCTAGACTTGGTAACAGGACTGGGACTAGATGTGAGAAAGTTACCGCATTCTACAGTATTTTATCAGATGGATGGGACCATGATGAAAGGGAATTCTCCCAGTTATGAGACTGAACTGACCCCAATGAAGATGGGAAGCCATTGGGAATCCTTGGCATTCATAGTCAGTGCAGCCACCAAATTCCCCTTAGTGCTGGGCGTACACTGGCTGTATGATCATGATCCTTACGTACGTTGGAAAGCAGGAGAGCTGTGCTTCCCGGGGGGAGAGTGTCACAACCATGTGTGGAATGAGAAGTGGGGAAAATCAGCTCCTTCCACCCCTGAGACTGTCTTGTTGACCAGGGAGTAGAGATGGGCACAGAAGGGGAAAAAAACAAACCACTCGGTTCATGGTTCATTAATTTCCATGGAACACGAACTTAACAAACTCACCCAATTTCCATACTGGTTTGAGGTTCAGGGTTTGGGGGGCCCAGGACTGCCCCCTTCATGCTGAGAGGGAAAAAAGCCCCCTTTCCCCAAACACCTCCCCAGTCCCCAGTCAGTAAGAAAAACAAGAAAGCTTTTGAGCCCCTTTTCCAGCAGCCATAAGTGCAGGCTAAAGATCCAAGTTCCAATCCCAACACCACAGCCAGCCACTAAGCAACGAAGCTCTCCTCCCTCTCCTACTCTAGAGAAACTGAAACCAGGAATCACACGGCTTCCCCTATTTTTGGAAAAAGTGAAGAGATTGAACAACACAGGAGCAATCTGGTTGGCATAAAAACCTGACTAACATGGTTTTGGAAGGAAGAGATTGGTGTTACCATGGCTTCTGAAGGCCCATCTCCTCACGACTTACCGGCCACAGTTGATATGGTACATGAACTAGAGACATCTTGGCCATCTTCTGGGTGGATATTCGATCATTTTAGCCCACTCTTGGGGGAGGAAGTGGACAGGATTTTGCAGACAGTGAGATCCACCATTTGCCTCCTGGACCCATGTCTGTCATGGATGGTGAAAGCCAGTAGCAATGGACTACGGGATTCCTTGGAGGCTATTATCAACTTGTTCTTGAGCTCCAGGGTTTTTCCCAGGGCATTAAAGGAGGCAGTGGTGAGACCTCTCTTAAAGAAACCATCACTGGATCCTGTCGACCCAGTCAGTTACTGCCCAGTTTCGAACCTCCTGTTTCTGGGCAAGGTGATTGAGTGGGCGGCAGAGAGACAGCTGCAGAGTTTCCTGAAGGACACCTCGGTCCTGGATCCCTTCCAGTCGGGGTTTCACCCAGGACATGGGACTGAGACACTGCTGGTCGCCTTCATGGATGATCTTCGCAGACACCTGGACCGAGGTGGATTGGCACTGCTGATATTATTAGGTCGTTCAGCAGCGTTCGATACAGTCAATTACAATCTCTTGACCCACCACCTCACCAATGTGGGGATATAGGGGACAGCACTACACTGGCTTGTCTCTTTTTTCCACGGTCGGGGACAGAGGGTGGTGCTGGGGGAGAAATTTTCCTCTCGCTACCCGCTGGTATGCGGTATGCCGCAGGGGGCAATACTTTCCTCATTATTTTTTAACATCTATATGTGCCCCCTCACCCAGCTGGTGTGAAGCTTTGGTCTTCAGTGTCATCAGTATGCTGATGACACCTAATTATATTTGTTGATGGATGGCCGGCCTGGCTCAGCCCCAGATGTCCTGGTGTGGGCTTTTGAAGCCGTGGCTGGATGGTTGAGGCAGAGTTGGCTGAAATTAAACCCCATGAAGACAGAGATCCTGTACTTGAGTTGCGGATGAGTGGATTCGGGACCTCAGACAGAGATCCTGTACTTGAGTCACAGACGAGTGGATTCGGGACCCCAGCTTCTTGCCCTTGACGGGGCAGTACTTGAACTGGCCCTGAGAGTCAGGAGCCTGGAAGTGATCCTGGATGTCTCCTTGAATATGGAGGCTCAGGCCACTGCGGTTGCCAGGTCTTCCTTTTTCCATCTATGACAGACTAGGCGGCTTGCCCCCTATCTCTCAACCCACAACTTAACTACAGTGATTCAGACAATGGTCACCTCTAGGCTAGATTACTATAACACACTCTACGAAGGGCTTCCCTTGAATCTGATCCAGCAGTTGCAACTGATCCAAAATGCAGCGGCACGTGTCATCACCGGAGTGCTGAGAAGTGCACATATTACACTGGTACTGCACCAGTTGAATTGTTTACCAGTGGAGTACCAAATCAAATTCAAGGTTTGGGTATTAACCTATAAAGCCCAATGAGGGTTGGGACCTGCATATCTTCAGGACCACCTCTCCCCTATGTGGCCCTGAGGAAAAACAACAAGTTGTTTTCCCAGTGAAAAACAACTATTAACGGTCCCTGAGCCCCAGGGAGGCCCTCCTAGCATCAATGAGAGCCAGGGCCTTTTTAGTCCTGGCTCCAACCTGGTGGAACGCTCTGTCTAAGAGACCAGGGACCGGCAGGATCTGTTATCATTTCACTGGGCCTGTAAGATGGAGCTGTTCCACCAGGTGTATGGTTGATGTTGAGTTGGGCCCCTGCCGGCTGAATAGGGTAGAATGGAGCCTTCCCTATCAGAACATCTACCTCCAAAGAAACTTTTAAATGCTTAATTATCTTTAGTGATGGTGGAAATGGTTTAACTGAATTTTTTAATGCTGCACTGTATTTGTATTTTTAAATATTTATATTGTATTTATTGTGTTTTAACTGTAAATTTTAATGGGCATAAATGTAATCCGCCCTTAGCCTGCCAATGTGGGGAGGGCAGAATAGAAATTGAAATAAATAAATAAATAAATAATGTAAATTTCAGCCCCACTCTTTGCAACAAGGATTTTCAAATTCTTTGAGGCAGCTATTTTGACACTTAATTGCACCAAAATGGCAGAGACAGTCCTCTCTCTAAACCATTGATCCACCAAGTTTTTCCTCAGTAACACACACACACACACACCACCACCACCACCAACAACAACAATGGACCCTAAAGAAGGTGAGTGCAGGGAAGTGCGCACTAAAGCGAGAAAATGGCTGGCAAAGGGGTAGTGGGGCAGCAGTGCCAGTAGCATTAAAAACAATCCTGCTTTATGTTCATTTTTTTCTTTGTCTATAGTGCCAATAAATTATTACCTTTGGTGCCAAGTTTCCTTCTGCTACTCCCAGGGAGTGTCTTTAGAATTGATTGATGTCTCCTGGGGCTTTTATCAAGTTTGATTGATTGAACAGACCACTTGTTCATTCCCTGCCCCCATAGAACTTTTCCTTATAGCAACCCGTCCAAATGTCTGAATGTGAGTGGGGGAGACAGACTAGGGTCTGGGTTGTACCACAACACAAACTGAGATGCATTTCAGAAGTCTACTCAGATGTAAGTCCCATGTTAGTTAATAATGCTTACTCCCAGGGAAGTGTCTTTCAAATTGCAGCCTATGATATAATTCTGCACATTCCTCCTTCCAAGCATTTCCAAAGCTGGTAAGTAGGTAGGGGTCTCCCCTTGCGAGGACCAGGTTCACAGGGAGACAATGTCATTGCTTGACTAGTGATGAGGGGGAAAAGATGCACTTGTGCACATTGTGCACCTTCCCCCTTGCTACCAGCAAGAGATCATTAATAGCATAAGGGCTCTCTCCCCTTGGGATTCAATTGGTGAATGCTGTTAAGGAAAACAAGATGCCGCTGTGCAGGCCTAGGATCTGCCTACTGCTGCTCCTGTGAGGGACGAACCTAAACAAAACACAGACTTTTCAGTGAGAGTATGCCATTAAATTTGATTTCCCAGATTTGATTCACCATTCTAGAAGCTGCTTTAAGAAGATGAAGCTGCAATTTCCAGGTGTATTTCTAGCTCATTTGTTTTGCACACCCCTGCTTGTTATCTCCTTTTTACACTATCATTAATGGTAGCTAGACATGGGCTCTTGTCAATTTTATTGATAGCGGGATGCAATCACATCTTAAGATGAATAGATGGAGATTTTAATCATTGACATAAAGGAATGTAAAAAGGCAGCTACTACTAAGGATACAACTATGGAGTTCATTATAAGGCCTTGTAATTTATCACCTTGGCTTATGATATCCACCTGCCTTCCAGTTCAGTCACACCAACCACTTTTACCACTTGTGACATAAGAAAACACTTGCTGTCAAAACTGATTCCTTCCACACATACGGAAACCCACGGCTTCCATTGGAACCAACTGTGTTGACTCCCCTACCCACTCGTCTCCTCTGCTGCCTGAACTCCCACCCTCCCACTGCGTCCTTCTGAGTGCTTTGTCACCCCTGGGCCCAGGATATTGTTATTGGGTCAAAACAGTCCATAAGTGCACCAGACAAGTGTATTAATCATTTCTTCTCCTCACCTTAATTACAGGGGATATCGATGTCAGAGCAAATTTGTGGAATTTTATCAGTAAAAAACTTTGCAAAGGTGCCACAGCTAATTGTCTGTACCTGAGCTAGTAGATGGTCAGATTTAGCAATCAGAAGATGCCAAGATACCTTAAACAACTGGGATGGCTGTGAACCAGCTGGTGTAATGGTTGCAGAGAAAAGATATTTGTTGGCCACTATCAACACGGCTTGATAGGTCTTCCAATGGGCTCTACAGCACACTCTATCTGATTCTGGATGAGTTTCCTGCCAATGTCTTTCTAGATATCTTCCAGCTGTCTTTAGGCCACCCAACTCCATGGTAGACCACAGGACTCGCTTTCACCCTAAGGGCAGGTTGAAGAGAAGCAATCTTGACAATGGCTTCAAGGAGTTTCCCATTCCAAGCTCCCACTGCAGCCCCGGAAGATAATGTGTTAGGAATCCTTAAATCCCCGAGAGCCTTTTGGAATATGGAAAGATCTATAAGCCTCTGTAGACAGACCGTTTGAATGGATCCTCCCCTTTTGCGGGGTGTTTGGACCATATTTACCCTTGCCTTCAGTAGATAGTAATCAGTTCATGGTTGAGGCCAAATCTCCAGTCCCAAAAGAAGACCCTCCTCAAAGGCACAGTGCAAAAGATTAAGTTTTTGGACTGGTTTAAATCATTCCTCGTAGACTCAAAAGGTTGCTGTGGGAGATCAGCTATCTTTTGTGTGGGAAATGTCTTGCAGGGTTTCACAGGGAGCAAACCTATAATCTATGTTATTCAACCTTTATGTAAAGACTTTACTAGAAATCATTCCTATGTACCTGGATGTCATTAATATGCGGATGATGACACCCAGCTTTAACCATAACCAAATACCCTGGTGATGTAGTACATATCTTAAAGTGTTGCCTGACAGCAGAAGTCAAATAGCTGAAAAAGAATAAATTGAAACTGAACCCAGACAAGACAGAAGTTATACTAGTTGGGAAGGTGGAGATGTGGTAGGGCATCATGCTTCCCACTTTTGATGGGGTTCAGTTGACCATTGCAGACTTGGTTAAGAGCCTTGGGATTATACTGGATCCAGCCCTGCTGCTAGAGAAGCAAGTAAATGCAGCTTCAAAAACTGCCTTCTTCAAACTCAGTCTAGCCCAGAAGATGCCTCCTTACCTTGTTAGAGTTGATCCGGCCACCTGGATCCAACTACTGTAATGCACTCTAAACAGATCTTCTCTCAAAGTCTCCATTTGGTGCAGAACTCTGCAGATCGTATTATTATGTGGCTGAAGCTAAGCATGCTTAATTTCCTGTCATTCTGCTGTCACTCCATTGCCTTCCCATCAATTTCCAAGCTTAGTTCAAGTCCTTGGCAATCACATGCAAAGCCCTTCATTGCTTTGGTCCCTCATAACTATGGGGCTGCCCCCTCTCCCACCACACCAGCTTCACTCCTTTATACAGGACCTTCTGCAGGTGCCACCCTACAAATGGGCAAAAACAACTGCCTGTTCATGTACATTCTTTGTGGTGCCCCCACCTTAATGAATAGCTTGCCTGAAGAGGTCAGGAAAGCTTCCAGTCTTCTGGCTTTCTGTAAACAGCAAAACTGAAAGGTCCGGTTGAGCATTTTTACATAGGTAATAAGATTATCCCATAAGAAAATCATTCAGAGATGAAAGGGATAGGGAGTGTAGACTATACTACTGTGTACTCTCTCTTGCTGTGATTAGCATCCTAATGAACAGTTTCTCCACATCATTTAATAAGTAATGTTAATTCGCTTATGTTTAATTTCAGCATTGTTTCAGTTCTGTATTGGATTTCTACTTATTTCAAATTTCTATTGTATTCTTTATTGAATGTCCCAGCCATTGATCATACTGAGTTACACTCTGTAATCCTCCTTGGGTTACACCAATAAAAGAGAACTATAAATAATGAAAATAATAAACAAACAAATAAATAAATAAATGTTTCTGCTTCGACAACCACAATGTGTGTGTGGGGCATCTATGATATCAAGAAGGGGGGGGTGATATAGTCCCTCGCACATGTTGTCCCGTGCAAATGTACAGGCTGACATTCGCCTCCTTTTAGGTTTAGTTTTTTATGCAGAAGGAAAATTCTCTTACCTTATTGGATTGTCCATCCTGTTTACTGTGAGGAACGCGGCCAGGTTAGCTGTGTAGGATGAACACACAATCAAGGTGAAGAGCCACCAACTTCCCATCACAATGCGCATTGCCATGGAATTGACTGTAGATTCACCCCCTGGAAAGTAAGCAAAGGAAACGGAGTCTTATCGGCCCTTTCTTAATTGGCCCATTTATACTGACTGGAACTTCTTCCCATCATCTAGTTGCATCATGATTTGAAGAAAGCAGGATTTACATTATGGCGGATACTTTTAAAAGGGGAACACGGCCGTGTCACGTGCCTGGATATTATTATTATTATCAGGGCTTTTTTTCAGCAGGAACGCGGTGGAACGGAGTTCCAGAACCTCTTGAAAATAGTCACATGGCTGGTGGCCCCACCCCCTGATCTCCAGACAGAGGGGAGATTAGATTGCCTTCCGCACCGCTCAGCGGTGTGGAGGGCAATCAAAACTCCCTTCTGTCTGGAGATCAGGGGGCAGGGCCACCAGCCATGTGACCATTGTCTCTGAGGGCAACTCACTGAGTTCCACCACCTTTTTCCCAGAAAAAAAGCCCTGATTATTATTAACAACAACATTTGATTTACATACCACGCTTCAGGACAGCTTAATGACCATTCAAAGCGATTTACAAAACTTGTCATTATTATCCCCATAACAACAATCACCCTGTGAGCTGGGTGGGGCTGAGAAAGCTCCGAGAAGCTGTGACTGACCCACGGTCACCCAGCTGGCTTCAAACAGAGGAGTGGGGAATCAAACCCGGTTCTCCAGATTAGTGTCTTGCACTCTTAACCACTACACCAAACTTGCTGTACACAGGAAAAAACCACACACATTCTCACATTTCCAGGGATTCTAGAAACATATTCACACAGATCACAGGATATAAAGGTCCTGGGACTATGCCATTTCTGACTGCAGGAGGGATATTCAGTTGCATAACTGAATATTTTGTATTTATTCAATTATGCAACTGTATGTGGAAAACTGGAAGAAGAATAAATTTGAAGCCTTTCCAAGATATGCTGATTCTAGAAGTTTACGTTCATTTAATAAGGAGCAATATATTTTTTTTTACTTCCAGTATTTTTATGTTGATGTTCCAGATATTTTATTCTGTCTAGTATGTTTCTAGTCTGCTCTTTCCTCTGTTTGTTTAATTGTGCTGCCTTTGAGGGCATCCCATTTTACATGTGCTTATATCTCTTTTGTGTCATTATCTATTACGCATTGATGAATGCTCTATTACTTTGTTAGTGCTGTTGTTATACAAGAGATTTTTGCTAAAGGTCCAATGCTTTGTTGGTATATCGTCAGAACCAATTAGAAACTTACAGCTTGTCCAAATATGGTCTGACCAGACAATGTTTCCTATTTGTGAGCTTAAAGCACTTTTCATTAGATTTTGCAATATTCGTGTGAAGTCAGTTCTGGTATGGACATCGTGTCAAGATAAGTAATACATAAAATCTTTTTCTTGTCCTTACATTTGTCTCCAAATGTCAATCAGTTGTATTTGTTTAAGATTTTCCCTAGATAAGTTTTGTGTTTTTTGTGAGTGATTTGTTTGCTGTCATAATGAGATCTATCTAAAGAGTGGTTTATTATACAATTAAAGTCCCCTCTAACTATTAATTCATCTTCTTGGAATAATGGTAGATTCATTAAAGTTTTGTCTATGAAATTTGGAGCATAAATAGAATTTGGAGCATAAATAGATGCAAATGTAATGGGTCATTCTTCAATTAGACCTTTGATAAATAGGTAACCTGCGGGGTCCCAATGTACTGCTTTCAAATTGAAATTAATGTTTCTGGAAATAAATATGGAGACCCTCTCATGACTTTAACGTTCCATTTGCATGGAATTGTTGCTATATCCAATTTGTATTAATTTCTTGTTTGGATTGTTGATGTAAATATGACTCTTGTAGCAGAATTATATTCAGTTTTAATTTTGCTAAGTTTGTTACAATGCCTTTTCTCTTAATTGGGTTGTTGAGCCTGTGAACATTGTAAGATATATTTAAATAGTGATCTATTAAATATAAGAAACTCTAAGTTATGATTCGTTGAAAAGATATACTCCTGTTAAAACAATCAATCTAACAATCATATAACTAACATTTATTTTTTCAAACACTTATATTATGTATAACCAGAATTACAACAACTTCCTGTTTCTCTACCGGTTTCTTACTTATTTCTTTCCCCCCTTTTATTATTTTTTAGAAATTTTAATTTTATACAACCCTTTCCCTCCATCCTCCTTCCTCATTTTCCTTCTTCCCACTCCCCCACTCCCTGTCACGCTGTCTCTTTTTCTTTTCTGTTACTAACCCCTCTTTTGCCTTCTTCCCTCCCCTTACCGTTTAAGTTCCCCTTCCCTCCTCCCTTTTCCCTTTAATAAACTATTAACTACAGAATGCCTCTTAATGAATTATTCCCTATAACACCTAAACAATACTGTGTCTGTAACCATGTGGAGTTAAACTCCATCGGTTATTGGCATACCAACCCAGAACACAGTAAATAGACAATAGGGGCAAAGTGCAATAAACTTCCATTTCCCCTCCTCAACACGATTTTACCTATAGTGTTTTATTACTACAACCACAATGTCGTGCTTCACTTAACAAGCAGTCAGTTCAGGCACACTGGAATTTTGGTATTCTTATGTGGGGATAATGCCTGGGCCATTTTCCTTTTCTGTGAGATTTTTCTGCATCCATTAAAGTTTCGATGCCAATGTCATTTAGAAGGGCCATTCCTGATTCTCTGTCCATGGCTAATTAGGTGGTATCTTGATGTTTAACTTGCAGAGTGGTAAAGTTAATCCAGCTGCAGATGATTTGTTCTCTTCTTAGTGCCTCTGTTGTTGTTTCTTTAAGTTCCCTCTTTTTGTTTAAAACTTCTGGTGGTAGATCAGAAAGGACCAGGATAGGAGTTCCATTGAAGCTTAAAGCACCTTTTATTCTAGCCATTTCCATTATTTTCTTCTTAGATCTCCAGTCAAGAAATGTAGCTACAATATCTCTAGGGTATTTTCTTTTGGTTTGGTCACAAGTTCCCACTCAATAAGCCTTCATTATTATCGGCACCACACCCTCTTCCAGTAGAAGAGATCGTGCCAGCCAAGAAGCAAGAAATGATGTAAGATCTTCTTTTGAAGTAATATTCTCTTCAAAGCCCCTAAATTTAATATTCATTTGTCTTGCAGAAAGCTCAATTCTTAGAATCCTTTTGTGTAATGGAGTATTTGCTTGCTTCCATTCCTGAACCTCCGTTTGTAGTGTTATACCTAGACCAATAGCAATCTCGGCATTCTGAGCTGCTTTGTTCTGTGCTTTTAACTCTGTGAAGTGTTCAGTTATTGATTGCAAAAGAGATATCATCTTTGCTCCATCTGTGAGAGGAGTGAAGTAAGGGTTGCTTGCAGTGCTGGAGAAGACACTGACTCTCCATCCGCCATTTTGAGCTCCTCGTCTCTCGCATTCTTTAACTCAATTGGTATTTGCGAACATGGGAAGAACTCCTAAAGTTTTTTTTTTACTGCTTTTGGCTGTTGCTTCTTCTTTTCAGCAAACTGTTTGCCCATATTTTGTAATATTTCAAATGTTTGTGGCGTTTTTATTTATGTAGGCAGAGTGAGGAGGGACAGAGTTATGGCACTAAGTGTCCATTTCCTCTCATGCCAACACCATGCCACCTTGAAACTCTTTTTGCTGTCCCTTGAAAGCCTAAACATATTTTGCCTGATGAGAAGCTACCACATTAATTTCAGATTCTGGTTTTGGAAAAATTTTGGTGGAAACTCCATGGACCTGTCACAAACAAAACTCATTTCCATATGCATCATTTTGGGGAGAGTGTGATAATAACAACGTCGTGGTATCAAATTTCAAGAATCCATTTTTAATGAAAAAGTGGCAGCAAGTTAACGCTAAAAGTCAGGCAAGGTGCAGCAAATAATTTGAATCTCCAACGAGAGCTGTTGAAAATTATGTACTTTGTCAACATAAATCAATCATAGAAAAACACAGTAGTGTTATTAATTTATTAAAATAATTACAAGCAGTAAATACACTGTCATTAATTACTTGCCATTTAGTTTTTCATTCATTATTTTAAAATCGTTAGGTTTTTTTTTAGGATAATGCCAATTCAATTGTATTTGTCCTG
The DNA here is from genome assembly GCF_028583425.1 of Eublepharis macularius. Taxonomy (NCBI): domain Eukaryota; kingdom Metazoa; phylum Chordata; class Lepidosauria; order Squamata; family Eublepharidae; genus Eublepharis; species Eublepharis macularius. The sequence goes on along the minus strand of NC_072795.1, from coordinate 143,913,286 downwards.
TAATTTAAAACTACTTCTGCTATGCAACCGGTCTTTGATTATACCACTAGCAATTGTTCACTATAAATTACATTGTATTTTGTATTCCTGAAATCCACAAGACAACCATCAATGACGTAATTGGCAAAGTTTCCCACTAAAACCTGAGTTGCTGAAGCGACATGGAGCTGGAGACACGTAAACTGGTTGTTTCTGGTGACTTCAACATTCATGCCGTCCATGTGGATTCACTCCATCAAGATTAAACTACTGTAATGCACACCACATAGGTCCTCCCTCAAAGCCAACTCTGAGACTCCAGTTGGTACAGAATGCCACAGCTTGATTATTATCAAGAGCTAGGTGCATGCATATTCTACTCTCATTCTGAACTCAGCTTCCCATCAGTTATCAGGCTAAATTCAAGGATTTGGCTATCACAAACAAAGCTCCTCATGGCCTTGGCCCCCTCATATCTACAGGATTGCAGTCCTAAGCAGGTCTACTCAGAATCCTACTGAGGTCTATTCAGTGGGGCTTACTCCCAGGAAAATGTCCTTAGAACTGCACTATAAAAGCCATACTTTAAAAATATTACCAAAACTTTCAAAATAAAGAACAGTAATTAAAAATAAACATGGAACATGCTTATTCCAGCCATCAAAGAGCTACCCATAAAAAGGACTTACATTGTTTTCCAAATAGCAGACATGAAAGCACGTTTATATGGAAATTTGCAAGTTCAGCAGAATTGGGGGGGGGCGCTTTGGATTCAGCACACAACTACAACATTCTGCATAAGCAAGCTTGTATTGGGTAAATGAAAGAGAAACCCACTTTGGAAATAACTACTTTGAGTATCAACATGTAGTCCTTCTTTTTAAATGGAAAAAAAGAGAAACACAATATAAATCAACCTGAGACACCCTGACAAGCACCCAAGTGTACAGAAACAAGAGCGTGTTTTTATGTGTTGTGAAATGGTGTTCTGTGTCTACTCAAATGTCTTTTTAGTAGTGAAACAAGCTCTGTAATGTACCTTTCAAATGGTTATTTGCTAGAGGTTAATACATGCCCTAGCCTTTTGTTCCAAGACTGAAAAGGAGCAAGCAGCCGCCAGGATTGTTTTTGTCAGCTAGAAAACACTTGAGCCAGTACCTTGCTGAACGAAGGCCCCATATACTATCCAAATGGCACTGTGAAGTGTCGAGGAAGTGGAGGCCACAGGCTGAGAAGAATGCTGAGCTCTCACTGCCTGGATTCGGTTCAGCACAAAGATCAAGACTCCAACGACAGGGATGGCCGCAGCTATACACGCCCACACCGCAAAATCAAAGGGGGCGAAGAGAGAAAAGATGTTGACCTTCTCTTCCGGTTTCTTGATTAGGATCCCTACGGAATAATCCATATAGCGCTTGCTGAAGTCTACAACACTCTCTCGTTCTGGTGTTATGGTAATGGCAGAGATTGCCAAATCAGCTCTCTGCAAATTGAACAGAAACAGCAGTAAAAATTACTTTCTGGTACAATGAAACTCTTGCATTCATGTGGCAGATTTTAACAGTAAAGGAAAACGGGAATAATCAAATACAGGTTGCTTGATTATACTAGGCCTCATCTTCTGTGTTTAGGATTGTCATCACCAAGTTGGGTCATCCTGGGAGATTTGAGGGTGGAAGCACTCCCTACAAGCACTGGCTATTTGTTTACATTTATCCTTGGTTATGTGGCCCTCCTTTCATTCCTTAAATGTGTGTTTTTAATTCTTAGATCTTTCGAAACCAGGTAATGGCGCCACCCTGGCTTCTTTAGATTCCTCCCATTTTTCCTTCTCATTGAAATGGTTTGTGATTGTGCCTTCAATATCTCGCTTTTAAGAAACTCCTACCCATCTTGAACTTCCTTCTCCTTGACTATTTCTGACCATAGGATTCTACCCAACTTAACTTTGAACTTGTTAAAAATAGCATTTCTAAAGTCCAACCTATATGTATGTGACTGTTCAGCTGTTCCCCTTCTCCGAGATGTTAAAATTCCTAAATCACACAGTCGCTACTACCTAGAATGCCCACTACTTTCAACTCATCAACCGGTTCCTCCCTGTTGGTGAGAATCAGGTCCAAGATAGCAGATCCCCTTGTTTTCCTCTCCATCTTCTGAAAAGTGAAGTTCATCGCATTCAGGGATGGACGAGTTTTGCCCCAGCCCACTTAATTTGAATATGGCTCAAGGTATGATGGATAGCGGCTAAAGTAGGTGGCTCAACCAATCTGGATGGGGCTGCAAGGGACGGTGCGAACTGCCCTCTCCCTCAGCCGCCATTTGCCGTGGAGATCGAGGTGGAGAGGGAGCATTCGGAAGACATGCAAGCATTTCATAGGGCTCAGGGGGTTGAGTATACTAACAAAAAAAATGGAGAGCCGAGCTAGGTTCGTTGGGTGAGGAGTTCATGGCTACCTCTCCTCTGGTTTTCTGGTGAGGTGTGAATCAGCGCCATTCAGCCTGACGCACCTGGGTTTCTGCCTCTAGCCTCGGGCCTCCGTGCCCTTCACTTTATGCATGGAGGGCAGGCTCCTGCTGTTGGACTTTGTAATCGAGCAGGCCCTGTCCACCACTCCTTTTTCCTGGCACCGTTTGTGGCAGGTAAGCCCTGTCCAGTGCAGGCTTTTCCTGCTACCATTCATCGAAGGCCTTTGCTGTCCTCACCTGCCCCTCACGCTTTTGCTCACCCACCAGCTCATGATGCCACACCTACCCATTTCGCACTTTCTTTGCCTTATAATTGGGCAGGCCCTAGACAGTGCGCGCTCACTCTTGGCACCATTTCTCATGGCACGGCCATGCCTGCCCAGCATGCCTTGCCAGCCTGTCACATGGCCACGCATGTCCAGCAGGCCTTACCGCCTCACCAGCTCTTTTGAGCCACTCTTGGGGTTTTCCATGTCTCCTAGTGATCAAGGATCCTCACACCACTGGGAAGGAACATGGGTTTCCTTGTGCCAGTGTGAGCCCCCTCCCCATTGCGGCGGCCACGTGAGGTGGGTGGCAGGGAGGCGAACACACCCACCATTTTGTATTTTGGCCCCATTGTTGCAGGTTTGGTTTTCTTGAGGCAATGGTGGGGGCAAAGGGTTGCCAGCCTCCAGGCAGCAGCTGGAGATCTCCCTGACTTGCGACTGATCTCCAAGCAATGGAGATCAGTTTGTCCCTCCTTTTTTTCTTTTTCTCTTTTTATGAGGGGCCGGGGAGTTTCTAGGTTGCCAGCCTGCAGGCAGCAGATGGAGATCTTCTGAAATTAGAACAGGAGGCCTGTAATCTGGAGAGCTGGGTTTGATTCCCCACTCCTCTGCTTGAGAGATCAGTCCCCCCGCCCTTTATCTTTTCTTGATGGGACAGTGGGCATTAGGGTTGCCAGTCTCCAGGCAGCATCTGGAGACCTTCTGGAATTACAACTGATTTCCAGGCACAGAGATTGGCTTTGTTGATAGACATCAGATCCCCCCACCGTTTTCCCCTTTCTCTTTCTGGATGAGATGGTTGGGGTGGGGGCTGCCAGCCCTCAGGTGGCAGCTGGAGATTGCCTAGAATTACAGCTGATCTCGGGGCAGCAGAGATCAGCTTTGTCAGCTGAGATCATCCCCCCCCCCCACACACACACCTTTATTCTTTTCTTGATGGAACGGAGGGGGTTTGGTTTGCCATCCTTCAGGTAGTGGCTGGAGATCACCCAGAATTACACCTGAGCTCCAGGTCCCTGGCTAGGGCTGGCATCAATGTGAATGGTTATTAATGTGAAGGCATCACAGTCAATGTTCCTCAGTTTATTAGTAGGCTTGCTCACTAAGGCAGGGCAGCAGCATGTGTCAGCTAAGCACCTGCCTTACGTGGAGCGGGCCCTGCCATTGGGCGATCCGCTCCTGCCAGCCACTAAGCTGAAGATATAATAGTAACATCCGATTTATATACCTCCCTTCAGGACAACTTAACACCCACTCAAGGTGGTTTACAAAGTATGTTATTATTATCCCCACAACAAAACACCCTGTGAGGTGAGTGGGGCTGAGAGAGCTCCAGAGAGCTGTGACTGACTCAAGGTCACCCAGCTGGCTTCAAGTGGAGGAGTGGGGAATCAAACCCGGCTCTCCAGATTGGAGTCCTGCACTCTTAACCACTGCACCAAACTACACCAATATGGCAGGGGGGAGATGTGGACCTCTTTTCTCTTCTCTTTAGATCCTCAGAGGTGACTGAGGATAGCAAGGAGGGGTCAAAGCATGAACGCATTAAAAAATGGATGACTGGTAGGACATGGGACAACTGGCTAGCTGATAGGATGTTTTATATGGAGGTGGTAATGCAGGTGGACTTGAAGAAGGACCCTGCACTGTCAAAACACCAGGATATCAAGCACAGGGCCAATGCAGAATATGCTGGGTCTGCTTGGCTGTGGTACGATGAGAACGTTAGGATGAGGGCTGCATTAGACCCGGAGCCGGCATGGGATAAGGAGAACCAGCAGTTCTTGTCCCAGTGTACGGATTCAGCCCGGTCCATGTCTGGCCACTACTGGGACAGTGGCCACCTATTTCAAAGGTGCTTGGCAAGGGACCTGAAGATGGGAGAGGAAGGACCACCCTGAAACCAAGGTTGCTGTGCTGGGATTTCAACTCATCGTCTTGTAACAGAAGGCAGTGTTCCTTTCGGTATGCATGCAACTGGTGTGGAGGAAACCATGGACGGCATGTACGGAATTGGCATTGGGGTGGAAGAAGGCCCAGCAACACTAGACGGTTGCAGAGGGGTGGACATGGGGGCAGTCCTGCAAAATGCACCCAGTCCAATCAAGCTTAGAGCCCTCGAGGCATGGCTGGATAGATATCCACATAGGCAGTATGAGCAGTATATTTGGAAAGGTTTTAGTGAGGGTTTTTGGATCCCTTATGAGGGCAATCGGCAGGCGTACCAGGCTGAGAACTTGAGGTCTGTCAGGGGGATGGATCAGGTCGCTAGGGACAAATTTGCTAAAGAGAAAAGGGAGAGATGGATTGCGGGCCCCTTCACAACCCTGCTGGTCCTGAAGCATAAGGACTCACCTTTGGGCATAGTGCCTAGCTGTTGGTGAATGTAGGCTGATTCATCATCTGTCCTACCCAAAAGGGGATTCTGTAAATGATGGGATTCTGGGGGAGTTCTGTACCATACAGTATGTGTCATTTGACGCCATTGTGCCAATGGTACAGTCCCAAGAGGCATGGATGGCCAAGTCCGCCTTCTGACTATTATTAGTGCATCCCAGTGATTTCAATTTGTTGGGTTTCAAGTTTGAGGGGCACTACTATTTCACTACATCATCGCACATGGGATGTTCTGTGTCATGCTCGGCCTTTGAGACTTTTAGCACCATGCTAGAATGGGCTTTTCAGGAAAAGGCATCCTCCTGAATGGTTACCCATGATTTGGATGATTTTTTATTTTCTGGCCCTAGCATTTCTGGAGAGTGTGCAACATTCTGGCAACATTTGAGAGGTTTGCGGAGGCGCGAGGCATTCCTTTGGTGGTAGAGGAGATGGAAGGGCCAACTAAGTGCTTAGTGTATTTAGAGATAGATACAGATGTGGAAGCTTGTTGGCTTCCACTGGATACGTTACAGAACTGTAGGGAACTCTTGGAAAACCTGGTAGTAAGTAGGAGGGTGACTCTTAAGGAGATGAAGGTTATATTGGGTCACTTAAATTTTGCTAGCTGAGTTGTGGCCCCAGGTAGGGCTTTCCTGCACAGCATGTTTGATGCCACCAGGAACGTGAGGGATGCACATCATAAAATTAGAGTAACTGGCCACATGAAGACAGATGCCTTTGTCTGGTTGCGTTTTTTGGAGAGCTTCAACAGTGTATCCTTTTGGAGGCAGAGGCGCTTGTTGCACCATGATCTTCAGGTTCATTCTGATGCTGCTGGGCTCCATGGTTTTGAGATGTATTTTCAGGGCCACTGGTGCATGCATCAATGGCCCCAGGAGTGGGAGTCAAAAGGTAGTTTTAGGGTTGTTTCCCTTATTGGTGGCTGTTCCTATTTGGAGTGTGCAGCTAAGGAACTCAGTGGTCCTTTTTTGGTGTGATAATGCAGCGGTGGTGCATGTGGTTAATAATCAGGTCTTGCATAACCAATGGGTGATGTAACTAGTTAGGGAGCTCGTTTTACACTGCCTTCTGCTCAATATCCTTTTTAGAGCACAGCATATTCCAGGGGTGGATGGTAACATTGTAGATGTCCTGCCTCATTTTCAGGAGCAGCTCTTTCAAGAGTTGGTGCTACAGGCAGACTCAGCAGTCACTCCAATGCCTGAGAGCCTCTGGCACCTTGGGAGGAGGAAGCCCAGCAGGTGGTTCTGGCGTCCCTAGCCCTAGGCACTAGGGCAGCTTATGCCAGGTAAGCACAGGAGTTTGAGGCTTTTAGAAGGAAGGCATGTTTGGCCATTACCAGTTCGGCACATACATCAGTTCTTCGTTCACCTTAGGCAGCGAGGGCTAGTAGTCAGAACACTAAGATCTTACCAGGCGGCTCTGGCCTTTAAAGCCAGGGCCAGGGGCACTGAGGGTGCCACAGGGGACTTTAGAGTGTGCAGGATGCTAGAAGGTTGGGCAAGAGAAATGCCTGGGATTCTGAAAAGGAAACAGCCAATCATGCCCAATGTATTAAGGCTGCTGTGCTCAGGATGTACATCCCGCTGCACTAGTATGTTTGAGGGACTGCTTTTGGGGGCAGTGGCCCGAGTAGCATTTTATGTCACATTGAGAGTGAGTGAATAGTTAACTCAGTCACAGGGGGACAGATCTCAGAGAGTGCTGCAGCTGGCTGACATTACCACCCAGTCAGACCAAGTGAGGCTATGGATAAGATGGTCCAAGAATGTCCAGAAAAGCAAGGGGCAGTAGGTGGTATTAAAGATGGCTGGAGACCCCCAGTTTTGCACAAGTATCTGGAGTTGCAGGGCAAGGCCCCGGGCTATTTGTTTCAGCATTCTGGTGGTGAGGCACTGACACAGTACCAGTTTTGGGCTGTCAAACAGCGAATATTGGTGGATGCTGGGCTGCCAGCTCATGAGTTTGGGACACACTTCTTGCGGATTGGTGCTGTATCAACAGCTGCTTCTTTAGGCCTTCCAGGCCAGGCTATATACAGCAGATCAGCCAGTGGCAATCCAGAGTTTTCAAGAGTTATGTGCATTAACATGGGGCCTGTTGGCCAAGTGAATAAGCGTACTTCTGGGTTCTAAAATATGCAACTTGTTGTGTGCAGAGCGCAAAGCCCTATCAGAATCTTCATTTTGGGCCACTTGATTGCATTCTGGGTGAAAAGGAGAGCTGAAGCATCGATGGGTTGCAGCTTGGCATCTCCTCTCTTGCAAGCATCAGATGGTGTGGCAAACGGGGGATGTTACGGGGCCAGCTAGTGCCCTCTCTTCACCAGGTTCTGAGAGAGAGCAGTTGTCCTGATCTTCTGGCTACTCACTCAGGGGAGAATGATTTGGTGCAGACGACAGGAGTTGCCCTCATAAATAGGGCATGGAAGGAATTAGAAGAAATTAGCCTCCTGTACCCTGGAATGCTGCTAGTTCGGATGGAACTCCTTCAGCTGAGGATCGGAAGGGGTGCAGGCAAACCATCTAGAATGGAGAAGGCCAGAAGAAATGCCTAGATCGCAATTTTAAAAGGCTGTGGTGGCAAATGGATTTACATCCTTTGATTAGGTTTGATCAGCTGCACCTGTATAGAAGTGATGAGCTTTGCCTTTCTCAGGAAGGTTGTAACCTCCATTTAGCTGATCTCCATCAGGGCCTGTGGAACATATTATTATTATTATTATTATTATTATTATTTCAATTTATATACCGCCCATCCCCAGGGGCTCTGGGCGGTGAACAGTTAAAATCGATAAAAACAAAAACTAAAATCAATAATAGTCAGTAGGCAGAGGCAAGGGGTGTCAAGCTAGGCTAACCCCCTTGTTTGTCAGGAACAGGGCGGGTTGGTCAGGATAAGTAGGGTTAATCAGCAAACACCCTGAGGCATCTCGGCGATTAGGGCGGGGGGGGGGGGTATGTGTCCAGACCAGGCCGGGCAGTTGGGTGGTGGTGCTGTGAAGGAGTGCCCTGGGTGCTGAGTGGCATCTCCTGAGCTTGGGAGGTGCCTTGTGGCCCATCAGGGGAGGCAGATGAAGCTGGGCACCTCTTAGCACAGGAGGCTGCGCAGGCTATGATAAACAAGGCAGGTGAGAGCCGTCAGCCAAGTTTGGAGCCAGGGTGACCTTCTCGGTGGGCACCCAGGGAAGATGCCTAGTGCAGCCCTGTCAGGGTGGCCCCTGCCATACTTTTTTTTTGGGGGGGGTTGGGGGTTCACTGTCGGGCTGTAGACCTGATCTCTGATTCCATGCTTTAATAGTGCTATTGGAGCCTGTGTATCAAACCTGCCTGTGCTACCTTACACGTTGCTGAGAGAAGCTGTGAGAAGGAAACAGACATCAGCATTGCTATGGAGATGCAGCCAGTTGGTTGGAGAAAGACACCACAACTCTGTTTACTTTTACTTTTCCTGCTTTCACTGGCAACACTAGAGCTACCCACTGCCGCTTCCGGATATCCAGAAGTGACATGCCGGAACGGAGAATGCTGGCCTTTTTTTGGGGGTTCTACTTTTCTCTCTTTGCCACTCTGAGCTGCCCCAGGCAACAGAGGGCACCAGAGAGAGGCCTCCTGCCACTGGGAAGCCTGGGAACCCTCTTGGAAATGCTGTCCCATATTGGAAGGCAATGCATTCTTTCCTCTTCTTCTATTCCTTCTCTCCTTATATTAAAGAGATCAGCACTAAGGGCTAATCTATTAGTACCACAGAAGCACTGCTGCTTTTCTTGAATTGTACTATTTAAGACTGCAGCTGCACGGGTATAGGGTTGAATACTCTAGGCCTTTAAAGACACCTTCATGCACATAGTAAATTAGCATGCTAAGGGAAACGCTAATCTAGGTCCCTTATTCCTGCCGTGCTTCTAATGGGTGGGGGTGGGTGGAGGTGTTGCCAAAGAATCCATGCAGAAGAATTCATTACTTGCAATCTCAATGGTGGAATCCAGGGAGGAAAAAACACCACCTGATTTTGCTACATGTCCAGATTTGCTTTAATGATAGGATCACACTTCAAAGAAATTAATAACATACAAAGACTCAAATCAGAAGGGCCCCTATCAAACACTGTTTTTGAAACTTCTCTGTCTATATGTCATGCTTTGTTACAAATATAAATCCAAAGTCTGCTTGGACATGAGAGAAACTGTCTCTGTTGTTCTCTGGACCATAGCCAAACAAAATAGTTGTCAGGGCTTGTCGCTGCCGCAGCTGGGCAAGGCCCCAGCTGGGCCGGCCCTCACATCAGAGGGGCACCAGGGATGCTGCAGGACCCTGCTCTGTGGAAGGAGGGGCGGTATACATCACCCAGACTCCCTCTCAGTCCACTCACTGGCCTGCTCAACCTGGCCTGCTTACCCCCTGCGTCCTCCTCCTCCCAGAACTTTTCTCCAAGCCCCCATTCTTGCTCTGCTCTCTGCTCTCTGCTCTCTGCTCTCTGCTCTCTGCTCTCTGCTCTCTGCTCTCTGCTCTCTGCTCTCTGCTCTCTGCTCTCTGCTCTCTGCTCTCTGCTCTCTGCTCTCTGCTCTCTGCTCTCTGCTCTCTGCTCTCTGCTCTCTGCTCTCTGCTCTCTGCTCTCTGCTCTGCACACCATCACTCCTTACTCACACCCACCACCTCAGAGCTCTTCCTAGCCACCTTATATAGGGTTTCCTTTCCCCGCCCCGCCCTCCTTCTAGGCTTGTTCCCTCTCCTGACTTGGCCCAGCTGTGCCTTCCCTCAGGTGTTTCCCTCCTACCACTAATCCCTTCTTGGCTTCCTTGCCTTGCTGGCAGGGGGGGGGTTGAATGCGAGCCATCCCCAGCTGAGGTCACCTTGGCCTTGCTCACGAGGAGCTGCCCCAGTAGGCCTTTGTGCTGCTGAGCATGGCTGGCCTTGCTCATGAGGAGCTGCCCCAGCTGGCTTCTGTGCTGCTGAGCTTCCCTGGCCTTGCTCACGAGGAATTGCCCTGGCCAGCCTCTGGGCTGCCTGCTCATTGCTGCTGGGCGGGGCTACCCATCTCCTCCCCCAGAATGCCTGTGGCAGCTCCACCTGGAGGGGCTTGGCTCCTAGCACCTCCTGAGCCAGGCTGCTGTCCTCTAGCTAGGGTGTGGCCCTGGGCTGTTGTGTCTGCTTCTCCTCCTTGGCTGGTAAGGGCTCTGTTTGGGCTGCTGCTGGGTCCCTGTTCCCCCTGCCTTGGCCCTTTTCCTCTGTCCTGCTTAGCCCCCTCTCTTCCCCCTGGAGGGTGGGACTGGCTGGTCTCTCCCTGCTCCCTCCAGCCCTCTGAGGCTTTGGCCTTTCGCCCCTTCCCCCTGGAGTGGGCAGGTTCTGGACCTGGTTGCTGGCTGGGGTGGTAGGGCCACTGCCTCCTGGTTGCCTCCCACTGCTCCCTCCTGGCAAGTCTGGGGGCTGGGACTCAGACCCCGGACAATAGTTAGGGAGAAAACTTTTGTTTTTCATTTATATAATAATTTATTCATAGCCATCTTTGCTCATTAGAGTTTTGGTGCTCCAACCTCAGATAATGGGACGCCGTTTACCAGCAATCCTCCCCAAATGCATGGCTGCCTTTTGAGCGAATAGGGTAACATGTATTTTTCAGTTCTGGTGTGTGCAACCCTGTATCTTCAAATAATTGCACATATTGAAGCTGAAAAATACGCTTATCGTCCTAGTCACACAAAATAAACACCACATCTATCAAAAGGATACCTTTCTGTGTGTGCCGGAACTGTAATGAGTGTTAATTGTAATGTGATATAATGTAAATTATAGTTGTAATTTAATGTAATGATTGTACTGTTAGGGTGCTAACTTGATTTATTTACCAATATTATGGTTTCAGAAAAGGTCTGGGTTTAGAAAAGTTTGAAAGCAAAATATTTGAAAGAGGAGAGAAGATAGTTTAGTTCCTGAAATTGCTTTCAGCCCTTCAGTGTTTAGTAGTAAATGCAAAGAAAATAATGGTTGTCTCCATACTCCATTAGATCCCAGTTGCTCAAAGAGCAGTCTGATTTTATGGGAGAGTGTTTCACAGCAAAAAAACAACAACACAACCCCACGTCAAAAACAGGGCATGCATGCATATCTGAAAGCTTCAAAGTGGTGAAAAGAAATTGAGAATATCTCATTACAGCATTACTGCCGTAATTATTTTCTAATCTTGTGTCACTTGCATTTGTGTTCTTAAAACTTTCCTCAGCAGAAACACTAGAAAACAAGCTTCCAAAGAAAGAGTAGCAGAGCAAACTTTCTGGAAATGTACACCCCGTGAAATATGAATGCTTACCATCTCAGTCTATTGTTATAACAGCATTTGTCCTGTCAGAAATTAAGTAATATTTCTTACAAATATATTCTGGCATCTGAACTTTGAGGATTCGGTGCTGAAATTCGTTCTTTATTACTTTATCAGCTTTCACTTAATCCAGAAGAATTCAAGAGCCTCTAAATCAGATGCAATTCAAACACTTGGATATTTCTTTCCCATTTTCTGTATTTTGAAACCCTGTATTTTCAAGGCAAGTAAGTTATAACTTCCTCTTAGGGAAACTGTTCAATGGATCATTATCAAATAGTATTACAATTTTTTTTAAAGCACACGACAGACAGATGGTATGCTTGAAAACCGAGATGGAGGGGCTTTTAGTCAGAAAACTGTAGCAAAATATTTTAAATCTTTCAAGAAAGATTTCTTCTGTGCTGCATGCAATTTACATCAGAGTTGATAAGTTTAAATCTGTAGCCAGTTGACAGAAAAGATTGACTTCAGAGCTTGCAAACGAAAATTTACCTTTGGCACTTTTATTATTTCTGCAATTCAGGTTTTGATTTTATGAAAACAAGATTCCCAGTTTGGTTTCTGAGTTATAAAGCCTGAAATCTTAAAGTGCTTTGGGTCTCTCACTGAAAAGCAAATGTAATTTCTTGAAAAAAAAAAAGATTGTTGTAAGGGCTAGATAATTTACGCAACGAGCACACAGGTGGATATCCATCCACTTAGAAGCTTAAGTTACAGCCCATTCCTCATGGACTCCACCGTTCCTTCCTGATGTACCTTGTTAATAAGTTCTCCAATCATGCCATTCCAGGAGCTGTTATGGAGCTGTTGTCCGTACTTGCCGTCCGGAGATTGATAGATCTCATACTTGAAGCCCAGATTCTTTGAAAGCGCATCCAAGACATCGATGGAAAAGCCTTTATAACGCTTGGGCTGCCCGAGAATGTTTTCAGCCACCATAACGAAAGGTTCTTCCTGAGAACAAAGCAAGGTTTAAACTAAGGTTTCAAAATGACTAATCAAATAGGTCTAACGCAGTATCAACACAGTATCAACAGCACCTGGGACAGTTATGCCATCGGGGCTCTAGCACTGGAACCTTCAGAGAAGACTGAGGCCTCTGTTTACTCGTCCTTCTAGCCCAAGAATGAATCTTTGAGTGGCTGGCCCCCAAGGTGCTTTTAGAGTGAACAAACAGCACTTTGGAACTTACAAGCGGAAAGAGGATCCTGTAGCGAGAGTTTCAGTATGTCATATCGTACGTGCTGATTGACCAGGTGGATGCCAGCCCTACTGAGAGCCAAGCTGCAAGTAACGAATGACACCTGAACGGCAAGTGAACAGACTCGCGTGTATTCCTCCCTGTTCACTTGCGCTGCACTTGCGCTCCACTTGATCACGTAGTGCGCAAGTGGAGCACAAGAGAACAGGGAGGAACACACATGAGTCTGTTCACTTGCCGGTCAAGTGTCATTCGTCACTTGTAGCTTGGCCCTGATTTTATTGGTGTTGCTTTTGGCTGTCTTCGCAAACTAGTGCTGATGCTCTGTTGGGGCAGAACACCTCCAGGAGAAACAGGAAATATAATCATGAGTAATACCAGCCCAAGGGGAATAAAATTGTAACATGTGTGTGTGTGGAGGGGCTGTTCTATAGAACCCAGAAAAGCTCTCTAAGGGCCGAGCTAGACATGCATACTTTTAAAAAGTTGGATCTGGCTTCCCAGACCCAACTCAAGTTCTTTGCAGCCACACAGCAGCTTTGGGGAATGGCTGTTAACAAGTAAAGGAGAACCCCAAAAGACTCAGAATACCTCTGTGTGTGGAAGAAGGGCTCCTTCCACCCCTCTCAAACCATTTCCCTGTGTCAAAATAGAACTGGAGTATTCTGTGCACGTTGAGCAGGGAAAGCAGGGAAAGAAAAAACATCCCTCCAGTGCTGTTTTGACACTTAAGCCAACTATCAAGACGTGTTCACAGCACACTGGAATCCTTTTACAAATATAAAAGAGAATAGAACTCCTGAAACTTTAACATGATGCGGAATTTTGGTAGGTAGAACATGTCATGCAGAAAATGTGTGCCTACCAAAACTCCCTCTTCTGGACAACTTTTATAGTACAAAACTAGGGGGTTTCCTATTCATCTAGTTTCATGGCATCTAGAAACAACTCCTATAGGTTTCACAGCTATGGACAAAACTGGAGTAAATGGGGCCATTTTCACACGGCTTACCGGCTATGGAACATTGCGCCGAGCTCCCGGAATGACAGTGTCTTCCTGGTGCGATTTCACATGAGAACTCACGTGAAATCGCACCAGGAAGACTCTGTTGTTCCAGGAGCTCAGTGCGATGTTCTGTAGCCGGTAAGCCATGTTAAAACGGCCTGGGTCTGCAAAACTCTACTCTTCCTTATCAAATGACACACAATGCCACACCACAAGTGTCAAGAGGGGAAGCCTTTAAAAAGGAGAAGAATAAAAGGTTTTAAAACCCATAAAAATGGGGTATACCCAACCACACAGTTCCAAAGACCTAATGGCACTGAAATCCTCAAAAGAGGGGATAGCAATTTCCATTGATTACCTTCTCCCAGGGCTTTTTTTCTGGGGAAAGAGGTGGTGGAACTCAGTGGCGGAACTCAAGACCACACAATGACGTCACTTTGGGTCAGCTGGAACAAGGGGGGAGTTTTTTAAAGTTTAAATTGCCCTCTGCGAAAATGGTCACGTGGCCAGTGGCCCCGTCCCCTGATCTCCAGACAGAGGGGAGTTTAGATTATGCTCTGCGCCACTTAGCGGCACAGAGGGCAATCTAAACTCCCCTCTGTCTGGAGATCAGGGGGTGGGGCCACCGGCCATGTGACCATTTTTAAGCAGTGCCGGAACTCCATTCCACCACATTTCCGCTGAAAAAAAGCCCTGCCTCCTTGCACTGTAGAACCTCACTTAGTCCCCAAAGCTGTTCCTGAGGATCTGTTGAGCTCCAGGAACAAAATGGAGGGGGGGTGGTGGACTGCAGTGGGAGGAGAAAGCCTGCTCCACAACTGACAAGGGTGGTCAGCTGCACCCTATTATTGAGCGTCACTTTTGAGCATTTTGCTTCCTCAATGCAAACAAAGTCATACCAAGACAGTCACCACTTTCAGTGTTAATCCTTGTAAGTCACTGCCCAGACGTCGTTCCTGCAGGCTGCCGTTCAGTCCCTTCTCAGAATCCCATGTGGCCAACTGCAAGTGGAAACACATCAAGTGTGAGAGGAAAAGACCTTTTAATGTTCATTTAAAATACTTCCAACAGCTGCCAGAAGGGAAAGTTACCAAAATAAAAAAGAGGCCCAGAGAGAAAAGAAGAACATGATGTTCAATTACCAAACTATGTCAGGATCATAATTATACAACTTTTAAATGTTTTTGAAATATCACAAGAATTCAGGATTTCTACTTTCTGTGCTTTCTACAACTGTCATTTTAGCACATCAGTTTACTGTGGCTCGCTTTTGAATGGGTTTAGGCTCAAAGCCCAATCCCTTCCGTTGTGTTCTTTTTTTTAATTAAAATTTTATAAAAGAAAGAATAACAACTAATAAGGAAATAACAAAACAAAGAAATAAGAAAACAAAGAATAACAACTAACAAAGAGATGACTAAACAAAAAACCAGAAAAAAATGAAAAAAACCTATATAAACTAAAAAGAGGCTTCTGATTTTCTCCATAACAAATACAGTTATAATTGCATTTTTTTCTCTTATTCTATATTTAAAAAGAAAAGCTCTCTTTTTTATTGTCCAAATTCCTTATTCAGCAAACATACAAATCAACAAATTGTTATCTGATTCATGCAGTCGTCTTCCGGGGTTCTATTCCCCAGCTCTGTGCCCTGCCTAGGACTCTGGTGAGGGGAATGCAAGGCAGGGCTGGCACTCCCCGCTGCTCAACTGTCTCCTGCCTGAGCTGGTGGAGTTTGGGGGGGGGGCTTCAACACTCTGCTAAGGCTACTTTATTGGGAGTGGCTCAGGATTTCAGGCCTCCACGACAACCGTGGGCCTGTTTCCGGCCACACCCTGCGCAGGTCAAGTTCTTGGCCTCATGTTTCGCTCCGGGCAGGAAGAAGCTGATCTGAAGGGGGCAGAGAAAGGTTTTAAATAGAACAAAATGAAACCAATAATATTGCACCTATAGGTGAGTGACAGATGGTATGAGATTTTCCTGTATAACTGCCACCCCATTTGTTTTTAGGTGGGAAGAAATCTCTCAAAGACTGGATGGGATAGCACCAGGGTCCAGTGGCCATGAGTTGTAAATTTCCTGTGGTGTGATTATCAAAGGGATCCGATAAGAAAGGCTGATAGAACATCAGTATTGAATTAAGTAAACTGTTAATAGGATTTGATGAGGGAAATTATCTAATCCAAGATTTTACCCATTTTAATTTATGCATTTATTTAATATCTTCCTAGACCACACTTCCTCTTAATGCCAGAGACATAATATTCTTTTTATCAAATAAACAGATCTTAACTTCAGTCAATTGTTCACTTCACCACTCATTGTTTTACCTTATTGTTTCAAAACTGGAACCAGCAATTATTAAACCAAGCTAAACCACATTATAAACGTATAAATGGCTCAATTCAGCCATCCTGCCCTTCCGATGAAACACAAAGTCTTTGGCGCCAAACCATCTAAGTTGAGTTGTGACAAATCCTATTGACTAACTTCAGCTGACTCCCCCCCCCTCAATTTTTAAGACTTAATATCTCATGCTGAGTTTTTAAAAGATAGCTGGAAATACAGCAAAATAAGCAAAAACCTCTACTAAGTCTGATTCAAAAGGAAGAAAAGAGCTACGATTTGCTTCTTATATATTAAAATATTTGATGACCAAGGAGAAGGAGACTGTCTCTAAGACATTTTAATGGCTTCCCTTATTGCGCACCAACCCAGCAAGCAGACAGTTGTTTTGTATCCTGGGCTAAGCTTCTGTCGTGTATATTAAAAATGAAGTAGCTAAGGTTGATAAACGAGGAAAAGCTTTTACCAAAATGACATTATTTTTTTCCTGGCTCTGTGCGCTTCCAACCGTTGCATTTGTTCATAAGTGTGTCAATTTTGACTTCCACTTGTTCTAGCAGGCAGAGCATGGTTTGCAGGATCAATGACTTTATGGATACGTACACGAATTTGTGACAGCTGACCTGTCAAGATCAGCACCTGGAAAACTCATTTCCAGCACTGTTAAACAAAATGAGCTCTGTTACTGTTTGATAAAGCCATTACAGTCCACAATCTTTTCGGAAATTTGCTAGACTTTCTACTATGATTCCCCAAAGGCAAGATCATACTATAGACATCAGCTTCTAAATCTGATGATGACAACTGCTCTTTGCAAGGATCAGCCACTTGTAGAATCCTACTATATAAAAGGCTAAGCATATTCAAGACAACTCACTTCCTACCCAGGTGTGCCTCCAGAGGGCGCTGCTATGGAGGGAAGCCCAGATGAGGCAGCCAGACGTCCAGAGAGCATGCCGCGGCGGGAAGCCCAGGTCAAAATCAGGTATGGAGCAGGCAGCAATGCCTGCCCCCCACCTTCACTCAGCTGGG
Source organism: Eublepharis macularius (assembly GCF_028583425.1). Classification (NCBI taxonomy): domain Eukaryota; kingdom Metazoa; phylum Chordata; class Lepidosauria; order Squamata; family Eublepharidae; genus Eublepharis; species Eublepharis macularius. The sequence continues at coordinate 143,896,266 of NC_072795.1, read as the reverse complement.
ATCCAGAGTGGTGTAGGTGGGAATACCTGCCCCCTGCCTTCACCCAACTGGGATTAGGAGCAGAACAGGTGGCAATTCCCGCCCTCTGCCTTCACCCAGCTGGGATCAGGAGCATAGCAGGTGGCAATGTCTTTCCCCCTTCACTTGGTTGGGATCAGCCCCAATGCAGGAGGAAATGCCCACCCCACCTTCACCCAGCCAGGATCAGAAGTGGAGCAGGTGGCAATGCCCTCCCCCCTTCACTCGGCTGGAATTAGAAGTGGAGCATGAAGCAATGCCCATCCCCCTTCACCTAGCCTGGATCAGGCAGAGCAGGAGATAATGCCCGCCCCCTACTTCACTTGGCAGGGATCAGGAGTGGAGTAGGTGGCAATGTGTGCCCCTCTTCATCTGGCTGGGATCAGGTGAGGAGAAGGAGACAATGCCCACCCCCTTCACCCAGCCAGGACCAGGAGTGGAGCATGAGGCTATTCCTTCCCCCTTCACTCAGCCTGGATCAGTTGTGGAACATGAGGCAATGCCCCCCCCCGTTCAGCCTACTGGATTCAGGCGTGGAGCAGGTGGCAATACCCCCCCCCCCCATTCACTCAGCTAGAATCAGGAACAGAGTAGGAGGCAATGCCTGTCTCTTCTTCACCTAGCCATGATCAGGAGCAGAGCAAGTGGCAAAGGCCACCCCCATTTCACCTGGCTGGGATCAAGCACAGAGAAGGTGGCAAGGCCTGCCCCTTCACCTGGCTGGGACCAGGAGTGGAGCAGGTGGCATGCCCACACCCCTTCACCCAGCTGTGATCAGGTTAAGTACTTTGAATTCATTCTGCTGCTTTATTTTCATTCGTGACTAGTGAGTGAGTGAGTGAGTGAGTGAGTGAGTGAGTGAGTGAGTGAGTGAGTGAGTGAGTGAGTGAGTGAGTGAGTGAGTGAGTGAGTGAGTGAGAGAGAGAGAGAGAGAGAGAGAGAGAGAGAGAGTGCAAGCCAGGCTACTGGGGCTGGCTCCCCAAAGGAGGGTAAGCTGCTTTAAATTCATTCTGCTTATTTTCGTGAGTGCGTGTGTGCATGCGTGCAAGCAGGGCTGCTGGGGCTGGCTCTCCAGAGGAGGGTAAACTGCTTTGAGTTCATTCTGCTTTATTTTCAGGAAATACCTGGAGATTTTGGGGGAAAGGGGCCTGAGGGGTGGGTGTTGCCTTCTGACACACTTCCAGTGATCTCGGGAGGTGTGGTATATGCTAATGAGAAATGCTATTGAGTTGTTCTAATGAGCTCCTGCAGTTCTTTTTCTACGAAATGACCCCTGGAGATGGGTAATGACCCCTAGATCTCAAAAGGAAGCTCTCCAAAGCAGGTGGGAGCACTGCAGCATGTAATATGCTTGACTGCCTGGAAAAAATGTCCCCTTGCAGATCAGGATGGCATGGGTAGTTGATGGTGCCCCTTTCTCAGTCTAGATTTAAATCTTTTAAGGGAAGGTTGGTAAAAATGATATCCTTTTGCTGTGCAGTTAATTGCAGAAGCCGTTCTCCCTTCTATGATACACTTTAGAGGTTTTGTGAAGAGGAAAGATTTTACTCTGCCAAAACTCTGCAGAGTGGAACTGGGTTATGTTACCCTTCCCTAATATTAGCTACATGAACTGCCAAGATATTTTCAACAAAAAGCAGCAACCCCTTTCACCCCCTTTTGGGTTCTGGTCTGTTTCAATCACAACATAATATTGATTTGTTTGCTTGTTTACTATAACCAATTCGGGTTACATCTCAGCCAATCTTGAACAAATTTGGCGCGAGCTCTTCTATTCCTCTAATAAGGTCAGAAAACGGTAAACTTGAACACTCCCTCCTCCACACACGTGAGGTTGCAACCTCAGGCACCCTCTTAGAACAGCTGACTTTTAGATCTCAAGGTAGATGCAATCACCTTCCTAAAACAGGCTTATCCTTTTCTTCGGGTGAGTTTGACTTCTGTTGTGAAGTGTTGTACAAATTTATGGCGCCATTAAAAGGATAATAAACTATCACTACAGAATAATAGAAGCATGAGCATTAAGCAGCATGATTATATAATGCACAAATCATTCCAGACAAACTTCATTGCTTTCCCGATCAGAACTGCAGAATTAGAATTTGGGGTAGGGGTGGGGGGAAGCAATATGTGCCATGTAAGCTTTGGTAATGCATTTCAACTATTATGCATGCAATCTTTCCCAAGATAATATGACCATTTCTTCTAAAAGCTACATCACACACAAATTTACTAACTGACAGAGGGACCCACAACAAGGCAAAAACAAAAATATGATAGTACGAAGTAGTCACTTTATGGTTCAGCAGTATAGAAGAGTTTCTTGGGAGAAATATCCCAGAGATAAAACATATGAGCCCTGCCTTGTATGGGCCAGGCTAGCCCAATATCATCAGGTCTTGGAAGATCAGTAGGGTTGGTGCTAATTAGAAATTGGATGGGAGGCTATCAAGCAAACTGCCCCTGTTAGGCTCTTGCTCTTGCCTTAGGCTCTTGCAACTTGACAACAGTTTACACACACACAAACAGAACATATGGACAAAATATGGACATTCAAAATATGACCCCCCCCCAAATAAGAACGGAAGAGGTCTTTCACATCACTTACCACCTGTAAGCACCTGCCAAGCAACTCTCAAAAGACTTCACTGCAGGCAGTAAAAGAACTTTATTGAAAAGCTGCTAGTCTCATGAGCTTTGCCAGGGGTAATGTTCACATGCAAGCATCAAACATATATAGGCTTCCAAAGCGCAGGCAAATTCTAAAATTCCCCCCCCCCGGTCTGTCAGCTGATCTCATTGGGAAAGCATCTAAGTGGGAAAACAGCAGAGCTGATATATGGGACTTTCAAGGTCGTGGTGTCTGTGTAGGCGCCTCTTCCCAGGCTAAGGAGAGAGGGCCCTGGTGCAGTTCAGAGGAGCACACAAGTAACAGCAGGAACAAATGCCTCCCTTGCCTAGTTTCACATCGCGGGTCCGAAAGACAAGGCGAGCATCATTTGCAGTCCAGTCAAAGAATAGCCTCAGCATTTAACCATAACCATAACATAAAGCATTAGAATACAATCATAACCGCAGGGTGCTGCTGGGTATGGCAGGTGATGTGAAGCACCTGACACCACCCAATGCCAGAGGCGGAACCTGGGACCTTCCGCATGCCAAGCCCATGTCCTCCCCTCACCCATCAACTATATTAAAAGTGGTAAAATTATAGGACAGAGAGGAAACCTCTATCATGTCCACCGTTAGGGTTTTTTTTCTAAATAGAAAAGCCTCAGACTCTTCAGTTTGGTGTAGTGGTTAAGAGCAGCAGGACTCTAATCTGGAGATCCAGGTTTGATTCCCCACTCCTCTGCTTGAAGCCACCTGGGTGACCTTGGGTCAGTCACAGCTCTCTCAGAGCTCTCTCAGCCCCACCTACCTCACAGGGTGATTGTTGTTGTGGGAGTGATGATAACATACTTTGCAAACCACTCTGAGCGTGGCATTAAGTTGTCCTGAAGAGTGGTGTATAAATTGCATGTTGTTATTATTATTATTATTATTCACCCTCTCTTCATCAAAAACAAGTTCCAACACCATAATCATCTTGATCCTCTTCTTCTGGACTTTTTCTAGCTCTGCCATATTTGTCTTAGATACAGCAACCAGAACTGAGCTCAGTTTTCTAAATGAGGCCACACTATAGATCTGTACAAGGACATCACAATATTGGGAACAACCTTTTGAGAACAGTCATAAAAACATCCCAAAGCACTGCAGCACTGTGCCTTTCACCCGCACTCCTAATTCTAAACAGTTCAACAAAATACACTGATCCACAGTATGAAAGGCCACAGATAGATTAAAAGGGATGCGTTCCCCTTGTCCGTTTGTAAGAGGAGCTCATCCAACAGAGTGAGTAATTTGTTTACCCAGTAGCTTGGTCTGAAGCTAGAGTCCAAAACGTCAAACGGAGATGCGTAAAGCTGGAATATCTGGTGCAGTTCTGCTTGCCCAGCTTATTAAAAAGAGAGACTTGAAACAAGCCTACAATTGGCCAAAATCCTTCTATCGATGGAGGATGTCTTCAGTGGTAGTCAGAGAGATTTTAGGAAGATCCTTTCCATCAAGGAAGAATGTATAATCCTGCCTTTATTTTGTTCAAGCGTCAGGACCAAAATCATGTCCAAAAAAGTTCCCCGTCAAATTCTGTCACATAGAAGCATTTTCTGTTATTTGAAGTAACAAGAACAGCCTGCCTAATTCTGGGCTACTGTTTTTCTGTTACAGCTACTTGAGGGATTTTGCCTAAATGCCTCCTTGTAGCTGCCACAATATGAGAAAACGATGCACAATGCACAATGCACCTTTGGGAGATGACGGCAGTCACTTCACCAGGCCGGTTTGTCTAGGTTCAACTACCAGCGAGCTCCTTCAGCCTTTCCTCATAGGACTTGGTCTGTCAGCATAGCACTCATTTCCTGAGTTATATTCTGGTATACAAGTAAGGGGTCCTCATACGTATTTACATTGGTAAGTAATGAAATTTATTTCTGAAGGTTCTCAGATATATATATATATATATCTGACAGGTCAGTAGTTACCTGGATCCTCTTTTTTCTCATTCTTGAAGATGGGGACAACATTTGCCTGCCTCCAATTTTCTTTAGATATTTAATGTATTTAATGTAGAAAAGTGAGTACAATATGTGTGTGTGTGTTATGTGCCGTCAAGTCGTTTCCGACCTAAGGCGACCCTATGAACGAAAGACCTCCAAAACGTCCTATCATTAACAGACTTACTCAGATCATGCAAACTGGAGGATGTGGCTTTTTGATTGACTCAAGCCATCTCAGTTTAGGTCTTCCTCTTTTCATACGGCTTTCCACTTTTCCTAGCATTATTGACGTTTCCAGAGAATCTTGTCTTCTCATGATGTGACCAAAGTACGATAGCTTTAGTCTTGTCGTTTTAGCTTCTAAGGAGAATTCAGGCTTGATTTGATCTAATGCTCACTTATTTGTACAATATAGATGCCTATTTTTTTCCTAAAACCAATTTCAAGGGTGAGATCAAGAAAATGATGGGGGGGGGGATTAAACACTTCCTCCTCCACATTATGACCCCGACCCATACTGTGTTTTAACATTCAAAATCCATCAGGAGATCTTACCACAGACACACACACACACACCCATGAAATGCGGAGGTTTACCCTCAACCCTGACACTGCAAGGAAGTAGTAAGTAGAGTCCAGCTGCATAAAAACACTGAGACTCTTTTAGCCATTAGCCTCCAGTGAAGTATCCTTAGGTACTAGTTAAATAAGAGCTGCTAGGGGGAAGCATATTTTATATATCAAAACAGCATGCTTGCAATTAAATTCATGTATGTTACTTGCAGCATTAAAGAGCAAAAATCTGAAAACAGTTCAACAATCCTTTATAGTTACAACATATTATAGTACTATTGGACAAACTGAAATGTGACAAACACTTCTGGCCTCTGTCAGAGTTATAACAGAGCATCCAACTGGGAAATAAACAGAAATAGAACTGTAAAATGGTTGGTATAAAACAACATCACACAACCCTTTTAGCACTCAAGAAAACAACCTGAGAAATAGGATGCCATATATCAAGAATCTATGCCTTTTCCCAGCCAAAACATGCAACATAAATGTAGACTCTCTATATCAACTGAAAGGTCTAAATTACATATTGAAGTAAAAATAGCACTCAGGGTCCCTCTACATGTTAGTTCTTTTACGCGTCCACCATGGAGCCAACCCGTGCTCTGCGCAGTCACACAGCAGCTCTGGGGAATGGATTCTATAAAAAAAGGAGAGTGTAAATGGGCTTGGAAAGCTTCTGCTGGTGGAGGTAAACCTCCTGCCTTTCCCCCAAGCTTTCTGCACACTGCAAAAACAGAACATTTAGAAAAATATTGAAAAGCGCTAAAGCTGTGTCACTCCACTGGACACCTCCCTCCAATCAGCCGTGATACCATTGTCAACTATGAATGAGATGGTGTAGAACAAGATGGCACTTGGTGCCACTGGAGCTGAGAAGTCAATCCCAGGCCCTTGCTGATGAGACAGAATCACTGGCGAACGTACAACAAGGACCTGAAAGAATAAGTAGAGACGCCATGGAGATATGAACAAATAACATTAGAAAGAAAAGGAAAGTCTTGGTGACTGGTGTGACTCCCTGCTGTGGTGTATGGAATGTCATGTGTCCAGGACTGACCCCATGGCCCCATGGCCCAAGAAGCGTGTTGCTTGCCAGGGGCAAAGACTAAGGATATCACAGGCTGGACAGCCAAGCCAGTTAAACCAACAGGCCATTACCCATTTGTGATGGTCCATGTGGGAACAAACGACACGGCCATGAAGTCCACTGAAAACATTACAGCTGACTATGAGGTCCTCAGGAGGCAACTGAAAGCAATGGGGGGCACAGGTGGTATTCTCTTCCATCCTGGCTGTCAGAGGAACAGGAACAGCAATGGGAACAGAAGATTATGGAGGCGAACCACTGGCTGCATTCATGGTGCTGGCAGGAGCAATTTGGATTCTGGGACAATGGACTACATTTTCTTGGACATCTTGCACGCAAAGGACTTCAGCTGTCAGGGGCAGAGAAGGAAGTGTTTGGAAGGGAACTCGGGAGATTCGTCAGGAGGGGAATGGAGGCAACAGGCATAAGAATGTCAGGGAAGAAAGAGACCAAACAGAGGAGGCCTATCTAGGAAGGCCACATCAAAGAGGGGAAACGCTGTAAGTCTTCTGGTGTCTACCAATGCTCAAAGCTTGGGCCATAAGAAGGAGGAACTTGATCTATTAATGGAGATGGAAAGATAAGACCTAGTAGGCGTTACAGAGACTTGGTGGGATGATTCCCATTACAAGAATGCAGTAGTGAATGGGTAGGAGTTACTCAAGATGAAGAAGTAGTATCCTGCAGAAGATAGAATGGCTTTATATGTGAGGAAAGAACAATTCTCTATTCAGATAAACTCTGCAATTGTGGTACCAGTAAAATTGACTCTGTAGACCACATTTTCTTCAATTGTCCTAAATTTTCAGAATTAAGAGCTGAAATGCTCTCTCTATTATTTAATCAGAATTCTCTTTCTCCAGAAGTGAAATCATCTTGGCTACCAAAAAACAGCGACGAACTTCTTTGTGTATGGTGAAATTTTTGGCAGCTGTTGTTCAGCACGGCAGGAGCCTGGAAAAGTACCATAACATGAGTCAGAGGTGGTTGATTGACTGATGGAGAGATGCACACCCCAGAGAGATGCAGAGATAATGAGGTTTCCTAAGAAACCTTGTCTAATTTCATCAACATCCTGCTACACTTCCCCCTCTCCCACCTACACTAATCAAAGCTATTCAGCAGACCCAAGAGCTTTTCCCATTCAGTACTTACCAGGTCATCAAGCAACATTTTCACCTGAAGTCTATTCCAGATAATTAGTTCATGCCTCTCCCAATTTACTGTTGTAGTTCCAGTCAAACCATTAAGTTATGGATTTGGAAAGCAAGACATCAGCTTGAGCCAGGGAATGTTCTGCTCTCCAGCATGTGCTCTAGGTGTGTATGTTCTGGTTCTGTTTGGGCCTTCTCTTCTCTCTGTGAACTGCTGGTCATTTTGATGCTCTTTTTGTGGACCTATGTCTTCAAGACTGGTAACTATAGCCCTTCCTGATAGAATGATTTCACTCATCTGTGAGAAGGGCTTGAAAATGGAATGCTCTGGCAAAGAAGAATTGGTTTCTTTGGGCTTTGAAAAAGTGTTCTGAAATGGAGTGTTTCAGCCAGGTCTTTGTCAGCAGAGCTGCAACTATTTTTTTCAATGCATTTCAAAAGATATTAAATATTGGGCTTCCCTCTAATTTGGAGCCAAAGCAAAAAAAAAAAAGGCAAAGAAAGAAAGAAAGAAAGAAAGAAAGAAAGAAAGAAAGAAAGAAAGAAAGAAAGAAAGAAAGAAAGAAAGAAAGAAAGAAAGAAAGAAAGAAAGAAAGAAAGAAAGAAATGCTGGCAAATCTCTATTTAAGCTTCTATAAAAGGTCTCGAAATATCTAAAGATAAGTCCACATGCAATTTGGAACGTTCAAATGTTGATAAGTTTACAAGCACCTAAATCCACTGAGTTATGGAAAATGGACTTTTGTCTTTTCAGTGCTGTAGTATAAGTCTTTTAGCAACTGTAAGGACATGGAGGGTTCCGGGGGGGGGGGTTCAGGGGGAACATGGGGGAACGGAGTTCCGGCACCTCTTGAAAATACTCAGCAATAGTGCTTGAAAATAATATGATTTCAAAGAATCCTGTGTGTTTCTTCCTCATTTCCCTCTTCAGAGTTCCGCCACCTCTTTTCCCAGAAAAAAAAAACCAGGACGGTTCAATTCCATTGACCGTCAGTTAGGTTCCATAAGGCAGGCAAATAGTTTAAAAATACACAAACATCCTAAAAAATAAACAAGAATTCTAATACAAAATTAATATAAGTAATGACTTTCTCCCAAAAGCACTGAATAACTGGACATGTCCAAAACATAAGCTTACAAGACACATCTTGTAAGTTACTATGCCAACAATTGGGCACTGTAATCAATCCTTTACTAAAAAGGCACTGTGGTGTCCAATATACTCTAAACATAATTTTTGCTGAATAAGTCACAGCTTTAGATCCATCGAAGCAACAGGTATAAGGCCTGAAGCCATATCTCATTGCTTTGGCAGAATTGGACGACCTAGCTCTCTATTCCGTTCATCTCTGAGACTCTGCATATCATATTTATTAACCAGCATCAAATATTTATAAACAAATATTGTAGGTTTTGTTTTCTGTGTTAATTCAATAGGAGTTTACAGAAGTGATGGATATTCTGAAACACTCAAACCTGCCGTACCATATTTGAACACAAACAAATGTTGCAATTGTAAATATTGCCATTCAGCAAAAGGTGGCAAATCATATCTTGATCTCAGCTACGAAAATGACAAAACCCCATCATCGTAGCCTATCAATCTCAAATAAAAATCCCCCTCTGCTCAAGCCTTCCATAAACAAGATTTCCTCCCAATTCTTAACTCCGGATTGGCCCATAACGTTAGTTTTGCGTTTTTCTACATAAAACCTTTAGGAGAACTCATTCGCAGCTATGGGGTTGGATGTCATCAATATGCAGATGACACCCAACTCTATATCTCAGCTCGACTGTTATCAGGAGCGAGTAGGAGCATGAACATCATCCTACAGTCGCTCCATTGGCTACCCATCAGTTACTGTGCTCAGTTCAAGGTATTAGTTATTAGACATACAAAGCTCTTCATGGCTTTGGTCCAGCATACCCACAGGACCGCCTCCCTCCCTATGTCCCTCCACGGCAGCTTTGCTCATCTGAACAGGGTCTCCTGCAGGTCCCAGGTTGCACACGGGTGAAGTCAGCAGCCGCCCGTACATGGGCTTTCTCTGTGATGGCCCCTATCCTGTGGAATGGCCTGCCTGAGGAAGTCGGACAAGCCCCCACTCTCCTGGCTTTTCATAAATGATGCAAAACCAAACTATTCAAAGAGGCTTTTTACTCAAATGGGAGGGCTGCATTGTAGGGAAGATGCTTTGCTAATGAGTTAGGGACCATAGACTTCACCACTATGCGGCCTTACATATTGGCCGTTTCCAGATGGCTTACCTGAAGCCGCTCCATGCTGCGAAATATCGTGTTTTCTTACGCGAGTTTTGCGCGACATCGCAAACGCGATATTTTGCGTTTTCCCCAGCACGATCCGCAACATTGCGGCATGGAGCGGCTTCAGGTAAGCCATCTGGAAACGACCATTATCTGTTGCTTTAAATATGTACTCCTATGTACCACCAGTGCTCCATGTTGTCTAATGTTAGGCCTAGAATTGATTATGTTCTACTTCAGTATTTTTTCTACTCTGTATCGGATTTTGCTAATACTACGTCTTTTAAACTTGTATCTATTTCCCCTATGGCATTGTTTATGGAAATGTCCTTGATACTGTATTGAAGTGTCCTTGATACTGATTGTGCTCATCTCATACTGTGTGATCCACCTTGAGTCTCAGTGAGAAAGGAGGACTATAAATGACACAAATAAATAAATGAAATGTGAGAATGGGTCATGTTCTGATATATACTCTTGACAACTAGGGCTGCCACCTCCAGGCTGGGAAATTCCTGGAGATTCGGAGATGATGCCTGGGGGCAGCAGGGTCTGGGGAGAGGGGAGACCACAGCAGGATATAATGCCATGCAGTCCACCCTCCAAAGCAGCCATTTTCTTAAGGGGAACTTATCTCTGCAGTCTGGTAATCTCTTGTAATTTTGGAAGATCTCTAGGCCCCACTTGGATGTTTGGCACCCCTACAACAACAACACTTCTGTAAGCCAGGCCAGTCATATGACCCACATATTTCAGAGGAACTGCTTGGAGGGGGGGAGAGGCAGAGACTGGCCAACATGCTCCAATGAGTTCATGGCGGAGGCAACCTTTGAACGAGGGACTTTCTGTTTGTTGCTCAGTCTCTGAGCCACCACAGTGTCCCAGCTCTTTTGATGGCTTCCATTCAACAAGGGACATTGTATAAGGCTCAGACAAAGTTGCTCTTGACCCAGCATAGAAAGTGGTCCTCTGAGAAATGAATTAAACCGACTAAGCAAGTCTAAATAGTGTGGATTTTCATCTGCACCATGGTACAATTTAATGGTTCTCATTTACTAGGAAAACTACTTTGGATCCATTTTCCAAAGTCTTTCTGTCCCTCTGTTTTTTGTACTTTAAGTTTCCTGGCAGCTACATACTATCAGTCTACTCAATTCTACTTAGTTTTTAATAACACAAGCCTAGCACTTAGAAATCTCCAGGTTGCAACACTATCACGGTCAAATCGCCAAGAATTTCCCAAGGCATAACTGGCCAGCCTTGTCCTATGCATGAGGGAATGCCTTCTCGGACAGGATGCAACCCATGCATGCGGCATCTTTGTTTTATTCATAAAAAAACCTACGCAGGATTTTATTAGTCAGCCAATTAGACACACACACACTGCCCCCATCAAGCTATTAATCAATTATAGAATCATAGAATCATCGGGTTGGAAGAGACCTCAAGGGTCATCTAGTCCAACCCCCTGCACAATGCGGGGAATTCACAACTACTCCCCCCCTCCACACACACACACAGTGACCCCTGCTCCATGCTCAGAAGATGGCAAAACACCATCAGGATCCCTAGTCGAACTAACCTGGGGAAAATTGCTGCCTGGCATCTGAATAATGAGGTGCGAAGGGTGAAGCAAAGAAGGGGGTCTGGATGTAAATTCAGCAATCTCATGTTGTACTCTGCCCTTGACGCTTTTAGTTCGGCAGTGGAATGCCCCAAGAGAGTTCTCCCACTGGTATTTGAGCGCTTTGATTTTTAATGTCAGATTTATGTCCATTTATTCTTTTATATAGCGACACAGCAGGTGCAATTGCAATCTTGGTGCCCATGGAAATATTCATCTGGATCCGACACATATACAGTTAGAGGTGTGCACTGAGAAATTACCCCTCCCAGCATGATAACCCCAGAAATACAGAAAATCCTGTATGTTTTTCAGGAGACAAATAACCTAGCCTTGAAGTTGCTGTACTGTGCTGTTTTAAATAGCTGACAGGGGATCTCTAACAAGCTACCCATCAACTGCAACAAAAGAGTGAACAAGCTGTTTATTTATGAGATAAAATATCACATCCAAAAAAGAGAATGGCCTTTGATACCCCAGATTCTAACAATGATTCGTAAATAAGTGGACAGCAATAACTACGAACAGGATCCAGAAACAGCTTTGGACATCTTGCTGATGTTCTTATAAATCTGTATTGAAAGGGGCTAACCAGCACTCCCGGAGAGCTGCTCCGTTCTGCAAATCAAGAATCAGGATACATCTAAGGAGAGGGCAAGGGGGGAAGGGAGAGCATGAAGGAAACAAATCGTAGACTGGTCCAGGTGTTACAGTCTTTTCTTACACGGAAGCTGGCAACAAGAGCTTCTGTTTGGATTTTGCAGACAATGACCAAATAACCTATTTTTTAAACACTGAAGCATAATACAGATGGATTTGATTACCATGCAATGAACAAGGGCGGGCAAGGTGTTTAACAGTCTATCATGTCCCCCAAGCACAGGAAATATCTCTGTACGCCTACATTTTCAAGCATCAGCTCTTAGTCTTGCTTTGCTGCTCTAAAGGTGATTTTTTTTTAAAAAATGCATGTGCTCCACATTCATCTCCTTCTTCATAGGCTGGGTCTCTTTCCCTGATCAATACAATGGATTCCAAAGAAATAAGAGTTCTATATATCAAGCCATTTACTGATTTCTGTTTATAAAGCATTTTATATGCGCGTCTTAAGAACTGTAAGATTACTCTCCCAAACCAGCTTACTCTACATGAATACAAATTCAACGTACTCAGGAGTAAACAATTTAAGATTTTTTTTTTAAAAAGATTGCCTCTGTGCTGGTGGTTTTTCATGTTTCTAAGCGGTTTATGCCACGCGTTGACCCTGTCACAGAGATTTTTCTATGCTGATGGTGGCAAGTTATTGAATGATGATTGCATTTTGTGTGTGTGGATAAAATATTGGGAAATCAAAGGTACTGCAATACTCATTTGAAACGAGCACCCTATAGGATCGCATTGATGACTCGTTTGCAATTCAAAACAGACACTTGAACGTCTCTGGTCTGCACAGTTAGTGATATTCAGCATGGCTGAAGGCCAGGGACACATTGTTAGCACATGCTCCAAATCCGCTGCCTGGTTTGGATTACATATGCTGCTGATCATCCAACACAATGCACTCAGGGGCATTTACCCTGCTGGCACAGATTCAGAACTTGTTAGATTGACCAACAGTCTCAACAATGCGAGGATACATAAAATATCACCAAAGCAATTAGAAAACATTAAAAAGAAGCACGCTCAGTTAGCCAGTCAGGCAAGGCAATGGGCAAGTCTGGGATACTAGAGACTTGCCACACAACTTTCTCCTACCCACAATCAGAGTTGCCTAGTACTGGAGGGTAAAAATCTGGCTGGGGTTCAGCCTAGGGCCCATTCACACTGAGGAAGGACCAACAGAGTCAAAGGGGGATGGCCAGTGGGGATAAGCAGTAGAGCCTATGTGCCCCGGGGCAGAACTGAGGGGTCAAGTGTCAGAGCCAAGAGAAAATATTAATTCACATGCCTTTCTCTCTCTCCTCAGCTGAGGGAAAGGCAAGTAGGCAAGACAGCCCAAGACACCTGCAATGGTTAGAAAAGCTGCTTCCGAGGCACTGAAAAGTTTGAGCTTGAAAACAAAAGTTAAAATTGTTAATATCTTTGCTGTGCAAAGATTTTAAATCTGCCACACAGCAAATATTCTTCCTTTCAAAGGCTGTAAGCAGTTAAAAACTAGCCTCTTTTTTACTGCCTGTGAGCCAAGCCACAAGTGACGAATGACACTTGCCTGGCAAGTGAACAGACTCACGTGTATTCCTCCTTGTTCACTTCCCCTCCACTTGCGCTCCACTTGATCACATCAAGTGGAGCGCAAGTGGAGGGCAAGTGAACAAGGAGGAATACACGTGAGTCTGTTCACTTGCCAGGCAAGTGTCATTCGTCACTTGTGGCTTGGCTCTACATTGTAAGGGAAAAAAACACCAGGGAACTGGCCAGAAAGTGGGGAAAAGGGAAGGGCAGAAAACGGGTCTGCTGGCAGTCCTACATACAAGTCCATCAACTTCAAGGCAAAGAGGGAAAGCACTTCATTTATGAGTAGTATTTTATTTCCTGTCTGAAGGGAGTAACTCTGCTTAGGATTTCACTGTTAATTGTAACGAGTCCTTCCCACCGAAAAGTTTGTGTGATGCATTTCAATGGGCTTAGACTGGAGTAACTCTGTTTAGGATTTCACCGTTAGTTTACTGGATTTGGTTCAGCATTCCAGAAGCTGCAAAACGAAACAACGATTCCAGGTATATTTCCAGCTCATTTGTTTTGTTTTGCACACCCCTACAAACTTTTGCAAAAAAATAATTGAGAGCAATTGCAAGTATTCAGGAGCTATTTATGTCATTTGAGAGATTAAGCAGACGTTTTTCATCCATGAATCATCAGAGTATCTATACAGGATGGGATTGTGTAGGGGGTTCTCTTTTCTATGGGCGTGCTGATGTCTAAATAGGAGAGAGCTTAAAAAAATCCAGTAACCTCATTTTTAAAGGTCTCCATCTTTTATGGATGCTCACATGTACAACAAGGTCTCCTTTTGGGCAGCTCCCCCCCCCCCCGTACGAGTACTTGTATGGCTCTCTTCATTACTATGATTATTTATTTTTCATTGTTATTTTTGCTGGCCATGCAGGCTGTTGATGAAACACTGGTACAATGAAGGCAAGCAGAGGAATAGAAATTCACCACTTGCAACTGCAGCATCAAGTGAGGAGGACCGTCACGTGTGGATGAGCCATCACGGATCAAACACCCGGGCAGAACTCCCACGTCGCCTCCAAACACAATGCTTTTTCACACAGTCAGTTCAGTTCATGTGTTCAATAATCAGCAGGTAAGTAGTTCATTGACAGGGTTGCCATAAGTCAGAAGTGCCTTGACGGAACATAACTCACATGCACACAAGTGATGGGGCAGGAATCTCCCCTCCTGCGCCTTTTCCATTAAAAACAGTTTGACATGATAGCTAACAGATACGTTCCAAACTGGCAGAACTAGGCCCCGCCATGCTTCCACTTATGACACAGGGTCTGCCTGCAATCCTTGCCTCTCCTGGTTTGCCTAAATAGCCGGGCCGGGAAGGGTAACAAACTGCAGGGGCCTTTGGAGTCCAGTTCCCACACTGTTCAGAAGAGCACCATGACTAAGATGCTTGTCACAACCTTTTGCCCTAAGGTGGGCTTTGCGGCTGCCACGCAGACTCTGAAACTAGGCCCCAAAGGGCAGACCCCTCCCCGATCCAGATCTTGCCTCCCAACCAAGCCCCTTTTCTTTATGCCACCTCCATTTTCTATTAAGAACTGCCCGACTCCATGTTTGGCACTAAACAAGTCTCTGGCCAGCACAGAATAAAAGGCAGAGCCCCGGCAGAAGGAGCTGGACCAGACCCGACTCAGTCATTTGGGTGGGAGCTGAGCAGGCATGCCGGAGAGAGACCCCTGGAAAGACCTTGGGGGCATCCAGGGCCTGGCAGTCAGACCCTTAATTCAGGCCCCATCCAGTACTTAGTTACTATACCTTCAACCACCACTGCAAACCAGTAAGTCCCAATGTGTACATTTGAGTCAAACTCTGCTACAATTGGTCTAGTTTTCCAGCAGCAGCAGCAGCAGCAGCAGCAGCGTGTACGGTTCAAAATGTCTGCCAAATCCCACTTATTTGCTCAGGCTGGACCAGCCCCCGCCTAGAACCCTCCCCTCCTTTATCTATTGTCCCAGAATTCCAAGAGTGATGACCTCAAGGAGGACAAGGGCTGCTCATCCAGGCAGGATACACACCTGGGCCCCACCTCTGCCTCTTCTCCCTTTTGCAAGATTGGAAAGAAGAGAAATCGCTCTTTTGGGCCCCCAATGCTTGATCTGTAACTGGGAAGAGAATCCCTCCCCAAGCTGCCCTTTTGGCTGCTCTGCAGGGCTCCGATTCACACAATACACAATCACTGCTCTTTCTCCTTTGGATTTACTTGCTGTTCTCCAAATACTTGGACTTCCTAATCATTGTGGCACCTGTTTGCCCCTTCAGGATATGTAGCTATGCATCTCTCCCTCTCGAATCTCTCTCTGGTCTCTTGCTTCTTTGCCCGGATGATACAAGACAAGACAGAACCTTTATTGGCATAACCGTAACAGTGTCGAAAACAAGTGGAGCCTGTTAATCGTTAAACATTCTAAACAGACTTCTCCTCTTGTATACACGGAAAAGGAAGTTTGCCACCATTTCAGTGACTTCAACCTTGGTTGAGGCTAAAAAACTCACTATCTTACTCTCAACAGATTTGCCCTCCAGCGATTGCAGTAGGTAATCCAAATAAAATGCACGTAAATCATCATAAGCCCGGGTGATACATTGCTTTGGGATTTGGGCACTTGGGTTGGGACCAGGGCTCTATTATTTCTCGTAAGAAACCTTATTTCTGACTTTACTCTGTCCAGGTAATTTTAGCAGCATCACTGTTGTTTGGGGTCATGTCCTAGACAAGGAAGAGCTGGACAGTGGAGGAAAGATCATTTCTCTATCCTGGGTGGTTTAGAGTGGCCTTAGATTGGAAAGTCAGTCATATTCTCACTGATACAGTTTGGTCCCTTGAATCTGGTCAAACCTGAACCTCATACAGCTGACTTTAATACACGACTGATCCTAAAAGTGCACAAACTGGCCCTTTCCACATACTAACCCAATGTCCTGGGGACCGTATGTTAGGTGGAAAGGTGGCATATACGTATTTTAAATACCTATATAAATAAATGCCAGGAGTGCGAGCGTATTCTGAACACACTTCATGGTATCTCCCCCACCAGCTCCAGTGAAGTGAAGAAAAGTTACATGCCTTCAGTGGCACCGAGGCCTTTGGCTGCATTGTTATTCTTACTACGTCAGCAACCTATTAGATCTCTGCCAGTTCGTTCCCTTGAACCCGGCCCAACTTTATGATTCTGTAACAGAATTTATTGCACTCCTGATCCTGAGAAGTGTGCAGACCGGCCCCCTCCTCACACTACTCCAACACCTTAATTAACAAAGCCCAGTACTAAGCAATGCTCAATTAAAACACGTGTAATTTCCCTCCCAAAGCTGGCACAAACCCTTTTGTGGAATCTTTTTAAACTCTCTTTTGGGCACACTCCACCTAACATACAATGAGCAGGCATAATAATTAAATTTGGCGTAATTACTTTACAGAGCTATCAGTGACAGTCTATTGTTCAGGACAAATTAATCCTCTGAGCCTTCCAACGTTATTTCATTTCCTAGTTCTAAATGAGATTTTCAAAGAATGTAATTTATAATAACTAAAATCCCTAATGCACACTTTTAATATGGGATTGCTTTGTAGTTTGCAGGTAAAATGCTTCTGCATTAGAATCCTTTTGGGGTAATGAGTTACCTATTCAACATTAGGCCACCTGATCTGAAGCAGGAACTTAATAAGCATCCTTAATGATATTCTGGAAAAAATATCTTTATTCTTTGGGACACAGAGAAAACTAATTCCTGAATTTCTGGACCCTTCCCAATCAGGCTTCAGACCAAGGCATGGGACAGAGACAGCACTAGTAGCATTAGTGGATGATCTTCGTCTGAATATGGACAAAGGCCATGCCTCCTTATTGCTCCTCCTGGATCTGTCTGCAGCCTTTGACACAGCAGACCATGCCATCCAGTTGAGGCATTTGGAAACAGAAGTGGGCATCAAAGGATGTGCCCTGGACTGGTTTAAATCATTTCTCATGGAACGGACTCAAAGTGTTTGCTGTCAGAGATCAGCTATCTCCAGAATGGGAAGTTTTGTGTGGGGTTCCACAGGGCGCAATCTTATCTCCCATGTTATTCAACCTCTATGTAAAGCCTTTAGGAGAACTCATTCACAGCTATGGAGTGGGATATCATCAATATTCAGATGACACCCAACTCTATATCTCGCTATCCAGGTCCCCGCAGGATGCAGTGGAAATCTTAGATCGCTGCCTGACAGCCGTGGTGAAATGGTTGAAAAACAGCAAATTGAAATTGAACCCAGACAAGACCAAAGTGATGCTTGTTGAGAAAGCAGAGATCTTGAAGAACACTGTGCTCCCCACTTTTGATGGAGTTCATCTGGCCCTTACAGACTCAGTTAAGAGCCATGGGGTTATACTGGATCCACCATTATTACTAGAAAAACAAGTTTAGGCAGCGGCAAAAAATGCTTACTACAACCTCACTCTAGCCTGGAAGATGGCTTCTTATCTTGACACGGCTGACCTGGCTGCTTGGATCCATGCTATGGTAACATCAAGGCTTGACTATTGTAATGCTCTATACATTGGCCTCCCATCTAAGTTAACTAGGCGGCTCCAGCAAAATGTTGCAGCTAAATTGTTATCAGAAGCGAGCAGGAGCATCAACATCACTCCCATCCTACAGTCGCTCCACTGGCTACCCATCGTTTACCGTGCTCAGTTCAAAGTATTAGTTATTACATACAAAGTTCTTCACGGCTTTAGTCTGGCATACCTACGGGACCGCCTCCCTCCCTATGTCCCTCCACGGCAGTTTCGCTCATCTGAACAGGGTCTCCTGCACACAGGTGAAGTCAGCAGCAGCCTGTACACGGGTTTTCTCTATGGTGGCCCCTATCCTGTGGAATGACCTGCCTGAGGAAGTCAGACGAGCCCCCACTCTCCTGGCTTTCTGTAAATGATGCAAAACCAAACTATTCAAAAAGGCTTTTGACTCAAACGGGAGGGCTGCATTGTAGGGATGGGGTCTCAGGTGCTTCACTAACAAGCTGGGGATTATAGACTTCATCACCATTTTTGCCTCATATATTATCTGCTGCTTTAAATATGTACTCCTGTGAACAACCATTGGTCCATGCTGTCTAATGTTAGTCCTAGAATTGATTATGTTTTGCTTCAGTATCTCTACTATGTCTTGGATCCTTGCTAATCCTCTTTAAACTTGTATATGTTTACTTTATGGTATTGTATTGAAATGTACTTACTTGATACTGATTGTATTAACCTCATACTGTATAATCCGCCTTAAGTCTCAGTGAGAAAGGTGGACTATAAATGATGTAAATAAAATAAATAAAAATAAATTACTGCCCTTTCTGTCCATCAGTGTATGATGCCTTTGAAACTGAAAAACATATTTATCATATAAAACCAAAACAGGCAACTTTTTGTGGACATTTTTACTTAACCAGATTACTCCCAAAGAATTATTCATGATGACTCCTTCTGATCTCTCACAGTTCCAGCTTCATTCTTACAATAAATCTGTTCCTTGATTATCCCCCTGGTCACAGGTAGGGCTCATGGGATGGAATTATCCCTCAAGAAAATGCTTTTCCAAAACCAGGACACAAGGAGAACGGCTGGGCGAGAAACCTTCTCAGAGACATCTAGCTTTCCGTGTGCTGGGAACTGTTCTTGCATGTAGAAACGTTTAGTTGTGTAATCCCTGTGGCTGACACAGCCTGAACGAGTACTGTCCTGCACAGGTTTACCACATTAATAAGATGCATGCCTCTACTTCAAGCCATGCAGAAACATTTTTGCTTTGCCTTCTATTTATACGAAGATCTCATCTCAAGACAGTGAGTGGCTTGCTTCTCACCCAACAAGGACAAGAGCCAAATGTTGTTCTGGGGCCTGAGTAAAAATGAATAACTAGTTATCAGAATTAAAGTGACATAGGGCAACTCCACATATTATACATTTCATATATATGCCAAAAAAGGTTTATACATATGCCTATAAAGTAAGTGCAAATGTGATGAAAACATGCTTGCAAATGTGCATACCATACCGTGCACTAATGAGGGCGCCATGATAAGCTGAAGTTGCCTTCTCAATACAAATCATTAGCAATCCCAGCATACGACACAGGATGGCCAGATACATGGAGCTGAATGGCACACAAATCAAGGAGTGATGACCTCTTTCCTATTCATTTAGTATATTCAAGCCATTTGAGGACATTTAATTACCTGCACACTATGGCTGCTTCCACACACGTTGAATAATGCACTTTTGATGTGCCTTAGTGATTGTTTGCAACTGGATTTTCCTGTTTCACACAGGAAAATCCAGTTGCAAACAATCACTAATATGCATCGAAAGTGCATTATCCAATGTGTGTGAAAGCAGCCTATATCTTTTATTTTACATCTTATTTTATACAGGTTGCTTGGCTCCCCCAAATTTCTGCATCCCTTTGGTACTTGCATTCTTTCCAACTTGAAATTTTTCTTTGGCTTCTTCTCTTTTTCCATTTGAGAAGCATGCCACCTGAAAGGAGGACTAGGGCCAATACATTTTGATTTAGTTTCCCCCAGATCCTATCAAACAATCTGAGGTTTCAGCTAAGAACTGCATGGTTTAAGGCTAGAACGTAACCTAGTGAGTGAGCTACCTGGGGCAGAACAGGAGCCAGAAATCAGAACCCTTATAAGGCACGGGAGAGAATAAGGGTGTGCAGCTGTGATAAGCAGACAACATAACACTTCTGGAGTGATTGATTCTGGGTCGCTTAGTGTCCTTAATGAGATGGCCTGCCAACAGAACTTTACACACAGAACTTTACATTACACACATCATTGTTTCCCATGCGCAAGCAGGTCATGACACTATTAAAACATTTTTTGTGAAACTTGTTATAGTCCGTTTTCATTTTTGATGCCGTTTTTTCCACGCGATTATCAAGCGTGTCAATGCATGTGGATGCTTTTCTGCACTTTTGAAGTGCCTTCCCATAAATCTCCAACCCCTCCTCTCACCATTACCCCTCCCACACATGCATCTGGCTCACATGCACAATTGTATAATTCCCTCCCCCGGTAAAAAAAAATTATGATATCTATGTATACAAAGGGGATCATACTGTAATGCTTGCTACAATGGATCATTCAGCAACCAGACTAACAGTCTAGGAACAAAACTGGGAATGGAATACCATTTCTGATTTTATTTCAAACTAGCAATAAGGCCCGTTGTTTGGATAAATATAACTGGCCCTAGTAGGGTTGCCAGGCCCCTTCTATCTCCCAGCAGGAGACTGGAGACTGGCTCTTACCTTGGAGGAGCTCGTGTGTGTGCGCGCGCGCGGTGTGCGCATGCTCCTGCAACCATGATGACGTCATTTCTGGGAGTTATGTCATCACGCAGCCCCCATTTGGGTACTGATCGGGCCCGTTGTGGGCTCCTGCGGAGCGCAGGAACGCTCCCACGCCCCACAGGGGCCCACAATGGGCCCAATCCACACCAAAATGGGCCCAATCTGCACCTGTTTTGACATGGATCGGGTCCATTTTGATGCGGATTGGGCCCATTTTGGACCCCACACCGAGCCCAATCTGCGCCAAAACGGACCCGATCCGTGCCAAAACGGGCATGGATTGGGCTCGTTTTGGCATGGATTGGGTCCATTGTGGGCCCCTGCGGAGCACAGGAATGCTCCTGCGCTCCACAGGGGCCCCGATCCAGGCCAAAACAGGCCTGATCCTGGGGCTGCTGTGCACGGGGGCGTGCAGCACCACAGGGGGGTGCACATGGAAGGTGCGTGCCCCCCGCTGGCCAGACCCCCACCTGGGGTCTGGCAGCCCTAGGCCCTAGCAGTGCTCCCCCTCCCCATGCCTCTTCCCACAGCATCAGTCAAAGGGGTTATCAGGGAAGAGAGCAGGGGCTCCCTCCTAAGCCACCGCTTGGCTTGTGCGCGACCCTCCCAAGGCCCCATGGAGGTGGTGGGGAACCCCACCCCCACTGCTGTGGGACTTTGGCAGGGCCTCACCACCGTGCTGAGCCTTCCTGGGCCCTTCCAGGCCTCTGGAGGCCCCAAGGAGGCAGCGGGGAGGCAAACCGTCTTGCCCCCACTCGCTTCTTATCCCTGCATACTGTGCCTCCACAGGGATAAGGAGTGAATGGCAAGGAACACGGTTTGCCTTTTATATAGTAGGGTATGGAATCGTGCGATTGCGCTACTCTGCTGTTCACATATTTATTAAGCACTTTTGCATTTAAAACTCTGAGCGGGAAATCAACGGCAGAGATTGCTGTACTATGCATGCCCAGTTTCTACCGAAGCTGAAAGACAGGACAACTGTATAACGCAATCTCGCATGTGCTCAAAAAAAAAAAAGAAAGGAAAGTTGAGTGGGAATGCACCAGCGCTGTTTGTGAAGAAGTGCAGATAAAAAATGCGTTTTCTGTTTTGAGACCCTTTTTTCCCCCCGTGACAAACATCCACAAACGACATGTGAGGATGATGCATGTGGAAGGCGAGTCCTCAAAGTGGATCGGGAAGATGCGGCTTTGGGATGAGGACCCCCTCCCCCAAATGGAGCGTGTGGAAGCGACCCCGTCCTTTCCATGCCAAATCAGCTAGCAGAACACTCACAACAGCCGTGTCTGTGCTGAAACTTCCCCACCTCCCATTTGTTGTTTTAGCCGGGAACGCTCCTAGTATGTGATGTAGTTGGGCTTCAGCACTTGGTAAGTCAACATAACAGTTTCAAATGCTTTCTATAAGTTCAGACTTCAGCTCCAGGCTGTACCTCCAAGCTCAAGTCCCAGCCCCATCAGGCCCATCAGCAGATATAAAGGATGCTGCACCCCCTTCTAGATATGTGTTTTTATTTGATAAAGTCTCCAATGCACTTAACACACATTTGAGGCATGTCCAATACTCGTATGCCAAGCGTAGACCCTCTTGACTCTGGATACACTGCCCTAGAATGTCCTCGCAAGCTGCATCTACAGCTATTGTGATGCTGAATTTCATTCTCTTTCCATCTGAATTGGAGTCCAGTCTTCGAGACCAATATGATTTATCAAGGGTATAAGCTTTCAAGGGTCAAAACTCCCTTCTTCAGATACAATATCCTGTACTGAAGTTGAAGGTGCCAATGGACTCAAAGTCTGCTGTTCTACTGTGGAGCTGTCGCCTTGAATCTTTTTCTGGACAGCTAAACAGAATTAATTGGATTCACACCTAATATACTCAGGTGTGAGTGAACTCTGCTTTGAAAGCAGGATATAGCAAAAATTTAAATTGCTTTAATGGAGCACAGTAGCTAAATTTTGTTTCCTTAGCAGGGTAGAATGGCCACTATACTATGATGTTTATTTGGGGGGGGGAGAGCTTTTCTATATATTAACCAGCAGAAATAAGCATGAAATAACTGACAAAATAAATAGACTTGCCTTACAGAGAGTGAAACATCACGTTTTTTTAATAAATAAAATTTAATAAGAAATATTTATTGGCCGTTCGCAATTCAGTAAATTGCTGAAAATGCTTCATGCTTGCAGGAAAAATAAACTTTTTTTTAAAAAAGGTTGCTTGCTTCTCCTCTTCCCTCCTCCATTCTCACTCAATTAATTAAAGTGTGTGGAATACAGAAAGATTTTGAAAGCATTTGACAGTATAATCCAAAATGCCAGCAGAAATATGACAAGTCTAATCATTTAGTTTAAAAGACTCTAACTTTGCCTTGCAGGCATGAGCTCCTATCGGTTTTCCTGGGGATGGACAGTCAATAATGTCTTACTAATCTCCTATAACTGACAGAGGCCAAACATGCTATTACAAGTCAATTTCTTCAAAAAGGGAAACATTAATATTACAGCCGTCAGCAGAGAAGACATTGCAGTAATTATTACAGTAACATTTGGAAAGGAGCGAACTGTGAGTTTGTTTTCTTTCAAAGCAATAATTACAATTATTGGACTTTAAAAATTTCACTAGGGTCTCTTTGTTTCTTTCTCCTCCAGTATAAATGCTGGTTTTTTCCCTCTCTCTCTTGTTCAGCCAGCAGGAATAATTTTGATTTTCCCATCATTTTAATTCAAGAATCCTTTTTTTCAATTTCCCTGTTCCTTTGGTAAACCAAACCCATGATACTTTATTTCACACCATTTGGGATTTCCTTGCATTTAATTTTCCCTATAAAATGTATGCATTGTAGTGCTGCATGTCAACAAAACTACAAAACCAATACAGAAACATTCACAATCGCTGTCAAAAATATAATTATAAACATAAATGAAATAGAGAATATTCACTCATTTCTATCAGATCATATAATCGTAGAATCATAGAGTTGGAAGGGATCTCCAGGGTTATAAAATTTAACCCCCTGCACAATGCAGGAAATTCACAACTACCTCCCCCACACACACCCCGTGACCCCTACTCCATGCCCAGAAGATGGCAAAATACCTCCAGGATCCCTGGCCAATCTGGCCTGGAGAAAATTACTTCCTGACCCCAAACTGGCGATCAGCATTACCCAGGATGTGTAAGAAGTGGCCTCGAGAGCTAAGCACTGATGTAGCCCTTCCTGCCCTCCCTCTCCTGATCTGCCCAGGTTCACAGAATCAGCATTGCTGTCAGATGGCCATCTCGCCTCTGCTTAAAAACCTCCAAAGAAGGAGAGCCCACCACCTCACGAGGAAGCCTGTTCCCCTGAGGGACCACTCTGTCAGGAAGTTCTTCCTAATATTTAGCCAAAACCACTTTTGATTTAATTTCAATCTGTTGGTTCTGATCCAACCTTCTGGGCAACAGAAAACAATTCTGCATCATCCTCCGTATGACAGCCCTTCAAGTACTTGAAGATGGTTATCATATCACCTCTCAGTTGTCTCCTCTCCCAGCTAAACATACCGAGCTCCTTCAACCTTTCTTCATAGGACTTGGTCTCCAGACCCCTCACCATCTGCCTTGCTCTCCTCTCGACTGAACTTCCATGCTCAGATACATGTATTTCCTCAAAACTATATATCTCCTTTACATATAATGCTACTCCTTCCCCCTTTCTTATTTGTCTATCCCTTTTAAACAAGTTGTATCCCTCAATCCTAGTGTACCAATTGTGAATATCATTCCACCAAGTTTCAGTAATGCCTATTATGTCATAGTCCCCTTCCTGTATTAGGACTTCAAGTTCCTCCTGCTTGTTTCCCATACTCTGCGCATTCAAGCAGAGACATTGGAATCCATAGGTTATGTGCCTTGAGGTTTTCGTTTCTGTACTTACTTGTGAGTTAATGTTTCCTAGCATGTGCGCCACTCCCCACAAATCTTTAGTGTTCTCATCTCCAGTTATAGGCTTTGAATTTTTGTCTTTCTCGCTTACCGGGTTTAGTTTAAAGCCCTTCTTATCAAACACATTTTTCCTACCATCATGAGGTGCTAACCATCTCTTGATAGAAGAGCTTCATCTCAAAAGAGTAAGCTATGATCCAAAAAGCCCAAACCTTTCCAGGTGACACCATCTACATAGCCCGTCATTTATTTGCAGTATTCTTCTTTCACTTCCTAAACCACAGCCTTCGACAGGAAGAACTGACCAAAACACAACCTGTGCTCCCAGGTCCTTCAACTTTTTACCCAGAGCCACAATCTCTTTTAATGCATCCTGGGTTGTGCCAGGCAATATCATTTGTTCTCACATAGATCAGCAAGAAAGGATAATAATCTGTGGGCTTGATGAGTCACATCCTACTCTTTCTGTCACATCCTGGATGCGTGTACCTGGTAGACAACATACCTCTCGAGACAAGAAGTCTGGTCGGCACACTTTACCCTCTACCCCTCTCAGTAGGGAATCCTCAATTATGAGCACACACCTTCTCCAATATTGGGGAGCAGAAGCTCAAGTGATTCCCAGTCATCCCAGTGCTCCTTTAATGACCTTTTCTGTTTACTGTATGACTTGGTTAGGGTTTCAGTTGGTCACGCAAGTGATCCTAGACAATGGGAGGTCATGTAATAAATAGGATGATGTTACAAAGCTACACAGTTAATCAGATTTAGCTATGTTCTAATATCACTGAAAACAATGTTGATTCAAGACACATGGCCCCCACCCCAAACTGGCATCCCTCTTTGAATGGAGATGTTACCAAATTTCATGTCTATTCTGGTTGCCTTTGACATATTGAAGTTTCTTTTACCCTTTCTCAAAGCTTGAAACAAAATTGTAGCAAAAGAACAAAATTCAATAGTAAAATTTAGAAATGCCTAATGCTATAAAGATACTGCAGCCCCAGCAAGTGCTATTTGTCATCTCAGGCCCTTCAGAGCATCCAACATGCCATCCAAAGTGGTATAGTTTAGAACGGTACCACAACAGTCTAGCACCCGTGTAGAACTGCATTCTAAGGTTTCGTTCTCATGAAAAGCAGAGGAGTTGGATAGGGTTGCAAACTCTGAACTGAACAATTCCTGGGGATTTGGGGGTGGAATTTGGGAAGGGTGGAGTTTTAGGAGGAAGCTCAGCTGAGATGTGATGCTGTAGAGTTCCAAGCTGCCATTTCCTCCAGGGGAACTGACCTCTGTAGTCTGGAGATAAGTTGTAATTCTGGGAGAACTCCAGGCTCCACCTGGAGGCTGGAAATCCTGGGTAACACTGTTCCTAGACTGAATCACTGCAGATGCAGGAACTGCACAATTGAATGTTTTTTTAAAAAAAATATTTAACAACCCCCTCTCTAAAAAAAGTAGGTGTTAAGAGAATGGCCTTGTCTTGGATTGTAGGTTCAAACACATGAACATCCGCCTCTGAAATTGTATGCATTATTACAGGGGTTGTTGCCAAGTAGGCCCCCTCCCCTGCTTTAAAGCCTGCTATGAACTGTGCTAAAGTTTCCTGCGTTGCTGTTTTACTGCTACACCAAAGACTGCTTTGCACGTGTGTGTTCTGGTACACGTGTCAGTTTCCTGCCTGCGTGTCAATTACCTTGCTTCTGCTATAGACTGTGTAGTTTACTGACTCCATGTTTGGGTAACTGCACAAAGGACTCTTTTTCTGGGCAACCCTGCCCTGACCTGTATCTGGACTTCCCAGTGTGTGTTTGGACTGTGTTCCCCGTGCCTGCATTGCCATCTGCCACGGACCGTGCCTGTTTCCTGCTTTGGACTGTGTTTTAAAGTGTTGTTCCCGCTGCCTCCATGGAAGCCTGCCTCATATGGGCCCAAGCCGCTGCTAGCAGCCGGGCGCCTGCCGGGGAAACCTCCAGCGAGCCTGGCTAGGCGCTCCCTGGTCAGTTCCCGCCTGGAGCCTCCCGCGGGCCGGTCGCCAAGCTTGCCCTTGCTACCAGGCAGCCTGCTATCCAGCCCCAGCTATGCCCAGCCGGCATCCATGTTCTCAGGCACCCAGAAGACCCAGAGGAAAAGACTGCTTTGAGAAGCCATTTCGGCGAGGCGGGCACACCACGTCCGCAGCGAGAGCCCCTCGCCCCGCTCTGCATATCTTAGGAGCCGCCCCGGAGAAGAGCTAAGTGCTGACCATCCCAAGCACTTAGAGAATGCATCTCAAAGAAACCTCCGCATTCCAAAGCTGATGACATCAGGACAAGCCCTGTCCGCTGGAACATCCTTTCAGCCCACTTGGATTTCCCCCTCCCTCTTTTGTCCCCTCTTCCTGAGGTGTCACTTATCACAATCTGATTACCAAAGTGGCCCATCCGAGCCATTCAGTAGCCCATTAGACCCTTTGTTTTAATCTGTGAGAACCACCAAGTACAGCACCAGCCCCAGGGTACGTTTTGGGGTATTTAAGCTGGTCTCTCAGACCACTCGGTGCTCAGGCCATTCCCTATCCAGACCTCCTTGCTGTCCGTCTGTGGTCCCAGTGCTGGCATTGGGCCACCTCGCTGCTGCGTCTCTGCTTCGCTCCAGGATAAGTGAGTATTCCCCCTACCATCGTTGGGAACCAGCTAATGCGAACGTCTCTGTATTTCATACTCTATGTTTCTTAGACCTTGTATGTTCTTTGTATGATTGTGCAAGCTAGGCTTACGCTACACTCAATACACGTGTTTGAACCTTACTCCTTGTCTGCCTCTTTTTCACTAGAGTGTCTGGGATCGGGACCTCCGTAAACATAGGTTATGATCCTCGCTTAATATTAATAGTTACAGACTGCTACAGCTAATTCCCCATTATAATAAAAGAGCAGTTCTGGTAACAGTTTACTGGTGGAGGATGCGGGCATAACCCAGTTCGTGTGAATACACGTGAGTCGACACGCGTGTTTTCGGCGAACTGACTTAGAGGAAAATTTTCCAGACCTCAGTGTAAAGAGCGCAATTTAGCTCAGGGAATTAAAAGTGTGAGTGTGTGTGGCTCTAGTGAGCATTTCTATCTTGTGGGTTGGCTTTTCCCCATTTCCTCCTTCAGCCAGCTTTGGACTACTTGCCTTTTGTGGTGCACCGCGAGGCCCTCCAGCCGTTATAACCGGTGTACTGTGGGTGAGGACCTCTGAACTGGTGAAGTTCCTGGCCACCTTCCGGGCCGCCTAAACGCGTCTATGTGGGTGGGATCCCAGAAGTAGGCTCTATAGATATATATATCCTGAAGCAGCACATATAAAACTCTCTTCCGCCCTCCCCCGTCTCTCCTAAGCCCGTCCAAACCCCGCTCCTGCCAGCACTTAGGCTTCAATCCCCGCTCCGGAGGAAACGTGAAGGGATCGATAGTCCGTTTGGTTGTTCAGTCAGTTTAGCTTTGGGAATCTAAAGCCAGGTTCCTGAAGCCCCGCGGCAGCCGGCCGCACCGTGCTTAAGAGTTTTAAGGTAGACTCTTGGGCGCCTTTCCGCTTGCGAGTTTTAAGTTAGACTCGTGGGCGCACCTCGCTTGGGAGTCAGTGGGACTCTTGGGCACACTCTTGCTTGGGAGTTGTTAGAACTCTCGAGCGCTTTTTCCGCTTAGGAGTACCGTAGTTTTACTCCTGGGCACTTTTGCTTGGGGACATGAGCGCTTTCAGTCTTGAGCGCTTTCAGTCTTTTGGTCGAGGCTTGGAGACAGTTTAACCGTTTGTCTCTGAGCACGAGGCCTGGGGACTTTTTGAGTTTAGTTCTTGGGCAGAGAGCTTGAGAGCATTTGTAGCTTCTGAGCAGAGGCTTGGGAGCATTTGCAGCTTCTAAGCAGAGGCTTGGGAGCATTTCTGGTTGCCTGAGCAGAGGCTTGGGAGACCCCTTAGTTGCAGTTCCTGAGCAGAGGCTTGGGGACACTTTTTGGTTTTCCGAGTATAGGCTTGGGAGACCCCTGAGCTTTGGCTTCTGAGCAGAGGCTTGGAAGCACTGAGCGTTTTTGTTCTTGGGCTTAGAGAGCTTGAGAGCACCCTCTGAGCCAGTAAACTTTTCCTGGTCCCGTGGCTTGTAGGCAAGCTTGAAACGGGAATAGGAATTTTCCTTCTCCCCCGGTGGAGAAGAGCCGAGTGTAGAACCCTTAAAAATACCCTGTAAACCCTAAAAGTAGGACCTTAAAACCCCCTGGTAAAAACCCTTGAGGACCTGAGGGAAGGATAAACCTCCCAAAAGGAACATAGAGAGGAAGAAGTTGTTAAAACCCTTGAGCAGCTTTAATCGCCCCACCCCTGGTGTCGCTGATCCACTCTTTAAACCTCCCCCGAGATCAGCCTTAAACTAAAAAGGAAAATGTACCGGGCAAACCCCACCGTGCCCCGCCTGGAGAAGTGGCTAGTGAAGAAGGGAGATTGCCCTTGGGAAGCAGGTTCCTTCAAGGGACCCGACCCACTCCAGATAGTTAGAAGTGCCTTCCAAGATTTTTGTGAGAAAGAGAAACCCAAGTCGAGCAAGAAGGACAGATACGGAGCTTGGGCACTTTTTACTGCCTTACAGGACAGCGTGTCCCTGATAAATAAATTACATATAGCGCAGGAAGATAGTGAGCAGGAGATAGAGAGGCTCAGAATAGCCCAGGACAAAGAAAGGAAGGAGCTAGAGGAAAAAGCAAAGCGAGAACAGGACGTCCTGCACCTAGAAATCCAGAGTCTCAGGGCCAAACTAGCCGAACAGGAAAGAGACCATGAGGAAAAGGCAGTTGAGTGGCGCGCTGAACGCGTTAATTTCATATTGGAAAAACAAGGATTAACTACCGCCCTCCAGGACGCCCAGCACAAGGCTGAGGCGGCCACCGCTCGTGCCGACATGGCGGAGCATGCAGTAATCGAGGGACAGGAAAGAATCGCTAAGCTAACCCATGCCGCCCAGTTCATGGCAGAGCACAATCACTCCAAGGTAACCTCCGCTGATCATTCCGCTTGTAAGAGGGAGCTAGAGGCCCTAAAACAGCACCTGGGGATGCAGCAGGCCGTAATTTCCGCCGTGCATCCCGCAGCCCTCTTGGCCCTCCCCGAAGGTAGTACCGACAGTTGGTCACCTCCTTCACCCCAGCCCGAGGAAGCTCCACAGCCCCTCCATCCGATAGCTACCAAAGAAATTGTCACCACAGACGATGATGGCAGGAAGACAGACCGAATAGTTAAGGAAACCCGCAATTGGAGGCCCGATGAGCTCCAAGCCATAGCGGACCGCATGGGACCCCTGAACCGAGATTCAGCTATACAATGGTTTGCACACGTGACCATGTCCCAGCCCTCTGCCAGTGGCTCCGATGTAGCTCAGCTGGCTCGCCATTGTGCCAGCCCCGAAATAGTCACCTCTCTTAACGCATATATTTCCAACCGGAGACTAGCCACTCGCAGTCAGTATGGTGCCATGAAAGAGTTGTGCGCCTTCCTGTGGCCCACCAAGAGTTTAAAGGCCCTATATATTGCAGAATCTCAAAAACCCGGAGAGGATCCAGAGGCATATTTAGCCAGGAAACAGCTCCTAGCCGAACTAGCAGACGAGGTAGATTTAGATTTAAGTGACATGCCGGACTTCGACGACTTAGAGTTCAGGAGAGCAGTCATAGATGGACTCAACAGCACCACTCGCCTAGCCCTAGCAGGAGTAGAGCCCGGGAGCATTACATGGGGAGAGCTGGAATCCCGCATCAGGAGCATTGCTGGCCTGTTGCGAGAGACCGGCGCCATCCGCCATGTGAAGTCCCCAGCCTCTCGTAGGAAGGAAAGCGAGCCGATTAGTGCGGTTACCTATGCCAATCATGGCCCTCACTCTCAGTACCGACCACAGGGACGCAGCCCGTATCCAGAGGCAAGGGGAGGAATCCTGAGGGGAAGGAGCAGTAGCTTTAACCGGGGAAGAGGACCGAGGGACTACCGTCCGGGAGTTTCCTTTGCGCCTACCCCGAGTTACAGTTCCTCCTCCCAGCAGGGACCCCACGAGCCCCGACTACAGGATGCACCCATAGCCCCTTCTCACTCGCGAGCATCGCACCCGTACCACCATCAGGTCTACCCGCCTCCAGACCAGTCTAATGCTTGGGGAGCATCGCAGGGCGACCACGAGGGCTACCGGGACCGCGGCAGCACGCCCCAGTCCAGGGACTCCCTCCGTTGGGAACTATGGATGCGCCTCAAAAACATTGGAGCGAACATGGAGCTCTTCGACGGAAAGCCCACGTCCGTTCTAATGAAGGCGATCATGGAATGGGAAGACCAGCAGCAGCCCCCAGTGCCTCCGTCGGCGCCCCCTTTGCCGCCGGACCCTCCCTTCTCGAGTCCCCCAATAGCTGCGGTTCGGGAACGCCCGAGCCCCAACAACCCCTTTAGAGGAAGCGCCGCTTCCACCGATCAGGGTGCAGGATCAGAATAGGGTTGCCCCGAGTCCCAGTTTCCCTCCGTGGGCATAGTTGCCAAACTAAAGCCGGATACATGGGGGAGACCGACAGTGAAGGCAGGGATCGGGACTCCCGGGGAAAAGAAGAAGCCTGCCACCCTCCTCATAGATACCGGAGCTTCACTTAATATACTCCGGCCCACCTTAGTCACAAAGGGCACCCAGACCCCCACTACAATGCAGCTCGCCGGTTTTGGAGGCGGCATGCAGGAATCCCCGGTCTGGCAGGACATCCCCCTTTCCGTTGGGAACCTGGCCACCCGGATTTCGGCGTGCGCAAACCGGGGAGAAGACGATGGACTTTTGGGCATGCCATTTTTCCGTGCCGAGGGACTGACCATTGACCTAGCGAACGGGCTCCTGTGGCGCATCCCGGGAGGCCCCGACTTTGTTAATGCAGTCCATCGATGCGCAGCCCTCAAGGCCCCCCTTCCTCTCGCCCCCGTCACCGGAGACCCCTGGGTTCAGGACTTTCCCGAAGTGTGGGTGACAGACAAGGCCGAGTGTGGGATAGTGAAGGGCGCCTGCGTCCTGATTGAAGGAAAGGACCCCCCTCCCCAAAGACAGTACAAGTACCCAGCAGAAGCTGAGGCAGGGATAGCTAAGACCATAGAAGGACTCCTTGAGTGGGACGTCATACTCCCGATGCAGTCCATCTGCAACGCCCCATTGTGGCCAGTTCTGAAAGCAGATGGAGTGACCTGGAGAATGACGGTCGACTTCCGTGCCCTGAATGCCACCACCCCTCCAGTTGCCCCGGTTGTGGCCAAGTATAATGAGATCCTAACGGCCATTGCCGCTGGGTCCCGGTTCTACTCGGTCATAGACCTGGCCAATGCTTTCCACTCCATCCGGTTGCATGAGTCTTGCTGGTACAAGTTCGCGTTCACTTTCCGCGGCCAGCAATACGCATTCAAGCGGACCCCCCAGGGATTCCACTCCAGCCCCAGTATTTGTCATGCCCATGTAGTTCAGATGTGGGAACGCCTCCAACCCTCCTCGAGGCCCCACGTACTGAGCTACGTGGATGACATTTTAGTCCACGCCCCCACGGAAGAATTAGCCCGCCAAATCACCAGGGAAGTCCTGGAACTCCTCCGCGAGACTGGGTTCAAGGCAAGCAGGGAAAAGGCCCAATTGGTTCAGACCAGCGTCAAGTACCTGGGTCTGACCCTGGGACCCGAGGGTCGCACCCCGGACGCCCAGCGAATGGAGGTCATTTCCAAGCTGCCTGCACCCACCGATGTCCCCTCCCTCAGAGCCCTTCTAGGAACTTTCAACTTTTCCCGAGACTTCATCGAGTCCTTTGCAGACAAAGCTCGCCCCCTTTATGCTCTCCTCAAGAAGAACACTCCCTGGGAGTGGGGACCGGAGCAACAGACAGCCTTAGCCGAGCTAAAGCGCAGTCTGGCCGCAGCCCCGGCCCTAGCCCATCCAGATGTCACCCAGCCCTTCTTTATCCAGCTAGCAATATCAGACAAGAGCATAGGAGCCACGCTCACCCAGCAGCAAGCAGGGACCGCTAGAGTAGTAGCCTATGCCTCTCGCAACCTAACCGCAGTAGAAACTAAGTTTAGCCCATGCGAGAAGACATGCCTTGCTCTGGTTTGGAGTCTGACCCATTGGGAATTTATCATAGGAGGTTCACGTACAATAGTGCAAACCACTCACACGCCCCTCAAATATATCCTGTCGGGAAAGATACAAGACGGACAAGTTTCAAACGCTCGCATAGCCCAGTGGACCCTGGCCCTGGTCAACCGCGGAGTAGAATTCAAAAAGGAAACCACTGAACCTCCAGCCCCCTATGGCCTATTGGTAACCGGGACCGAGCACGAGTGCCCCCTGGACCCGCCATCACAGGTTGTCTGGCCAGTCACTTGGGGAGTCCCGCTAGAGGAAGCCCGACAGAACGGCTTCACATGCTGGTTCTGTGACGGCTCCTCCTTTCACGTTGGAGGCTCCCCTCGGACAGGCTACGGCGCCGTGCGAGTGAGCGACGCCCATACCCTCAAAGGTCCATCCCGCCCCCATTCCAGCCAAGCGGCTGAGGTGCAAGCGCTTCTGGCGGTGCTTGAGTTTGAGCCCCCAGGAAGCCCACTTGCCATTTATACAGACTCGGATTGGACGGCCAAAGCCGCCACGGTCTGGCTCCCGGTGTGGCAGAATCAGGGGTGGAGGGCCAGCGATGGGAAACCCGTAGCCCACCTACAGCTATGGCAGCAAGTAGCAGCACTCCTCCAGTCTCGCTCCGGCCCAACGCAGGTGACCCATGTCAAGGGACACCAGAAGACGAACTCAGAGACCGCTTATTGGAATGACCAGGCAGACCTTGCAGCCAAGGCAGCCGCCACTGAGAGTGCTCCCCCACCGGAACTAGCCACCGATTGTCCCCTCCGCCCTGTCACCACTCGGGCACAAGCCCGCAGCCAAGCTCAGGGAACCGCAGGAACACTAGACCTAGCACAACTGCAGCAATCTGACCCAGAAATAACTGACCTCCTAGCCGCAGGAAGGGATCAGACAGGGAGACTCATGATCAGAGAAGAGGAAGACATAGTTTGGGCAGTAGATGCAGCCGGCGAACGCCATTGGGTAGTGCCATTGGAAGTTAGGGCTGACTTAATTCAGTTTGTCCACGAGCAGGGACACCGAGGCAAGGATCTGACTCTGGAAAGGGTAAAAGAGGTTGGTTGGTGGCCTGGCATGCGCACCGAAGTAGCGCAATGGGTAGACAACTGTCTGTCCTGCGCTATGGTTAATGCAGACCCCACCGGACCTAGAGCTCCCCTCCAGCATCAGAGAATTGATGGACCCTGGGCTCGCATACAGATTGACTTTATCGGCCCCCTTCCCCCCACTGCTCGCGGCAATCGCTACTGCCTCACTGTCATAGACCCCTTTAGCAAATGGGTCGAAGCGTTTCCGTGCAAGCGCAACAATGCAGCCACCACCGCCAAACTACTGTTCAACAATGTCTTTTCAAGGTGGGGCATTGTGCGAGTCATGGACTCCGATTTAGGCTCACACTTCATCGGGGAAGTTACACAGGAGCTTTGTAAAGCATTAGGCATCCAGCAACGGTTCCACATAGCCGGCCACCCTCAAGCTTCAGGCGCCATAGAAAGAACCAACCGGACCCTCAAGGAGGCTCTCCGCAAGATGGTTCGCTCCTCCGGGAGAGACTGGGATGAAAAACTCCCCATAATCCTAATGGCCATTAGAGGCACTACCGCAGTTCACGGGCTCACACCCCATATGGTAATGACAGGGCGAAGAATGCAGCTCCCGGAGGCCTTCTGGCTAGATACGCAGCTCCCTTCCGATATGCAGCCTGTAGTGATTAATGATGCTTGGGTCCAGGACCTGCTCTCATCCATACACGCCGTCCACATGCAAGTGGCCCAGAAGTTGGGCACAGCTCAGAAGGATATGGACCGCAAATTGGGATGGGTCAGGAACCCCAGGCAGTGGGAGGAAGGACAGCTCGTTCTGTACAGGAAGTTTTCGCAAAAGGCGCATTCACTAGCAGCCAAGTGGCAAGGCCCAGTCCCTATCACAAAAAGAGTCTCCCCAGCTGTCTATCAGGTAGCCATCCAGAGAAAGACAGGAGGAACGTGGCTAAAATACTTTCATGCCTCTCAATTAAAAGAATGGAAAGGGAAGCCGCTGCAAACCGCCCCCCCTGTGTATGACCCTGGGGGAACCACCACCAGCCCAGCCCCCCTCTGCCCAGTGATTCGCCAGATATCACTCCACCCTGGGCCAGAGATACCGTGTGTCCCCTTAGACCAGACTTTTGTAGCTTTAGAATAAAAGAAACAATAGAATATGTAGATATCGGTGTAAATGTTAAAAGTTTTTCCAGTTCTATTCTTTGACCTCATTAGGCGGGCCCCACAGTTGGGACCCTTGGGGAAGACACGGCAACCAAAGCCAAATAGGACCACCACCGAAAGTGATTCTTAATTGGATTGTAAGCCGCATGTTCGGAAAAAATTGCACAGGCAAAAGAGATTTGCTGTGTGTGAAGGTGGTTGAAGAGGCTTTAGCCCAAGAGTGAATGCATTTCCAATATTGGAGACACACCAATAAAGGTGATCTCTGTATTTGAAAACATTTCACCCGCCGTGCTGGTGAAGATCCCGCATCTACGTAGATTCGGGGTCTCACCTGCCAGACCCACGCTTTCGCATGATGGTCGGCTTTGGCTTTGAGGGCCGTGCCTCCCCTGGAAAAGGTCCCCCAGATAGCCCAATACCTCTCTTTTACTAATGTTCATATTCGTCATGGTGAGTTGCTATACGGCGCCACCAGTCAGTACGCTTTAGTGCAAAAGTAAAAGACCCGCCAGTATTTTGTAAATATGTGCCTTCTGGAATGTGTTATTGAGGTGCGTTCGCCACGCACAAGGGGCAGCGTGCCTCATTTACATAGCCAGAATCCCCCGCGCCAAGATGACCCCCGAATAACCCAGACCCAGCGGCGCCGACAGATCTCGGCCGCCTCCGCCGCTTTTCGATAAACGCCGCCGAGCGCCTTCGGCTCCACTTCGGCCCTTTCCGCCAGCAGCCGCCCGCCCCACGTAATCTTTTCCCTTGCCCGTACCGTACAAGGGAAAAGAAGGGGGGGAGACATATTGAAGTTTTAATGAAGCCATGCCAGGCCTTCCAGGTGAGGGCAACCTGAAAAACCCATGTCCGTGTGCTTTTGCTTTGTGTGTTTCTTTCTTTTAACATGAAATTGGGGCCTCCCGAGGGAGTCCCTCCAAAAATTGATCCTAGGAAAAAATATGGTCCGCTGAAATACATGCATGAGGTCCTGCAAAAAAAGCAGAGGGAAAAAGGCAAAGCAAAAGCAAACCATCATAAAACATACCTTCAACCCTAACCACCCCTACTTAAAAATTATTTTAGAAAAATGGAACGAAGGTCTCCTTTAGCAGCAACCCTTATAGTTAATGGAAACCGCTCTCTAGTTTCTTCCTTTTAAAGCGGCAAGGCCAGGCCGAGCCGGACCGATAGCTCTCAGCCCGCAAAGTAAAAGCAGCCCGCCACCGAGCAAGGGGCACCTGAAGGCCACATAGCCTAGGCACCCAGGGACCCCTGGGGCGAGTTTGCATAATCCCGCCCAACGCTCAGCCGACCCTTGCTCGACGTAAAGACGTCCCCCCTGAAATATACATGCTATAGGAAGAAACCTTCGCACAGGAGCTCCCCAGAGCAACAAGCTGGAAGGCTCGCTTAGTGCTCCGGGACTTCTCGTTCGAGCCCCACCTAATAGACAGTGCTGGCAGAAAAACATCCTCCTTTTTCCCCGCTTTACTTCATTTATTTCGCTGCAAGAAACTCAGGGAACCTGTACTTATACCCGCAGGTCTCCCCAGGATATTTTCACTACAGAAAGGAAAAGGAAGGCCAGGAGATGAGGCACCTGGCTACCCTGTGTTTGCTCGTGCTGGCAGGCACCCTAACAGAGGGACGCCCGTCCAAATTAATGCCCTACCCCCACTGGAGATGTATCAATACCCTGGCAGGGAATGAAATGATGGTCTGCAAGGTTGTGCAGCAGATTAATATGACCACCCCTACGGATCGCACAAACTTCCGCAGTTGTGAAGAGCAGTGGATCCGACCCCCAGAGCTTGTTATTTTATGTGTGGGAGTAAAAACTCTGTCCCAAGAACTAGTATGTTACTCGCCTACTGATACAGTTTCACCACTTGCTCCGATTCCTTGTATGTTCCTTCCCCGTATCAGGCCAGCCCCCACCGCAGTCCCGGTGGTAGACAAATATACCACCCCTGCCAACTTCGAAACCTCGCCATTTGTTACTGAGGCTTTCGGACCATACTGTGAAGTAATTCTAGTGTCGGCCGCAGTATGGAAGGCAGGAGACCCCTTTAGAATGACCATCCTACTAGGCACTACCACCACTGAGTCTGCATCAGTCACTATCACGCCCCCTTCAGGCGCAGTTCTCTCCTTTGCTATAGAGCGCTGGGAGAACCTGACCTGGATTGTAAAGGAGGAAGACCTAGCCAAACATGGCCCACCCGATTGGATTCTGGTTCAACAGACGCCCGAATGCCAAACCAAGCCCCTAGTAGAGAAATTTCACCGGCTTGGGCTGCTCTTTGTAAATTTGACTCATGAACCAGGCAATTACTCCCTGCTGATCCGGACCCAGGAGACCCACACCATCCAAATTGACCCTTTGATTGCTAGCAATGAACAATTAAGCCAAGGCGGCACGCACATAGTGGGCTCCCATGTTTTGAAGACGGACATTCGAGAGAGAGTTCTAGTCCGCCCGCAAATGTCTTTAAAAGAGATCCGCATAGACTTAGCTGAGCTAAATATAACCCAGAGGCTGCCGCAGTGCGCTCCCTATCTGGAGGCCGGTAGCAAGGGTTGGAATGCATGGCTACAACTGTGGATCGATCCCTCCCCCTCTCTCTCGCGTGCCAGACGAAGCATTGCCGACTGGACTGCTCCTGCAGCCGGAGGCTTAGCAATCATGGATTTGGTCAATATTGAGACTCTCGCTAATAAGTTTGCCCATGTCACGACTAGCATCTCCGACTTAGGTAAACCGGTGGTGCAGTCCCTAAATTCCATTTCAAATGGGCAACACGAGATCAGCTCCATTTTAGTTAACTGGGAGAGTCAAATTGAAAGAGATTTTTCTCTGCTGCTCAAAGGAACACAG
Organism: Eublepharis macularius; assembly: GCF_028583425.1. Lineage (NCBI taxonomy): Eukaryota > Metazoa > Chordata > Lepidosauria > Squamata > Eublepharidae > Eublepharis > Eublepharis macularius. The sequence goes on along the minus strand of NC_072795.1, from coordinate 143,858,218 downwards.
TCTTTTGAACGCAACGTGTCCATAGCCATGGCATGTATGCAAGCCCAACAATTAAATCAGGCTGTGGCCATGGGGCTAATTCGGCAAGCCACGGACGGGCACTTGCCCCTGGAAATCAAAAGATTGATTATGCCCAAATTGTCACCCATAGAACTGGAGCTTGAATCCTGGTGGTCTCTCGTAAATTCCTCATTCTCACCGACCACCCAGGAGCTTAAATTATTTTTATTAACGGCCAGTGCGCACGAGTCATTCCACGTGTATCCAGTCGTGCCTCTGGGACTCCAAGTCAGCGACACCGAAGTCCTCTACGCCCGCCACCCCGACCATTGGGCCCGCTTCACCCCGACCGGATGGCAGCTCGTCAGCCTCCAAGGGTGCCAGCATCGAGACCAGACCGGCTTCATTTGCCAGGACCAAGCCTTTGCACCTCATCACCCCTGTGTAGCCCCGCAAGTCGACGCCCTCAACGAATGCCCTTTCGAGGTCGTCCGGGAGAACAGCTCCGCTGTGGTCTACATTGGGAAAGGATGTGCCTGCGTGCGAACGGCCTGCGACTTTGTGATCCTGAACTCGTTCCAGCTCAAGCCCGTGATCCCGGGAGTCAATCGCTGCTTCTGCAACCTGTCTTCGGTGGCAGCCTGCGACTTCACTTACACGGTACCGGTCTGGACCCAAGAAGAGATCCTGGTGGCACCCTCCATCTATCGTTATGTGAAGCCTGTCGCCCTTGGCATCGGTCTGGAATTAATCCACGAGCTCCTGGCCCACCCCCAGCTCCACCGCACCCTCCAGAGCATCCAGAGGGACGGGGATACTACTGCTTTGATTGTGTCCCACAACGGAAAGGAGATTTTGGATCTGGTCCAGCGGATTAAGACCACCGGAGAGCACTCGTGGTGGGAAACCCTCTTTGGCTGGAGCCCCACTGCCACTGGAATTTACAATTTGGCTTTGCACCCGATCGTTGTGATTTTGGCCTTTCAAGTTTTATTATGTGCCTCATTACTTTATTTGGGCTGTTGGAGCCGCCGACAGCTCCAGCAACTCCAACTATCCTACCGTCTGGACCATTACAATCCAGACCCACTCTTGCCCTAATGGTGATTCTTGGCGCCCTCCTTTAACCCTTGTTTGTTTTATTGCTTGTGCCGGTATGAACTATGATTATGTTTATTATGTGTATGAATCCTGCACCGGCCCCATGGACGCTCTGCTGCCGGACACCGCTCCGAGGCCCTCTTGTGGACTAGGGGGGGACATATTTCTCTGCCTCCCAGCCCACGGCCCTTCTCCAAACGACCGCCAGCAACGCCACCGCCATGAGGACTAGAACTGTGTGCCTGAAGCCCTTCTCGCCGCTCACCGACCCTGCTCTGCGGATTGATGCAGACAGCAAGGGGGGGTGGAAGTGTGTTTTGGAGCACATGGACTAAGTTTGCTTGTTCTTGTATATATGCAACCCAGTCCAGCAGCTGTACTGCGGACTGAGCCGTCTGTGATCTTTGTAGCTCTATTGTTTTATGAATTTCTTCTCATTGCTTTTATGAATTTTAACTCCCATGAATTTAGCCCCGAACTAGTCCCTCTCTCTATCTATTGCAAGTGCGCCCATGAACTTTATCCCGATGAATTTGATTTTAACCTTTTGAATTGCCTTCTTAACCCGACTCCCTCCGCCGAGGCAGTTCTAGTCTATGAATTTGATTTTAATCCAGCCATATTGATTTGGTTTTTAATTGCAGAGTTTATTTTTCTGACCCCCTATGAGCCCTTCCGCCGCTCACCCCTCATGAATTGTTTCCACGCACTTGCTTTTACTCTTACTGCTTTTATTGGTTTTAACCTCCCGAATCATTGCTTTTAATCCTATGTATTTATGTATTTATGGTTTTAATTATCTATGAATTGTTCAACCCTTGATGAATTGGTCTATGCCCTGCTTGCACATTTCACTTTACCTTGTATGAATTGCTTTTAATCCTACATTCATGAATTGAACCATGAATTGTCTTTGCTTTTAAATCTTATGCCTATGAATTGATCCATGTATATTAAATTGCCCCTGGTTTTTAGTGCTTTTAACCCATCATGAATTCCGTATGAATTACCTCCCGCCATGAATTGATCAATGTACCCAAACATGAATTGTTGTTGTTTATATGCATGAATTGATCATTGCTGCCTATTACTATGAATTACTATTGCTATGAATTATTACTATTTATTCTGACAATTGCACTTAGCACACCCCCTGGTGTGAACCCAGAGACCTGCAGCCCATTGGCTGATCTAAATTGCACTTATTCGGTTAGGTGGTTCTCCAAACTAAATTTTTGAGTGACGCCTCCCCCTCCTTCCCTTCCCACTCCTTCTTCGCTCGAAGCTCGACCACCGGACATTGCCGACCACCTCGCCTTTGAAGTCAAGTTCGGAGACCCGCGCGCCTGACGTCCCGGGGTCTCCGAGGGGGGGAATTGTTGCCAAGTAGGCCCCCTCCCCTGCTTTAAAGCCTGCTATGAACTGTGCTAAAGTTTCCTGCGTTGCTGTTTTACTGCTACACCAAAGACTGCTTTGCACGTGTGTGTTCTGGTACACGTGTCAGTTTCCTGCCTGCGTGTCAATTACCTTGCTTCTGCTATAGACTGTGTAGTTTACTGACTCCATGTTTGGGTAACTGCACAAAGGACTCTTTTTCTGGGCAACCCTGCCCTGACCTGTATCTGGACTTCCCAGTGTGTGTTTGGACTGTGTTCCCCGTGCCTGCATTGCCATCTGCCACGGACCGTGCCTGTTTCCTGCTTTGGACTGTGTTTTAAAGTGTTGTTCCCGCTGCCTCCATGGAAGCCTGCCTCATATGGGCCCAAGCCGCTGCTAGCAGCCGGGCGCCTGCCGGGGAAACCTCCAGCGAGCCTGGCTAGGCGCTCCCTGGTCAGTTCCCGCCTGGAGCCTCCCGCGGGCCGGTCGCCAAGCTTGCCCTTGCTACCAGGCAGCCTGCTATCCAGCCCCAGCTATGCCCAGCCGGCATCCATGTTCTCAGGCACCCAGAAGACCCAGAGGAAAAGACTGCTTTGAGAAGCCATTTCGGCGAGGCGGGCACACCACGTCCGCAGCGAGAGCCCCTCGCCCCGCTCTGCATATCTTAGGAGCCGCCCCGGAGAAGAGCTAAGTGCTGACCATCCCAAGCACTTAGAGAATGCATCTCAAAGAAACCTCCGCATTCCAAAGCTGATGACATCAGGACAAGCCCTGTCCGCTGGAACATCCTTTCAGCCCACTTGGATTTCCCCCTCCCTCTTTTGTCCCCTCTTCCTGAGGTGTCACTTATCACAATCTGATTACCAAAGTGGCCCATCCGAGCCATTCAGTAGCCCATTAGACCCTTTGTTTTAATCTGTGAGAACCACCAAGTACAGCACCAGCCCCAGGGTACGTTTTGGGGTATTTAAGCTGGTCTCTCAGACCACTCGGTGCTCAGGCCATTCCCTATCCAGACCTCCTTGCTGTCCGTCTGTGGTCCCAGTGCTGGCATTGGGCCACCTCGCTGCTGCGTCTCTGCTTCGCTCCAGGATAAGTGAGTATTCCCCCTACCATCGTTGGGAACCAGCTAATGCGAACGTCTCTGTATTTCATACTCTATGTTTCTTAGACCTTGTATGTTCTTTGTATGATTGTGCAAGCTAGGCTTACGCTACACTCAATACACGTGTTTGAACCTTACTCCTTGTCTGCCTCTTTTTCACTAGAGTGTCTGGGATCGGGACCTCCGTAAACATAGGTTATGATCCTCGCTTAATATTAATAGTTACAGACTGCTACAGCTAATTCCCCATTATAATAAAAGAGCAGTTCTGGTAACAGGGTCCCCAGCGTAGTGCCTATGGGTACAACTGTGCCTGCCAACATCTTTTCTGGTGCCCTCTTAAGTTTTTGAAAAAGTGGGTGCGGCTATGTGGGGCTTTTACAAAGCATGGCCACTGGAGTATCGAGATGGGCTGTGCAGATTTTTAAAAACATCGCTTTGCCAGAAACGGCTTCCGCAGCATAAGAATCTTCACTGTGTGACTGAAGGAAAGCCACAGCAGCCATTTTGTGGCTCGCTCTGTCTGCTGCACTAGCTGTTTTGTGGCAGCCATATTGTTGCTGCACCCACCACACTCTGTCAGAATTCCAAATGTGCCCCCAGGCTCAAAAAGGTTGGGGGCCCCTGGTTTATTATATGCATCATCCTGTTCTTATTGCATTGCTTTCTGTTTATGTAATTCTATTTTCTGCAATGTTTGACATATCATTCTAATACTTTTTTGCACTGTTTCTAATTTTTGTAATCCTAGAGCTGGTGTGTTGCTTATTAGATGTATTGTGCTATTTGATTGCATTGTTTTTAAGATAAATTCTCTTAATTCTTCTTTATCCAATTTCTTCCTGAAGTCCAACAATCCCTTTCTAGGAATCCTTTTTTTTAGAAATTTGGAGTCTGTTTCAAATGAATTCTGTTTTGATCCAAAAGACTTTTTAAGAGAACAAGGGTAGGAAAGGAAGTTCTGCAAAAATTTAGAATTTCACTCTGTAAACATGCAGAAGCAGGCAATGACTTCTAGAGGTATGAACTGAGAAAAAATTCATTATAGATTCAAATCAAGTTTCCGAATGAACTCTGTTCTGTTATTCATTTGTTTTGAGTGGGCCAGTGCCAGTTCAGACCGATGGATTGGGTTTTTTTTTTGTTATTATGAGTTTCAGCCCTTTGCACCACGCAAGGTGAGTGTTGGTGGCACATGTGCAGATGAATACTGTTTTTTTCAAGGGGAGTTAGGAAAATGAGGTTCCGGAGCAGCTGTTTTTGCACTTAAGGGTATCAAAATTGCGCAGAACACAGTCCTCCCTCTAAGCCATTGGCCCACTCAGGTTTTCCTCAAGTACACTACCCACGCACACAAGAACGGACCCCAAAGAAGTCAAATGTTGGTGGGCGCACACTATGGCAGGAAATTGTTTGGCAACATTGTGGCAGCAGTGGGACAGTGCCCAAGCAGGAGAGCATTCTAACCAGTGCAGTGTAGCAATAGCATTAAATAAAAATTCTGATTTCATGTTCCATTTTTTCCCTTTTTCAAGTGATGATAATGCCAATAAATTTTTCTCACCTTTGTGTCCTTCTGCTGCGTGTTGCTGCCTTGTTTTCTTGTGCTTTGCCATTTCACTCCCACAATGAGGGGTGGCCGGCAGCAAATCTTCTTTTTGCACTTAGTCAGTGTTCTGCTGCAAAATGGGGTGTTCTCACCTTAATCACTACTAATCTCCTCCATTGCTCAAGTGCAGGCAGGCAGGTGGCAGGATCTCTCCCCATGCTCTGACAGACATCTGTTTTTCCATAACTTTTTGTTTTGCTGTGTGGGAAGATGCCAAAAAAACTAAAAATACATATTCCCCCCATCTCCTTCAACTGAATTAAATTGGAGGAACGTTTCTGAAGCTGATGAGTGGGGGAGGGATCAGTGCTCATCCCCTTTCGATGTCCCCATCGGCAGGGAGATGATGCCATTGCCTGGGAAGCACTGAAGGAAAAATGCATCCGTGCACACTGTGCACATCCCCCATAACTGGTATAATGCCAAGGGATCAGTCTCTTCAGTTGGTATCTGACTGGTTGGTAGACTTACTATTACAGAAGACAAGATGCTGCCAGTCCACTGCCTTACTGCCTACACTGCTGCTGTATAGGTAAGAACTAAAATAAAATGCAAACTTTTCAGTGGGGGGAATTCATTACTATTTTGTTTCCCAGATTTGGATCACTGATCCAGAAGCCACAAAATGAAACAGCTAATTCTGGGTGCATTTCCAGCTCATTCATTTCATTTTGCACACCTCCTAATGTCTTCTCAAACCTTCCCATCCTCCTGCTAGAGCACCATCTTGTGATATATAATATAAAACAACTTCAAGGGATGAAGCTGTAAAAAGGTGCCTTGATTTCTCTTCAAGGAGAAAAAGACTAAAAGGAAACAATGGCTGTATCTAAAAATAACAAATTTCAGGAAAAAATTCTCCTCCCTATAACAACAATGCTCATGGAAAATGATGAGGTATAAATATATAATAAGATAAATAAAATAAAATAAGTACAGTCCAAGCACAAGTATTTACCATCTGTTGTTTGTGAAATAAAGAACTAAGTAGGTATCATCCTTGAGAAAAATTAAGCAAGACTCTTTCCTAAATGGAAGAATTGCATGCTGCTGCCTTAACACCATAAATCCATTCAAAGAGAGCTCAAAGACTGATACTTTCAGCCCTGTAGGACAAAATCAACTTCCTTCTGAGCCAACTATAATGATAAAGAAAGGAACCATCAAAACTAATTTGGTCGTTCCTGCAGATGATCCCCATCTATGTATGATTACAGAAGGAACCACATTAAACAGAGATGTTTCTAATCAAAAGAAAATTCAGGATGCAAACCCGACGGTATGACAGTATCCATGCCAACGTAATCCAGACATGATAAAACCACTAAAGACTGTAACATAGAATATCACTGACTGGTTCGAGGCATGGACATTGAGAAAGAACTTTTCCAAAGAAATCATGATATTAGTATGGCTCAGGAAACGTGGATGACCAAAGACCTCGAGATTGATGAATACCAATTGTATTAGTTGGGCTGACCCCCTCATCCCTACTGAAACAAATGCTAAGCATCCTTACTCTGAAGACACCCTTGAGGAGGATTTGATTAGCTCTTTTGCAGCCCTGCCAGCCTCAGAGCAAATGGAGATTGCTGATAGATTAGAACAACTGAGATCTAGATTCCTGGAAATTAAGGGTGGCAACTCTTTACCATCGCCTCAGACTCTTCCTCCTGCAGTGGCTGAGGCAGTAGTAGTTATACGTAGGCTCACTCCTGCTCTGCCACCGCTTACCCCTTGGGGGTAGCAAGTTTTCCCAGCCTAGAGAATACACCATTACTCATCTGTACACTAAAGTAAAGGGAGGCAAGAATGAGACACCATGCCACTACTTTTAAGATTTTAAGTTGTGATCGTGTGGCCCACCTGCAGGAAACCAAGTAGAAAACTCTTTTGTCCCCAATCAGGTGATCTCTGCTAAAAACGGGTGCATTCGTATGGACCTAGAGGAGGGACTAGCTTCAATAGAGAAATCAAAACGACAACTAAACTTGCTCTCATGGAATCTGATGGGTGGGAGGAATAAGCTACACAACTTTGAATTTTGGGGGGTTTTGCGTAGGTATGATATATTATGCCTAGAGGAAACATGGGTGCAGGAGCCTGGTAGCCCCAACCATCAGGGCTATTGTGTCTTTGCAGTCCAGCTATTAAAACCCATACAAAAGGTAGGTGTATCTGGAGGTTTGGTAGTATTTGTCTCTGTTGATTTAAACATTGATGTCCAACTTCTGGAAAGTGATTCCCAGAATCATATCCAGATCACACTGATCCCAGATCAATGTATTGGTTCTCTTACTTGTGTCAATTGTATAAAATAGAGGCAACTCATGGCCTGGGACCCGGGAGGCTAAAGGGCAGATTAGGCATCCTGATATCCACATCTCTGGCAGAAAGTTGCACTCCATTGACAGCAATGAAGGACCAGGCAATGGCAGTTCATCTTCAGTTCACCAAAGAAGCAATATTATTGACTAGCAACAAAGCTCACTGTGGAGAAAAACACAATGGGTTTTAGAAAGGGGAGGGCTGGTGGGCATTGCTGCCTGCTTCTCTCCTGATCCCCACCGGGTGAAGGGGGGGCATTACCACCTGCTCTGCTCCTGATCCCAGCACCTGTTCCATGCCTAATCCCAGCCAGGTGAAGGAGGGTGGACATTGCCACCTGCTCTGCGCCTGATTCCTGCAGGTTGAAGGGGGTGGGCATTGCCACCTGCTCCATGCCTGATCCCAGGCGGGTGAAGGCAGGGGTGGGCATTGCCACCTACTCCCTTCCTGATTCCAGCTGAATGAGTGGTGAGCATTTTCTCTTGCTCTGTGCCTGATTCTGGTGGGTTGAAGGGGGGCAGGCATTGCCACCTGCTCCCCTCCTGATTCCGGCTGGGTGAAGGAGAAAGTAGTCATTGCCCCTGCTCCGCTCCTGATCCCAGATGGGTGAAGGTGGGAGGCGGGCATTGCCCCTGCTCCACTTCTGCTCCATTCCTGATTTCAGCTGGGTGAAGGCGAAGGGCAGGCAGTGCCGTCTGATCTGCACCTGATCCCAGCCTGGGCTTCCCACTGCAGTGCGCTCTCTGGAGGGACGGGTTGCCTCATCTGGGCTTCTCTCCACAGCAGCTCTTATATGGAACAATATTGGGGCCCCCATCTTCTTACTTGGCCCCGCTAGACTGAGTACAGTCAAAATTCTTAAGAGCTGTCTTTCAAATGCCTAAGTGGGTCTCAAATGCAAATCTGAGACTGAAGACTGGCATGATTAATGTTTCAGCCAGGGTGGCTCTCGCATCTGTCATTCAATGGCTAAAATTAAACTGTGATCCTAAGGGATTAAACCCCCCCCCCATTCTTAAGGATAGCTTTAAATCATCATGGGAGAAGGCTGTAAATGATAAGCTGGCTGCTTTTGGATCCCCCTCCCACACTGATTTTAAAAGTCGGGTTTGACCAAGTGGAGGTATTAGTAAATGAAAGGGATTTTATTTTTTTGAGGTTTAATTTTTTATTTTATTGTGGAAAAATTAAAAAGAAAAACAAAAAAGAAAAAAATGCATAAAACGAATAAAGTCCTAGAACGGCCTATACAAAGTGAACTAAAAAGGAGAGCTAACTCAGATTAAAAAGCAGAGCTAGTTTGGTGTAGTGGTTAAGAGCGTGGGACTCTAATCTGGAGCACCGGTTTGATTCCCCACTCCTCCACTTGGAGCCAGCTGGGTGATCTTGGGTCCGTCACAGCTTCTAGGAGCTCTTTCAGCCTGACCCGCCTCACAGGGTGTTTTGTCGTGGGGATAATAATAACAACATACTTTGTAAACCGCTCTGAGTAGGTGTTGAGTCATCCTGAAAGGCGGTATATAAATCAAATGTTGTTGTTGTTGTTACATTGTTAATCATTACAGTTTTTCCCCTACAACACTTCACTTTTCACATCAATCAGCTTGTGGTTGATTTAATTTCCTTTTTTTCCTTTTTCCTGTAATATGTGTATATCTTATCTCGTCTCTTTAACATCCCACCTCCACATTTTAACATGGACTAGTCATTAATTCATTTCTCTTCTCTAGTCACAGAGAGTCATCCAGGGCTTCCAATTTGCTATGTATACAAACAATATTTTTATATCTCTTTATAACTATAAGTTTGGCAATCTCAATTAGAGCCCACATCATTCCAGTCCAATCCCTCTACTAACAGCAGACAAGTCACTTTAACGTTTCCCCATATAACATTACAAAGAAAAAAACCATACTCTCTTCCCCTTCTCCCCGTCATATTTCCCAACAGATACAACTCTGGTCTAAACTAAAAATCGATCTTTTGAATACACATTAACCACCCCCAAAAATAGAATAATACTTCTATTCCCCTTCTAATCTTTAATTTACAAACCTTCAATCCTTTTCACTATTTTATAAAAGCCTGTATCATCAAATTTTTATTGGAAATTCCCTTAATTTTTTTTTTTTTTACAAAATAAATTTGGGGCCCCTTTATTTACCTTTCAGCCTTTATTTATTCCCAAAGTTCTTTATTTACATCTTCATGACTGTTCTAATCTTATTCCTTGTCCCTTTCTGGTCCAGAGTAATCTTTTTTCTTCCCATTCTTTCAACTCTTCACAACCTAAATTGTGGCTTCTCATGTTAATTTATTTTTCTTTTATTATACTGCATTTCATTGCCACATTTAGGTTGCCAATCCAGCACACACTTTATGTATTCCAACTTCACCTGTGGGTCAACTGACTGATGTAGACTCTGAACAGTTCAGTCCACTCTTTGGGTATATCATATGAGGCAAACAAAAACCTCAGCCATTCTTCTTTTTATTGGTCCCTTAAGTTAAATTCTTTCCCTATCCAGTTCCAATAAAATTCAATTATTTTAATGTAATTAAAGTCCAATATCATAGAGTTTTCACAGTATTATTCCTCATAGATCCAGAAGTTAGTATTATTGAGCCAGAGTTCTATAGCCAAAAATATAAAATAATTTCAGAGAGACAGGAGCGTCTCAGGAAAATTTGTTGTCATTCAGCCAGCTTATCTTCAATGCTGTTACTTCGCACTACATTCCAACTTTTCACACCAGACTGTTTACCTTATCAAGTCATAAAAAAGACACATAGGCTTCCACATATATAGCAAAAAAGTCACCCCAGGTCAGTTTGAAACTTTTTTCTTCCAATATAAACAAAGCAAGCTCCTGTGTGTATATTTGTTTCTTCTAATTCTTTTCTTTCTTTTTTTTATAAAAAATTTTATTGGAATTAGAAATATTTGGTCATTTATAACAATCAAAATACTCTAATATTCCAGTTCTAACCCCCTCCCTTCCCCCCCCCGTTTGTTGACTTCCAACAGTTTTCCAACCCTTTGTCTATTCTTCCCCTACTCATTTCAACTTATTTTGACAATTAAACATATACTTTCACACTCTTCTAAGCTAATCTATTATAACACAGTGCTAAGTCAGTTTCCCTTCACTTATCAACTAACTAATATATTCCTGGCATATTATTCAATAGTAATAATACTGGTAATATTCTCAATATCCTGTACTCTAACTTATTCATTCTAATGTCATCAATATGGGACAAACAATTTATCCCTCCCTATACATAACTTGAGTACTCATAAGTGATGAATACATTTATAAGTCAACCAATTTAACTTATACTCTATGTTACTCTTTACTTCCTCTTATATCTCTTATCTTTATAACATAAAGTCAATCAATTTGACTCGTATTCTACACATTTCTAAATATACCTATAAACACAATATACATTCAACATAAGTCAATCAATTTGACCCATGTTCTGCACATTTCTAAATATCGCTATAACCAAAAATACCTTCAGCATAAGTCAATCAATTTAACCTATATTCTATATGCTACTTCTCATTCCCTCCCTTCTTGTATTCATGAATTTTAATTCTGTTAATTCTCAATTACACCCCTATCTGCCAGCAACATAATTAATTAATTTATTTCTATTCTTATATATCACATAATAACTATTACTCAATACTGTATAGAATAATCAAATAGAATAATTGCTTAGTAATTCTTCTTTAACTCTCCTCCCCCCGGTATAGTCACTTCTCTCTTCTTTTGTTTTTCTTCAATAATTTTCAAACTGCCACAGTTCTCCTCCCACCTCCCATTTTTTCACCAAATATTGTTTCAGCTTCTCCCAATCTGTGTTAAACTGTCCTGGATCAAGGTCTCTTAGTTTTCTTGTCAGTTTATCCATCTCCGCCATGTACAGCAATTTGTAAATCCAGTCCTCGATAGTTGGCACTTCTTGTACTTTCCACTTTTGCGCATACAAAAGTCTAGCCGCTGCTGTCATGTAAAAAAGCAATGTCCTATGTTGTGCTGGAATATCTTCCATTCCCAAGTTCAGTAGCAGGAGTTCTGGGTTCTTATTAACTTGAAACTGTAAAATCTCACTTATTACTCTTATTATTTCCCCCCAGTACTGCCTGACTACCTCACAAGTCCACCACATATGGTACAAAGATCCTTCATGCTTTTTACATTTCCAGCATTTATTAGATGTGTTCACATTCCCTAGCGCAATTTTCTTTGGTGTCAGGTACCAACGATAGATCATTTTATAGACATTCTCTTTAATGTTAGTGCATGTCGTAATCTTCAAAGTATTTTTCCACAAGTATTCCCACGCCTCCATTGTTATTTCTTTATTAAAATTTATAGCCCACTTCACCATTTGCACCTTAACTACCTCTTCTTCAGTATACCATTTTAACAACACTTTATAGACCTTTGAAATTTCCTTTTTGTCTTCTTGTAAAATTACTTCCTCCAAGTCCGAGTTCTCCATTCTTATCCCTCCCTTGGCACAATCCGATTTATAAAGGTCTCTGAGCTGTCTATATTGAAACCAGTCATAGTTTGGAGACAACTCTTCTTGCGTCTTTATTCTTAATTTAGAAAATTCTATTTGTGTTATCTCCTTATACGTTAAACACTGTTGTTCATTATCAACAGTTCTCAGATCAATCACTTCATAAGGAACCACCCAGGAGGGAATTCCTTCTTGTAGGTAATCTCTGTACTTTTTCCATATTGTGAAGAGGCTTCTCCGAATGTAATGGTGTAGAAACATAGAGTCCGCTTTTACTTTATCATACCATAAATATGCATGCCATCCAAATATTTTTTTATATCCCTCTAAGGCCAGCAATTTGCGATTTTTAAGCATCATCCAGTCCTTCAGCCAAACCAAGCAGATTGCCTCATAGTAAAGTCTTAGGTTGGGCAGTTGCATTCCGCCTCTCTCTTTCGCGTCCTGTAACACTTTCATTTTCACTCGAGGCTTTTTGCCTGCCCAAACAAAGTCCGATATCTTTCTCTGCCATTTCTCAAACTGCTTGGAGTCCCGAATAACTGGTATTGTCTGTAACAAAAACATCACTCTTGGCAGCACATTCATCTTGACTGCTGCAATTCTTCCCAACCATGACAAATTCAATCTATTCCATTTAATCAAGTCTCGCTCTATTTGAGTCCACAATTTCTCATAGTTATTCTTGAATAGATCTATATTCTTTGCAGTCAGTTCAATTCCCAAGTATTTCACCTTATTTGTTACTTCACAGTCTGTTATTTCCATAAGTTGCTGTTGTTTTTATTTAATCATATTTTTACACAGTATCTTTGACTTCTTTTTATTTACAAAAAAACCTGCCAAATCTCCAAATTCTGTGATTTTTTCTATTACCCTTGGCATGTTTTCAATTGGATCTTCCACAATTAACATTATATCGTCTGCAAATGCTCTGACCTTATAGGAAAAGTCTTTTATCTTTATTCCACGGATTGCATTATCTTCTCGGATCTGTATCATCAAAATTTCCAAAACCATTATAAACAACAGTGGAGACAATGGGCAACCTTGTCTTGTACCTTTGCCTATAGTCAATTTCTTAGTCACCTCGTCATTCACCACAATTGCTGCACTCTGGTCTCTGTAGATTTCTTTTACTGCTCTGATAAATCTTTCTCCCAACTGTAGCTGTTCCATAGTGTCGAACATAAAATCCCAGTTCAAATTGTCAAAAGCTTTTTCAGCGTCCACAAAGAAGAACCCAACCTCCTTATCACAACGCCTATCATAATATTCAATAGCATTTATAACTGTCCTTAAATTGTCTCTGATTTGTCTATTCGGTAAAAAACCAGCTTGTTCTTCCCCAATAACTTCGGATAGCCATCCCTTTACTCTTTCCGCTAAGATCTTCGCAAAGATCTTATAGTCATTGTTAAGTAAGGAAATAGGTCTGTAATTTTTGACGTTAGTCAAGTCCTGTCCTTCTTTAGGGATCAATGATATGTTAGCTTCACTCCAAGTATCTGGAATTCTTTGGTCTCTCATAACACCATTGATCACTTCTTTTAGGAATGACACCAGTTCATTAACCATTACCTTGTAAAATTTAGCTGTGAGTCCATCAGGCCCTGGCGCCTTACCCAGATTTGTTGACTGTATTGCCTTCCTTATCTCTTCCTCGGTCACTTCACTATTCAATTTATTTCTCCAATCTTCCGAGATCACTGGGAGCCTCATTTTCCCCAGATATGTCACTATTGAATCTTTATTCACCTCTTTTTTATTATACAATTTAGCGTAAAATTTGTAAAAGGCTCTACTAATAGCAGTCTGTTCCAGATATACTTTATTATCCTCACATATTTTATTTATTGTCTTCTTCTCCTTTCTCTTCTTCAATTGCCATGCCAAATATTTCCCAGGTTTATTTGCTCCTTCAAACGACTTTTGATTCATTCTCTTCAGATTCCATTCCAGTTCTTTATTATTCATTGCTGTCAACTGTTCTTGTAAAATTTTAATGTCTTCGTAAACCTTCCCTGGTCTTTTCTTTAGTAGTATTTCTTTGGCTTTTATTTTCTCTGTAATATCTTGTCTCTTCTCCTCTTGTTTTTTCCTGGCTCTTCCATTTAAGTCCATTAGTATGCCTCTAATTACTGCCTTATAGGTATCCCATACCTTGTTGGTTGGTACTTCTCGATTCATGTTGTATTGTATGAAGAACTTAGTTTCCCTTCTCAACGTCTCCAAGTTTTCTCCCTCTTGCAACAAGTCCTCATTTATTCTCCATCCTTTCCTCTTAGTTCTTTTCCCAAACTTCCACATAATTGGATTGTGATCTGTGCCTACCATAGGCATTATTTCCACCTCTTTAGTCCATAACACTAAGTCCTTTGAGGCCCAGATCATGTCAATTCGTGATAGAGTGTCTTGCGGAGAAAAATGTGAATTGTCTGCTCTTGGGATTCTGTATTCTCCATACATCTTCCAAAGTTTCCTGCTGCATTAATGCAAAAAAAGTTTTTGGTAGTAGTCCTCTTTTCTTTTGTGCAGTTGCTGATTTCTTATCCTGCTCCAAATTTGTAACTCCATTGAAGTCTCCTGCAAGAATTATGTGGTCGTAAGAAAGTTCATCTAATTGCTTCCTCAAATCCTCAAAGAAGCTTTCTTTTGCTCCATTAGGTGCATAGATTCCAATCACCAGCACTTTCTTTGAATTCCATGTACATTCCACCGCTAAAAATCTGGCTTCTGGGTCCTTAAACACTAACTTTGGCTGCAGCTCCTCTCTAATATACAGGGCCACTCCCCTTTTTTTCTTTTTTGTGGCTGCTGCAAAATGAGTGCCCAATTTGCTCAGTTTTAGATATTTTACATCCTGTTTTCTAATATGAGTCTCTTGTAAACAAACAATATCACATTTCTGTTTTAATAGCCAGTGAAAAGTACTTTTTCTCTTATTGGGTGAATTAAGTCCATTTACATTCCAAGATATAACCTTACATTCCATATTCATAGCCTTGTTGCTGGTAAGTCCTTTTCATTGTCCCTCATAAACTTTTCCATTTCAAATTCAGATCTGATGCGCTTTTTCACTCCTCCAAACTCAAATGCCAGTCCTTCCGGTAATTCCCATCTATACCTTATTTTCATGTCCTTCAAAATCTGGACTAAGGCTTTATATTTTTTCCAATCAAGCAACACCGATCTGGGTAACTCCTTCATAATAATCACTGTCTTGCCATCAACCTCCAATGGGTCTTGGAATTGCTTGCTCACAATCATTTCTTTCATATTTCTGGTTGTAAATTGCACAATCACGTCTCTTGGTAACTTCCTCTGGGTCGCAAATCTTGAGTTTATACGATACGCCACATCTAGGATAGCCATGATTTCTTCTTCTTCCTTCCCCAGGTATCCAGCTAACACTTCAGCAACTTGCTCTTGAGCTGTCTTTCCCTCCATCTCCGGCAAACCGCGAAACCTTAGCTGCTTTTCCATATACTTGCTCTCCGCAATAGCCATTCTGCCCCTCATCGTCCTCATATCTGTCTGTTGCGTGTCTGAGAGATTCTCCATCGCCTTCTCCACCACGTTAACTTTTTGCTGTGTTGCTTCCATTCCCTTTTTCATTTCTGCCAATTCACTTTTAACTGTCTCTTTAACTTCTTTGATCTCTTTCACCAGCTCCTGCTGGACCTTTAACATTTCCGAAAATCTTTTGTCTAAATTTTCCATAGCCGTCTGCCACTCTTTTTTCGACATCGTGGGGCTTGACTTGCCTCGCTCCCACGAATCTGCTCGTTTCCTTAACTCCGTGGCGCTTGGCTAAGTGTCCCTTTAATTTAATTTAATTCAAATGTCCCGGTTTCAAAAGGAAAAAAAAGAAGCACAAGATCCAAAATGCCGGGCGTCTTTTCTCTATGGTTTTTCTATATTTTTGTAATCCAATATGGCATGCTTCCTCTTCTGCTGAAGCCCGTGCCCTTCCCTCTTCAAAGATGGCGATTGCCCTCTTCCTGTCTGCCTTAGGGCCGTCTCTCTCCAGCAGCTCTATCACAATTACGTACTTCCTGTTTCCCGTCTCCTCACAGCAGCTCTCGCGATGGTAGAAGCTTTCTCCCAGTCTGTTATCTCCTCACAACCACAGGTATGAACAACAATCCTCCGATTTCTCTAATTACTTCTTTTAGCTTAGTCCTTTTACTAATCTGTTTCTTGCCGAGTCTTCCTCTACTTTTAATCAAACTGTTGCAGTTTAAAAGTCCCCTTTAATGCTTCTTTGCTTTAAGTAATTCGTCCCGTTTCAAGAGATAGTGATCTTTACCTTTTCAAACGTCTTTCTGGGTTGTAATCACTGCTTCAAACTCAGGTTCTCTTTCACCTTCTTTCCTCCTGTTGATGCTTGGGCATGTAGATCTTATGCCAGCCGTCACTGGCCCCAGAACTGCCGCAGAGATATAAGCCGACCTGTCTTAGGGTGGGACCTCAAGGGACGGGGGAGAGTCCGTTGCACAGAACCCCCCCTCGCCCGAGATCGACGCGCCCTGAGGTACTTGAGCATTCAAAGCCTGTTCTCCGCCTGAGAACAGGGGACCGCGGGCTTGTTTACCCCCGCCGGTCACTGAAAACAGCAGCCCGGTCAGCTCTGCTCCCAGAGCTGTGTTAGACCTCCATGGATCCCAAACAGGAAGTCCCCTGTTTCTTCTAATTCTTATTTTCCAATATATAAAAGACTTCCAATATAGATGAGGATTAAGCAAGAGAAATTTTCTCACCAAAGCTGCATAGAATCATTCTGTATTGCAGGTTCCAAACTGTAGTTAAGAAATCGAAGAAAGCAATTAGTGGGTAAGATTGGGAGGGGTTGTCCATTCACTCCAGCACAGCTTCTAACGATGTTGCATTCCTGGTCCTCGGCACTTCAATGTCACACACTGCCCCAACATAGTCCAGGCAGTAAATCTTTCTGTCGAACCCACCAAATGAGGCACAAATGGGTATCTTCTGATCATTCCCTTATCAAGAATGATAAACAGCTGAAGAAAAACTCTCCAGCCACAAAAAGCAGCTGCGTGTCTCTCCCACAGATACGGGAGCATCTGGGCGCCATTGCCTCCTGAAGGGGCGGGGTGTAAATCAAAGGGTTTTTGATGCAGAGCATCAGCAGGATGTAGGGAGTTCTCCATCTTTTTTGGCTTTACTCTGAGTCAGATATATAGTTGCCTTGGCTGAGTATTTATTTCAGTTAGAGATCCCAAGCCAGCGGAGTGCTTTCTCTCTTGCCAAATGGCAAGCCCTTCCCACAGTGGAAGTAGAGGGGAGATATAAAAAGATCCCTCTAGATGAAAGACTCTGCCAATGTAATAGTGGCAAGGTAGAAACAACAGAATGTGTCCTGCTTCACTCCCCTCTCCATCAAAAGATCCATATGTTCTCCCCCTGCTCGATAGGACCCCAGGTTGGTCAAACCAAGCATATGCTAGAATGCTGCTCTTGGGAGAAAATGCTCAGGTCACAGCATCTACTGGAAAACTTTGTGCAGCAGTATGCAAAGTTTGACAGAGTATTTTAGATAATAAGGAGCAGCAGCAATATATAGTAGTAAGAAGTAAGGAATTTTCTACTTAAGATGAAAAACTAGTTTGGTATAAATAGTACAAATAGTATATTGACTCTATAAGACAATCCTAATATAACACTTGTATTTGTTTATTTAAAATCATTTTATCTGTCTCTGTGTGTGTATATATACACACACAGAGATATATACAGTAATAAAGGATGATTGAATGGAACTAAATAGGTAAGTATAGATTTCAACACAGGGCCTCAATTGAATCAGTGGACGACTCAACTAAGCAGAAAGCTCAGGGGCCATGGCAGGTGAGGTGAGAGAAGGAAGGAAGGAAGGAAGGAAGGAAGGAAAAGAAAGAAAGAAAGAAAGAAAGAAAGAAAGAAAGAAAGAAAGAAAGAAAGAAAGAAAGAAAGAAAGAAAGAAAGAAAGAAAGAAAGAAAGAAAGAAAGAAAGAAAGAAAGTAAGTAAGTAAGTAAGTAAGTAAGTAAGTAAGTAAGTCCTGGCCTTGGAAAATTAGCTCTGAAATGAAGCCAGAACTTCTGTTTTCCAAATAGCTGGCACACACTGAGCTTCAAAGTCCTATTCTGTTTACTCTGGCAGCAGACATAAACAGAGAAATTTAAAAAAAACAGAAAAATGTGTTAATTTCCCCAGATGAAGGTAATCTGTGTAAAAGAAAGCAATTTAAATTAGTCTAAAATGTACTGAATGAGATATTTTAAGACATAAGTCATTTTAATTACATAACTGCCCTTTATACTCACATATATCAGGGCCAAGAAGCTTTCTGAAGATAATATTTTCTGATTCCATTGCAGGGGCAGCATCCCAGGATTTTTAAAATAATGGGGATACACAAATCAAATGCAGAAGCAAAAGAGGAAGTAAGGAGGGAGCTTGACATGTGGGAACAGTGCAAAAAACAATTCCACAGAATACAGGCAGCTAAAAACGTCCTGACAGGAAGAGCCTAGAATCTATTATGAATTGAGAAAGGACATAGACACATCACAACCATTGCTTCTGGTTAAGTTGGAGCTAATTTATTTAAAAATTCTAACCCATTTTACCAGCCAGGGGCAGGGCTCAGATAACAACAACAACAACATTCGATTTATATACCGCCCTTCAGGACAACTTAATGCCCACTCAGAGCGGTTTACAAAGTATGTTATTATCTCCACAACAAACACTGAGCACCAGCAGGCGGACGGGGAGCTGCAAGTGGGCAAATGGAAATCCTAAGGCTGAAATACTGATGAGAGAAACCATGCACTTCGCCCTGGCCACTATCAAAACACCTATTTTGAAGGCCATTAACAGCATGCATGGGCAGATGAGGGTGGGGGCATCAATGGGGGAAGCAATAGGAGAAAATGCACATGCAAACATTACGCAAGATACCCCGCACTGGTTTTTCAGTCAGCTGCATCACATGCCATAGATAGCCCAGGAATTGAATGTGACTGCACAGGTCGTCCGGTTTGTTCCATTCACCCTGTTTTGTTAACTTCCTCTAAGCAGTCACAATTCCAAATAATATCCAGGTAGTTCTCACACTTCAAATAGCACCACTGGATGCCAGCAGTGCCGTGCGC
Source organism: Eublepharis macularius (assembly GCF_028583425.1). Classification (NCBI taxonomy): domain Eukaryota; kingdom Metazoa; phylum Chordata; class Lepidosauria; order Squamata; family Eublepharidae; genus Eublepharis; species Eublepharis macularius. The sequence goes on along the minus strand of NC_072795.1, from coordinate 143,838,995 downwards.
GAGCATGAGAGTCTTGGCCCCTGCGGGGGCATAACTGTGCCCACTGAGGCAACTCGCAAGCCCGTCCCCTCCAGCAGAGTCCATGGTCCTTCCAAGCCATTGTAATTGTACAGGGACACAGCCGTATAACACTCAGGATGTTACTGAAGAGCAGCAGGAGAACTGTGGCAGCACCTCACAAATCCCCTTGACCCGACATGGCCCATGTTCTCTTGCAAGCTTTACAGAGAGGCCATGGAAGACTGGGGGCACCGCCACTTTCTGGCCTGATTCCCTGGTCTCAGCAGAAGGGTGCATCCCTTCTGAGCATGTATCCCTGGTGTGGAAGTGCCATAGGATAGTGTCCACTCCAACTGCATTAGGCTATATTGAGTAGGCACTGTTCCTCCCTCAGGGCATGGTTCCTCCCCATGTCTCCCACCTACAGGGGAGGGGATTCCTTGACAAGGGACCAAGCGGACAGTACAGTGCTGCCACCATCCCTGCCAGCCCCCCACCCCCACCCTGCAGCATCTTTGACAGCATTCTGCAGTATAACGTTCCAGCGAGTATGCGCCATTGCATGCTATGGGGTAGACTGCTGGTGATAGCACCTTGCTTCACCCCAGGAGTGCATGGTGCTAACCTCAGCTATGGATTGTTGGTGTGCAAAGAGGGGGGAGGGGAGATGGTGGCAGACTTGTGGGCCAAGACTGCTGAATCCCCACCCTTGCTTCTCAGCATGCAGTGTTCAGGGGTGGCAGAGTTGCCCCTTGTTGAGTGTCTTCAATGATGGAGTACCTCTAAGGGATCTGAGATTAGACAGACAGCAAGATCTGCTCCTCCGCTGGCCTGTGTTAGGTGTTGTCCCTATTGTTGGAAGTGTGTATTTTTCCATTGTGCATTTCCCACCCCCACCTAAGTGCAGTGCTGTGTTATTTAAGTGGGCATGCCTGGGACCTCAGAGATAGAGCCCTGTGCCACACACCTTATTATGTGTGCTATAAGGAGTCCTGGCCAGGTTTTGATGCAGTTTATGGGGACTGCAATTGGGCATGGGGAAGTGTGCCCAGCCATTGTGTGTGTGATTGGCTGTGCCCGTAGTCAGCACTGTGAGCTACGCTGAGGCTTGTGCATGGGAGCATGGCTGAGGGAACACCACTTCTTCCCTTTTCAGTGCTGTTCTAACTTCATGCCAGCTGTGAAGGATATTCCCAGGAGAGGCTTAAGGGGCCAACTAGCTCCCACAATGACTCTGGGAATGTTCCTTTCCGAGCCAGTATGATGGGTGTATCTCTGGCAGCTGGCTGCAGCAGTGCGGCACTGAAGCACTAAGCCAAGGTGATTCCATGATGGAGGGCTCTAATGCCTAAATGGCTCCCTGCGCTCTCGGGGGCCCCTCCCTCAGGACTGTGCTGTTAGAGAAGTTTCACCTGTCTCATACATCAATGCGCTGTTCGCAGTATTTCCTCCACTTTCTAGAGTTATAGCATGGAGGTACAACCTGCCAAGGACCACATGGACACTGGTGGCTCACTATATATCATCTCCTCCCCAAGAAAGCCACACCAACAAGTTACTCAGAAGGCAGATTAAACTAGGTCAAGAGGCATCCCCTTGATACACAAAGTTTTCTGAAACACCAGTTTCAGGATTCATTTATTTTGCTGCTAATAATTCAAAGTAACTTGTCAGGGAAGATGCATGTGGGAAGGAAGCAGATCTGAACAGAACGGTGAATTCTATAATTAGGTGCAGTTTAGAGGTAATATGCCATTCTGAAATTCAACTTGCTGTATATGAAAGGCAAATTCTGACTCATATTCCTCCAGTGTAAATCTGGTGCAGTGCCATTTAAATCAGTGGTTTCTGGGAGAAGAGGGGCTCGGCTGCAAACGTTAGACATTGATAATTATAGAAGTGTGGGGAGGGGGAAGAAATCAGAAGTCAGACTGATTATAAGAAATGGGACAAAGGCGTTTAATGACGTTGGCAATGTATGAGGAACAGAGCTCTACTGACAGAAGTCCTTTAAATAGAAACTGGTACTTTTTTAGAGTGAATCTCAATACAGGAGCAAGCTCAGTGCTCTTGCAACAACACCACGTCGTGATCTGCAAAGCTGTATGCCCACAGGTGAAGACAGACAGCATAAACCACGCTATCCGAAGCACAGCTGCACGCCTCAAACCCTGCCGACTCCAACAGACTTAGAAGGGAGTAACTCTGCTTAGAATCTCACTGCAAGTGTGGTATACGTGGTCTGAATTTATCTGCACTGCCCTGAAAACTCCCATACATTCCTCTGTGGTAGTCAAAGAACACGTGGTTCCACCATCTTCAGCGTTGTCAGAGGAAAGCTGGATATAACAGGCACACCTTGGGTAGCACCCGGGAGGTCACCAACATACTTTCCCCACCCCCTGAACCCCTGGGAGAGTTCTGCTACAGTTCTTGAGGTGTTTTTGGATTTCTTTTGTGACATGAAGAATGAAGGACGTATCATTGCACAGATGCTGCTTTAACCTGTGATTTCAAAGCTGGAGAAACTATCTGAAGCACAGGAGGGAGGGCGAGACGGAGAGCTGACCCAGCTTGGCACGCAAGGCCAGGCAACCTGCACCAGCCGGTTCAGGCCCAGATGCAGCCTGGCCATGGCTACCTTCTTGGTTGCTCCTACAAACAAGTGTAGAGTATCCGAGCGGGATCTGGGAGACGGGGGTTCGAATCTCACCTCTGCAATGGAAGCAAAAATCACGAGTGCTGCATTTTGACTGCACTCTGCTCCTCAAACTCTTCACTGCTGTTTTTCATCTCCTTTTAACTGAGCTTCACCAAAAGTAAAGGCAGGTATGGAAGTTGGGAGGAATATTGCTTATTTCTGCACTGAAAACAAACTTTTACTTCATCAGCGTTTATGGTTAATTAACGAACACCAAGTTTCTGCTGAGAAGGTTTTCTGTCCGTGATCCTTCTGGGGAGGTTTCTAAATGTAAATTATGGAACTTGCATTGCAATCGCATTGCAAAAGGACAAGAAATCTCCAAACATTTTTGCAAAAGAAATTAAAATTTACAATCATCATTTAAAATCTCAAACTAAAACCATGATAATACATTAATGGCCCAGATTGGAGCAACGAGTGCGCAGGTCAACCATGCTCACATCTGCATGCCTCACCACCACCTTTATCTTTACGATGGCAGCAACAAACCTCCCCATTATCAAGGCTTGACATTATCAAAGCTGTGAAGGTTTTCTCCATTTGTTCACTACTTCTTTGAACAGCTAGAGATTTTGTGTATGCATGAAACAGAGGAAGCAGGATGCCGTAGAATTTATCGCCTTTCAGGTATGCCATAACAGCCTGTTAGTGATCTCAGCAGAAAAATCAAAAGAGTGTCACAGGTGTGCAGCGCTGCAGTGAAGGAAAGTGGTTAATACTGAACACAAACGGATCCTATTAGCGCTATCATGGTAGGACCTCACTTGGAAGCAGAGTTTTCAGTTTAATTACTTGAGAATTCTGCATCAGTTGGGAATCAAAAGGGACCTGCCCGCACAGACCTGGTTTCTAGAGTGGAGATCAGCAGGGTCAAAACTGCCCGTGCCTACCAAACACTGGCTGCTCCAAGGTCAGCAAGGAGGAAATGATAGCTGTGCCACAAGGACTTGCTGGCAGTAACTGGGAAGAGGGTGGAGGAGTTTGGCCAGGGTTGCCAAATGCCTGCTGAGGCTGAGAGATCTCCAGCCCCCAGCAGACTTGCCCTGATGGCATTCCAGCAGCCACATATCTAAAAAGGCCTCCAAGGGTAAACAGGATAAGAATCCCCCGTGGGAAACAATAATTCACATCTGTTCAGTATAAATACAATAGTTTATAATGTGCAAAAATGCTCAGTTGTGAAATCTAACAAATACCCATTCGTAAATAACAATAAATACTATACATCACTACGTCACCTAAACATCACCTCTCGGCACATAGCAGTCAATAAATACACCCAATGACACAATTATGGAACTACGAGTCCCTCAAACCATCTGGAGGGTCAAAAAGATTGCTGTTAAGTGCTTTATCTAATCCAGCCGCCTGCTCGGCATATGGCCTGGACAAGGCAGCATTGCATGCCACGGCTGTAAACAATTGTTAGATGTAAACTTAGTTTCCTCCTACTTGTAAGCTGTGTTTCTTCTCCTTTTGCAGGTTCATCTAACCATGGAGGCCACACAGGATCTCACAAGTGCATCTTTCTGGCAAGTATTACGTTGAGCAATGCCTCTGTGTTGATTGGTCTTTTTGTTTTTCTTTCCACAGATACACATAGTAACACAGGAGCCTCAAGGAAACAGCTGAAGACATCCCAGACCTCCACATCCAACAAGATTGCTAGCTACGTACGTGTTTCGCTCTCTTTCTCAAGGACGTGATTGGGTATAGTAAATCCAGGGCTTTTTTTCAGCTGGAACGCGGTGGAATGGAGTCCCAGAACTTCTTGAAAATGGTCACGTGGCTGGTGGCCCCGCCCCCTGATCTCCAGACAGAGGGGAGTTGAGATTGCCCTCATCTCAACTCCCCTCTGTCTGGAGACCAGGGGGCGGGGCCACCAGCCACGTGACCATTTTCTCCGAGGGCCACTCACTGAGCTCCACCACCTCTTTCCCCAGAAAAAAAGCCCTAAGTAAATCCAGTCTTGCTCTGTGATCCAACAACATGCCCAGGGGTATTACATGTGCTCAGGAGGCTCCTGTGTTACTGTGGGTATCTGTGGAAAGAAAAATGGATGTGAATTATTGTTTCCCATGGGGAAGTTTTGTTCTATTTTCTTGTATCGGCATTCCAACAGCCAGCAGAAGAAAGAAAGAAAAGATCGGCACTATATTTAATCAATTAAATTAGCTCATTTCTTCTGAATGAAGAATAAAGCTCTACTCTAGCAGGACTCCTTCTGGCTCTACATTCACTTTGCAGAACCCCGATGAAATGTAAAGCTTTGCTAAGTCCTGTTTGCTTCAGAAGGCTTGAGAGAGAACCATGTTTCTAATGCTATATAATTACATGTAATACATACTCTTTAATTTCCACCAGGAAGGGTACCCTACTAATGGGCTATTTATTATGCACTTGCTTAATTTCTTGTGAGTTGCTAAGATAACCTTCCATCACAGGATTAAAATGGTATTAGAGAAGGGTTTTTTTTCCTCTCTGGAACGTTTCTGAATGATCCCAGCTGCATTACTAAAGAGTAAACACATTATGCCCTCTTGTTTGAGCCTATTTACTGTGGAAAGTCTGAACTATAGGGCTTGTTAGAAGAAGGGACTGGCGACATCTTTTGCTCAGACCTTCAAGACCCCCAATAGAGAAAAAGGAAGGAAACAACCATAGAGTCAATTAGATAGATAGGCTGCTATCAGTCTCCTTCCTGCCAGGGGAACTTCCTTCCTTCCCTTCTCTCCTCCTCCTCTCTCTCTCTTCTTCCCTGCATGCACCAGGAGAGGCAATATGGTGTCTCCTCTGGAAAGAAATAAAGCAGATGGCCTACTTATAATCTAATGCCATCCTAGCCAGTTAGAGCCGTTACTAGTTCTCTCTCTCCTCTAAACTTATATAAATATATTTCTTTAGACAAATAAACAGTTGTTGGTTCTCTAACTTGGATGTGAGGCTGTATATTTTAATTAGATTGTAGTATGCAGTTACTTGTCTGGTCTTTGACTGTATTAACCTTTGAGTGGATGAGAGGCTTTCAGCATGCAGTTTGTTTAGTTAACGTGCCTTAACCAACCCAATAGGGCTTTCTTAGTCAGAGATATACACTTGCTGTTCAAGTGTCATTCGTCATGTGTAGCTTGGCCCTCATATGTATTCCTCCTGTTCACTTGCCATTCACTTGCTCTCCACTTGATCACTACGTGGAGGAATACACGTGAGTCTGTTCACTTGCCAAGCAAGTGTCATTCATCACTTGTAGCTCGACCCATAGTTTAGGATTCAGCTGAAAGGGGAAACATTCAGAGGCAGCAAAAAGTGCCCACCCTTTTATCGACATTTTGTGGGGTTGCTCCAAAATCAGATGAAAGTGTTGCTTTAGTTTTCAGTTAATTATCACAGCACCACATCTGGTTGGCTACCACACTGTAACTACATTATCTACACCATGCGCTTCCTGATGGACTAGCATGACAATTTCTGGAAAGGCAGTGTAAAAAGGGGGGCACTGAACCAGCAGCGTATCTGGGATACAATGGCAGCAAAGAACAAGAAGAAGGCAGGAAATCTGGAATATATTTCACTTAACTGACATACTGCACACACACAAACCCCACTATACACAAACTTTAATTTGGAAACACAAAATAGATAAAATCAACACATCACAATTCTATTAACCACGTTACTGACAGTGGTCTGAGTACTGAACTTGTACCTTGAAGACCCAGGTTTAAATCCTAACTCAGCCGTGGGCCTCATTGGGTGACCTTGAGCCAGTCATCGTCTTTCAGTCTAAACTATCTCAAAGGATTGTTATAATGGGTAAAATGGAGACAGGACGAACCATGGTTGCCACCTTGGGGGATGGGCAAGAGGATCTGAGGTCTGAACACTTGCTGTGTTATGCGATGGTTCAAACAGTTGGGGGGGGACCCCTCTATCATATCTGTGCCTGTAACAGGAGACTAACGTGGAGAAATAAAGTAGGTAAGATGATGAAGAAAGCCTCATCTCCATAACCTCTTTGTATCAGACATCTGGTAAAGGCACAGGCCAATAAAAATGGTAATTAGCTCCAGTTCATTCAACTTGATCCAATGACTTCCTTCTACATCCCGCCCAATACGCCACCTCTGATCCTACCACTTCCTTTGCCTGAGTCCACATGATCTATGGTATCGGCACTCTTTTGCAGCTGGATTGCCTTGTCCACAGAGGACCTTCCATTTGTGCATAATTGTTATATCGCCCTGATTGCATAATGCCCAGCAATGGATGGCTGCAGCACAACCGTTACGTTGTCATTCTGTTTTTCCAAGGAACTCAGGCAGCATGCATGAATAAATAAATAAATAAATAAATAAATAAATAAATAAATAAATAAATAAATAAATAAATAAATAAATAAATAAATAAATAAATAAATAAATAAATAAAATGGTCTTTTCCTATTTTACCCCCACAAACAAACCTGTGAGGTTAGTTGGGCCAAGAGACAGAGATGGGCTGATTTGGATCTGGGCCTTCCAATGGTCTAGCCTCTAACCCACACTAATCTGTACGTAAATTTGTATAACAGAATATCCAGTGTACAATACACGAATGTGAACGATGCTAAAGTGTCTGTTGTAATGTTAGAACCACCTCTCACAACAACGGAGACGTATCCAGTGGGTCCAGCAGCTGGCAGGTGAAAAAGTACGTGCTCTCCAGGCAAGACTCAGAGCCATAAATATTAGCGATATTCAGGTATGCGCACACAGACCTCTACAAATAGAATGTAGGTACATATTTCAAACAAACTGGCTAGTCATTTCATAGCTTAGGCTATTGTCAAGTTTCCTCTACACATTTATTGCCTTCAGAGAGCCAACTGCACATCAGGACTGTGTGTAATTCAAGACTGACACCTGCTTCTCTGGTGCAAAGCAAGGAACAAGGGTGAAAAGGGCAGCGGGAAAAGAATGTTTAACTATAAACCCTGTTGGGCCATTTTCTTGTCAAAATTTCTTCCCTGCTGAACTTATTCCTTTCTACCTCAGTCTTGACCAATATGTCCAGAGGAATATGGTGTTAGTCTATAGTAAAAAGCAAAAATAAAGAAAAGTCCAGTCACACCTTAAAGACCAACACATTTTTGTTCCAGTGTGAGCTTTGTTCATGCCCAAGGCTCCACTTCTTCAGATGCTATGAGGTACTCCTGATTCTCCTACAATAATGTGTGCATATAAAGGATTCACTCACAGCATTTAAAGACGCAGTCTCCAGTCCATGAACGTTCATGCTAGAAGGGGGGGGGGGGACACATCTCCAGTGCTACGAGACTCATGTCTCTTCTTGACCAGCGTTTTCCTGGCAAATAAAGATCTACAATCCTCCTGAGGTGTAGAGAAATAGTGTGTGCATTTGGGGGGTGGGGGTTCAGAAAAAAAAACACTGGGCTAATATTTTACACAGCTGAAGTGCAAAATAGCATCTGTTTATGTTGCAGGCGAGTGCTAAGTGGGGGAGGAGAGCGGGGAGGGGGCACAGCGACCGCTTTGCTATATTCATTTTATCATTCTTTCAATATAACATTATTTCTTGTCATTCACTGGATTCCTCTGGAAGGTTTACAGAGAATAGAAATTTAATAACTCTCTTCGTTTCCCAATTAAGACAAGTCTTAGTTACACCAACCATACCATAATTCACTTGAAAAGACCTAGAAGCAGAGCAGGGCCATCTCAAGCAACATGCTCACAGCATCAGTGTTGGAAGATATTAAGGAATGTGGTGCATTTGTGAACAATTTGCTGGACTCCCTCCTGACAGTCTAAAGTTGTTATCTTTTATGGTTTAAGTGCATGAGAAATTAGAAAATATTATTACCACAGCTTCAGCACTGTGAGCAAAAGTGCTTCTACCATTCATTTTAAAACAATAACATTTTCCCCCTTGAAAGCATAGTATGATTCTTTTATTGTGGGGAAGGGGGAAAAAAAGAAAACATTGTTACCCTCCGCACATCCTTGCCAAATGTTTCGCTGTAGCTGGTTCCAAGTATTTCAAACTGGACGTAGGGGTTGGCACCATCTTCTCTGAACTCCATAACACCTGTGAGTCCAGTAATATGGCCCTAAGGGAACAGGGTCCAAAATTTTAGGACTAAAAATCAAAGCTCCTTTTACACATATCTCAAAATATCTTGCAAGTATGTGTAAGTGAAATAAATATTGCCTCATCCAGCAAATACTCTACAATAGCCCACATACAAAAGAAGCTATCGTTTGGCGACAGTAGAGAATGTTGGCAAAGACTCATCTAATAAATTGAAAGTGCTTTAGATGCTTTAACTCGGTTCTAACTTTAAAAAGAAGAAAATATTTCATTGTAGACCTATGGAGGCTACCACATTTTGCAAGGATACTGTTTTGACTTGGAAATTCCAGTTTTTGAGTTCTCCCAATTTGGGATGAAACTGAATTCTCCTTTTCCCCAACCATACTAATGAGATTACTCCAAATTACTACTGTGGCTCCTATTTATAGGCCAATTAAATACAAATGGCATAAAGGAAACAAATCTGGAACATTGACAATGAAAAGGTTCCTAAACAACACTGATATTGCTGTGCATGTTACATACAGAGTTTCACTCTTTGCCGTTGCTGCTATGAAGATCTAATTTTGAAAAGAAAGAGGGCATTACCTGAACCTGTAATCAACAAATTGAATTTTGGTTCTAATTAACTTTTGTTTTAGTTGATCTCTTTTTGTTTATTGGTAAATCTGTACTGTATATATAATTGTATTTTAATTAGTGGGATTTTTGTAAATTTTGTGATGGCTTATTGCTAAACATCATAAATTGATTCTGAAAGAAACACAAAAGTGCATGTTTGTATGTTCATAATCACAACCCAAGATATGAAACCAAACTTGTATTAATCATAGTTAAGCAATATATCGGCACCAAACAAACCCAACGTTATGGAATTGTTTTCCAGGGAACAAACAGCTTTCATTGGTACCTCTCTACAAGGACCAGGCTGATTTTAGCAAGCTAAGCCACAGTTTTACTGTACACTTGGGGCCAACCTAGTTATGGCCACAATCCACAGTTAGGGCTAACCATGTATAAGTATAATATTGTTGCTGGGCTTCAGCAAGATCGGCTGTTAGTGTAGAACATGTTGAAGAGTAATGGGGGTGCGTAAGAAAGATGATTTCCAAAATTCATAGACGAGCCACAGTTTGTTTGGGTTTTTTTTCCCCTCTTATCATTTTGCTGTGTGATGGGGCCTTCCTTGTAAACCGCTCTGAGTGGGCATTAAATTGTCCCAAAGGGCGGTATATGAATCAAATGTTATTTATCATCATCATCATCATCATCATCATCATCATCATCTGGTTGAACGAGAGTGCAAATAACCATTTCTTTCTCTCCCCACAAATAAAGAAAAGAATATGGGTTGCGGTAAGAGTTTTTTTTATAGAAAAGTCAGGAACAACAATTTTGATATGGCAGCAGGCCCATACCTCAAAACTGACTGCGCTGCCAAATTTTCCTTAAGCAGGGACAGGATAATTTAAAGTGCGGCAGAGGCAATTAGGATTCTTGCGCATGAATACCTGGTTCATAATGAAAATCCTATCTAAGTGTATTAAGGACAAATCAGAGAACGACCCTTCTTCCTAACTTAGCTGTGGGAAGCAAGTGCAGAGGAAGGCAGGAGACCCTCCCGGATTGCAGGCTGGGGTCCATCAGGCAGCGGATCTATTACTCACGTCACGTCCTTTGAGAAGGATAAAGAGTAATTGTGCTGCTGTGATGGGAATGGGAGAACTCCCAAGGAAAGAGGAGAGGGGGAGTATCAGTGGGAGATGCTTAAAGAAGAAAAGAAGTTGTTCAGAAGTGGAGGGAGAACGCCAACACTGGGGAGCCTTTTGTGTGAAGACTTGGCCACTTTCTGATTTCTGTGCCAAGAATTGCTCCTTCTCAGAGCCAAGCTACAAGTGACGCCTGACATAGGTTGGACACTTGTCAGCTTCCCTCAAGTTTTGATGGGAAATGTAGGCGTCCTGGTTTTACAGCTTGGCACTCCATTACAGCTGCAAGACCAGGATGCCTACAGTTCCCATCAAAACTTGAGGGAAGCTGACAAGTGTCCAACCTGTGTCGGGCGTCACATGTAGCTTGGCTCTCAGCCTTGCCCTGATTCCTTTAACACCAGCCTCTCAGCAGCCTTATAGAAAGAAGCAGGAAGAAGCTGCAAGCAGGCTAGCCTGAAGATCCTTAGCTATACTGAGAACTCGCCTTGTGATTCTCTTGCTTGCTCTCTCACTATTGGCTGGTCTTTAGGAACTTTGCTTTTTCCTTCAGCCTATTACCATACCCTAATGCTTGTCCCTCAGAACAGAACTCGGCAAACTTGTCTGCTCAGTGAATGACACACACTGGCCTTCTGTTTGCTGACTCTTACCTTCTTAATAGTCTCCAGCATGGATCGGCCTCCATTCCAAGGCTTGGTGGACTTCCTCATACAGTTCAAGCTGGCCATGCTGTGCCATTTCCTGTCCTCCAGCTTTCTATGGAAGGCGTTGGCCAACATGAGCACACTGTCATAGAGATAGAGGTTGGACACCTGCAAAGAGAGCAAAGTGGGTGAGAGTTACAAGAAAATTGCAGAGGAAATTTTGACTGTATTTAAAGGTATGGGGGTTAAGGAACTGATTCATATGAAAATTGAATGCCACGTATCCTACCAGATGGACTAGTGCTGTGACCCACTCAATGGCAAGTTCATATTCCTGGATGGAATTCTTCCCAGGCTGAGGCATCCAGCGTTTTCAACACAGTGAAAGAGGACGCAACCCATTACTTCTGCCCACACAAATTCCAAAGCATTATCTCAAGCTCCATCACATTAAATAAGTAAAAGAATCATTGTTAAAAACATGACATAGATTATAGAAGTTACTGTCCCGGGACTAACACGGAGAGAAGTCATTGGTGAAATATGGCACGAGGCAAGACGTTGGGCAGGGGACGCTCCCAAGCTCCTGCTGCTGGACACTGAGCTGGAATCGTCTCAGAAGTTACGGGGCATTAGAGCCGATGGCTCCCCCTGTCCAATCAGGAACGCTCCGCATAGTCACACAGCAGGGCTGGTGGGCTGCCCTTCCTGCAATAACAGAATCGAAGGACTAAATGCTCTTCGACTTGCTGGGCTGAACATGCGGAGCCAGTGAGATTCTGCAGGAAATGCTTCCCTGCCTGGGCTGTTTCACTCATTTCAGCAAGTTGATATCTGGCTTTACATCTGCCATCTTGAAAACGTACCTTAGTAACCAATAGGGGTGTGAATTTTTTTTAAAGAAACCTAGCTGGAAATACACTCAGAATTTGCTGTTTCCTTTTTAAAAAAGCGACTTCTGGAATGGTAACCAAATACAAGAAACCCAGCTATAACAGCACCCTCCCATCAAGGTACATCTGTTTCATTTTGCTTCTTAGCATCTGGCAGCAGCAGTCGCAGGCAGGCAGGCACTGGACCAGCATGGCAACGTCTTGTGTTCAGAAACAGCATTCGCCAGTCAGAACCCACCAAATTACACCACCAAATTAGCTCAGTTGGCTGGAAGAGGAAATGTGTGAAATGTGCATGAGTGCATCCTTTTTTTTTCTTCTGGTGCTGCCCAGGCTATGGCATTTTCCTCCTGGCCAATGAGGTCTTTGCAAAGGGAGAGCCCTCCCCACGTATTGTTTTGGGACACATTCGTTTAACTCCATTGAAGAAAAGGGGGAACGTGCTTCTTTTATTTATTTATTTATTGTGGTGGTACACAGGCACTGATCTCTCTTCCCCCACCCCCATCAGGGCACTTGGATGATTGGCTACCGTGAGGAAAAGTGCCGCTGGGAGGGGAGCAAGTGGTCTGTTCAGTCAACCTAACTTGATAGAAGCCCTTGTAGATTTCAATCATAGGCTGCAAACCTAAAGACAGTTTCCTGGCTGTAAGCACTATTGACTAACATGGGACTTACATTTGAGTAGACCTATTTAGGGGGAACATGCATCTTGGTGCCACTACCTGCAAAAGCAGCTGCCCCAAAGAGCCTCAAGGGTCTCATTGCAAAGAATGGGGCTGAAACTCATAACAGGGGGAAAAAAGGGATTCGGTCCAAACCAGCAATGCTCCAACCGGGAAAAAACTGTAACGGTAAATAGCTCATTCAGAAACTTAGAAACAAACTGAAAAAAGAATTTTTTCAGTGCACACCCCTAGTAACCAAACAGAAAACAAACACTACAAATTTTAAATAAATAAATGTAGTTATCTTTGAATCTGTTTTATATGGTTTTAAGTTATATTTTATAGTATTTTATGGTATTTATATATTGCTGTCATTGCTGGTAATATGATGTTGTGACCGAGCCTGCCTGCGAGGAGTGTGGGATATAAATCCAATATATAAATAAATCCAATATAAATAAATAAAATCTGTAAATATGAGACATTGGCCGTTTCGACATGTCCTTATAGGGACGGCCCACTCAGGGAACACGGGCAGCTTTCCCCCATGATTCCAGATGTCTCCATTTGCAAACCGCTTGCCGACAGCTTGGTTTCTGTTTTTTTTAGTGCCTTTTCTGAGACCACACTTTCCCTGGTCTTTTCTTTTCCCGTGGGTTGACGGAGTGCTTCTTCTGCATTCTTGGGCATGTGAACAGTTAAGGTGCTCTGAGGAATTGTCCCATCACAGCCCAGCTCCTCCCCTGAAGCTCTCAGCATGCAATCGTGCATATGCAGAGCAAAAAAAAATTGAAAGGGAGGCCTGCCAGAAGTGTGCAACCTCCCCTCCAAAACTGCAAGGTAAGCGCTTTTGGGGAGTGTGTGTGGAAGCTGAGTTTTCAGAGCGATTCAGCAAAACACACACAAAATGCGGCAAAAGGCATGAAAGAGCAGCTGTGTGGAAACAGCCATTATCTGTGGAGCTCTGTTTTTTGTGACCAATCCAGGTTGAGACAGGGACATCTGCTCCTGTTGCCACACCCTAGTTAGGCTACTGTAGCAACGTTATTAGAGACTAGCAAGAAAGCCCGTTGTGTGTGTGGGGGGGAATACAACAGGCTCTAGAAAGGGGAGGTCGGGCAGGTAGGCATTGCTGCCTGCTCTGCTCCTGATCCCTGCTGAGTGAACAGGGAGTGGGCATTGCCACCAGCTCTATTCGTGATCCCAGCTGGGTGAAAGGGGGGCATTGCCATCTGCTCCACTCCTGATTCTGGCCAGGCGAAAGGGGGCACATAGCCGCCTGCTCAGCTCCTGATCCCAGCTGTGTGAGGGGGACATTACTGCCTGCTCTGTGCCTGATCCTAGCCAAGTGAAGGGGGTAATCATTGCCGCCTGCTCCACACCTGATTCCCGCTAGGTGAAGGGGGCAAGGGCATTGCTACCTGCTCCCCTCCTGATCCTAGCCGGGTGAAACGGGGGGCATTGCCACTTGCTCCACATCTGATGCTGGCTGGGTGAAGGGGGGCACATTGCCACCTGCTCCATGCCTGCTCCTGGACAAGTGAAGGGGGGCAGGCATTGCCACCTGCTCCACACTTTACTGCCAGGTGAAGGGGTGATGGGCACTTCTACCTACTCTGCTCCTAATCCTGGTTGGGTGAAGAGGGTGGGTATTGCTACCTGCTCCATGTCTGATCCTGGCCAAATTACGACCTTGGCCTTTCCCTCGGACTATGATATGTCTTTCTTCTTAGTGGTGCAGCGTGATAGCACAAATATGCAAAATGTTCTCACACTGAAAAAGCGGCAAGGAAGTGTTCGGGAATTGGGAGGGGGAAGAAAAGCAGGGTAGAAAAGAGATGTAATTTTCCCATGTTGTCATTCTTGTCAAATTTCTACTCAAGCTACTTAGATGCTTACCTCCTATAATGACCCAGGGATCTGTCTGCCATATCCTGTCATCCAGAGCCTGACACCTGCCCCTATCGCTGCCAGGTGCATGCGGGGTGGGGGTGGGGGGAGGAAGAGACAGGACATCTCTCCTGCACTTCCCACTGTGGCGTGCTCTCTGGAGTGTTGGGCTACCTTGCTTGGGCTTCCCACCCCAGCAGCGCCCTCTGGAAGCACACCAGGATAAGAGGTGAGTTGTCAGCAATACAGCTTGCCTTTTATATAATAGGATGTGCAGGGAAATTTTAATTTGTTTGGTTTGGGTTCATTTTGTTTTTGAGTAATATGGTAAAAGTTTTGTTAGCCAGCAATTGATTATGCAGAATGCTCTTTTAACTTTCCTCACACAGAGGGTAAGGTCTCCCCATTAGCCACCACCCTTCCACTGTTCCCCACTCCCACCTCCCCAACCGGCTCAGTTAACTCCTCTGGCCATCACTGAGTTTCTTGACAGCTGGTGTTGCCAGTTGATGTCATCCTCGAGCACTTCTTTCCCACCCTGCCGGTATCAAGGCTCCTGGAGAGGTGATCAGTTTGTCAGTCTGCTATATTGGATAGCTTGGGAGGAAGATGGGGACATTTGCCCACCTCCAGTCTTCTGGCAGCTCACTAGTCTCCAAAAATTCTCAAAGATGATAGAAAGTGGCTCCGAAATTACATCAGCTAGTTTCTTTAGCATTCTAGGATTTGGTCCTGAGGGCTTGATTCCATTTAAGGAAGTTAACTGTTTCTGTACCAGCCCTCTGCCTATCCTAGACTGAAACTCCCTTCATCACATGTTGTCTTTTTGCCAGGTTGAGCAGTTTCTCATGCAAGAGAAGTCCAAGGCAAAGTAGGAACTGAACCGTTCTTCCCTCTGTCATCTGTTAAAATTCATTTTCCTCCCCACACAATGGGCCTACCACTTTTTTGGTTTTTTCCCCTTGCTCTGAACATAACCAAAGAATCCCTTGTGCTGTGTTTAGCATCTCTCTTGATCCTAAGCTCATACTGAGTGTTAGGCTTTCAAACACTCTCCCTACAACCACTGGCTATTAGCTCATGGTCAATGCCCTTCCTTCCATTTCAAAAACATGTCTTTTTTTTTAATTCTCAGCTCATTAGAAAGGGGTTTATGAATCCACTCTGGCTTCTTCAGGTTCCTCCCATTTTTCCTTCTCATTGGAATCATTTGCAATTGTGCCTTCAATATCTCCAAAAATATTAGCCCTTCAATATCAGCTAGGTCTCAGTAATAGAACACAAATGGTCACTACTGGGTTTTTCCAGCACAGCTCTCCTGCACCTTGGCTATCAAAGAGCCATAACAACAACAACAACAACAACAACAACATTCAATGTATATACTGCAATTCAGGACAACTTAATGACCACTCAGAGCGGTCTACAAACTATGTCATTATTATCCCCATTAGTTTCATTAGTTCTTTGATTTAGTATGTGACTTGCTCTGACTGTGTCTTGCCTCAGTGTTTTTCTCCTACCAAACCTTTTTGATTTTAACTGTGAACCCCCCACCCCAACTGAAGCTGCCGTGATTCTTTGGGAATTACAATTAATTTGGAATTTGTCTGTCCTGTGTAACTTGGCCTGTGTTGTATGTCTGGGTGTCCCAAGTGTAACCCAACCACAACACTTCAATTTTATTTATTTTTTTCACACCTACATTCATTTCATTCATATTACAATATTTTATCTGGCATCGGTGCAAAAACACCGCACATCATGCCTGGCAGGGGATCTTCTTACTCTGGTGGAAAGAATTTTCAACATGGAGGGGCAGATCTGACAGAGGGAGAGGGAGGGAGAGAGCGGAAGGCGTGTTTTTCAAAAAGCAGCAGTTGCACTCTCCCCGCAAGCCCAAGCTACTGTCCTTCAAGCTAAGGGGCTGCAGTGACAATTCCCCAAGCGCCTTTATGTGTTGCTGTTTCCTACTCCTATCAATAGAATTTAATGTCAAACGTGGACACCTTGGCCTCAAAACGGGGGTGGGGGGGGCTTTATTCTTTCTCTCTGATATTGGCAGTGTAACTATCCTAGTTGAGTACAGTGACCCACCTGAGTTTTGTCCGGTTTAGATAGAAAGCCTGGAAGGTACAGACCCGGGAGAGGGGGGAGGGATTACATTGAAACCAACGGGAAGTAATAAGGAAACAGAATTATAAAAACAAAACAATAACAAAAAACAATAATGAAACAAAACCATATGGAATAACCCAATAATCTAACAGTTCCTTTGGAACAAAAGAAATGAAACAAACTCCTATGCACAAATCTAATGCCTTTTAGGTCTTTGTTCCCTTTTTATATTAAGATTTCAGGTTTGTTTCCCATACTCTGCATTAGTGTAGATACATCAGAATCAATGCATTGTGCACCCTGGCTGCTTTGTCTTTGACTGTGCCTGCAAATTAATGGGTCCCGGCATATGGGCCCCGCCTGGCTCGTCATCATCAGTGCTCTTATTTCCAGTGATTGGCATCGCATGGCTTTTGGGTGTTTGTCTCCCTCCCTCACAGGGTTTAGTTTAAAGCCCTCCCTATCAGGCTTCTGAGGCTCATGCCCAAGCCATTTTTCCCTACCCACATGAGGTGCAAACCATGTCCCAACAGAAGTTCTTTATCTCAAATGGTTGAAGCCAAACCTTTCCTGACAACACCATCTGTGCAGCTATGGATTTATTTCCATTCTCCTTTTTCCTAAGCCATGGCCATCAACAAGAAGGGGCAAGATCACAACCTGCGCTCCAAAGTCCTTCGCTTTTTTACTCAGAGCCTCATGGTTCCTTTTGATACATCCCAGGCTGTGCTTGGCAGCATCATTTGTTCCCACGTGAATTAGCAGGAAGGGATACTGATCTGTGGGCTTGATGAGTCTTTAGCCTTTCGGTCACATCCTAGATATGTGTTCTTGGTACCGTGTCATCTAGAGATGACAAGTTTAGTCAGCCAGCACACTTTATAGCCTCTATTCCACTCAGTAGGGAGTCCCCAATCACCACACATCTCCTCCTCTTTTGGGGGGACAGAAAGACAAGTCCTGTCATCCGCAGGGGGCTAACAAACTTCCTTTGAACTCTGTGGAACCTGGAGCAGCATTCTAGCAGTTCAGAGTGAATATTTATGGAGAGGTCCTGGAACTGATCACTTAGCAGTAAAGGTTCAGAACATCTGATTTCCCTGTTCCAGTGAACCCCATCCTTCCACTTTTCTTCTTCCCATATTTGGTGCCCTTCCCTTTCCTGAGACACTTTCCTCCTCCTCCTCCTCCTCCTCCTCCTCCTGCCCTCCCAAGAGGGCTTCATGTGTTCTGTCCAAGAACTCTCCATCTTCCCTGATAAGATTGTGTGGCTAGGCATGTCTCAAGCCTTCGCACCTTCTCTTCCAGTAAGGCTACCAGCTTGTGTGTGTGTGTGTGTGTGTGTGTGTGTGTGTGTGGTGCTCTCAGGTCACAGCTGACGTACGGCGACCCTGGCGGTGTTTTCATGGCAAGAGACTATCAGAAGTGGTTTGCCACCAGCTTACACTTGCTGTAAGTGTAATTTCTGCTACCCTTAAGCACCATAACATACATAGCACAGATATTGCAGGTTGCTGCCTCAGCTCCCTCACCAACCATGTTGCTTAGATCCATACAGAAAATGCTCCAGTCTTTCCTACAATCCCCTGCCAAACTCCCTGTTTGCTGGGTTTGTGAGGCTATCTATACAACGGACTGCAGACTCCGTCCCCGGCCAACTCACGTCAGGTGTATCGAGAAAGAAACTTGTATTGAGAAAGAGCACAGTTGCCTCTTAACAAAATAAAAGATGCCAGGAGATCTCAGTTGCGCAGCAGAATATCAGTTGCACAGCAGAATTGTCAGATCCTTCTCTCACAGATCTCTCACGTCTTGTCTTGTTTGGACCTGCTTTTCAGTGAGATGGGAAACGCCTGTCTCTGTCTCACCCCACAGTCCTCTCTGAAGCAGCCTGCCTGCCTTCCAGAAGGTACAAGCAACAAGGCATGCTGCTGCTGCTGATGATGACGGGGGTGTAGCGTGGCCAAGCCTCTCCCTCTATGTAACCCTCATTAACAGACTTCAAGAAAATCTTGCCGATGCGCTACCTCAACACCCCACCACCGTCAGCAAAGTCTGCATTCCGGGTGACACAAGTTAATGTTTTGCCTCTCTAGGCACTGCACCAGCACAGAGAGTAGAGTGGAACACCCAAGTAGCAAACTGAGACCCCCCATTGCTCACAAAATCAAAAAGCACCCCACCCCCAGCTAGTGGCAATGATGTAATGATTGGCATACAGTGGAAATGTTATGCACAGAAATGCCCATCAGCACTATAATGATTTGGATGGATGAGGAAATAAATGAGTTATTCCCTCCCTTCCCCCTCCCCTTCCCTCATTTTCTGTAACTGTGAAAAGCAGACAGTGAAGAACCAGAGCAAGAGCCAAGTCCGACAATTCCTGAAGCCCCGGGGGCGAGGGGACAAGCTAGTTTTATTAGATACATCAAACAGCGGGATTCTGTTTGGATTTTGATCACTGAGTTTCCGAAGGCCGATCATCGCTATTTCAGCAGAGGTGTCTGTACAAGAGTGCTGTCCAAGCACCAAGAGGAGCCAGAATATAATATTGGGGGATTTAGTTATGCAGCTCATTTGACTGCCTGACTCCTGGATTTAGCATCTCTCTCGATCCTAAGCTCATACTGAGTGTTAGGCTTTCAAACACTCTCCCTACAACCACTGGCTATTAGCTCATGGTCAATGCCCTTCCTTCCATTTCAAAAACATGTCTTTTTTTTTAAATTCTCAGCTCATTAGAAAGGTGTTTATGAATCCACTCTGGCTTCTTCAGGTTCCTCCCATTTTTCCTTCTCATTGGAATCATTTGCAATTGTGCCTTCAATATCTCCAAAAATATTAGCCCTTCAATATCAGCTAGGTCTCAATAATAGAACACAAATGGTCACTACTGGGTTTTTCCAGCACAGCTGTCCAAGCACCAAGAGGAGCCAGAATATAATATTGGGGGATTTAGTTATGCAGCTCATTTGACTGCCTGACTCCCGGATGTTGTCTCTTCCCAGCAGTTTTCAAAGAAAGCAATCAAGCAAATCGTTGCCATTCAGAGAGTTTCTCCTTCTTCCTTTTTACTGAACCCCTGTCCTCAACAGGGCTCAGCTCAAGTTAGAAACAGATTTCATATGCAGAACCGCAAAGCAATACAATTTTTCTCCTGTGCCAAAATGGAGAGGCCAGATCCCCTTGGCTCCCTACTGAAATTAATTTCACACCCACCCTTTATAACTGATCTTTCACTGCCAAGTTACTTTTGAACATCCTGACTGCACTGTACAGTCACAGGTTCATGCTGTTCCAGTTCTGGTAGAAGAAAAATCACAGCTGCCTTTTTCTAGTATGGGGCCTTTCCTCTTTCTCTCTCTCTCTCAGCTGCATTTCTTGCTTATATAGCATTCTTTGCCTCCACATATTTATTGAACAGTTACAAATGAATTCACTTTTCTTTATGAGAAATGAGCTGTGCCTTTTCGAGAAGTTGTTTTTTGAAGATCATTCTACCTGGACATTTTGTACAGAGGAAGATGGATACATCCTTGCAACTAATTGCAACTTGGATATACCTGGAGCTTTCTGTCCCTCAATGGTTACAATCTTCTGTCTTGTCCTCCTGCTCTCTTATCAATCATTTAAACATCAGATTTTTTCACTCATAAAATTTTTACTTTGTGAGTAATCTTTGGGGCAGAAATCTCAGATGTTTGTTGCATTGCTCTGTGCTCCCTTAAAGCACGTGATTCTGGATCAGGTGGAACAGGGAAGAAATGAAAGAGGCAGACAACAGCCTAGGCACCCCAGAGGCAGTGGGAAAGACTGGCCAGGGGGTCCAATAAGGACAGAGTGGAATAGACAGAGGCTGTTGACTTTGCTCTGGGGACAGTATAAGATCATGACCATGTTACGTTGGTGCAAGCTCCAACATGATTATAGGACAACTTCTTAAATTGGTCGTGTTCTCTGCTGCACTGAGGCTCAAAAGGGGACAAACGACCCCAATTGGATATATAGTTCCTCAAGAAAAGATGCCCGTGTCCATCTCTATTGATTTAGTGGTCACCAACGCAAGACAGCTTTGAAGTCTGGAGCTTGGTTTGGCTGCAGAATTTTTGAACAAGTCTAGAGGTAAATATGAGAATAGCACATGGCCCTTGGTTTCCAGTTTGATTTGGGGAAATGATTGAATCTGGGCAGCACCAGCCATATTCCCTCCCAGCAGCAAAAAAGATGGGTGGGCCTGGCCCTGATTGCTCACGCACATTGTCCACTGGTAATGCAAGGGTGCTGTCACGCACTGTTGACGCTACACCAATAAGCAGGGGTACAGCGGCTATAGGATCAGCCTACCTGCGTATCCATTACACCAGACGCATACAGATAATCCATCACATTTCTGGACAAATTAATAATGCTACATCTTGGCATTTTTAAAACCATTATACTGTCAGACCTCTTTCAACTCTTCTCAGAGACAGTTTATTGGAATTTTTAAGGATTTCCCTCTCACTCAAAAAGGTTTTTGCTAAATATATATCAGCAAGGTGGCTCCCTACAACCACACAAAAATCTCCAATGTTAAAGAAAAACCTTTCTTTTCAAAGCAGGGACCAGTGCTAGGCAGACAACTTACATGCTGTAATTAGACAAAGTGCTGCTGAAACATAACATGAACAAGAATGAAGAATTAGCCTTGGCACTTTGCGATTAAATTGCAAAACACACAAGAGCAGAATGTGTGTGACTGAAGGAAGTCCTCAATGTGACAGTGCACGACTTACTGTGCGAAGAAGGAAGCCAGTGGGAAACACGTGCATGCCCTGGATAGATGCACCTCCCAACCCTGGTTTGCTGCATCATTGTACACCCAGGCAGGTGCTTGTGGTGACATCTGCAGAACACCTGGAGGGGAAGGGATTGTAGGGAGACGGCTGCCAGCTTGTAACATCCAGGCTGAGCGTTTCTCTCTCTCTGCTGTGCAGGTATGTAAGGCCTGGATATGGCCCAGGGTGCAAACCCTTGGGGGCGAGCTGAAGGGCACAAACCAAAGGGCTCTTTGGCCTTTGTCTGTGAGCCTGAGGGCCACAGCACAGAACTGGCAGGGAGATTTCCTGGCAGAGAGAGAGAGAGAGAAAGAAGGGAGGGTGGGGAGGGTGGGGGTGGGGAACTGCTCTAATTTAGAAGCCTCCCCCTCCCTCCTCCCGTCCATTTTGTGCTGTTATACTTTATTTTTTGTTGTGAGCTTTGTTGGGTCCCCTTTTGGAAAGAAAGATGGGGCATGAATGAATACATGAAATGAACTGAGAAAGAGACAACTTTAACTGAACTTTGTCAATCTGCATTGAGAATTTATTTATTTAGATATATTTATACTCTGCTTTCCTCCCCAACGGGGACTCAAAGCAACTCACAGCATCATTCTCCGCTCCTCCATATCCTCAAAACCACAACCCTGTGAGGTGGGTTATGCTGAGAGAGTGTGAGGGCCAAGCTACAAGGGACGAATGACCCTTGAACGGCAAGTGAACAGACTCATGTGTATTCCTCCCTGTTCACTTGCGCTCCACTCGATCATTATTAAAAGTTCCCCTATTTCCAATTCTTGGTCAAAATAATGGTGGCTTGGTTCCTTGTGCTGTTTCTTCAGATACAGCAACACTTGTTCTGGTCATCTGCATTTCTTTTAGGATGATGCTTGTAATTTCCTATGGCTTCTACCTCCAATATTTACACCCCTTTCACAGGCATGAGCAGGTACTAGACAACAGAAGGAAGCGTGCCTCCCAGACACCGCTCTCCTAACATTATGGATGGTATTTACACCATTATCTTTTTGCTGCCAGAGAAGATATTGTGAAGGAGGAAGCAAAACAAGCTTGTTTACCCCAGTTGCCCTCCTACACGCTTGTTACACTTGTTTATACTTGCTAACTTGCACACCCACAGGGCAAGGGGATGCCCTGTAGTAAGGAACTAAGGCAAATGCAGGGTCTGCCTAGGAGGTCTCAGACACGAGGAAATAGAAAATTAAAGAATTATTTTTGAAGCACTTTGTCAAGATTGGTAGAAAAGTAACACCAAGGAGAGAATAAGGCCAGGGATTTGAACCTCTAGGTTTCTCTTAGACATATACATCTGGTGGTTTCACCCCTTGATGCAACAGAAGGGAAAAATAAAGCTGCCACCCGCCCCCAAAGAGGAAATACTATTAATGTATTCTACTTGACTGTTTTTCTATTCGCATGCTCTAATATGGAGTAATTAATTGTCTTTATTCTCAGTCATGTCTTAGGTGACTTTTAGCGAAATCCTAAGCAGAATTACTCCAGTCTAAGCCCATTGAATCAGGATTTCACTGCTGCTCATATAACCCTGATGTCATGGGAATAATTGCAGCACACACCACTCTCCAACAGCACAAAGGCAACACCTGAAGATTTGAGGAGCTGATGCCGCGGCACCTCTCCATGCTTCCCTCGCCCCAGTTGGAAAGTGAATTAATACAGCGTGAGGTCTTTCTATGCGCCCCAGCCATGTTCACAGCATGGGAAGAAGCCATGCTGGAACGGATCCCTTTCCTTGAAGCCCCCGAAAGGAGGAGCCGTCTCTGGTCTGTTTGGCGTACAGGCGGGGGGTCCTTCAACATGCAGTTCATCACTTTGCCACAGTTGTTTCCAGAGGTGATTTGCATTTGTGAATGAGCCATCACAGATCAAGCACCAGAAACAGGACTTTCAAATTACCCCTTCGTATTTTTCAGTGGAGTCAACTGACATTAAGTGCCGAGTACTAACATGATACACAAACACTAACATGATACACAAACACTAACATGATACACAAACACACCTCTTTCGGCCAGTGGGCTTGAGCCCCCCAAGGTGAGAAATATCATGAGAACGGGGACCCTTTTTTAAAAAAGAGAAAAAGTACAGCACGTGCGCATGTATAAACCTGATGGAGTCCACGTATCCCAGCGTTCCAGACACAGACGGGAGCCCACAGCGGAGGCCCCTCGAATATCATGTTGCAAATGAGGACCAGGAAATCCAGGAGCAGATCAGAGGCGCAAACCCCGGTGGCTCACTGTCAACCACCCCACACCCTTAGGAATATATTAAACCCCTTAAGAAAAGAGAACCACAGTTTAACATGCGCCCCCCCCCCCACGCAAACCCTGCCTGTATTTTCTTGTAATAATAGTTTGCTGAGAAAGCGGAGTAGATAACGTGAATTTTTTTTAGTCACATCACTGCTATTTTTACTTTTTACAAACAGCAATTATCATCCAGGACAGCAACGCAGCTCAGCAGAAGACCGACACTGTGCCGTATCCATGGCGAGTTCAGAACGGCCAGCGGGTCGGGGCCTCTAGCAAGCCAAAAGGGTAAGGAAGAAACAAGCCGGGGAGACAAGCGGATGGCCAGGGGCCAGTGCTTGATAAATGTGTTCCCCTAAGACCTTCAGCTGCCCAACTCACCCTGTGCTTGCACACCACAGTAATCTGCAAAAAGGCTCGCAAGCAGAGGATTATTCTAACATACACAGCGCTTCCAGGTGCAGAAAGCTGCTGCCCACAGTGTCACAGGGCTGAGTGGGTGAATGCATATGGAAGGGGACTCCAAAACTTTGTTAGACTCTTACAGATAGTACAGAAGGTTATACTATTAATTATTTATTGTATTTCTAGTTCGCACTCCCCACAAGTGGGCTCACAGTGGAGTACAACTATTGAACAGCATAATAATAAAAAACCCCAGTAATTGCTAAAAGATAGTCGCAGCAGCACACATATTGCATGACCCAGCAATAGCAACAAGCCATGTGGCCGAGTGGCTGACGGCTACAAATAAAAACAACCTGTTCCAACTCTAAGAAAGGAACAGCAAACATAACTGAGTGTTAAGCAGGAAAACTACTGAGAACAATATGAAAGCTGGATTGCACATTATGAAATGTGCAGGTTGGGTTTGGGAGTCCCCATCCTGTGTTACAGTCTGACATGACTAGTGGGTTCTCCTGAATTCCTGACTGGGATTGTAATCATGGCACATGAGGAGAAGTGGCTTCAGTCCCCCGCCCCTTCCTCTCAGCTGGAGGAATCCTGGCTCCAAAAAACTAATGTCTCCTGAGATTATAGGGTTCCTGGGATTGATCCTGGGCTAAGAGCCACAGGCCAAGAGCCCTGTTGGTTTATGAAAGCGCTCATTTTTACACAGCCTGCTTCTTTCTTTCTCCTTCCTTTGAACTACGTCTACCCCTTTCTCAGGCCTCTGATTCTTTTGGTAAATGTTATTGCAGTGCCTGGTTCTCTTAAGCTCTTGAGGTTGCTCTGATACTTCACCTAGGCCCAGAACTGCTGAGCCAAAGGCAGCCAGAGACCTTTCTGCCTCTTCTTCTATTATGGGACATTTAAGGCAGCCTCCGCGCGCCGCCCCAGCAGCGGCTAGGGGCTTCTGTGCCCGGCTGGGGCACGTGGCAGCGGTGGCGGCATGGGGCTGGCTTGCGCGCTCCTCCACTCCCACATGCCCCGCCCGGGCACAGAAGCCGCGAGCCGCTGCTGGAGTGGCGCACGGAGCAGCCTCCGTGTGCCGCCCCAGCAGCGGCTCAGGGCTTCGGCGCCCAGCTGGGGAGCGTGGCAGCTTTGCTGCGTGCTCCTCCGCCCCCACACGCCCCAACCGGGCGCAAAAGCTGCGAGCAGCTGCTGGGGCGGCGTGCAGAGCACGGAGAAACTTCCATGCGCCGCCCCATCCATCTTGCACTGTGTGATGACGTGACATCATCACACAGTCAGAGGTGTGCACACGCGCAGCGCACACGCTCGTGGCCGCGGGAACCAGAAACTCTGGCGCCGGCCCTGATGGGAAATGTAGGCATCTTGGTTTTACAGCTTGGCTCTCCATTACAGCTGCAAGACCAGGACATGCCTACATTTCCCATCAAAACTTGAGGGAAGCTAACAAGTGTCCAACACGTGTCAGGCGTCACTTGTAGCTTAGCTCTCAGTCTGTCTCATATGACAGTAAAGGGTTTTTTGAACACGTGTTTTCTACTACTTTGTTCTAGTTTTTAAAATCTCACGTGACCATACTTTTAGTCATTTTCTGGAGAAGCTCTCACACAGTTTATGGATCACTTTTGGAAGGAATTTTTACTGATACTCAGTTTTGATGTTCTTTTCTTCATTTCACTCCATTACACAGTTATATTCCTCTAAACAATTTCTCTCCTTCTCCACTGTTTATATCCCTGAAGTAAGAATTACCCTTCAAACACATTTTTTTTAAAAAAAATGGAATTGAATCACCTTCAGAGAGTAACAAAAGATTCTTAGTAAGCACAGGGGACAAATCCAATCTCAGCCCTGTTCTCTGTTTACTTCAATGTGAATAAAAAATGGCTGGCAAAATAGCCTGACTGGTGATCAATCTCTGATCACAGAACTGGCCAACTACAAGTGCCTCATACCAACTTCCTGTAAGGACAGCTGAGAATCACCTGAGGCCCTTGGACACCTGAGGTTCCTTCTCAGAGTCCACACACACACACACACACACACACACAAACACACACACACACCCAAACCCTCCACAGAACTAGGACAGAAAGGAAGAAAGAGGAGAAAGTGCGTGTACGCACGTACGCTCTCACGCATGTGTGTTCATTTGAGGGTTGCATCCATACATCACTGGAATTGCACTATACATTGTGCTACAGCAATCATCCACAACCAGATTTTCTTGTGTGGACAATGCAATCTAGCTGTGAATGACTGCCGCAATAGCCAACGAAGTGCAGATGCAGCCATAAAGAGAGGCAGACAGACAGACAGACAGAATCACCAGTCCTTAAGGGACTTTGGAGACAGTTTTATAAAATGGACTAAGTTGATTTATACATCCCAGACAGCACAGATAGTCGTGAATGGAGAGTTAACTAAACCATGTGGAATGCAAAGAGGTACAAGACAAGGCTGCCCATTGTCACCCTTGTTATTTATACTGGTGCTTGAAGTCCTGAATAGGGACATAAGACAAGATGAGAGAATTCGAGGTGTAAAGGTGAAACAGGAGAATTACAAGTTAAGAGCCTTTGCGGATGATTTGGTGTTGGTTTTGAAAGACCCTTTAAAGGGAATTGAGCCTTTAATGTCAACTGAAAGAATTTAGTGTAGTGGCTGGTTGTAAGGTTAATAAGCAGAAGACCAAAATGTTAACTAAAAATATGAAAATACAGGATCAAATGAAATTGGAGAGCAAAACAGGGTTTAAAATTGAGAAAAAGGTAAAATATTTGGGTATTATTTTGTCAAATATTAACTGTATGTTATTCCAAAATAATTATATTAAGATTTGGAAGGAAATTAAAAGGGATATATTAAGATGGGATAAGATTCAATTATCATTGTTGGGAAGAATAGCTACAATTAAAATGAATGTTTTACCTAGAACGTTATTCCTATTTCAGACAATTCCAATATTGACAACTGAGAACGTTTAAGCAACGGCAGAAGGATGTATTTATAAGGCAAGGCAAAAAAACAAAGGTTAAATTCAATGTTCTACAGGATGCAAAGGAAAGAGGGAGGTTTGGGTCTGCCAGATTTGAGATTATATTTTGAAGCTGTCTGGTTTGGATGAAAGAATGGATATTGTTAAAAAACAGAAGACTATTAGATCTTGAAGGGCATGACTTAAAATTTGGGTGGCATGGGTATCTATGGTATGACAAAGTTAAGGCTAATGCAGAGTTTAATAATCATTATATAAGGCATGCCATTTTGAGAGTATGGAATAAATAGAAACCTAGGTTTTGTTCAAACATACCTCTCTGATTATCATTGCAAGAAGCTCATTGGTTAACTTATCATGACTTGTTTGAATTTTCTCAAGGTCAAGTTAAAATTAATTCAAGAGAGGATTTAGCAGCAGAAGGGCAGGTTTGCCAATGGTTTTCCTATAGGAAACAACAAAGGGCGACCCCGGTACCAGATTATAGCAGAACAACAAACCGGGACTCCACAGTATTATAAGCCAAAATGTAATCTAATTTTCTGTATTATAAAGTGCAAAGGTGCTATAAATATAGACATAAATACAGAACATGTTATACAAAATCATCTAGAAGTGCAAAAATACAGAGTCCAAACATTTACAAATGTATCACAATACTTTTGCTGTCCGGAATGATCAAAAAATTTTTAAAGTGCCAGTTGCCAATATTCTCCACAGAGCCGGTAGGTAGGGAGTTGTGCACAGTGCTATTTATTCACAGTCCATAAAGTTGGATGTAGTTAGACGAACGCCGACGGGGGTTTGCAGGCAAATATCATTAACCCGTTTTGTGAGTAACACGACTCACTTCCTCCTGGGCGTGAAACAGTTCGGACTGATCATAAGTATGTTACAAGCACAAAGGCATACTCTCCTACCGCTCCACAGGGTCGTAATTCACGGACACGCACTTTATAATACAGAAAATTAGATTACATTTTGGCTTATAATACTGTGGAGTCCCGGTTTGTTGTTCTGCTAATGGTTTTCCTATATGCAAATCTTGGAGAGATTTAAATTAGGCAGGAGACATGATTTTGAGCAATCTAAAACTGAATTTGAAATTGCCCTCTGTACAAATGATGAACATGTTATTTCTAAAATGTATAAACTTTTGTTGAGGTTTGAGACAGAAAAAGAGCAAGTAAAAGAATGTATGATTAAGTGGGCAAACAATTGTGGACATGTTATATTAATGGAGCAATGGGAAAATATCTGGACAAGGGGGTTAAATTTACACTAAGCTCTAGTATCAAGGACAATTTCTATAAGATGATGTATCATTGGTATATGTCTCCTGAAAAATTGGCTAGAATGTATAAGGATGCTTCAAATGTGTGGTAGAAATGTGCTAAACAAGAAGGGACATTTTATCATATGTGGTGGACATGTAAAAAAGCAAGAAGTTTCTGGTTGCAGATACAATCACCGATTCAGAAGATTTTGAAGACTAAAATCCAGTTGAAACCAGAAAGGTTTTTTGTTGAGAATGATGGGCAGCCAGTTGGAAAGAAGTTTGGAACTTTGTTTTTATATTTGATTACGGCGGCAAGAGTACTCTATGCACAAAAGTGGAAAACTCCAGCATTGCTTACAGTGGAGGAATGGTGAATAAAAGTTTTGGAGTTTGCATAAATGGCAAAACTTACTTCATTGATTAGAGAAAGGACATTAGTAACATTTTTGACTGAATGGAAACCATTTATAGACTTTTTACATGAAACAGATGATAAGGACTTGATGACATCTGGATTTATGGATTAAGAATTATGAACAATAGAAAAAAGAGGGCTCTTAATTTTAACAGAATATGTGAGACTTTGAAAAAGATATATATTGGTTGCTGAGAAAATCAGAACTCAACTTGTAGTTTCATTTTAGGTTTTTTTTCTCTCTTCCTTTACTGGTTTATGTATTGTTAGTGTGTCTTTTTTCCCTTTAGAATGTTTTTTTTATTTTTCTGTGTTTATTGTCTATAACTTTTATAGTTTAAATAAAGAAAATTCTTCTCAAAAAGAAGAGTAAGAAGAATAAGAATAGTGCACATATTCTCCATCTGGGGAAGAGGAAGACAAATCTGGGAAGCTAGTTCCAATTACTGAGTTAAGAAGACTTCTTAACGCTGTTCAAAATCTTTATATTGCTTTTTGACAATCAATTTCCTGAGCGTTCTTCTTCACTATCTTTTTCACTTCACCTAATCCTGCCGAGAATTTTTGCTTCAAAGTTTAAATATCCTTAAATATCTTTTCATAAGTGTTCTGACACTTAATATTGTTCGGGGTACATTCCAAATACACTTTGTTTGGGGTACATTCCGAATACACAAACAATACACTTAATATTGTTTGGGGTAAATTCCTCAGATTTCTTAAGCAAATCTTCATTCGAGTTGTAATGGTCTGTGAGTGTACTCCCAGGGTCTGCTGAATTTTATCCATAAAATTTTGTGATTCATACTATTCATCAGATTCCTCTTTTTTCTCATCTCTAATATCTTTAGTATCTTTTTTCTTCCTTAAGGCCATTTTCTGCAACCCATGTAATCTTCTTTCAGCAAATATCTGATATAAGCTTCTCATTAACTCTGAAGGACTTGTAACAATAGGATATTAATTAACTACTATTGGGATATTAATTAACTACTATTAATGGGATATTAATTAACTACTGCAACTCGCTCTACGCAGAGCTTACCCTGGGCCTGATCCAGAGGCTACAGCTGGTCCAAAATGCAGCTGCGTGAGTAATTGTAAGGGTCCCAATTAGGGAACATATAACACCTATACTACGCCAGCTGCACTGGTTACCAGTTGAGTACCGGGTCCAGTTCAAGGTTTTGGTGTTGACCTATAAAGCCCTATGTGGACTGGGCCCAGCATATCTGCAGGACTGCCTCTCCCCATATGTACCCCAGAGGATGCTTCGTTCAACAAATAAACAACTGTTGGTGGTCCCTGGCCCAAGGGAGGCCCGCCTGGCCTCGACCAGAGCCAGGGCCTTTTTGGTCCCGGCACCAACCTGGTGGAACTCTCTGTCTGAGGAAACCAGGGCCCGGTGGGATTTATTATCTTTCCGCCAGGCCTGTAAGATAGAGATGTTCTGCCAGGCATATGGTGGAGGCTAGGTTGGGCCCCCACTGGCCACACTAAAGATCTGTCCACCACCCTACATATGAGCCAGGGCTTGAAAAGCAGTATTTTATCGTTGCCATCTGAAGAGAAGCTGTATTATATAAAGTTGTTTTAATGTTATTTGTATACTGTTTTATCTGTTTTTAACTGTATTTATGTAAATTGAAAAGTTGTACTCCGCCCTGAGCCCACCTGGCGGGGAGGGCAGACTAAAAATCTATTATAAGGACTTCCGGTTTGGGATTCATGGAGGTCTAACGCAGCTCCATTTGTGGAGCTGACCGGATTGCCGTTTTAACCGGCCGGAGGGGTGAAAATAACCCGCGGCCGACTGCTCTCAGGCGGGGAGCAGGCAAAGAACGCTCAAGACCCTAGGGTGAGCTAGATCTCGGACGAGGGGGGGCTCTACACAAGGAGTCTCCCCCCCGATCCTTGAGGTCCCACCTTGCGACGGGTCGGCTATAATCTCTGCGGCAATTTTGGGGCCAATTCGGCTGGCATAAGACCTACATACCCAAGCTTCGATCGGGGAGGGAAGTCGAGAGGAGAATTTAAGATCGAAACAGCGATTACAACCCAAGAAAGTTGAAGAGAAGGTAAAGATCGCTATCTCTTGAAACGGGACAGATTGACAAAAACAGAGAGGAAAGAAAGTAGATTTTTAAACTGCAACAGACTAGTGAAAAGGAGGTGAAGACTCGGCAGGAGTTGTATTTTAAAAGAGACTAAGTTTAAAGAAGTTATTACAAAAATCGGACTATTGTTTTGAATACCTGTGGTTTTGGAGCTGTGGGAAAAAGACACCATCGCGAGACCTGCTGTGGGAAGACGGGAGACAGGAAGTGCGTAACAACAATAGAGTGGCTGGAGGGAAGCGGCCCTTGCCAAAGGACAGGAAGTGGGGAATCGCCATCTTTGAAAGTGGAAGGGTCGTGGCTTCAGCGGAAGAGGAAGTAGGCCATCTTGGATTACAACAACATAGAGAAACCATAGAGAAAAGACGCCCGACATTTTGGATATAAAAAATTAATTTTGGCAAAGATTGGGACATTTAAAAAAAGGAAAACGTTTAATTATACGCCACGGAGCTGA